>NC_067246.2:177020896-177645896 GCF_019359855.2 Lolium perenne | reverse complement strand
CACATGTCAGCTTCTCTGTACGATAATTGTTTCCTTTCTTGGATTTTTTTTCCACGGCTGGTCGATGGGTCCACGATGTCAGCCTCTATGTACAAGAAATATGTGATTTCTCGATATGTTTTAACCCGAGATATGTAGGATACTTGCTTTTGTTCGATCCCTTCTGTTTGTCTTTACCTTCAAATGTTGAGGGACGCTACTGGCAAATGGGTCCTGCTCTAGCATTCTCAACTGAAGGAAAAACTGAAATATTGCCTATTCATTTGTTTTTCGTACTCCATGCACCTAATCCATACTAACTGTTGATCCAGGTTTTAGTTCAACTTAATTAGTTCAAATTTGATCTACGAGGAAGTATGTAATATATTTTGGGTTCACAACACTACACTTGTTAACAACAATCTGATGAAGAGGTTTGTCATTTTTTTAAACTACAAATACACTCAAAGATCTTGCAAACTGATAGAATAAATCTTGGAACTTTAAATAATTTATGAAAATTTTAAAATCGACTATATGAATATATCAAAATATAGATCCCATGTAGATGCGCATACTGGCTATGCGCATTTAAAAAGAATCATAATCATAATTGATACGAAATAAAAATAACTTTATATGTAGAATCTCGGTTTCTTGAGGGCCAATCATAGGATCTCCGTGTTTAAATTAGGAAGGGCCCCAATGGCATGAGTCGGAGGCCCATTAAATGTTTTTGGATTGTAATCAGCGAAGTAAGCAGCTGACAAAGAATCACCATGTACATGGCCGGCGGCAGCCCAAAAGTACAAACAATTGGCCCATGCAGGAAGGTAGTACTTTTTTTATTGGGAAGGTTGTCCTGGCTAACCCCAAAAAAAAGTGGTGCTACATGGGGTAGCACTTGAACCCGGAATGAGACCATGAACAATACATATGCTACATGCTACAAAGATTTAGTTCTTAGATATCTATTTTCGATCCAACGTCCAAATCTACAAGTCAACCAAGCTGTTCATCCGTGCTTGCCGATGTAAAGGCACCGATCCTCGGACGCTTGAACCCATGATCGTTACTCGAGGGTTGCCTATTTGCACATAATATGTTTTGTCACGGGCACTTCACTAGTTTATGCAAAACATATCCAGTATAGATTCGAAAAACATCATGTTTTTTTCTTTACGGAAACAACAGAACATCTCATGTTCATCACAATCCAGCCAACATAAGCACATAATAATTAATAGTACAACTAGAGAGCTGTACATATAAATAAGGTTTGTCAAGCTTCATGCACTAGCCAACGCAACCAAAAGTCCGAATTGATGGAAAGGGCTAGGCAATCCACTTATACATCTCAACACCCCTCCTCACGTGTGACCGGAAGAAGGGAAGAGGTCAACACAAGGAGACTCTCAAGAGGCATATACGTGGACTCCGAGGAGGGCAACGGAGGGCAGCACCAATTTTTAGGATAAATTACGAAAGCCAGGTCTCGAACTCGAGACCCTGGGCTCTGATACCATGCCAAGCTTCATACACAAGCCAACACAACCAAAAGTCCGAACTAATGGAAAGGGCTAGGCAATCCACTAATCCAGTAATGGTACCATCATGTTCACCACAATGCATCATTATACTATTATAGACCAGCTCTCTCTACAGAACATTTGTAAGACAACTTAATACAGCTGTGATTCATTTTGTTGCCCCATCGATGGGTGATAACCTGAACACCATATAACCTTCTCACAGCAATTGTAACCAAATATGAGCACCTGCAATGATTTGGTGTCAATCTTCTTGAAGGTCGAGGTATCCTACCTTCAAGTCATGTGCTTTGACAAACTCGCCATCCTGCGTCCATTAAAACATTGCCATCTTGTTGCTTCAAGTCCACAATCCAGGTGCATGCAGTGGACATCTTCAGGTTGATGGACTCTGGACACCCACCGTAAAACCAGGGTAGAACACGACTGGGGATGGTAATCACCTCTAACTCCGATGTACATAGTACCTTGCAGAAGCTGTCAGCGGTATTCTCCTCATCGATGCGCCTAAACACCTTGCACACTGGGGCTGGCTCTACAGATGTCTCCTTCCATGATAAGCTCTCTCCAAGCTTGAGCTTCTTGTTTGAACACTGCAAAAAAGAGGCCTCAATTAGATAATGCCTCTAGCTTCTGACCGTAATTCCAAGCAAATGCATAATCAAAGGCACCTAGCAAAGTCAGCGGATCATTGTTCTTATCGAACACACAGTCTGAACAATAAGCTTCTGAATCTAGCTAGGATGATATGTACAACCTTGTATCATCAAATTATTCAGCATAGTGTATCATTGTATCGCAGAAGCCAAATCGATATAAATAGTAGCTATGAGAATAGAAATCAAGCTAGCATGAGCCATGCATGCTTGCTGGCTAGGTCTAGCATCAGAGTAATGCATCTGTAGTTCATCATCCGCCAAAGACTGGATCGACCAAGCAAACAAAAAAATCAGCGTCGGCCTAAAGAGTCCATAAGCCAGACATGCATGCTCGGTGTCCTCATATGTGATTATCGGCCGTGGATTGACCAATATCATATTTGAACGATTATTATTGCACACATTAGATCCAGTCCCAACCTAGCTAGCATGCGTGCATGTGTAGCCCGAGTCTTTACCAGAGGATTAATATATACACTGGATGAGAGAAATAGTCTATATCAAACAATGCTAAGCAACCGGCAATACATCTTAGATATAATAAAGATGTGACCGGCAACGCTAGTGATTCGGGGGAAACGTACCGCCATTGCAGCCATGGACCGAGAGAATCGGGGATGCCGCGCCGCCTTAGTGGAGTTTTTTGGTGCGACGTCGCCGCATCCGTAGAGGACGGAGTCCAAGCCGCGTAGTCCGAGCGGTGGTGGACGCCGGTGGTGTAGGGAGAGGACTCAGGGGAGATGGACGGCGAGGGATCTGGGGAGATCTGAACATGAGGGGGCTGTGAGAAACTGAGAATGATACATCAGCAAGGGAATAAATGCGCGTGTCCTCCCGGTCAAAAAAATGCGCGTTTCTTGGAGGAACGAAACCAGGTACGCAGGAATCCACACAGAAAACTTCACCCGGCGGGTCACTGGGCTTTATCAGTATCTGGTGGGGCCCGGACCTACATACCAGTGAGACAGGTCGTGTGGGTTATGATCCGATCAGTGTGCACACAGAAATTGCATTCAGAGCTAAGGGCCTCAGGCTACGTTGTACTATACAGTATATCCATTTATTTTGGTAAAATGAAAACGATACTCCATCTGATCCTCATTACTTGATGATAAAATGGATATCTCTACAACTAACAGTATCTCAAAAAAATGGATCGGAGGGAGCATTAAGAGGTGTCAAAAAAATGCAAACAAACATGGATGTAAGCAGTTGAGTATTAAACCAGTGCGTAAAATACCTTTATATCTCGACCATGTAACAATGAATATGAGAAGTTTTGGGGGTTTGACCATCTGCAGTTGTGTTCGCTACAATCAGATCAAAAAAATTGGTCACTTTTACACTTTCTAAAATAAAATGTTGAGCTCCATGTAGCTAGGTATAATACAAATCATCAGACCGCACATTAAAACTACCGCAGCATATCACAGTAAATTAAAGTAAAATAAAACATGTCTAACATATACTATATTAGCTAATTAACAAAGTCTCATCACATTGTATCTGATCCCCAGTTCAGCTTAATACAAAAACCAAGTTCAGCATGAACATCAGCAAGGCACTACCCCAGGTCCAAAAGCAGCATCTAGTTAATTCAATAAAATATTGAGGTGTTTCTGATCCCCTCTTCCTAAAAGCACTGCAGATCATGCATGCAACTAAGGGTGACCAGCACAAAATATTACCCTCACGGGTGGAGGTGTTACGATCGTAGATCAACACATTCATCAAGGAAGTGTCTTTCACCTCGAAGACGAGAATGTCATCGAGCTGCAGTTCATGCGCCTCTGCAAACCCGAACCAACCATCCTTCAAGACCAGTTCACCCTGGTACTCATCGATGTGCACATACCAGGCGCAGCCTACGCTGGTCTTGAGCTTGATAGGCCTGGGAAGAATCCCTTTCAGACATTGCTTGAATTCTCTGGGGATGACCAACATATACATGTCATCGTTGCCGTCCAGTTGCACATAGAAGAGCGAGGGCTGAGGAGGGTCCGCCGAGTGACCAACCCGTTTAGGGCAGCCTTTCCCTCGCCCTTTTAATATACAACGTTGAATTGCTGCATCACGCCTGCCCGTCACCTTTGGCTTTTTGGCTAGTGAATTTCTTTGAATTCTGAACTCGGGGGGTGCAGAGGACATGTACAATCGACAGTCCTAAGACGTAGTTGCTCATTGACGTTGGAGCGAGTTTGCTTCTGCATCTAGTTAAGCACGGTATATATCAATCAATAGCATATAAATCAGAACGTAACATACATGGAGAAAATGCATCTAGCTATCTCTTTAATTAGTTTGCACAAAATCTAGCAGCAGCAAGACAATTTGATTTTACATGTACTGAGCAAGCTTTCAGACTTTCTAAAACAGGTAACATGGAGCATATATTTGTATGTTCAGACTGCGAAACCCTGCTCTGTGATGGATACTATTACTTAACATCTTTTTTTGCCAGAACTAGTACTTAACATCTACTGTTTCCCGTCATTAAAAAAACCTTTGCAGATGAATACTACTACGGTTTCCCATCATTAAAGAAAAAAGAACTTGTTAAAACCCCAGCTATCATTGACTACTTACACCTGCATCCTAGTGAGTTCAGGACAACTTACAGCCACTTTTGGTGGTGCCGCCACCGGAGAAGACCGTGCCGCGGGGGTTGGGGTCGGCGCAACCGGAGAAGCTGGTGCCGCCGCCAGGGAAATCAAGGCTTGAGCCGAGATGGTGCTTCCAAATGGAGAAGAAAGTACCGCAAGAGATGGAACCGACGCTGCCAAAGGGTAAGAAACGGATGTACCCGTATATCCTTCTCTAGTCACGATCTGGATAGAAGAGACTGGACGTCCATCAAGCTGCTGGAGGATGCGGTGGATCAAATCGGCCGAGTTCAGGAAATATCGGCGATGTTCATCTGTGTCGGCGGCCATTACCGCCAGGCAGCTGCCGGTGGAGGGAGGAGGCGAGCCGTTCATGGCAGTCATTAGTGTAAAAGAGGTGAAGTAGGTAGGAGAGATAGAGGGTTCGGGACTGAAGTAATTGTAGTCTGCTCTCTCTTTTTTACAAGCATGCGTCCTCAGGCAGATTTTTTTTAGATGCGTACTCAGGCTGCTTTGTCAAACCAGGGCCTCAATGAAGCCCAGTTAACTATTTCTCCGCTAAAAGCGCGCTATAGCATATCTAGAGGGTCCACGCTTAGTAATTTTGCTCGCTGAGGCGCTATTTGCGAAACAGCATGCTATATCGCCCTAAAACTTCATAGTGTTAGCGCGCTATTTTTTTCAGGCAAGTTGCTTTCACTTTTTCGTGGTGATGAACTACAATCTGTTGGTTCCACTTCTAAGTCAGAAGATAATATCGCTAATGCTAATATGTTTTAATAAATAATTTATACTATGTTGTTGCCTTGTGAAATGTTGATGTTAGCCTTCTAAAATACTTGAGATCTATTTCTATATGTGGTTATGTATGTATGATTCAGTCACTTTTGGACTATATATATCTATTCGCTCTAGTAAAATTATTTATTTTTAGGCTATATTTAGTATTATTTTGAAAATGCTATTTAAAATATACCACACTATTACCACGATATAGCGTTCATATCGTTTGAAGGAGGTTGCCGCTAATTCATTTAGCACGCTATTTTAAAACTTAAGACGCGTTTGGCGGCTCGCATCCGAGCTGGTGGGGAAATACCGTACCCAAGTGCTTAAAAGATTGCACCTTTTAGCAGGAAAACATTAGGGCACGTCCAACACGGGCGCCATCGCAAGGGCGCTAGGAATTATTTCCTCGTCGTTTGGCGGTTGGAGAGGTGAATCCCTGCGGTAGGCCTCTGTCGACGCAAAAGAAAGCAGGGCGTGAAACTCTTTTCACCTGTCCTAGCTAAAGCACCGAACCAACAGAAGTCGATCTACCATCGCAATTAGCGCTGCAAGGAGAGTACACGGAGGATTTTACAATCTTTTGACATTCATTTGTTCTCTATTAGCGCCATATAGTATATAGCATTGTAATGCCCTTATACTCCTCTCAACATTAAAAAAAAGGTGTGCATATACTAATAACAGATTCTGAAATGAAACTAAAAATAAACGAGACATTCACGGTTTACGAAGGATGGAAATACAGAGTTCATCACCATCCGTTTTAAATTATAAGATTAGATTACTTCAATGTGGGCTACATACACACTAAAATGAGTAAACAGACACACTGAAATGGGTCCAGGTATATAAGATTCAGAAAAAAGGAAGAGCATCTTAAGATACGGAGCAGTTACCGAATTGTTCAAACATATCGTACAAAAAAGATTATTTTCTCCAGAAAGATTCATGGCTCAGTTTAGGGTTGCATCAACATGCGGATATTTTTCAGACTAGGCTTAAACCACATTGTCGCCTGTCGGGAAAATCCCCAACCATCTTCTGGAAGGGTGATAACTCCCATGAGCTCATTTTCCTCTTGCTGCAGGTTACAACGACAAATACAACTAAATGCTGGTTCCCGAAATGCATAGTACGCGATGTACACACAATTTGACCTCATGAACGGAGTCAATGTTCCATCAGGAGCATTGCCATCATTTATCTTCAGGTTCATTGGATAATTCAGTCCAATGAACAGAGAGTGTGTGCCAAGGCTGTCAACTCGACTCCAATTGGGTCCAATCAGGGATAGATCTTTCTCAAAAATATGCATGACAGGAGCAGGATACTCTCGCAGGATAAGGCCATTACCATGATGCAGAACTTCTGCAGGCTCAAGGTGATCATTGCTACGTATATACCGATCTTCATGGATGATCATCAAGCGCTTGCCATCGGCTGATCGAGCTAAAAACCATCTGCCAGACGGTTCCTTCATCGGTGATGGGATCACGAATGGCAGGGCAAGGTGGGCATCTGCATTGTAAACGGAGACAAAAAAATAGTGTTTGAATGGCTCAGGAAGACAAAAATACCAGTAGCTGCTACTTCACATTTGTAGTATCAAATGGAGGATGCAGTCATTATACTTGTATAAAAACTCGAAGAAATAAAATTGTTCCCATTTGAGATGTATGTTAATTACACTCATATTCATTGATGGTAGATACATGTCTCAACCTTATCTGATCCATGATTGTAATGCTTTGAGTACATCGAATATTCAAATAAATTGAAAGTTTGCATGCATCAATTGATGAAGAGGCCAGGGCTAAGCTCCTTATTCATATTACGATAAGAGCATGCATTAACTAATTCAGAATGCATTCATATACTGCAATAATCTGGTTTGGGTTGACAGATTAGTGCACTGCATATACTACTGTAATTCGTTTGTAGCAATGGTTCAGTCAGGTTAGGATAATTAAATGGTGCACAATCATTTGAAAGGTGAAAAAAAATCTTATTGACCAATTAGTTAATTCAGTTACAATATATCATGAATGGGCTTGATATTAAAATTTATTGCAAAGTATATCATATGGATTGAAGAATTACCGGCCTGTGATTGATCCCAGCAATATGTGGTGCCGGTCCACCCATCCACCGCAACAATGAAGCCGTTGTGCTCGATAGCGTCACTGTAATCTACACCCCAACTAGCAAGAGAGAATAACCTCCACTCCTGGCTACCATTAGCCAGGTAAGCGAGTCCAGAATTGAATAGAGCGATGAGCTTGTAATCTGAGTAATGTCCAGCTTTTGTGGGCACTTCGCAAATTACAATCTTCAACAAAAACATGGCACGCCCATACGTCATGTACCTTTCAGGAGGCAAGTCGGGGAAGCCAATCCATTCCTCCCGAAAAATGTTGCAAGTTTCCGACGATGGTAGGGAGATTTCTTGGTGCGTGTAGATGTTCGCGAGGAACCAGTTCCCACCACTGTCCACGCCGGCGATCCAGTCGCCGTTCATGCCAACCCAGAATCTATTGTCCATGAACGACAGGATGGCTGTGCGCCGAGGATGGTCGAGGGGCACAACGTGGTACACCGTGTGGTGCGCACTACTATCATCATAGTGCCAATGGGCAGAATCGGGCATCAGCAAGCAGGGTCCATCCCAATGGTGTAGATTCATGTTGTCGGCGACATGGCGGCACAGCGTTTTGGAGCATGCGGCCAGCCGGACGTCGACTGTAATGTCCAGACTCTGGGCAATGAGATTGAACAGCTCGGCGGGGAGCTTCCCCCAGTCGCCATACAGCTGGTCATCGTTCGATGCCGCCATGGAGACGAGAAGGATTTAAGAGGGCGGAAGCAAGTATGTGTGATTGGAGTTTTGTAGGAGAGTCGAGCGGGAAGGAGGAGTGCTGCGGTTCTGCGGAGGGGTGAGGAGAGAAAGCTATGCAAATGGCAGATCTAGAGGATGAAAAAATTTGCTAGCAGCGCTTGTCGAGTGGAGAACGATGATGGAAGTGGAGAGCCAAGGATGGAAACGATGGAGGTGAAGAGTAGGAGTGGATATGAATTTTTTTATTCTTCAGCAGCTGCATCGAGGCGCCGAGTAAAACTTCGGCTAGGATAGCACGCCACTACGTCTGGTGCGATTCTTGTCCCGTCAAATCAGTTTGACCACAGAAATGGTTTCTTTATTAGTACGGTATAACTTAATTTTTTTGAACAATATATACTACTCCATTTAATATACTCACTCTGATTCATATTACTTGTCAAATGATATGGATGAATATTGAACTAAAATGTGTCTAGATATATCCATATTATAGTCAACTAATATGAATCAGAGTTTGTTTGGTTCAAAGGATTTCTAAAGGTATCTTGTACGGAGTAGGATTTTTACACATAGGGATTTTTCCTATAGAGCTTGCTTGATTCAAAGGATTGAGAACCCTCCAAAATACCTATGGATTGCTTTCTCTACAATCCTATTTCTTGGTAATATTGCTATGTGTCTATAACAACTATGAAATGTACTCAATCTCAATAGAAATTTCCTTTGTCTTTCCTAATCAAACAACTAGTTATTTTATGTCTTCGTTTACAAATTAAGATAATTTTTAGGTTATAGGTAATCATCGAGCTTATGTGATCATCTTTTATGATCAAACTTACTTGATCAGCCGCAGAGGTGCAAAGGAGCAGTGGTGTGCATTAATACGGCCGCATGGGGAAGGCACAGCTAGCGACGATGAGACGTATCGCCAGCATTGGCCTAGGGAACCGTCGCCACCATTAATAAAAGCTATCCCTTTGGGCACCATGTCTCCCACTACTCGTGTCACGCGCGCATGTGGGTTACGGATGGATGGGCTGGGGAAGCCGGACAGAAAACATGACAACCAGGGGGAAAATGAATAAAAATAATACAAAGTCGAAAATATTATTAGATAGAAAGTTTGACTAAGTTTTTATCAAATGCATTAATATGCAAGATACAAAATCAATATTATTAGATAGAAAATAAATTATATTTTCATATGGTGTCTACAAAATATTATATGTGCTGATAGGTTTGGTCGAACTTTACTTGGTTTGACTTTTCAAGAAAAATATACTAAGCTTTAAGCATTGGAACGGAGGTATTTTTCGAAGCACCTACATGTCTTTAGAAGACAAAAGAAAACATGGAGTAAGGTTGTTTTTTGTGCAAAAGTTTACGTCAAAATCTGGTTATTTGTGTAAAAAGAATCTCAAATTGTGTTATGTGCAAAAACTGCACCAACAAGTGGTGGTATGTGCAATTTCCTCCGTCACACAAAAGGCAAGCCATTGATTCATACTTAATTGTGAATAATTACAAAAGTAGTAGGCAACTAATAAGCGCACATAATTAAACTGCTATGCGAGATCTTCAGCCACCACAAGTCGTTCCCGCGCCTCTCTAGCATTGAAAATCACGCGTTCTACGACTTCCATCAAAGAGACAAGCTGAGCTTTGATCCGTTCTCCCAGATGAATGGCCACGTCACAACTCCTACGAGCGCAGGCCGTGATCTCATCCACTTCTAGGAAAGACACCGCCTGCCTGTACCGAAATATCTTGATCCCTAACTCTCTGTTCTCCTCCCGCATGCTGGCAAGATCCAACTTCATCCTCCGACAGGATAAGCAAGGGGAGTGATCCTGCCAAAGGTAACAACAAACATATCGAGCGTTACCGGCAAATGAAATGCACAAATTAGCTGATTAACGAATGTGGTCACTAACATGTAGGACAGACTTAAGTGGTGTCTACATGTCAGTGACTCGAAGTACCAAAAACCAGCAACCCAAAGTCAGCTAATATTAACCTCCGTCTTCAGCTCCTTCATCCTCTTGAACGGCGGGGAAGCTGGCAACTTATCTTCTTCTACGACCTCTCGCTGGAACCTGACGTCGAAGGATGAGAGATCCTGCGAACGGATGTGTTGCGCCTGCGCGTGCGATTCCCCAGGGCGCTTCTGGCGTAACTCGGAGTTCTCGGCGCCGAGATGCAGAAGTTCCGCTCCCGGGGCCTTGTTGACCCTAAGCCGAGATAGCTCATGTGTAAGCCGACGAAAAATGTTCAAAATGTTATAGATCGGGCATATCACTACCAGTGCAAACGAGGTAAGTGAATCTCCGGGATCTCGCCCAACGACCGCGGTTGGTCCAATGCCACCACATCTTCTCCGAGATTGACTAACTCCTTTACATCATCTTCTCCGAGCTTGACCATCTCCTTTACATCATCTTCTGCTCCGAGCTTGACCATCTCCTTTACATCATCTTCTCCTGCGAGCTTGATCATCTGCCTCACATCATCTTCTCCGGCGATATCGACCCTCTCCTGCGGAAGATAACAGATATAAGTCCGAGTATTACCAGCAAAACGAAGGTAATTAAAAGAGGCGTAGTAACCCTTGTGTCCTGGCTCATCAACGGCGGGGACGCTGAGCCCGCATCGTCTCCTCCGAGATCTCCCTTCGCAGGCAGGATTGTTAGAGACAGTGTACTTCTGGTAGTAGTATTTATGCGTGGGGCGCCAGGGGGTTGAGAAGCTAGGACTGCATCTTCTCCTCCGAGCTCTTCCTTGGTAGACATGGCAAATGAAACGAGGTGTGAGGGGCATAAAGGTATAAAATGGCGGACGGCCGCCCCGCCTCGGCCCTCCAAGGCTTTTTTTTCCTTACTAAACTAAAAACCATATTTTGCGTCTCACACGTCTGCCCTAAGAGGGCCGCAGGGTCCCATGCATGCAGGTCCCACACTTTAGTGAGCACAAGTCATGTGCGGTAGGTAGGCAAACTTCCAACAATCTTCTTTGTCAAGTGAAGACACGTCGTCAAGACTCTCTCTCTCTATCTCCCCCCTTTTGTCATTGAAAAAAAAAGAATATTAGACGGGGGCCTAGCCTGCACTGCAGGGGGGGCGATTTTGACAAAGTAACCCTTTTGGCGAAGAAAAACACAGAATGAGCCACACAAAAAGGTTAGTCCAGTGAAATAGATTGCTCAGAGGGTCAGTCCGTGCTTTTCTTTGCCAAAAGGGTTATTTCTGTCAAAATCGCCGCACTGAAAAACCTTGCGTGCTAGTCAACATCACTTCCCGGAAAGGTTGAAGCATTTCGAGGCCGTGACTGCTCTCCCTTCCTCTTCTCCTTCCGTGTGATCCCTCTTCCACCTTTTATCCTTTGCAACATATGCAAAAAATTGTCCGTGACTTGTGCTCACTGAAGTGTGGGACCTCACGCATGGGAACCACATGTAAGTGACAGACCTGTTGGTGTAATAATTTGGGTGATCATTATACTGTATTAGAACTCCGTACAAAGTTTCGTATGGATTCAAGGGTAGGAAAGCCAAGTTAGTAACTCACTTTTTCCGCGCGTGAAGGGAGGGGGTGGGCAGTATGCTACCCTGAATTTATGTGACTCCCAAAAACTAGCAAATACGAGAGAGGCATCGAAACAAACACACTCGTCCCCTACCCCCCCCTCCCCACTAAATTTTAAATCAATCCAAACAAAAAAGGCAATCGAAAAGCATGGATTGTTCATCTTTTTCTATATAGTTAGGGTTAGGGTTTAGGGTTTATAGAGATGCACATATTTTCATTTTACATTTGTGATGTAGCATAATACATAGGTAAGATACCAAGCATGACCTTTGTTAGAATAACCATTAACGTGTTCTCTCACCTTTAGATTCAAATGGGCATAAACATTCAGAAAAAATCAAAAAACAATGAAAAACCAAAAGCACACATAGTCTTCTTATGTCATATAGTAGGAATTGAAGTTAATAAACAAGGTCTAAACATATTCAAACCAGACAAATCATGTATCTACACCTAACCCTAAACTTTGTCTTATGAAGTCAAGCATGAAGAGAAATGATTTTGGGTTTCAAACATGGAAATTTCAAAAACCTCCCAACAAAAGCTTCATTTTAGAGTGACTAAGAAGGCTACACGCTTACCTTTTCATTTTCATGTTTTAAACTTGTTTAAATCTAGGTCAAACCTAGGATTTGACCAAGATTCAAATGGGCATAAACAATCAGAAAAACAAAAAATGAAAAACCAATGCACATATAGTCTTCTTATGTCATATAGCTAGTAAGCATTCAAGTTGATAAACAAGCATGTCTAGACAAATTCAAACCCGATAAATCATGTATATACCCCCTAACCCTAAACTATTTCTTATGAAGTCAACCATGAAGAGAAGTGGTTTTGGGTTTCAAACATTATATTGAGATTCAAGAACCCCCCAAAAGCTTCATTTTAGAATGACTAAGAAGGATCCAGGATTACCTTTTCATTATATGTTTTAAACTTGTTTAAATCTTGGTCAAACCTAGGATTTGACCAAGATTCAAATGGGCATAAACATTAATTCAGAAAAAAACAAAAAAACAATGAAAAACCAACGCACATATAGTCTTCTTATGTCATATAGTAAGCATTCAAGTTGATAAACAAGCATGTCTAGACATATTCAAACCCGACAAATCATGTATCGATCTACCCCCTAACCCTAAACTATGTCTTATGAAGTCAACCATATGAAGAGAAGTGGTTTTGGGTTTCAAACATTGAGATTTCAAGCACCCCCAAAAAGCTTCATTTTTGAATGACTAAGAAGGATCCATGATTACCATTTCATTTTCATGTTTTAAACTTGTTTAAATCTAGGTCAATCCTAGGATTTGACCAAGATTCAAATGGGCATAAAAAAAATCAAAGCACATAGCCTTTTATGTCATATAATGAGCATTCAAGTTGATAAACATGGTCTAGACATATTAAAACAAGAAAAATCATGTATCTACCCTGGCCCTAACCCTAAACTCGATCTATCTTATGAAGTCAAACATGAAGAGAAGTGGTTTTGGGTTTCAAACATGGAAATTTCAAAAACCTCCCAAAAACTTCATCTTAGAGTGACTAAGAAGTTTCCATGCTTCTTCATGTTTTAAATTAACTTGTTTAAATCTTGGTCAAACATAGGGTTTAAGGTTTAGGGATCATCGATCGAGTGCACACACACATTATTAGAGGCACATGCGCCTTTGCGCATAAAGTGCACGCGTATATATATAAGTGTGTTTCTTGGCCACCAACGATATATAGATCTAGAGAGAGAGATTGAAATATATTTAGGGTTTAGGGTTTAGGGTTTAGGGTCTAGGGTTAGGGTTTAGGGTTTAGTGTTTAGGGTTTAGGGCTTATGGTGTAGTGTTTAGGGTTTAGGGTCTAGGGTTTAGGTTTTAGTGTTTAGGGTGTTTAGGGTGTATGTTTAGGGTATAATTAGGGATTAGGGATTAGGGTTTTAGGGTTTAAGGTTTAGGGATCATCGATCGAGTGCACACACACATTATTGGAGGCACCCGCGCCTTTGCGCATAAAGTGCATGCGCATATATATAAGTGTGTTTCTTGGGCACCAACGATATATAGATCGAGAGCGAGAGATTGAAATATATATATATCCCCAAGAATATGTTCAAATATATATTGAAATATATGCACGAATGATATGCAAGGTATGCCATGCGCGCATAGCATGAAGAGAAGTCGTATTGGTTTCAAACATTGAAATTTCAAGAACCTCCCAAAAGCTTCATTTTAGAGTGACTAAAAAAGATCCAGGCTTGCCTTTTCATTTTCATGTTTTTAAATTGTTTAAATCTTGGTCAAACCTAGCTAGTATTTCACCAAGATTCAAATGGGCATAAAATTAAAAAAACATAAAAATGAAAAACCAAAGCACATATATAGCCTTCTTATGTCATATAAAATAAGCATTCAACAAGTTGATAAACAAGGTGTAGACATATTCAAAATAGAAAAAGCATGTATCTACCACCCCTAACACTTAACTCTGTCTTATGAAGTCAAGCATGAAGAGAAGTGGTTTTGGGTTTTAAACATTATATTGAGATTTC
Source organism: Lolium perenne (assembly GCF_019359855.2). Taxonomy (NCBI): domain Eukaryota; kingdom Viridiplantae; phylum Streptophyta; class Magnoliopsida; order Poales; family Poaceae; genus Lolium; species Lolium perenne. The sequence goes on along the minus strand of NC_067246.2, from coordinate 177,631,342 downwards.
AAGAACCCCCAAAAGCTTCATTTTAGAATGACTAAGAAGGATCCAGGCTTGCCTTTTCATTTTCATGTGTTTTAAACTTGCTAAAATCTTGGTCAAACCTAGGACTTGACCAAGATTCAAATGGCATTAAGCATTCAAAAAAAATCAAAAAATGAAAACCAAAGCACATAGCCTTCTTATGTCATATATATATATATATATTAAGCATTCAAGTTGATCGATATGAACAAGGTCTAGACATATTCAAAACAGAAAAAGCATGTATCTACCCCCTAGCCCTTAACTATGTCTTATGAAGTCAAGCATGAAGAGAAGTGGTTTTGGGTTTCAAACATGGAAATTTCAAAAACTTCCCAAAAGCTTAATTTTAGAGTGAATAAGAAGGATCCAAGCTTACCTTTTTATTTTCAGGATTTATGCTTGTTTAAATCTTGGTCAAACATAGGATTTGACCAACACACATATAGTCTTATTATGTCATATAGTAAGCATTCAAGTTGATAAACAAGCATATGCATGTCTAGACATATTCAAATTAACCCGACAAATCATGTATGTACCCCTAACCCTAAACTCTGTCTTATGAAGTTAACCATGAAGAGAAGTGGTTTGGGTTTCAAACATTGAGATTTCTAAGAACCCCCCAAAAGCTTCATTTTAGAATGACTAATAAGGATCCAGGCTTACCTTTTCATTTTATGTTTTAAACTTGTTTAAATCATTGTCAAACCTAGGATTTGACCAAGATTCAAATGGGCATAAAAAATCAAAAAAAAAAAAACAAAGCACATAGCCTTTTTATGTTATATAATGAGCATTCAAGTTGATAAACATGGTCTAGACATATTAAACCAAGAAAAATCATGTATCTACCCTGGCCCTAACCCTAAACTCGATCTGTCTTATGAAGTCAAACATGAAGAGAAGTGGTTTTGGGTTTCAAACATTGAAATTTCAAAAACCTTGATGTCTACTTCCCCCTCCTTTTCCTGTAGACAGTGTTGGGCCTCCAAGAGCAGAGGTTTGTAGAACAGCAGCAAGTTTTCCCTTAAGTGGATCACCCAAGGTTTATCGAACTCAGGGAGGAAGAGGTCAAAGATATCCCTCTCATGCAACCCTGCAACCACAAAGCAAGAAGTCTCTTGTGTCCCCAACACACCAAATAGGTGCACTAGTTCGGCGAAGAGATAGTGAAATACAGGTGGTATGAATATATATGAGCAGTAGCAACGGTGCCAGAAAATAGCTTGCTGGCGTGTAGTTGATGGTGGTAGTATTGCAGCAGTAGTAACACAGTGAAATAGTAAACAAGCAGTAGTAACGCAGCAGTATTTAGGAACAAGGCCTAGGGATTAGACTTTCACTAGTGGACACTCTCAACATTGATCACATAACAGAACAGATAAATGCATACTCTACACTCTTGTTGGATGATGAACGCATTGCGTAGGATTACACGAACCCTCAATGCCGGAGTTAACAAGCTCCACAATTTGTTCATATTTAAGTAACCTTATAGTGTAAGATAGATCAAAAGACTAAACCAAGTACTAACATAGCATGCACACTGTCACCTTCATGCATATGTAGGAGGCATAGATCACATCAATACTATCATAGCAATAATTAACTTCATAATCTACAAGAGATCATGATCATAGCATAAACCAAGTACTAACACGGATGCACACACTGTCACCGTTACATCGTGCAGGAGGAATAGAACTACTTTAATAACATTGCTAGAGTAGCACATAGATAAATTGTGATACAAACTCATATGAATCTCAATCATGTAAAGCAGCTCATGAGATTATTGTATTGAGGTACATGGGAGAGAGATGAACCACATAGCTACCGGTACAGCCCCGAGCCTCGATGGAGAACTACTCCCTCCTCATGGGAGCAGCAGCGGTGATGAAGATGGCGGTGGAGATGGCAGCGGTGTCGATGGAGGAGCCTTCCGGGGGCACTTCCCCGTTCCGGCAGCGTGCCGGAACAGAGTTCTGTCCCCCGAATTGGAGTTTCGCGATGGCGGCGGCGCCCCTGGAGTTTTTCTGGAGTTTCGTCAATTGGTGTCGAAGTTTTAGGTCACGACGGCTTAAATAGGCGAAGAATCGGAGTCGGAGGGGCCACGGGCTGCCCAAACCATAGGGGGGCGCGCCCCCCCCCTTGGGCCGCGCCGCCCTAGGGTGTGGGGCCCCCCTGGCACCCCTCTGGCCTTTCTCCGGTGCTCTGGAAGCTTCGCGTATTTCTAAGACTTTCGGTGTTGATTTCGTCCGATTCTGAAAATATTTCCTTACTAGGATTTCTGAAACCAAAAACAGCAGAAAACAGCAACTGGCCTCTCGGCATCTCGTTAATAGGTTAGTTCCGGAAAATGCATAAAAATGATATAAAGTGTGAACAAAACATTTTGGTATTGTCATAAAACAAGCATGGAACATCGGAAATTATAGATACGTTGGAGACGTATCAGCATCCCCAAGCTTAGTTTCTACTCGTCCTCGAGTAGGTAAACGATAAAAGATAATTTCTAAGGTGACATGCTACCAACATAATCTTAATCATACCATTGTAAAGCATATGAGATGAATGCAGCGACTCGAAACAATGTAAATGCAATGAGTAAACAATTGAATCATATAGCAAAGACTTTTCATGAATAGTACTTCCGAGACAAGCATCAATAAGTCTTGCATAAGAGTTACTCATAAAGCAATAAATTCATAGTAGAGACATTGAAGCAACACAATGGAAGATTAAGTTTCAGCGGTTGCTTTCAACTTGTAACATGTATATCTCATGGATAGTTGTCAATGCAGAGCAATATAACAAATGCAATAAGCAAGTATGTGAGAATCAATGCACAGTTCACACAAATGTTTGCTTCTTGAGGTAGAGAGAGATAGGTGAACTGACTCAACAATAAAAGTAAAAGAATGGTCCTTCAAAGAGGAAAGCATCAATTGCTATATTTGTGCTAGAGCTTTTATTTTGAAAACATGAAACAATTTTGTCAACGGTAGTAATAAAGCATATGTATCATGTAAATTATATCTTACAAGTTGCAAGCCTCATGCATAGTATACTAATAGTGTCCGCACCTTGTCCTAATTAGCTTGGACTACCAGATCATCACAATGCACATGTTTTAACCAAGTGTCACAAAGGGGTACCTCTATGCACTTTGTACAAAGGTCTAAGGAGAAAGCTCGCATTGGATTTCTCGCTATTGATTATTCTCAACTTAGACATCCATACCGGGACAACATAGACAACAGATAATGGACTCCTCTTTTATGCATAAGCATGTAACAACAATTAATAATTTTCTCATATGAGATTGAGGATGTATGTCCAAAACTGAAACTTCCACCATGGATCATGGCTTTAGTTAGCGGCCCAATGTTCTTCTCTAACAATATGCATGCTTAACCATAGGGTGGTAGATCGCTCTTACTTCAGACAAGACGAACATGCATAGCAACTCACATGAAATTCAACAAAGAGTAGTTGATGGCGTCCCCAGTGAACATGGTTATCGCACAACAAGCAACTTAATAAGAGATAAAGTACATAATTACATATTCAATACCACAATAGTTTTTAAGCTATTTGTCCCATGAGCTATATATTGCAAAGGTGAATGATGGAATTTTAAAGGTAGCACTCAAGCAATTTACTTTGGAATGGCGGAGAAATACCATGTAGTAGGTAGGTATGGTGGACACAAATGGCATAGTGTTGTTTGGCTCAAGGATTTGGATGCATGAGAAGTATTCCCTCTCGGTACAAGGTTTAGGCTAGCAAGGTTGTTTGAAGCAAACACAAGCACGAACTAGTACAGCAAAACTCACATAAAAGACATATTACAAGCATTATAAAACTATACATCGTCTTCCTTGTTGTTCAAACATCTTACTAGAAAATATCTAGACTCTAGAGAAACCACTCATGCAAACCAAATTTTAACAAGCTCTATGTATTTCTTCACTAATAGGTGCAAGGTATATGATGCAAGAGCTTAAACAAGAGCACAACAATTGCCAAATATCAAGTTATTCAAGACATCATACCAATTACTACATGTAGCATTTTCCGTTTCCAACCATATAATAATTAACGAAGCTGTTTCAACCTTCGCCATGAAAATTAAAAGCTAAGAACACATGTGTTCATACGAACCAGCGGAGTGTGTCTCTCTCCCACACCAGCATTTATTCAAACAAAAACAAAAACAAGAAACATACAGACGCTCCAAGTAAAGTGCATAAGATGTGACGGAATAAAAATATAGTTTCAGGGGAGGAACCTGATAATGTTGTCGATGAAGAAGGGGATGCCTTGGGCATCCCCAAGCTTAGATGCTTGAGTCTTCTTGATATATGCAGGGGTGAACCACCTGGGTATCCCCAAGCTTAGAGCTTTCACTCTCCTTGATCATGTTGCATCATACTCCTCTCTTGACCCTTGAAAACTTCCTTCACACCAAACTTCTCATAAACTTCATTAGAGGGGTTAGTACATAATCAAAAACTCACATGTTCAGAGGTGACACAATCATTCTTAACACTTCTGGACATTGCTCAAAGCTACTGGAAGGTAATGGAACAAAGAAATCCACCCAACACAGCGAAAGAAGCAATGCAAAATAAAAGGCAGAATCTGTCAAAACAGAACAGTCCGTAAAGACGAATTTCTAATAAATACTTCCGTTGCTCAGATCAGAAAACTCAAAACTAATGAAAGTTGCGTACATATCTGAGGAACACGCACGTAAATTGGCATATTTTTCTGATTTTTCTACAGAGAAAACAGCCCAGATTCGTGACAGATAGAAATCTGTTTCTGCGCAGAAATCCAAATCTAGTATCAACCTTCGATTAGAGGCTTTACTTGGCACAACAAAACACAAAACTAAGATAAGGAGAGGTTGCTACAGTAGTAAACAACTTCCAAGACACAAATATAAAATGAAGTACTGTAGCGAAATAACACATGGGTTATCTCCCAAGAAGTTCTTTCTTTATAGCCATTAAGATGGGCTCAGCAGTTTTAATAATCCATTCGCGGGAAATAGTATTTGAAGCAAAAGAGAGCTTCAAGAGGCAAATTCAAAACAAATTTAAGTCTAACATGCTTCCTATGAAGAGGAATCTTGTACACAAATGAATTCATGAAGAACAAAGTGACAAGCATAAGAGGATAAAACACGAGTAACTTCAAGATTCTCAACATAAAGAGGGGAAACTTAATATTATTAAGATGCATACAACCATATTTCCCTCTCTCATAATAACTTTCAGTAGCATCATTGATGAAATCCACAATATACCCATCACTTAAAACATTCTTATCATGGTTCATATGCATAGAAGTATCATTAATTTTGGCATAAGAAGAGTTATTCTCATTAATAGTAATTGGAGCAAGATTATTATCAAGAATTTGAACATGGTAAACAAGTTGCATATTAAAAGAATTGTTTTTGGTAATCCAATCATGACTATGACAAGTTTCATAAGGGTAGTTATAACCTATATCATAGCATTCTTTATAATAATCATCAAAGATCGGAGGCACAATGTCATCATAAGAAATAGAATAGTTATCTTTCACATTCGGTTTATCTATGACTATACCATCGTTGTTATTAGAAGGAGATGTATCAAACACATAATGATCAGTAGCAAATGGATTTTCAAACACCTCTTCCCCAAGCTTACAGCTTTCTATATTATTATGGGAGGAAGCATGGATAGCACTGACACTATGGCAATTATTATCATCATTTTCAGAATTAGTTTCCCAGAGATTTGCAATATCAAAAGTAGTGTGCTCATTCAAATCATGATCGCTAATGTATGTAAAGGGCATAGGAAGATCATCATATTTAGATTCATTATCACAATAATCATTAGGAGCAACATACTTACGGTTACTTAGCGTTATCTCATTCACGCGGGGATACGCCGTTACCTCTTTCTTTTTATTCTCCTTCTTCTTCTTCTTCTTCTTCTTCTTCTTCTTCGTTCCCTTCTTCTTCTTCTCTTCTTTCTTCTCCTCGTTCCCTTCTTTAGGAGGAAGAGGCTTGAAGGTTGGCTTGTCCGCATAACCTGATTTACTTTCAGAAACAATAGAAGAAACTTGGGAGGATCCCTCCTTTTCATTAATTAGTTGAAAACACACAGCGGTCCTATCGTATTTTGGCAAGGTGTCATCTTCTAAAATATTTTGTATGTAAGTATTTGTATGGCTATTATCAATGCAATAAGAAAAACACCCATGCAGGACATCATCAATATCAAGATCACTCATATGTAACAAAGAGATTTTTCTCGACAGTTCTTCACACCCCAAGAATAAAGTAAGTTCATCATGCTGATTAGGAGTAATTTCATCATCACAGTACAAATTTGCAGCACTCATTGGGTTCAAATTATCATTGGAGGAGCATTGAAAATTAAAATGACCCACTTCATGGCAAACTTCACAAATAAAAGGATAGAGGGCACAAACTTTTTTACCAAGATCATCTAGAGCTTTAAACCACTTTCTTGTTTTTTCATTAATATGATGGATGCAATATTCATCTTTGACTTGATTAATTCCACAAGGTCTATGCATTCCACAAAAATTAACATGCTTATAAGAAATAGAATTCTTAGGAGTTTGAGCATGCTTATTGCAATAATTAACAACAATTTGATTCTTCATGCAAGCCTCTTTAAAAGGTTCATGATACTTATCAAAATTATTTTTAGGCAATTCAAAATGAGAAGCAAAGGCTTTATAAAGATTTGCAGCAACTTGAGAGTCAAGACCATAAGTAGCACTCATATTTTGAAATTTATCGGTATCCATAAAAGCTTCAATGCATTCATAATCATAATTTATACCTGACTCTTTACCTTTGTCGTTCTCCCATCCTTCAGCGTTGTCCTCAATCCGATCAAGAAGATCCCACCTAGCTTCAACCTCCTTGCTTGTGAAAGATCCCTCCGAACACGCGTCCAAATAGTCCTTGTGTTGTCCTAAAAGTCTCGCATAAAAATTGTTAACAATAACATTACGGGGGAGCTCATGAATGGGACATTTGAGCATTAGTGACTTTAGTCTCCCCCACGCTTGAGAAATACTCTCTCCATCACGAGGATAAAAGTTGTAAATATAATTCCTATCAATATGCACTTCATGAGGAGGATAAAATTTAGAATAAAACCGGGGCACAATATCATTCCATTCAAGAGAGTCCCCATTATCCAGTAATTTATACCAATGCGCCGCTTTACCAGACAACGATATAGAGAATAGTTTCTTCCTCACTTCATCCATAGCAATACCTGCACACTTGAATAAACCGCATAATTCATGCAAGAACAATAAATGATCTCAAGGGTGGACAGTTCCATCCCCTGTATAACGGTTATCCATAACGCGTTCAATAATTTGCATAGGTATTTTATACGGAATACTTTCGGCTGGTGGATTTAAAATATCAGAAGCATCATTAGAGTTATCGCATATGGGAGATAAAGCATTATCAGAGCAAAATATTTCTTCCAAAGCTGAGGAGCAAAAAAGATTATTTTTATATAAACTAGCTTCCCCAAGCTTAGACTTATCCATAGTATTAGCAGTAATTGCATTCATACTAATAACATCGCTACTAACATGCAAATAAGGTTCCATAGGTTTCTTAATTTTCGCATCAAACAATTCTAAATCAGGAAAAAGATTAAAAAGCTCACCAATTTTGTTGTTGTTTTCCATTATGCCTAACTAGTGTAAAACAAGAAACAAAAAGATGCAATTGCAGGATCTAAAGGAAATAGCTTCGAGTACTTACAACAGCGGAAAATAGCTTGGTAGCCGAGGTCCGGAGTGTGAGTACCTTTTACCTTTCCTCCCCGGCAACGGCGCCAGAAAATAGCTTGATGTCTACTTCCCCCTCCTTTTCCTGTAGACAGTGTTGGGCCTCCAAGAGCAGAGGTTTGTAGAACAGCAGCAAGTTTTCCCTTAAGTGGATCACCCAAGGTTTATCGAACTCAGGGAGGAAGAGGTCAAAGATATCCCTCTCATGCAACCCTGCAACCACAAAGCAAGAAGTCTCTTATGTCCCCAACACACCAAATAGGTGCACTAGTTCGGCGAAGAGATAGTGAAATACAGGTGGTATGAATATATATGAGCAGTAGCAACGGTGCCAGAAAATAGCTTGCTGGCGTGTAGTTGATGGTGGTAGTATTGCAGCAGTAGTAACACAGTGAAACAGTAAACAAGCAGTAGTAACGCAGCAGTATTTAGGAACAAGGCCTAGGTATTAGACTTTCAATAGTGTACACTCTCAAAATTTATCACATAACAACGAGATAAATGCATACTCTACACTCTTGTTGGATGATGAACGCATTGCGTAGGATTACACGAACCCTCAATGCCGGAGTTAACAAGCTCCACAATTTGTTCATATTTAAGTAACCTTATAGTGTAAGATAGATCAAAAGACTAAACCAAGTACTAACATAGCATGCACACTGTCACCTTCATGCATATGTAGGAGGCATAGATCACATCAATACTATCATAGCAATAATTAACTTCATAATCTACAAGAGATCATGATCATAGCATAAACCAAGTACTAACACGGATGCACACACTGTCACCGTTACATCGTGCAGGAGGAATAGAACTACTTTAATAACATTGCTAGAGTAGCACATAGATAAATTGTGATACAAACTCATATGAATCTCAATCATGTAAAGCAGCTCATGAGATTATTGTATTGAGGTACATGGGAGAGAGATGAACCACATAGCTACCGGTACAGCCCCGAGCCTCGATGGAGAACTACTCCCTCCTCATGGGAGCAGCAGCGGTGATGAAGATGGCGGTGGAGATGGCAGTGGTGTCGATGGAGGAGCCTTCCGGGGGCACTTCCCCGTTCCGGCAGCGTGCCGGAACAGAGTTCTATCCCCCGAATTGGAGTTTCGCGATGGCGGCGGCGCCCCTGGAGTCTTTCTGGAGTTTCGTCAATTGGTGTCGAAGTTTTAGGTCACGACGGCTTAAATAGGCGAAGAATCGGAGTCGGAGGGGCCACGGGCTGCCCAAACCATAGGGGGGGCGCGCCCCCCCCTTGGGCCGCGCCGCCCTAGGGTGTGGGGCCCCCCTGGCACCCCTCTGGACTTTCTCCGGTGCTCTGGAAGCTTCGCGTATTTCTAAGACTTTCGGTGTTGATTTCGTCCAATTCCGAAAATATTTCCTTACTAGGATTTCTGAAACCAAAAACAGCAGAAAACAGCAACTGGCCTCTCGGCATCTCGTTAATAGGTTAGTTCCGGAAAACGCATAAAAATGATATAAAGTGTGAACAAAACATGTTGGTATTGTCATAAAACAAGCATGGAACATCGGAAATTATAGATACGTTGGAGACGTATCAAACCTCCCAAAAACTTCATCTTAGAGTGACTAAGAAGGTTCCATGCTTACCTTTTCATTTTCATGTTTTAAATTAACTTGTTTAAATCTTGGTCAAATATAGGATTTGACCAATAAGATTCAAATGGGCATAAACATTCAGAAAAAAATTAAAAATAAGAAACCAACGCACACATATTCTTCTTATGTCATATAGTAAGCATTCAAGTTGATAAACAAGCATGTCTAGACATACTCAAACCTGACAAATCATGTATCGATCTACCCCCTAACCCTAAACTCTGTCTTATGAAGTCAACCATATGAAGAGAAGTGGTTTTGGGTTTCAAACATTGAGATTTCAAGAACCCCCCAAAAGCTTCATTTTTGAATGACTAAGAAGGATCCATGTCGGGGGGAAGACCCCGGATAGGGCAATGGACGAGGAGCTGCCGGCTGGCCACTGGCCGGCTCGCGGCAAAGGCCGGCTGAGGAGCAGCCGGCTGGCGCCGTGGCCGGCTGGTCCGGAAGCCGGCAGGCTCTAGGTCCTAGTCGGCCTGGCTATGGCCACCAATGCTGTAGCTGGGCCGGCTTCTACAAGCCGTATCCGACTGGGGTTTGTACCTCAGACCGACTCGAGGCTGGCGAGTCTTGCACTGGAAGGAACCGGGTTGGTGATCCGGGTTCCCAAAGTCCACGCTGACTCCATCTTCCGTAAAGCGCGGGGCACTGTGGAGCAATAGTGCCACGCGCCGGACAGGCCGTCAGGGCTTACGACGATCCGTACTGGCTACAGTGGCTGGCGGAGACAGGGACACCTCCTCTCCATACCACTGACCGTGGCAGCCGGATGGGACAGGCCACGATGCCTCAACCACTCCTGATGTCACCGCCTCGGGAAGGAGCGGAAGCCGGAGCCGGCCAAGCCGGCCAGTAAACTATAGGGTCTTATATGTAAAGTGCCGGTGCCTATATAAGCCGCACTACCCCCTCTCGTGCAGGGGATCGATCATTTATTGCTTTCACCCACCTACAGAGCTGCCCTGTGAGAGAGACCATCGTCTCCCTTAGCCTCTCAGGAGCAGCCGGACACAGCTCTAGGAGCACCATTGTATTGTGTGATCATCATATACACTCATAGCAGGAGTAGAGGTTTTACCTCCATCGGAGGGCCTCGAACCTGGGTACGTCGCCGTGTCGCTCGTGCCCATACCCGCATCCGGATACCGCCGTGAGATCCCTCAGGAGCCACTTCGATTAGCCACCCTATGGCATATGCCGTGACGATACCACGACATTTGGCGCCCACCGTGGGGCCTTCAGCATCCTCGGCCGGTGTCTTCATCCGGACGGGCCTCACCATCACCACCGGCGAGCGAGTCGCTTCAGGCTTGATCTGGAGATTCGGCTCCCTCAAGCTGCGTCGGCGACAACGCTGGCTGCTTCGCTGACCGCCCCTTCCCAGCCGGCGGCGCGTCATCTCCTTCGGCGGCCGGACGTCTACGTCGCCACCGTCGCACCGCCGCGCTACCCGCGGCAGTGCTGCGCTGCGCTAGCCCTCCTCCGCGAGCCGGCAGCAGCGCTTCCGCCAGCCCCGCCGTCGTGCAAGTCATGATGGCTGGCGACGAGCTCCCCACCAAGAACCGCGCATGCGCGGCCCGACTTGAGCGCAACATCGACCCCAACGCCTCCGGCTCGGGCCCGAAAGCGCCACCACCACCGTCCCGGCTGGATGCAGTCCGGGCAAAACCGAGCACCCCGCTCACGCCCGGTGCAGACCCCACCGCCATCGAGGCGGACTTGGAGGCGCACCGCCAGCTCCTCCTCAAGCAAACCGAAGAACTGGCTGCTGCTGGCGCTGGATGGAGATCACCCAGCGCGAATACAACCGCGCCCACGGCCTCACTCCAGGCGGCGACGAGCCAAGCCGAGCCGGCCACATCCGCCGCAGGGGCCGCGACCTTGGCGCTGAGATCGCCCGCGACGGCGCTCCTTCGCCGGCTCCGTCCGCGGAGCTCCCCGTCGACAACACCCCCGACAAGAACGTGCGCGCGGCGGCCGCCGCAGAAGAGCTGAACCGCCTCGAGGGCGAAGAGTTACGCCGCTGCACCAAGCGGGTGGCGAGCTGCTCAACGCAGCCAACGGGCAGATCGCCGACCCCGGGTATGTCAATGCCCCCGTAGCTTCTCACGCTCGTGGAGCTGCGAGCAACGACGGGGAAGGCGCCGGGGACACGGCCGAGTCCGCCTCCCCAACACCAAGCCGGCGCCATGACTCCCGGGCCACGCACAGCTCGGGCCGGCCAAGCCACCAGCCGAGCGGCAGCAGCCGCAGCCGGCCCCCTCAAGCCGGAACCAGGAGCAAGACTCCGGGCCCCGCCGTCATCACCGGCCAGCTCCAGAAGCAAGCGGCGCGCGCCAGCCGGCACACTCCCGGCTGGGCCCGCGCATCGAGCCCACCGACGCCCGGGACCGCCTCGACCGGCTGGTTCAATCCCGCATCGCGGAAGAAGAGGGGCCAGCCGGCCCAAAGTGCTTCGGGCCGCGGATCCTCAACGAGCCCATGGTCGACGGCTTCCAGCTCCCGCGCGACACCCCCAAGTACGACGGCACCGCCAAGCCGGAAGACTGGCTGCAGGACTACTCCACCGCAGTCGGCATCGCCAAAGGCAACAAGCGCTGGGCTGTGCGCTACTCCCCCCTCATGCTACTCGGCTCCGCCCGCACGTGGCTCAACAACCTGCCAGCCGGCAGCATAAACGGCTGGCTGGACTTCGAAGCCGCCTTCATCAGCAACTTCACCGGCACTTATCGCCGGCCGGGTCGCCCTCAACAGCTTGAGATGTGCAAGCAGGGCCCGGACGAGACGGATCGCGCGTACCTGACGTGCTGGTGCGAGATGCGCAACTCTTGCGAGGGCGTGCACGAGATGCAGGCCATCAGCTTCTTCATGGGCGGCTGCCGGCCCAACACCATGCTGTGGCACAAGCTACGCCGCAGCGAGCCCAAGACGATGGCCGCCTTGATGGTCATCGCAGACAAGTACGCGCTGGCAGAGGAAGCCGGCAAGGCGCCGGCTGATATTTCACCGGCTCCAGCAAGGCGGGACAACAACAGGCCGGCTGAGCACAAGCCGGCTGAGGGCGCCTCGCACGGCAGCCGGCGGGACAACTACCGCGGCAAGCGTCACAGCGACCAGCCGGACCGCCGGTACGGCTCCGCCCACGTAGCCGCCGTGGCAGACAACGCGGCGGGCGGCAGCCGCCGCCAGAAGCAAGACCGGCAGTGGAAGCCGAAGTACACCTTTGAGCAAATGCTCGACTCGCCGTGCAAGTACCACAGCGGCAAGAACCCCTCCAACCACACCACCCGCGACTGCCACTTCATGAAGCGGCTGACAAGCGGCGAACCTCTACCGCCTCCCCCCCCGCCCCCACCAGCCGGCGGGCCGGGTGGCCAAGCCGGCGCAGAGAACGCCAACCTCGAGCACCACGAGGCTAACCAAGTGCACCATGGCGGCCGATATCTGGCCGAAGACGCCACCTACATCGTCTTCACCTCCGAGCCCGAGGACAGGACGAGCCAAGAGCGCCGTTCCCTCGAGGTCAACGCGGTCATACCGCCGGTCCCCCAGTACCTAAACTGGTCAGAGCAGGCCATCACTTTTGATCGCCGCGACACACCGGCTGTCCTGCCAAAGCCGGGCAGCTACGCCATGGTCCTCGACCCCACCATCGGCACAACCCGGCGCAGCGTGCGTTTTTCGCGCGTCCTCATCGACGGCGGCAGCAGCATCAACATCCTCTACCGCGACACCGCCCGCAAGCTGGGCATCCAGGAGGCCGAGTTGCGCCCCACCCCTACCATTTTCCATGGCATCGTGCCAGGCCATTGCTGCCAGCCGATCGGCCGGATCACGCTGGAGGTGATGTTCGGGAAGCCGGACCACTTCCGCACCGAGAGAATCGAGTTCGAGGTGGTGGACCTCGTGAGTCCCTACCACGCGCTCCTGGGCAGGACGGCCCTGACCAAGTTCATGGCGGTGCCCCACTATGGGTACCTGAAGATGAAGCTGCCCGGCCCCAAGGGGGTCATTACCGTAGCCGGCGACTATCGCCGCTCCATGGACTGCGCCACGCAGAGCTCCAAGATGGCCCAGACGCTGGTCATCGCCACCGAGAAGCAGCTCATCCACGACGCCGTCGCCCTCGCCAAAGCCGCGCAGACAGACATGCCGGCTGCGGGCAACCCGGCTGGGACGACTCACTTCCAGCCGGCCGACAACACCAAGAAGATCCTGCTGGACCCGGCGCAGCCGGACAAGTTCGTCACCATCGGTGCCGGCTTGAACAAGAAATAGGAAAGCGAGCTCACCAGCTTCCTCCGTGAGAATCGGGACATCTTCGCATGGACTCCAAGAGACATGCCGGGTGTGCCGAGGGAGTTGGCTGAGCACCACCTCCACGTCCGGCCTGAGGCCAAGCCGGTGAAGCAGCCTCTCAGGCGCTTCGCCGAAGAACGAAGGAAGGCCATCGGTGAAGAAATCGCCCGGCTCCTAGCTGCCGGCTTCATCATGGAAGTGCTGCACCCGGACTGGTTGGCGAACCCGGTCCTGGTTTTGAAGAAGAACGGCTCCTGGCGCATGTGTATCGACTACACCAGCCTGAACAAGGCGTGCCCAAAGGATCCCTTTCCCCTGCCGCGCATAGATCAAGTCATAGATTCGACTGCCGGCTGTGAACTGTTGTCTTTCCTAGATGCCTATTCAGGCTACCACCAGATTCCTTTGAATCCGGCTGATCAAATAAAGACTTCGTTCATTACCCCGTACGGGGCTTACTGCTACACGACTATGCCGTTCGGCTTGAAAAATGCAGGCGCCACCTACCAAAGGTGCATGCAAAAATGCTTGCAGGATCAAATCGCGTAAACGTTCACGCATATGTGGATGATGTCGTTGTAAAGACCAAGGAGACGACTACCCTCCTTGATGACCTGAGAGAAACCTTCACCAATCTGAGAAGATTCCGGATGAAGCTCAACCCGGCCAAGTGCACATTCGGCGTGCCGTCTGGCCAGCTCCTTGGCTACCTCGTCTCTCAGCGAGGGATCGAAGCCAACCCGGACAAGATCAGTGCCCTAGAGAAGATGGAACTGCCGCAGTGCCTCAAGGACGTCCAGAAGTTTGCTGGCTGCCTGGCTTCCTTGAGCCGCTTCGTCAGCCGGCTGGGGGAGAAGGCACTGCCCCTGTATCAATTGATGAAGAAGGCGGACAAATTCGTCTGGTCACCGCAGGCGGATGAAGCTTTCCGTGAGTTGAAGCGCGTGCTCTCAACCGCGCCAATCCTTGCAACGCCGGCTTCAATGGAACCGATGCTGTTGTACATCGCAGCCACCAACCGAGTGGTTAGCGTCGTCCTGGTGGTGGAGCGCAAAGAAGCCGAAAACAGAGAGCAGCTGGTCCAGCGCCTAGTCTATTACCTCAGCGAAGTGCTCTCCCAGTCGAAGCAAAACTACCCCCACTACCAGAAGGTCACCTACGGCGTCTACATGGCAGCCAAGAAGCTCAAGCACTACTTCCAAGAGCACCCCATCAGGGTGGTTGCCACAGCGCCTTTGGCGGAAATCATCGGCAGCAAGGATGCCAACGGCCGGGTTGCCAAGTGGGCCCTGGAGCTAGCCGCCCACACCATCCTCTACGAGCCACGCATAGCCATCAAGTCGCAGATCCTAGCCGACTTCTTCGTCGGCCCAGGCTGAGATGCAGTACCTGCCGCCTGTGCCGGATTCCACACACTGGAAGATGCACTTCGACGGCTCGAAGATGCGCAATGGCTTGGGAGCCGGCATCGTCATCACCTCTCCCAAGGGAGACCGGCTGGACTACGTCCTGCAGATCCACTTCGCCGCATCCAACAATGTGGCGGAGTATGAAGCGCTCATTCATGGGCTGAAGCTGGCCAAGGAGATTGGCGTGCGTCGCATACTCTGCTTCGGCGACTCCGACTTGGTCATACAGCAAGCATCCGGCGGCGGCGGGACGCGAAGGACGCCAACATGGCCTCATACCGCTTCCATGTCCAGCAGTTATCCGGCTTCTTCGACGGCTGCGAATTCCACCACGTGCCACGAGCAAACAACGAGGCGGCTGATGCCTTGTCCAAGATTGGCTCAACCCGGCAAGCTATTCCGCCGGGTGTCGCCTTGGCGGTTCTCAAGAAGCCGTCCATCATACCGTCACCGGACTCGGATTCAATATTCGTGCCGGCTGACCCGGGGGCTGCTCAGCCGAACCCGGGGGCTTCATCGCCCAAGTCGGGGGCTAACAAGCCAAACCCGCCGGCTAGCATGCCGAACCCGGGGACTCCTCAGTCCAACCCGGGGGCTTCATCGCCAAACTCGGGGGCTAGCAAGCCGAACCCGCCGGCTAGCAAGCCGAACCCGGTGACCATGCAGTCGAACCCGGAAGCTCCCACGCAGGAGGCCCTGTTGGTTAGCGTATTCGAGATAAGATGCGTACCTTCATGGGCACAAGAATTCCTCTCCTACCTCACCGACGGTGTGCTGCCTGATGATAGAGTCCAGGCCAGGCAGATTGAGAGAAGGGCCAAGGCCTATACCATCATCAACCACCAGCTGTACAAACGCAGCGTAAGTGGGGTGTTCCAGCGGTGCGTCGAGCCGGCTGAAGGGATTGAACTCCTTCGGGAAATCCATCAAGGAGAGTGCGGACATCACGCCTCATCCAGAGCCATAGTGGCCAAAGCCTTCCGGCACGGTTTTATCGTCGACCGCGCTCAGAGACGCAGAAGATTTGGTGAAGAAGTGCAACGGCTGTCAGCGCTTCGCAAAGCAGAGACACCAGCCGGCTTCCGCCTTGAAAACCATCCCCATCACATGGCCATTTGCCGTATGGGGCTTGGATATGGTAGGCCCATTCAGAACAGCGCGAGGCGGCATGACACATCTCTTGGTGATGATTGACAAATTCACCAAGTGGATCGAAGCCAAGCCAATCAAGAAACTGGACGGGTCCACAGCCGTCACATTCCTCAAGGAAATCATTGTGAGATTCGGCTACCCCCACACCATCATCACCGACAACGGCACCAACTTCTCCCAAGGCATCTTCTCTCGCTATTGCGGGGAAATGGGGATCCGGATGGCCCTATCTTCTGTGGCACACCCAGAGTCCAACGGACAAGTGGAGAAGGCTAACGGCTTAATCCTAGCCGGCATCCGGCCCCGACTGGTGGAGCCGCTCGAGCGAGCAGCCGGCTGCTGGATCGAAGAACTGCCCAATGTGCTGTGGAGCCTGCGCACAACGACAAACCGCTCAGTCGGCTTCACACCATTTTTCCTCGTATACGGGGCCGAAGCCGTCCTGCCGACTGATATCGAGCATGATGCACCAAGGATCAAGCTCTACACAGAAGCCGAAGCCAAAGAAGCTCGCGAAGATGGAGTCGACCTGGTCGAAGAGGCCCGGCTGCTGGCTGAGTCTAGATCTACTATCTATCAGCAAAGCCTCCGACGCTATCACAGCCGGAAGGTCCAGCCCTTGGCATTCCGAGAAGGAGACCTAGTGCTCCGGCTGATCCAGAGGACAGCCGGACAGCATAAACTATCGTCCCCATGGGAAGGTCCCTTCATCGTGAGCAAGGTAGTAGGCAATGATTCCTACTATCTCATAGATGCCCAAGAGGCTAGAGAAAACAAGCCGGACAAGGCTGACGAGGAGACTAAACGTCCCTGGAATGTCAGGTTACTCCGCCCATTTTACACATGAGAGCAGGAATGTATGTATCCCTTGTATCCCTTTTGTGAGTTATGAAAAAGCTTGCGCCAAGAGCGCCGTTTCCGACAAGTTTTTCGCATACTCTATTTCGTTTCGCCAATTGGCTTGAACCCTTTCACGTGGTTGGCTCAGTAACGTGATCCGGTTTCCGACAGCCGGCTTCCGATCCAGCTACAGACCGCAACCCGGCTGTCCGGCTGGCGGGAGTAAAGCCTAGGGAGCCGGCACGCGAAAAACGACTAAGGGAAAGAGTAAAAGCGAGTTGACTTGCAACTTTTCATAAAAGTGCCGGATTGCCGAATTCAGCCCGTTCGACTGAAATACTGTCGGCCTCACCCAGCGGCCCGCTCTTGATCCGGCGACGGATCGCAAGTCGGACGTACGACCGGCAAGAGCACAGCCAATGAGTGGGGCGGATGGGAAAAAGCGAACGAGTCGAAAGAAAGCAACTCGGCACACAAATGATTAACAAACACATTAAAGTGTGACATAATTAAAGGGCGATAATATTCATACATCTGCACCCGGCATCCCGGGGATTTAATAAATTGTCTTGGCAAAAGAACAACTGGAAAGCAGGAAATCTAAGCCGGAGGGGCATCAGCGGAGCCGGCTGCTGGGTCATCCTCGGGCACGTCGTCCGCCTCTTCGTCCTCAGCCTCCTCCTCCTCGTCGTCAGACGGCGGATTCGGGTCCGCGATGAAGACGGACTTGTCGACGAAGTCGGCAATGGCGCAGGCGCGGGCAAGCCGAGCAGCCTTGTTCTCCGCCGGGAGCTTGTCCTCCACGTCGGCGCGCCGGAACTCCAGCTGGTTGAGGCTAACCTCGTTATACCAGGAAAGCACAAAAGATAGCGCCATATCGGCTCCGGCGCGCGTGGCCGACTCCTTCCAGTCCAAGAAGCGATCGGGAGCCCTGTCCAGCCAAGCGATGAGATTGGAGAGATCTTCCGGCAGCGTCTCCGTCGGCCACAGCAGTCGGATCAGCTCCTCCGCCGCCTTCCGCAGCTCCCAGCCAAGCTTGGTGACCGGCTCCACGCGGGCGGCGATGGACGCCAGATAGTCGTCCATGGTGAAGCAGTCGGAGCTCTGCTCCCCAGTGGCCTGCCGGCGATCCTCCCGCGCCCTGCCAACAGCCGCTAACGCCTCCTCCTGCGCCTCAGGGAAGGCCGCTGCAAAGAAGAAAAGCATGTCAGAAGCCATCAAAGCCGAAATAAGCTGAAAAATGCAAATTTTCGAAGTCCTAAAGTAAGCCTGGCGGCAGCCGGCAAGAACCGACTGCCCCCGGCCCGAAGATGGAGATATCGAAAAAATCAAGTTTCTGCCACCGGCTGCCAACCTAAGCCGGCAGCCGACGGCCGAAAGCCGGCAAAAGGGAAGGCATAAGACAAAAGACTCACCCGCCAAGCCGCGGTCGAGCGCGCTAAGTTCCCCCAACCACCGCTTGGCGGTGGCCGACAGCTCGTTGGACTTGGTGGTCACCTCTTGCTGAAGCGAAAGCCGTTGCCGCTCCACCTCCTCCAACCGCTTGCTCAGACCCTCCAGCTTTTCCTCCTGTTCCTTCTTGAGGGCGGCAAGTTCCTTGAGATGGTTAGCCTCAAGAAGGCGCAGCCGTTTCAGCTCCCCGTCAGCCACCTTCAGCTTGGCGGCAGCAGCCCGGTTCGCCTCCTCACTTGTGGCGCATTGAGCGCGGGCAACTCGGAGGTCCGACTCCAGCTGTGGGATCCGGGCGGCCTCAGCTGCAAGCCGGCAAAAATGGGCCGTCAGTAAAAAAGAAACTCACAGGAAAAGCAAGTCAAAAGAGAGAAGGCCTCACCCTTGACAGCCTCCAGCTCGCGAGCCAAGCCGGCTCGCTCGATCTTGGCCTTGTGGTAGCTAGTCACCACCTTGTTGTACAAGACGGTGCGTCGCTCCGTAACCGCCTGAAAGAAACAATCAGATATCCAGACGAAACCCGGACCGGCTCCAAGCAGCCGGACCATGCCTCGGAGGGCTACCAGGATAATAACAAAATTGCAAAAACAAGAAGACACCTACCTTGTCAGCATCCTCCAGCGTTGCTAGCTGGGCAAGGGCCTCGGCGGCCTTGTTCTTAAGGCTGGCCCGGTAGCCGGAGAAGACCACCTTCATGGGCGCCGCACCAGGCTGTCCCTCCCGGCTGAACACCTCGCAAGAATCCGCCTTGTGCCACGCAGCCTCCATGGTGCCAGCCGAGCCAAGGCTGGAGTCAGAGGCAGACGGCACATGCAGCAGCCGGGCCCCCTTGGCCACATGAAGGCCCTCAGTTGGGCCCGGCGGGCCCTTCGTCCTCACCAGCGCCCGGGAGTCGGCGTCCTTCGAGCGCGCTGGCTCCTCCCTCGCCGGCTCCTTCCCGGTCGGCTCCCTCCTCGTCGGCTCCGAAGCTGGAGGCGGCGCGGTCGAAGCAGTCGGCCCGGTGGGAGCCGTCGCATCCGGCGCTTGAGGCGCTCCTTCCGGAGAGCTCTCCAGCACCACGACGTTGGGCGCGGGCCCGCCAACTCCAGTCGAAGGCGGCGCAGCCCCACCAGCTCCAGCTCCGGCCGCAGATGGCATGCCCCTGCCAGCTCCGGCTGCCTGCTCCACAAACGGGGCGCGGCGCGGGAACATGTCGTCTAGGGTCAGCCGGCGCGCCGACTGACCCTGGTCTCCGCCGCCAGGCGCGGCAGAAGAAGACGCCCCCGCAGAAGGTGGCGTGGCCGCAGGCGGCACGTTAGCAGCCGGCGGCGTGCGCGCGCGTGCTGAAGGTTGCGGGGTTGGCTCCCTCCTTTGCCGCTGAAGCGGCGACGTGACGGGAGGAGCCTGCCGAGAGCCGCCTCCCTGGGTAAACTTAATCGCGGCCCTAGTTGAACAAGCAAGAAAAGATAAGTACAGAGAGGAAGGAAAGAAAAGGAATCAAACAACAAAGGAAAAGGAACTCACCCGGCTTTCTCCGGGACCTTCTTGGGCGCCAGCCGGCGCTGTTTCTTGGCCCTCGCCTCCGAAGCGGCCGTAGACCCGACGCCGGCCCGCTTCCTCCCCTTCGGCGCAGAAGTCGCCGTGCTCGTAGGCGGCGCCGCGCGTAGAGGCACCGCCGGGATGGGCCCCGTGCCGGATTGGGCCGGCTCCTGCTCCTGCTCCTGCTCCTGCTCCTGCTCATGCTCAGGCGAGGGCGGCGGGTTATGCTCCCCCTGGCCGCCCTGATCCTGCACCACCGGCAGATCGTCGTCGCCGGCTTGGTCGCCGGCTAGGTCAGCCGGGTCGATGTGATCCGGCGTCCAGACCTTCGTCGCCAAGTCGCCATCCTCGATGCCTTGGCGGGTGAAAAGCTGAAAACAACAAGATAAATATCAAGTCGGCCACGCAGCCGCAAGCCGGAAGACGGCAAAAACGTTAAACTTACCGGATTCAGCGGCTGCTCCCGGTTGTAAGGCGGCAGCCCCCAATTCCAGTTGTCCGGCATGTTGGCCTTGGTGATGTTGTTCACCCGGTGAGCCACCTGGGACTTGGAGAGCTCCACCTTCGATGTCCGTGTCGGGTCGAGCCGGCCGGACATATGGCCGATCTTGTGGACGCGCCACTGAAGCGGTATGACCCGGCGCGAGATGTAGGTGCAGAGAAGGTCCTCGGCACTCAGCCGGCCCTCCGCGACGCACTGGCCCAGGAAGTCCCACAGGAGGTTCACCTCCGCGTCCGGGTCCGAGGACTTGGCGTTGAAGCCCCAGTTGATCCGGCCGACTGGCGGAGCCGGGTTGTATTCCGGCAGGTTGAGATGGTCGAAGGCCGGGCTCTCGTTCCGCACATAAAAGAAAGACATCTGCCAATTCTTCACAGAATCGACAGTCGGAATCCGCGGGAAGGACGTACCCGTGCGAGGATAGATGGAGGCGGCGCCGCAGGTCCTCAGGCGGCCTTCGGTCGTCTGCGCCTTGATGTAGAAGAGCCGGCTCCAAAACTCCACGTCCGGCCACAAGCCGGCGTAGCCTTCCATGAAGGCCACGTAGCAGCTGAGGAGGATCATGGCGTTGGCCGGCAGGTGATGCGGCTGCAGGCCGAAGTGGTCGAGGAACCGGCGGAAGAAGTTGGAAGCCGGCAGACCCAATCCGCGGTCGAGATGCGCGCCGAAGACCACGCGTTCGCCGGGCTCCGGCCGAGGCTCCTTCTCCGCGCCCGGCGCCCTGGTAATCACCCCCGCCGGGATGCGGCGGAGGCGCACAAGCCGGGCAATGTCGTCGTCCTGCATATAGGAACCCTTCCAGGAGCCGCTCGGCTGGGCCATCGAGGACGAAGCAGAAGAGGAGGTCCAGGAGAGGCGGAAGGGCGAAGAAGAGCCGCTCCTCGCCGGAGGAGATCGCGGTGGAGAAGGGCGCGCCGTCGATGCGCGTGGCCCCGTGGCGCCGGATTGGCGGGTTTGCGGCGGCAGCTCGGCGGAGGATCGTCGGGGCAACCGCTCGCTGAGGTTCGTCAGAAAAACGGAACAGGAACGGCGTCGGAGCAGCGAAGAGCTCGGGTGAAGAGAAGGAGTGAGGCAGGAGCGCGAGGAGGAAGAAAGGGGCAAGTGCCGCCTCGATACCGCCCCCGCGGCATTTATAGCCGACCGCGGCGGGCGGTTGGCCTCCAAGTGGCCGACGTGGGCCACGTCTCCGGATTTACTGCGCCGTAACTCCTCCCACGACTGCTACCGTTACCAGAAACGGCCACACCACGTCGCCCACTACCGCACCGGATCCGGAGGGACATTGATGTGACCAGACGAACCGACCGCCAGGCCAGGCGTCAGACCAGTCAAGTCGGGCGCAGGGCCCGAGGCGGCGGAGACTCCGGCGCGCCGCAAGCCGGAGCCGGACGATAAGTTCCATCCGAACCAAAATTCATCAGCAAGGCGGAGGCGCCATCAGATCTTGCGAGAAAGCAAAAACTGTACAAGTGTAAAAAGTGGCCGGCTAGAAGCAGCCGGCAGGAACGAGCCGGATGAGGGCGCAGCCGGCTGAATGGAAATTCTCAGTCGGCCCCTCCAAGCGCCGTCTAATATATTCGAGAAGCCAGGAAAACCTGCCTAGGTCCTTGTAAACGCAGGACCTTGCCAGCTTCGGGGGCTAATGTCGGGGGGAAGACCCCGGATAGGGCAATGGACGAGGAGCTGCCGGCTGGCCACTGGCCGGCTCGCGGCAAAGGCCGGCTGAGGAGCAGCCGGCTGGCGCCGTGGCCGGCTGGTCCGGAAGCCGGCAGGCTCTAGGTCCTAGTCGGCCTGGCTACGGCCACCAATGTCGTAGCTGGGCCGGCTTCTACAAGCCGTATCCGACTGGGGTTTGTACCTCAGACCGACTCGAGGCTGGCGAGTCTTGCACTGGAAGGAACCGGGTTGGTGATCCGGGTTCCCAAAGTCCACGCTGACTCCATCTTCCGTAAAGCGCGGGGCACTGTGGAGCAATAGTGCCACGCGCCGGACAGGCCGTCAGGGCTTACGACGATCCGTACTGGCTACAGTGGCTGGCGGAGACAGGGACACCTCCTCTCCATACCGCTGACCGTGGCAGCCGGATGGGACAGGCCACGATGCCTCAACCACTCCTGACATCACCGCCTCGGGAAGGAGCGGAAGCCGGAGCCGGCCAAGCCGGCCGATGACTATAGGGTCTTATATGTAAAGTGCCGGTGCCTATATAAGCCGCACTACCCCCTCTCGTGCAGGGGATCGATCATTTATTGCTTTCACCCACCTACAGAGCTGCCCTGTGAGAGAGACCATCGTCTCCCTTAGCCTCTCAGGAGCAGCCGGACACAGCTCTAGGAGCACCATTGTATTGTGTGATCATCATATACACTCATAGCAGGAGTAGAGGTTTTACCTCCATCGGAGGGCCTCGAACCTGGGTACGTCGCCGTGTCGCTCGTGCCCATACCCGCATCCGGATACCACCGTGAGATCCCTCAGGAACCACTTCGATTAGCCACCCTATGGCATATGCCGTGACGATACCACGACAATCCATGCTTACCTTTTCATTTTCATGTTTTAAACTTGTTTAAATCTTGGTCAAACCTAGGATTTGACCAAGATTCAAATGGGCATAAAAAATCAAAAAAATAAAAAAAAAACAAAGCACATAGCCTTTTTATGTCATATAATGAGCATTCAAGTTGATAAACATGGTCTAGACATATTAAAACAAGAAAAATCATGTATCTACCCTGGCCCTAACCCTAAACTCGATCTGTCTTATGAAGTCAAACATGAAGAGAAGTGGTTTTGGGTTTCAAACATGGAAATTTCAAAAACCTCCCAAAAACTTCATCTTAGAGTGACTAAGAAGGTTCCATGCTTACCTTTTCATTTTCATGTTTTAAATTAACTTGTTTAAATCTTGGTCAAACATAGGATTTGACCAAGATTCAAATGGGCATAAACATTCAGAAAAAAATTAAAAATAAGAAACCAACGCACATATAGTCTTCTTATGTCATATAGTAAGCATTCAAGTTGATAAACAAGCATGTCTAGACATATTCAAACCCGACAAATCATGTATCTACCCCCTAACCCTAAACTAGATTGGTCATCTTAGAGTGACTAAATAGGATCCAAGCTTACCTTTTCATTTTCATGTTTATGCTTGTTTAAATCTTGGTCAAACATAGGATTTGACCAAGATTCAAATGGGCATAAACATTCAGAAAAAATTAAAAAACCAATGCACATTAGTAGCCCAAAATCGAACCATTCAAGTGGATATTTTTGAACTTGATCTGTAGTAGTGGGCAAAACCCTAGATTAACCTATATTTAATCATAGATTTGTAGGTCGATTTTTCTACTTTTTTATTATTACTATGCAACACATGTGTGTTTGCCCGTCGCGTGAAACTCGGAGGAAGAGGGATCACTCGGAAGGAGAGAAGAAGGGAGTGCATTATGGTGTCTCCCCTTTTTCGGGTGATGATGTTGACTGTTGTGCAGGTTTTGTCAGTGAGCAGGAGGTGCGAGCGAGCGAGCGAGTCGAAGCGAGGCCGAGAATGAGAGAGATTTTTTTTTGTGAGAGGGACAACCGAAGGATCCTGAAGGACCCACAGACTTCCAATACGCATCCTGATGCGTCTTCTCTTGACAAAGAAGATGGCTGGGAGTTTGCGTACCTCGCACGTGACTTGTGCTCACTGAAGTGTGGGACCTCACGCATGGGCACCACACGTAAGTGACAGACCTGTTGGTGTAAAAACTCAGTTGATTATTATAGTGCATTAGAACAAAGTTTCCTATGGATTCAAGGGTAGGAAATCCAAGTTAAAACTCATTTACATGACATTAATTTTTCCATGAAGCAAAGTTAACACATCTATCAATTGGTACATTTTGGAGTGACTAAGAAGGATCCATGCTTAATTATTCGTTTTCACGTGTTAAACTTGTTTAAATCTTGCTCAAACCTAGGATTTCACCAAGATTCAAATGGGCATGAAAATGAAAAAATGAAATACCAATGCACATAGTCTTCTTATGTCATACAGTAAGCATTCAAGATGATAAAAAAGGTCTAGACATATTCAAACCAGGCAAATCATGTATGTACTCCCTAACGACCCTAAACTCTGTCTTATGAAGTAAGGCATGAAGAGAAGTGGTTTTGGGTTTCAAACATTGAAATTTCAAAAACCTCCCAAAAGCTTCATTTTAGATCTTGGTCAAACCTAGCTAGTATTTGACCAAGATTCAAATGGGCATAAAATTCAAAAAAATTAGAAAATGAAAAACCAAAGCACATAGCCTTCTTATGTCATAAAGTAAGAATTCAAGTTGATAAACAAGGTCTAGACATATCCAAACCCGACAAATCATGTATCTACCCCTAATCCTAAACTCCGTCTTATGAAGTCAACCATGAAGAGAAGTGGTTTTGGGTTTCAAACATGGAAATTTCAAAAAACCCCCAAAAGATTCATTTTAGAGTGACTAAGAAGGATCCATGGTTACCTTTTCATTTTCATATTTTAAACTTGTTTAAATCTTTGTCGAACCCAGGATTTAACCAAGATTCAAATGGGCATAAAAATTCAGGAAAAAACCAAAAGAATGATAAACCAAAGCACATAGCATTCTTATGTCATATAGTAAGCATTAAAGTTGATAAACAAGGTCTAGACATATTCAAACCAGATAATCATGTATATATCTGCCCCTAACCTTAAACTCTGTCTTAATTATGAAGTCAATCATGAAGAGAAGTGGTTTTGGGTTTCAAACATGAAAATTTCAAAACTTCCCAAAAAATGGTATATATTAGGGTGACTAAGAAGGATCCAGGCTTACCTTTTCGTTTTCATATTTTATACTTGTTTAAATCCTGGTCAAACCTAGGATTTGACCAAGATTCAAATGGGCATAAAATTCAAAAAAATAGAAGAATGAAAAACAAAAGCACATAGTCTTCTTATGTCATATAGAAAGCATTCAAGTTGGTAAACAAGGTTTAGACATGTGTTCAAACCAGACAAATCATGTATCTACCCCCTAACCATAAACTCGGTCGATCTTATGAAGTCTAGCATGAAGAGAAGTCGTATTGGTTTCAAACATTGAAATTTCAAGAACCTCCCAAAAGCTTCATTTTAGAATGACTAAAAAAGATCTAGGCTTGCCTTTTCCTTTTCATGTTTTAAAATTGTTTAAATCTTGGTCAAAGCTAGCTAGCTAGTATTTGACCAAGATTCAAATGGGCATAAAATTAAAAAAAAAACCAGAAAAAATGAAAAACCAAAGCACATAGCCTTCTTATATAGTAAGTAATATGAATCTAAAAATGATTTTTTGGGATTTCTATGACCAAGTTATAACACACCTACATTTCAAATTTGAATTACTTCCAATAAATCAGCATATAGTCATTTAAATGTGTGAAACTGGCTAAAAACACTAAAAATCGTAAAGAGTTGGGAATTGGCACTAAAATATATCATAGTTTATCTTAAAAATGTAGAGGCGCCATTTTGACCCGTATCTTATGTACCCCATTCTTTAAATGATAAACTATCACGAATTACCTTTTATTTTAGGCATTACTTTTCACGGTAAAATGATAAACTATATCACGAAGTTCCATTTCCGTCAAAATAGTCCGTGTTACTTTTTTGTTGAGATATAAACCCCCACAACGGCCATCTCCTCCTTAATTTATTGTGTAAAACCCCCGCAACGGTCACCTCCTCCTTAATTTATTGTGTTAACCCCCTACAGCGGTCATCTCTTCCTTATAAACAACCACAACGGCCATCCCTTGTGTCAATAGGTTCTGCCTCTCTCTTCTTCGTTCACATACGCTTGATCCCATTGCCATGGCTTCCACGTCTCGGACGCCGACCAGAAGGGGAAGGGGAAGGGGAAGGGGCGGCCGGGGTGATGGATCATCATCATTGCCACCACCACCGTCAACACTGCCTTTGATCATAGAGGAGTTCTTCATCGTCGTCTATGAAGACCCTTTGGTCAAGAAGGTACGTACGCGTTCCCACATATATGATGCATGTGATTGATTATGGGCATGTTCTAAAAAACCTTTAATTTCAAACGATCGGCGCTCGATCTCTTTGCAGGCTCTCCCAAAAAAGTTTGCGGACTATCTTGACGGCCAGGAGCCAGCTAAGGTGTATCTGCGAGCAGCTGACTGCGGTCCTCGTCTCTGGACCGTGGAGGTCCTATTTGACGGACAAGGCCGGATGTACCTCGACAAGGGCTGGGAGAATTTGGCCATCGCGCACGGTGTGGATTTCGGCTGCTTCGTACACTTCAAATACGAAGGCGATGATGTGCTCACAGTGAAGGTGTTCGACGGAACAATGTGCAGGAAGTAC
The DNA here is from genome assembly GCF_019359855.2 of Lolium perenne. NCBI lineage: Eukaryota > Viridiplantae > Streptophyta > Magnoliopsida > Poales > Poaceae > Lolium > Lolium perenne. Next base: position 177,604,281 of record NC_067246.2, on the reverse strand, counting down.
TACTACTTGGACGACGAAGATAATGACGATGAAAGCGACGACGACGTGAAGCCATGCATCCATCATCTTTAGATAAGGGGATTATGACCAAGAATATATATGTAGCCGCTACATATGCATCGATTTTAGAGGTGGATAACTGGAGAGAGAGAGAGAGAGTCTTGATGCGTCTTCTCTTGACAAAGAAGATGGGAGTTTGCCTACCTACCGCACATGACTTGTGCTCACTGAAGTGTGGGACCTCACGCATGGGAACCACACGTAAGTGATAGACCTGTTGGTGTAATAACTCAGGTGACCATTATACTGTATTAGTACAAAGTTTCCTATGGATTCAAGGGTAGGAAAGCCAAGTTAACTCATTTACATGACATTATTTTTTCCATGAAGCCAAGTTAACTCATCTATCAATTGGTACATTCTGGTTATATTCGAAATTTTACCTGAAACTTGTTGGTCATGCCATTTTACTACTCGCCTAACACTTTTTCCGCGCGTGAAGGGAGGGGGTGGGCAGTATGCTACCCTGAATTTGTGTGACCCCCAAAAACTAGCAAATACGAGAGAGGCATCGAAAGAAACACACTCGTCCCCTACCTACCCTCCCCACTAAATTTGAAATCAAGCCAAACAAAAAAGGCAATCGAAAAGCATGGATTGTTCATCTTTTTCTATATAGTTAGGGTTAGGGTTTAGGGTTTATAGAGATGTACATACTTTCATTTTACATTTGTGATGTACCATAATACATAGGTAAGATACCAAGCATGACCTTTGTTAGAATAACCATTAACGTGTTCTCTCACCTTTAGATTCAAATGGGCATAAACATTCAGAAAAAATCAAAAAACAATGAAAAACCAAAAGCGCACATAGTCTTCTTATGTCATATAGTAGGAATTGAAGTTAATAAACAAGGTCTAGACATATTCAAACCAAACAAATCATGTATCTACACCTAACCCTAAACTTTGTCTTATGAAGTCATGCATGGAGAGAAATGGTTTTGGGTTTCAAACCTGGAAATTTCAAAAACCTCCCAACAAAAGCTTCATTTTAGAGTGACTAAGAAGGATACACGCTTACCTTTTCATTTTCATGTTTTAAACTTGTTTAAATCTAGGCCAAACCTAGGATTTGACCAAGATTCAAATGGGCATAAACATTCAGAAAAACAAAAAATGGAAAACCAATGCACATATAGTCTTCTTATGTCATATAGCTAGTAAGCATTCAAGTTGATAAATAAGCATGTATAGACAAATTCAACCTGACAAATCATGTATATACCCCCTAACCCTAAACTATTTCTTATGAAGTCAACCATGACGAGAAGTGGTTTTGGGTTTCAAACATTATATTGAGATTCAAGAACCCCCCAAAAGCTTCATTTTAGAATGACTAAGAAGGATCCAGGCTTACCTTTTCATTTTACGTTTTAAACTTGTTTAAATCTTGGTCAAACCTAGGATTTGACCAAGATTCAAATGGGCATAAACATTAATTCAGAAAAAACAAAAAATTAAAAACCAACGCGCATATATTCTTCTTATGTCATATAGTAAGCATTCAAGTTGATAAACAAGCATGTCTAGACATATTCAAACCCGACAAATCATGTATCGATCTACTATACCCCCTAACCATAAACTCTATCTTATGAAGTCAACCATATGAAGAGAAGTGGTTTTTGGTTTCAAACATTGAGATTTCAAGAACCCCCCCAAAGCTTCATTTTTGAATGACTAAGAAGGATCCATGCTTACCTTTAAACTTGTTTAAATCTTGGTCAAACCTAGGATTTGACCAAGATTCAAATGGGCATAAAAAATAAAAAAAACAATGCACATAGCCTTTTTATGTCATATAATGAGCATTCAAGTTGATAAACATGGTCTAGACATATTAAAACAAGAAAAATCATGTATCTACCCTGGCCCTAACCCTAAACTCGATCTGTCTTATGAAGTCAAACATGAAGAGAAGTGGTTTTGGGTTTCAAACATGGAAATTTCAAAAACCTGCCAAAAACTTCATCTTAGAGTGACTTAGAAGGTTCCATGCTTACCTTTTCATTTTCATGATTTAAATTAACTTGTTTAAATCTTGGTCAAACATAGGGTTTAAGGTTTAGGGATCATCGATCGAGTGCACACACACATTATTAGAGGTACCTGCGCCTTTGCGCATACAGTGCATGCGTATATATATAAGTGTGTTTCTTGGCCACCAACGATATATAGATCTAGAGAGAGATTGAAATATATTTAGGGTTTAGGGTTTAGGGTCTAGGGTTAGGGTTTAGGGTTTAGTGTTTAGGGTTTAGGGCTTAGGGTGTAGTGTTTAGGGTTCAGGGTCTAGGGTTTAGGTTTTAGTGTTTAGGGTGTTTAGGGTGTACGTTTAGTGTATAATTAGGGATTAGGGATTAGGGTTTTAGGGTTTAAGGTTTAGGGATCATCGATCGAGTGCACACACACATTATTGGAGGCACCCGCGCCTTTGCGCATAAAGTGCATGCGTATATATATAAGTGTGTTTGTTGGCCACCAACGATATATAGATCGAGAGAGAGATTGAAATATATATATATATATATCCCCAAGAATATGTTCAAATATATATTGAAATATATGCACGAATGATATGCAAGGTATGCCATGCGCGCATAGCATGAAGAGAAGTCGTATTGGTTTCAAACATTGAAATTTCAAGAACCTCCCAAAAGCTTCATTTTAGAGTGACTAAAAAAGATCCAGGCTTGCCTTTTCATTTTCATGTTTTTAAATTGTTTAAATCTTGGTCAAACCTAGCTAGTATTTGACCAAGATTCAAATGGGCATAAAATTAAAAAAACATAAAAATGAAAAACCAAAGCACATATATAGCCTCCTTATGTCATATAAAATAAGCAATAAACAAGGTCTAGACATATTCAAAATAGAAAAAGCATGTATCTACCCCTAACCCTTAACTCTGTCTTATGAAGTCAAGCATGAAGAGAAGTGGTTTTGGGTTTCAAACATTATATTGAGATTTCAAGAACCCCCAAAAGCTTCATTTTAGAATGACTAAGAAGGATCCAGGCTTGCCTTTTCATTTTCATGTGTTTTAAACTTGCTAAAATCTTGGTCAAACCTAGGACTTGACCAAGATTCAAATGGCATTAAACATTCAGAAAAAATCAAAAAAAAACAAAGCACATAGCCTTTTTATGTCATATATATATATTAAGCATTCAAGTTGATCGATATGAACAAGGTCTAGACATTCTCAAAACAGAAAAAGCATGTACCTACCCCCTAGCCCTTAACTATGTCTTATGAAGTCAAGCATGAAGAGAAGTGATTTTGGGTTTCAAACATGGAAATTTCAAAAACTTCCCAAAAGCTTAATTTTAGAGTGAATAAGAAGGATCCAAGCTTACCTTTTCATTTTCAGGATTTATGCTTGTTTAAATCTTGGTCAAACATAGGATTTGACCAACACACATATAGTATTATTATGTCATATAGTAAGCATTCAAGTTGATAAACAAGCATGCATGTCTAGACATATTCAAATTAACCCGACAAATCATGTATGTACCCCTAACCCTAAACTCTGTCTTATGAAGTTAACCATGAAGAGAAGTGGTTTTGGGTTTCAAACATTGAGATTTCTAAGAACCCCCCAAAAGCTTCATTTTAGAATGACTAAGAAGGATCCAGGCTTACCTTTTCATTTTATGTTTTAAACTTGTTTAAATCTTGGTCAAACCTAGGATTTGACCAAGATTCAAATGGGCATAAACATTAATTCAGAAAAAACAAAAAAAAATGAAAAATCAACGCACATATAGTCTTCTTATGTCATATAGTAAGCATTCAAGTTGATAAACAAGCATGTCTAGACATATTCAAACCCGACAAATCATGTATCGATCTACTATACCCCCTAACCCTAAACTCTGTCTTATGAAGTCAACCATATGAAGAGAAGTGGTTTTGGATTTCAAACATTGAGATTTCAAGAACCCGCCAAAAGCTTCATTTTTGAATGACTAAGAAGGATCCATGCTTACCTTTAAACTTGTTTAAATCTTGGTCAAACCTAGGATTTGACCAAGATTCAAATGGGCATAAAAATTCAAAGAAATCAAAAAAATAAAAAAAACCAAAGCACATAGCCTTTTTATGTCATATAATGAGCATTCAAGTTGATAAACATGGTCTACACATATTAAAACAAGAAAAATCATGTATCTACCCTCGCCCTAACCCTAAACTCGATCTGTCTTATGAAGTCAAACATGAAGAGAAGTGGTTTTGGGTTTCAAACATTGAAATTTCAAAAACCTCCCAAAAACTTCATCTTAGAGTGACTAAGAAGGTACCATGCTTACCTTTTCATTTTCATGTTTTAAATTAACTTGTTTAAATCTTGTTCAAACATAGGATTTGACCAATAAGATTCAAATGGGCATAAACATTCAGAAAAAAATTAAAAATAAGAAACCAACGCACATATATTCTTCTTATGTCATATTGTAAGCATTCAAGTTGATAAACAAGCATGTCTAGACATACTCAAACCTGACAAATCATGTATCGATCTACCCCCTAACCCTAAACTCTGTCTTATGAAGTCAACCATATGAAGAGATGTGGTTTTGGGTTTCAAACAAGGAGATTTCAAGAACCCCCAAAAGCTTCATTTTTGAATGACTAAGAAGGATCCATGCTTACCTTTTCATTTTCATGTTTTAAACTTGTTTAAATCTTGGTCAAACCTAGGATTTGACCAAGATTCAAATGGGCATAAAAAATCAAAAAAAAAAAAAAACAAAGCACATAGCCTTTTTATGTCATATAATGAGCATTCAAGTTGATAAACATGGTCTAGACATATTAAAACAAGAAAAATCATGTATCTACCCTGGCCCTAACCCTAAACTCGATCTGTCTTATGAAGTCAAACATGAAGAGAAGTGGTTTTGGGTTTCAAACATGGAAATTTCAAAAACCTCCCAAAAAATTCATCTTAGAGTGACTAAGAAGGTTCCATGCTTACCTTTTCATTTTCATGTTTTAAATTAACTTGTTTAAATCTTGGTCAAACATAGGATTTGACCAAGATTCAAATGGGCATAAACATTCAGAAAAAAATAGACAAAGCACATAGTCTTCTCATGTCATATATATAGTAAGCATTCAAGTTCATAAACAAGGTCTAGACATATTCAAACCAGGCAAATCATGTACCCCCTAACCCTAAACTCTGTCTTAATTATATATGAAGTCAAGCATGAATTGAAGTAGAGAAGTGTGGTTTTGGGTTTCAAACATGGAAATTTCAAAAACCTCCCAAAAGCTTCATTTTAATTAGACTGACTGGTTAATTAAGAAGGATCCAGGATCAATTACCTTTTCATTGTCAAGTTTTAAACTTGTTTAAATCTTGGTCAAATCTAGGACTTGACCAAGATTCAAATCTGCATAAAATAAAAAAATAGAAAAATGAAAACCCAAAGCGCACATAGTCTTCTTATGTCATATAGTAAGCATTCAAGTTGATAAACAAGGTTTAGACATATTCTAACCAGACAAATCATGTAACTACCCCCTAACCCTAAACTCGGTCTTATGAAGTCTAGCATGAAGAGAAGTCGTTTTGGGTTTCAAACGTTTAAAGCAAAAGCCCCATTTCAAATATTTCAAACTTATTCAAATTTTGTTCAAATTTGAAAGACATACAAGTTATAGCACACATAGTGCATACATGTTCACACATACTGCACTAGATGCTAACCCTATAGTTTGAGGCCATTGGATGAGGTCGAAAAAATTCTTGGATTAGAAATGGGGTTGTTCGAACCCCGTAGTTGGATTTTTTTGAACCTTGATCTGTAGTACTGGGCAAAACCCTAGTTTAACCTATTTAATTATAGATTTCGTAGGTCGATTTTTCTACCTTTTTATTATTACTATGCAGCACATGTGTGTTTGCCCGTCTAGCTAGTAAAACTCGGAGGAAGAGGGATCACTCGGAAGGACAAAACAAGGGAGAGCATTATGGTGTCTCCCCTTATTCGGGTGACGATGTTGACTATTGTGCAGGGTTTGTCAGTGAGCAGGGAGGTGCGAGCGAGCGAGCGAGTCGAGCGAGGCCGAGAACGTGAGAGATTTGTTTTTTTTGTGAGAGGGACAACCGAAGGATCCAGAAGGACCCACAGACTCCCAATACGCATCCTGAATCCTGATGTGTCTTCTCTTGACAAAGAAAATGGCTGGGAGTTTGCGTACCTACTGCACGTGACTTGTGCTCACTGAAGTGTGGGACCTCACGCATGGGCACCACACGTAAGTGACAGACCTGTTGGTGTAAAAACTCGGTTGATTATTATAGTGCATTAGAACAAAGTTTCCTATGGATTCAAGGGTAGGAAATCCAAGTTAACTCATTTACATGACATTAATTTTTCCATGAAGCAAAGTTAACACATCTATCAATTGGTACATTTTGGAGTGACTAAGAAGGATCCATGCTTACTTATTCGTTTTCACGTGTTAAACTTGTTTAAATCTTGGTCAAACCAAATTGGCAGAAAATTCAAAAAAAATAAAATCAAAAACCAAAGCACATAGTCTTGTATGTCATATAGTAAGCATTAAAGTTGATAAACAATGTCTAGACATATTCAAACCATACAAATCATGTATCTACCCTAACCCCTAAACTATGTCTTATGAAGTCAAGCATGAAGAGAAGTGGTTTTGGGTTTCAAACATGGAAATTTCAAAAACCTCCCAAAAACTTTATTTTAGAGTGACTAAGAAGTATACATGCTTCCTTTTTCATTTTGATGTTTTAAACTTGTTTAAATCTTGGTTAAACCTAGAATTTGACCAAGATACAAATGGGCACAAAAAATAAAAATAAAAAGAAAAACCAAAGCACATAGTTTTCTTATGTCATATAGTAAGCATTCAAGTTAATAAACAAGGTCTAGACATATTCAAACCTGACAAATCATGTATCTACCCCCTATCGACCCTAAACTTCGTCTTATGAAGTCAAGCATGAAGAGAAGTGGTTTTTGGTTTCAAACATGGAAATTTCAAAAACCTCCCAAAAGCTTCATTTTAGAGTGACTAAGAAGGATCCAGCCTTACCTTTTCATTTTCATGTTTTAAACTTGTATAAATCTTGGTCAAACCTAGGATTTGACCAAGATTCAAATGTGCATCAAAATTCAAAAAAATAATTAAAAACCAAAGCACATAGTCTTCTTATGTCATATAGTAAACATTCAAGTTCATAAACAAGATCTAGACATATTCAAACTAGACAAATCATGTACCCCCTAACCCTAAACTCTGTCTTAATTGTATATGAAGTCAAGCATGAAGCAGAGAAGTGTGGTTTTGGGTTTCAAACATGGAAATTTCGAAAACCTCCCAAAAGCTTCATTTTAATTAGACTGACTGGTTAATTAAGAAGGATCCATGATTAATTACCTTTTCATTGTCATGTTTAAACTTATTGAAATCTTGGTCAAACCTAGGATTTAACCAAGATTCAAATGGGCATAAAAATTTAGAAAAAATCGAAAGATTGAAAAACCAAAGCACATAGCCTTCTCATGTCATATAGTAATTATTCAAATTGATAAACATGGTCTAGACATATTCAAACCAGAAAAATCATGTATCTACCCCTAACCCTAAACTCTGTCTTATGAAGTCAAGCATGAACATAAGTGGTTTTGGGTTTCAAACATGGTAATTTCAAGAACCTCCCAAAAGCTTCATTTTAGGGTTTCTAAGAGAAGGATCCAGACTTACCTTTTCATTTTCACATGTTAAACTTGTTTAAATCTTGCTCAAACCTAGGATTTACCAAGATTCAAATGGGCATAGAAATCAAAAAATGAAATACCAATGCACATAGTCCTCTTATGTCATATAGTAAGCATTCAAGTTGATAAACAAGGTCTAGACATATTCAAACCAGACAAATCATGTATCTACCCTAAACTCTGTCTTATGAAGTCAAGCATGAAGATAAGTGGTTTTGGGTTTCAAACATGGAAATTTCAAAAACCTTCCAAAAACTTCATTTAGGGTGACTAAGAAGGATACAGGCTTCCCTTTTCATTTTCATGTTCTATACTTGTTTAAATCTTGGTCAAACCTAGGATTTGACCAAGATTCAAATGTGCATCAAAATTCCAAAAAAAATCAGAAAAATGAAAAACCAAATCACATAGTTTTCTTATGTCATATAGTAAGCATTCAAGTTGATAAACAAGGTCTAGACATATTCAAACCAGACAAATCATGTATCTACCCCTATCGACCCTAAACTTCGTCTTATGAAGTCAAGCATGAAGAGAAGTGGTTTTTGGTTTCAAACATGGAAATTTCAAAAACCTCCCAAAAGCTTCATTTTAGAGTGACTAAGAAGGATCCATGCTTACCTTTTCATTTTCATGTTTTAAACTTGTTTAAATCTTGCTCAAACCTAGGATTTGACCAATATTCAAATGGGCATAAAATAAAAAATAAAAAAACGGACATAGTCTTCTCATGTCATATATATAGTAAGCATTCAAGTTCATAAACAAGGTCTAGACATATTCAAACCAGGCAAATCATGTACCCCCTAACCCTAAACTCTGTCTTAATTATATATGAAGTCAAGCATGAATTGAAGCAGAGAAGTGTGGTTTTGGGTTTCAAACATGGAAATTTCAAAAACCTCCCAAAAGCTTCATTTTAATTAGACTGACTGGTTAATTAAGAAGGATCCAGGATTAATTACCTTTTCATTGTCATGTTTTAAACTTGTTTAAATCTTGGTCGAATCTAGGACTTGACCAAGATTCAAATTTGCATAAAATAAAAAATAGAAAAATGAAAACCCAAAGCGCACATAGTCTTCTTATGTCATATAGTAAGCATTCAAGTTGATAAACAAGGTTTAGACATATTCTAACCAGACAAATCATGTAACTACCCCTAACCCTAAACTCGGTCTTATGAAGTCTAGCATGAAGAGAAGTCGTTTTGGGTTTCAAACGTTTAAAGCAAAAGCCCCATTTCAAATATTTCAAACTTATTCAAATTTGGTTCAAATTTGAAAGACATACAAGTTATGGCACACATAGTGCATACATGTTCACACATACTGCACTAGATGCTAACCCTATAGTTTGAGGCCATTGGATGAGGTCGAAAAAATTCTTGGATTAGAAATGGGGTTGTTCGAACCCCGTAGTTGGATTTTTTTGAACCTTGATCTGTAGTACTGGGCAAAACCCTAGTTTAACCTATTTAATTATAGATTCGTAGGTCGATTTTTCTACCTTTTTATTATTACTATGCAGCACATGTGTGTTTGCCCGTCTAGCTAGTAAAACTCGGAGGAAGAGGGATCACTCAGAAGGACAGAAGAAGGGAGAGCATTATGGTGTCTCCCCTTTTTCGGGTGACGATGTTGACTATTGTGCAGGGTTTGTCAGTGAGCAGGGAGGTGCGAGCGAGCGAGGCCGAGAATGAGAGAGATTTGTTTTTTTTTGTGAGAGGGACAACCGAAGGATCCAGAAGGACCCACAGACTCCCAATACGCATCCTGAATCCTGATGCGTCTTCTCTTGACAAAGAAAATGGCTGGGAGTTTGCGTACCTACTGCACGTGACTTGTGCTCACTGAAGTGTGGGACCTCACGCATGGGCACCACACGTAAGTGACAGACCAGTTGGTGTAAAAACTCGATTGATTATTATAGTGCATTAGAACAAAGTTTCCTATGGATTCAAGGGTAGGAAATCCAAGTTAACTCATTTACATGACATTAATTTTTCCATGAAGCAAAGTTAACACATCTATCAATTGGTACATTTTGGAGTGACTAAGAAGGATCCATGCTTACTTATTCGTTTTCACGTGTTAAACTTGTTTAAATCTTGGTCAAACCAAATTGGCAGAAAATTCAAAAAAAATAAAATAAAAAACCAAAGCACATAGTCTTGTATGTCATATAGTAAGCATTAATGTTGATAAACAATGTCTAGACATATTCAAACCATACAAATCATGTATCTACCCCCTAACCCCTAAACTATGTCTTATGAAGTCAAGCATGAAGAGAAGTGGTTTTGGGTTTCAAACATGGAAATTTCAAAAACCTCCCAAAAACTTTATTTTAGAGTGACTAAGAAGTATACATGCTTCCTTTTTCATTTTGATGTTTTAAACTTGTTTAAATCTTGGTCAAACCTAGGATTTGACCAAGATACAAATGGGCACAAAAAATAAAAATAAAAAGAAAAACAAAAGCACATAGTCTTCTTATGTCATGTCGTAAGCATTCAAGTTGACAAACAAGGTCTAGATATATCCAAACCAGACAAATCATGTATCAATCTACCCCCTGTCGATCTTATGAAGTCTAGCATGAAGAAAGATCGTTTTGGGTTTCAAACATGGAAATTTCAAGAACATCCCAAAAGCTTCATTTTAGAGCGACTAAGAAGGATATAGGCTTCCCTTTTCATTTTCATGTTCTATACTTGTTTAAATCTTGGTCAAACCTAGGATTTGACCAAGATTCAAATCTGCATCAAAATTCAAAAAAAAATAAGAAAAATGAAAAACCAAAGCGCACATAGTCTTCTTATGTCATATATATAGTAAGCATTAAAGTTGGTAATTAAACAAGGTCTAGACATATTCAAACTAGACAAATCATGTATCTACCCCCTAACCCCTAAACTCTGTCTTATGAAGTCAAGCATGAAGAGAAGTGGTTTTGGGTTTCAAACATGGAAATTTCAAAAACCTCCCAAAAAATTTCATTTTAGGGTGACTAAGAAGGATACAGGCTTCCCTTTTCATTTTCATGTTCTATACTTGTTTAAATCTTGGTCAAACCTAGGATTTGACCAAGATTCAAATGTGCATCAAAATTCCAAAAAAAATCAGAAAAATGAAAAACCAAAGCACATAGTTTTCTTATGTCATATAGTAAGCATTCAAGTTGATAAACAAGGTCTAGACATATTCAAACCAGACAAATCATGTATCTACCCCCTATCGACCCTAAACTTCGTCTTATGAAGTCAAGCATGAAGAGAAGTGGTTTTTGGTTTCAAACATGGAAATTTCAAAAACCTCCCAAAAGCTTCATTTTAGAGTGACTAAGAAGGATCCAGCCTTACCTTTTCATTTTCATGTTTTAAACTTGTTTAAATCTTGGTCAAACCTAGGATTTGACCAAGATTCAAATGTGCATCAAAATTAAAAAAATAAAATTAAAAACCAAAGCACATAGTCTTCTTATGTCATATAGTAAACATTCAAGTTCATAAACAAGATCTAGACATATTCAAACCAGACAAATCATGTACCCCCTAACCCTAAACTCTGTCTTAATTGTATATGAAGTCAAGCATGAAGAAGAGAAGTGTGGTTTTGGGTTTCAAACATGGAAATTTCAAAAACCTCCCAAAAGCTTTATTTTAATTAGACTGACTGGTTAATTAAGAAGGATCCAGGATTAATTACCTTTTAATTGTCATGTTTTAAACTTGTTTAAATCTTGATCGAATCTAGGACTTGACCAAGATTCAAATCTGCATAAAATAAAAAAATAGAAAAATGAAAACCCAAAGCGCACATAGTCTTCTTATGTCATATAGTAAGCATTCAAGTTCATAAACAAGGTTTAGACATATTCTAACCAGACAAATCATGTAACTACCCCCTAACCCTAAACTCGGTCTTATGAAGTCTAGCATGAAGAGAAGTCATTTTGGGTTTCAAACGTTTAAAGCAAAAGCCCCATTTCAAATATTTTAAACTTATTCAAATTTGGTTCAAATTTGAAACACATACAAGTTATAGCACACATAGTGCATACATGTTCACACATACTGCACTAGATGCTAACCTTATAGTTTGAGGCCATTGGATGAGGTCGAAAAAATTCTTGGATTAGAAATGGGGTTGTTCGAACCCCGTAGTTGGATTTTTTTGAACCTTGATCTGTAGTACTGGGCAAAACCCTAGTTTAACCTATTTAATTATAGATTCGTAGGTCGATTTTTCTACCTTTTTATTATTACTATGCAACACATGTGTGTTTGCCCTTCTAGCTAGTAAAACTCGGAGGAAGAGGGATCACTCGGAAGGACAGAAGAAGGGAGAGCATTATGGTGTCTCCCCTTTTTCGGGTGACGACGTTGACTATTGTGCAGGGTTTGTCAGTGAGCAGGGAGGTGCGAGCGAGCGAGTCGAGCGAGGCCGAGAATGAGAGAGATTTGTTTTTTTTTGTGAGAGGGACAACCGAAGGATCCAGAAGGACCCACAGACTCCCAATACGCATCCTGAATCCTGATGCGTCTTCTCTTGACAAAGAAAATGGCTGGGAGTTTGCGTACCTACTGCACGTGACTTGTGCTCACTGAAGTGTGGGACCTCACGCATGGGCACCACACGTAAGTGACAGACCTGTTGGTGTAAAAACTCGGTTGATTATTATAGTGCATTAGAACAAAGTTTCCTATGGATTCAAGGGTAGGAAATCCAAGTTAACTCATTTACATGACATTAATTTTTCCATGAAGCAAAGTTAACACATCTATCAATTGGTACATTTTGGAGTGACTAAGAAGGATCCATGCTTACTTATTCGTTTTCACGTGTTAAACTTGTTTAAATCTTGGTCAAACCAAATTGGCAGAAAATTCAAAAAAAATAAAATCAAAAACCAAAGCACATAGTCTTGTATGTCATATAGTAAGCATTAATGTTGGTAAAAAATGTCTAGACATATTCAAACCATACAAATCATGTATCTACCCCCTAACCCCTAAACTATGTCTTATGAAGTCAAGCATGAAGAGAAGTGGTTTTGGGTTTCAAACATGGAAATTTCAAAAACCTCCCAAAAACTTTATTTTAGAGTGACTAAGAAGTATACATGCTTCCTTTTTCATTTTGATGTTTTAAACTTGTTTAAATCTTGGTCAAACCTAGGATTTGACCAAGATACAAATGGGCACAAAAAATAAAAATAAAAAGAAAAACAATAGCACATAGTCTTCTTATGTCATGTCGTAAGCATTCAAGTTGATAAACAAGGTCTAGATATATCCAAACCAGACAAATCATGTATCAATCTACCCCCTGTCGATCTTATGAAGTCTAGCATGAAGAAAGATCGTTCTGGGTTTCAAACATGGAAATTTCAAGAACATCCCAAAAGCTTCATTTTAGAGCGACTAAGAAGGATATAGGCTTCCCTTTTCATTTTCATGTTCTATACTTGTTTAAATCTTGGTCAAACCTAGGATTTGACCAAGATTCAAATCTGCATCAAAATTCAAAAAAAAAATAAGAAAAATGAAAAACCAAAGCGCACATAGTCTTCTTATGTCATATATATAGTAAGCATTAAAGTTGGTAATTAAACAAGGTCTAGACATATTCAAACTAGACAAATCATGTATCTACCCCCTAACCCCTAAACTCTGTCTTATGAAGTCAAGCATGAAGAGAAGTGGTTTTGGGTTTCAAACATGGAAATTTCAAAAACCTCCCAAAAACTTCATTTTAGGGTGACTAAGAAGGATACAGGCTTCCCTTTTCATTTTCATGTTCTATACTTGTTTAAATCTTGGTCAAACCTAGGATTTGACCAAGATTCAAATGTGCATCAAAATTCCAAAAAAAAATCAGAAAAATGAAAAACCAAAGCACATAGTTTTCTTATGTCATATAGTAAGCATTCAAGTTGATAAACAAGGTCTAGACATATTCAAACCAGACAAATCATGTATCTACCCCCTATCGACCCTAAACTTCGTCTTATGAAGTCAAGCATGAAGAGAAGTGGTTTTTGGTTTCAAACATGGAAATTTCAAAAACCTCCCAAAAGCTTCATTTTAGAGTGACTAAGAAGGATCCAGCCTTACCTTTTCATTTTCATGTTTTAAACTTGTTTAAATCTTGGTCAAACCTAGGATTTGACCAAGATTCAAATGTGCATCAAAATTGAAAAAAAAAATTAAAACCAAAGCACATAGTCTTCTTATGTCATATAGTAAACATTCAAGTTCATAAACAAGATCTAGACATATTCAAACCAGACAAATCATGTACCCCCTAACCCTAAACTCTGTCTTAATTGTATATGAAGTCAAGCATGAAGTAGAGAAATGTGGTTTTGGGTTTCATACATGGAAATTTCAAAAACCTCCCAAAAGCTTCATTTTAATTAGACTGACTGGTTAATTAAGAAGGATCCATGATTAATTACCTTTTCATTGTCATGTTTAAACTTATTGAAATCTTGGTCGAACCTAGGATTTGACCAAGATTCAAATGGGCATAAAAATTTAGAAAAAATCGAAAGATTGAAAAACCAAAGCACATAGCCTTCTCATGTCATATAGTAATTATTTAAATTGATAAACATGGTCTAGACATATTCAAACCAGAAAAATCATGTATCTACCCCTAACCCTAAACTCTGTCTTATGAAGTCAAGCATGAACATAAGTGGTTTTGGGTTTCAAACATGGTAATTTCAAGAACCTCCCAAAAGCTTCATTTTAGAGTTTCTAAGAGAAGGATCCAGACTTACCTTTTTATTTTCACATGTTAAACTTGTTTAAATCTTGCTCAAACCTAGGATTTACCAAGATTCAAATGGGCATAGAAATCAAAAAATGAAATACCAATGCACATAGTCCTCTTATGTCATATAGTAAGCATTCAAGTTGATAAACAAGGTCTAGACATATTCAAACCAGACAAATCATGTATCTACCCCCCTATCGACCCTAAACTCTGTCTTATGAAGTCAAGCATGAAGATAAGTGGTTTTGGGTTTCAAACATGGAAATTTCAAAAACCTTCCAAAAACTTCATTTAGGGTGACTAAGAAGGATACAGGCTTCCCTTTTCATTTTCATGTACTATACTTGTTTAAATCTTGGTCAAACCTAGGATTTGACCAAGATTCAAATGTGCATCAAAATTCCAAAAAAAATCAGAAAAATGAAAAACCAAATCACATAGTTTTCTTATGTCATATAGTAAGCATTCAAGTTGATAAACAAGGTCTAGACATATTAAAACCAGACAAATCATGTATCTACCCCTATCGACGCTAAACTTCGTCTTATGAAGTCAAGCATGAAGAGAAGTGGTTTTTGGTTTCAAACATGGAAATTTCAAAAACCTCCCAAAAGCTTCATTTTAGAGTGACTAAGAAGGATCCATGCTTACCTTTTCATTTTCATGTTTTAAACTTGTTTAAATCTTGCTCAAACCTAGGATTTGACCAATATTCAAATGGGCATAAAATAAAATATAAAACAACGCAAATAGTCTTCTCATGTCATATATATAGTAAGCACTCAAGTTCATAAACAGGGTCTAGACATATTCAAACCAGGCAAATCATGTACCCCCTAACCCTAAACTCTGTCTTAATTATATATGAAGTCAAGCATGAATTGAAGCAGAGAAGTGTGGTTTTGGGTTTCAAACATGGAAATTTCAAAAACCTCCCAAAAGCTTCATTTTAATTAGACTGACTGGTTAATTAAGAAGGATCCAGGATTAATTACCTTTTCATTGTCATGTTTTAAACTTGTTTAAATCTTTGTCGAATCTAGGACTTGACCAAGATTCAAATCTGCATAAAATAAAAAAAATAGAAAAATGAAAACCCAAAGCGCACATAGTCTTCTAATGTCATATAGTAAGCATTCAAGTTGATAAACAAGGTTTAGACATATTCTAACCAGAGAAATCATGTAACTACCCCCTAACCCTAAACTCGGTCTTATGAAGTCTAGCATGAAGAGAAGTCGTTTTGGGTTTCAAACGTTTAAAGCAAAAGCCCCATTTCAAATATTTCAAACTTATTCAAATTTGGTTCAAATTTGAAAGACATACAAGTTATAGCACACATAGTGCATACATGTTCACACATACTGCACTAGATGCTAACCCTATAGTTTGAGGCCATTGGATGAGGTCGAAAAAATTCTTGGATTAGAAATGGGGTTGTTCGAACCCCGTAGTTGGATTTTTTTGAACCTTGATCTGTAGTACTGGGCAAAACCCTAGTTTAACCTATTTAATTATAGATTCGTAGGTCGATTTTTCTACCTTTTTATTATTACTATGCAGCACATGTGTGTTTGCCCGTCTAGCTAGTAAAACTCGGAGGAAGAGGGATCACTCGGAAGGACAGAAGAAGGGAGAGCATTATGGTGTCTCCCCTTTTTCGGGTGACGACGTTGACTATTGTGCAGGGTTTGTCAGTGAGCAGGGAGGTGCGAGCGAGCGAGGCCGAGAATGAGAGAGATTTGTTTTTTTTTGTGAGAGGGACAACCGAAGGATCCAGAAGGACCCACAGACTCCCAATACGCATCCTGAATCCTGATGCGTCTTCTCTTGACAAAGAAAATGGCTGGGAGTTTGCGTACCTACTGCACGTGACTTGTGCTCACTGAAGTGTGAGACCTCACGCATGGGCACCACACGTAAGTGACAGACCTGTTGGTGTAAAAACTCGGTTGATTATTATAGTGCATTAGAACAAAGTTTCCTATGGATTCAAGGGTAGGAAATCCAAGTTAACTCATTTACATGACATTAATTTTTCCATGAAGCAAAGTTAACACATCTATCAATTGGTACATTTTGGAGTGACTAAGAAGGATCCATGCTTACTTATTCGTTTTCACGTGTTAAACTTGTTTAAATCTTGCTCAAACCTAGGATTTCACCAAGATTCAAATGGGCATGAAAATGAAAAAATGAAATACCAATGCACATAGTCTTCTTATGTCATATAGTAAGCATTCAAGATGATAAAAAAGGTCTAGACATATTCAAACCAGGCAAATTATGTATCTACTCCCTAACCCTAAACTTTGTCTTAATTATGAAGTAAGGCATGAAGAGAAGTGGTTTTGGGTTTCAAACATGGAAATTTCAAAAACCTCCCAAAAGCTTCATTTTTAGATCTTGGTCAAACCTAGCTAGTATTTGACCAAGATTCAAATGGGCATAAAATTCAAGAAAATCAGAAAATGAAAAACCAAAGCACATAGCCTTCTTATGTCATAAAGTAAGAATTCAAGTTGATAAACAAGGTCTAGACATATCCAAACCCGACAAATCATGTATCTAACCACTAACCCAAAACTCTGTCTTATGAAGTCAACCATGAAGAGAAGTGGTTTTGGGTTTCAAACATTGAGATTTCAAGAACCCCCCAAAAGATTCATTTTAGAGTGACTAAGAAGGATCCATGGTTACCTTTTCATTTTCATATTTTAAACTTGTTTAAATCTTTGTCAAACCTAGGATTTAACCAAGATTCAAATGGGCATAAAAATTCAGGAAAAAACCAAAAGAATGATAAACCAAAGCACATAGCCTTCTTATGTCATATATATAGTAAGCATTAAAGTTGGTAAACAAGGTCTAGACATATTCAAACCAGATAATCATGTATATATCTGCCCCTAACCTTAAACTCTGTCTTAATTATGAAGTCAATCATGAAGAGAAGTGGTTTTGGGTTTCAAACATGAAAATTTCAAAAACTTCCCAAAAGATGGTACATATTAGGGTGACTAAGAAGGGTCCAGGCTTACCTTTTCGTTTTCATATTTTATACTTGTTTAAATCCTGGTCAAACCTAGGATTTGACCAAGATTCAAATGGGCATAAAATTCAAAAAAATAGAAGAATGAAAAACAAAAGCACATAGTCTTCTTATGTCATATAGTAAGCATTCAAGTTGGTAAACAAGGTTTATACATGTGTTCAAACCAGACAAATCATGTATCTACCCCCTAACCATAAACTCGGTCGATCTTATGAAGTCTAGCATGAAGAGAAGTCGTATTGGTTTCAAACATTGAAATTTCAAGAACCTCCCAAAAGCTTCATTTTAGAGTGACTAAAAAAGATCCAGGCTTGCCTTTTCATTTTCATGTTTTAAATTGTTTAAATCTTGGTCAAACCTAGCTAGCTAGTATTTGACCAAGATTCAAATGGGCATAAAATTAAAAAAAACCAGAAAAATGAAAAACCAAAGCACATAGCCTTCTTATGTCATATATAGTAAGCCTTCAAGTTGATAAACAAGGTCTAGACATATTCAAAATAGAAAAAAGCATGTATCTACCCCTAACCCTTAACTCTGTCGTATGAAGTCAAGCATGAAGAGAAAGTGGTTTTGGGTTTCAAACATGGAAATTTCAAAAACTTCCCAAAAGCTTAATTTTAGAGTGACTAGGAAGGATCCAGGCTTACCTTTTCATTTTCATGTTTTAAGTTTGTTTAAATCATGGTCAAACCTAGGATTTGACCAACAACAAGATTCAAATGAGCATAAAAATTCAAAAAAAATCAAAAAAAAGAAAAGAAAAACCAAAGCACATAGTATTCTTACGTCATATATATAGTAAGCATTCAAGTTGATAAACAAGGTCTAGACATATTCAAACCCGACAAATCATGTATCTACCCCTAACCCTAAACTCTGTCTTATGAAGTCAACCATGAAGAGAAGTGGTTTTGGGTTTCAAACATTGAGATTTCAAGAACCCCCCAAAAGCTTCATTCTAGAATGACTAATAAGGATCCAAGCTTACCTTTTCATTTTCATGTGTTTTAAACTTGCTTAAATCTTGGTCAAACCTAGGATTTGACCAAGATTCAAATGGGCATAAACATTCAGAAAAAATCAAAAAATGAAAACCAAAGCACATGAATCTTCATACACACGATAGTCCGTCTTGTCAAGACATTTTGTTTTTACTACCCTATCACATGTTTCTGTATATAGTAAGTAATATGTATCCAAAAATGATTTTTGGGGATTTATAGGACGAAGTTATAACACACCTACATTTCAAATTGGAATTACTTTCAATAAATCAGCATAAAGTCATTTAAATGTGTGAAACTAGCTAGAAAGCACTAAAAAACATAAAGAGTTGGGAATTTTCACAAATATGTGGCCTTATTTATCTTAAAAATATAGAGGTGCCATTCTGAGCCGTATCTTATGTACCCCATTCACAAAATAAACCTATTTTGTCATCTAGAAATTGAAAAATGAGTTTTATATACCGAAAAGTTGAAAAGTCTAGTCAGCAACATTGTTGGGAATGGCAAGATGCACCACCATTCCCAATTTGGGCACATTGTAACAAACTATGCCACAAATATGGCCATAACTATATCATTTGGCTTGCAAACTAGGAATCTTCATTCACGATAGTCCGCTTTGTGAAGACATTTTGTTTTTCACTACCCTATCACATGTTTACTATTTTCCCTGTCAACTAACACATACAAGCACACTCCATGTAGAAGGGTTTCATTTTTGAGGTTTTCTTTATTTTCATTTATTTATTTCAAAACCAGGTCAAAATGGTCGACATGATTATCTTTGCAAAGGGGTTGAATATTTTAGTACTATCACTGGTTTCTATATATAGTAAGTAATATGTATCTAAATATGATTTGTGGGGACTTGTAGGACCAAGTTATAACACACCTACAATTCAAATTTGAATTACTTTCAATAAATCAGCATAAAGTCATTTAAATGTGCGAGACTAGCTAGAAAGCACTAAAAACCGTAAATTTGGGAATTGGCATTAAAATATGGACTAATTTATTTTAAAAATGTAGATGCGCCATTTTGACCCATATCTTATCTACCCCATGCACAAAATAAACAATTTTTTATCATCTAGAAAATGAAAAATGATTTTTTATACCGAAAACTTGAAAAGTCTAGTCATCAACAGTGTTAGAAATGGCAAGATGCACCACCATGCCCAATTAGGGAACACTATAACAAACAATGCTGTCCAGGGAGAATCAAACTTGGTAATATTAACTATGAGATTGAACAAAACGTTATATTTGGTTTACCCTTTGAACCTCCTAACTTACCACAACATTGACTTCTTATTTTTATTTACAAATAGATATTTTAATATCACATTGTTGTGCAATAATATATGTTTTTTCTCAAATCAATTATCATTTGATTTTCAGAAACTACCATAATAATTTATGAGAAAGCGTTGAACAAGTTTCAGAATGTAATTTTATACTTGATATGACCAATAATAGACTTAAATTAAATTGGATTTCAAAGCTCAGATTTTATAAGCGAATAGAGTTTCATGTTGCAGACTATGTATTAGCTTGACGGGCACCCTAGAATAAAGTAGGTCGGTCACTTACGTGTGGTTCCCATGCGTGTAGGTCCCACACATCAGTGAGCACAAGTCACGTGCGGTAGGTAGGCAAACTCCCAGCAATCTTCTTTGTCAAGTAAATACGCATCATCAAGACTCTCTCTCTCTCTCTCCCATTTGTCGCTGAAAAAAAAGAATATTAGACGGGCGCGTAGCCTGCACTACAGGTCTACGGAACTGAAACCCTGTGTGCCAGTCAACATCACTCACCGAAAAAAGTGAAGCATTTCTTTTCACCATAAATAACAGCGGCCCCGTGAGGCACTGCTCTCCCTTTCTCTTTCTCCTTCCGTGTGATCCCTTTTGCACCTTTTATCCTTTGCACGAAACTCCACTTATTGTTGTCATTGTTGCACAGAACACTCACTTAACCTATTCTTTTGCACATATCACCAACTCATGTATTTGTTGCACAAAGGTCTAAATCTCTGGCTAAGCTACTTTTCTCTAAGGGATCCTTTGATTCAAAGGATAGAAAAAGCATAGGAATAGGAAAGTCATAGGATTAGAATGGCATGTCTATTTGAATCCCATAGGAAGGTGAAGTGTGTTTGATTGAAGCAAAGGAATTTTTCATGAGGTATGAGCTAATGTTTTTTTCCTATAGGAATTACACTACAAGATTTCCATAGGTATTTTTCCTATAGGATATATTCCTATGAATCAAACAACATGTATAGGAAATTTTTCCATAGGAACCAAATCCTACACAATTCCTATGCAAATCCTATGAATCAAAGGAGCCCTAAATCTGATGGCCGGGACCTAGAAGGTAGTGGTAATATCCATTGTCATTGTGTAGTGTGTTTTTTAGAACTCTAAAAGAATATGCAAATATTTTAGCAATTGAAATAATATAAATTAACTAATATGGGAAGTCATGAAATATATTTTCTACTATCCGGCCAATAGCAAGTGTCATGAAATATATTCATTGTAAACTTAGTGATAATCACTCGAGTTTGATATGAATGGCCTAGCTAGCTATGGGCATCTCCCATATATATGTTGTCCACACGACCAACCAACAAGCAAAAGGTATTCCATGAGGAAAGTTTCTTATGGGTGACTTTCATCTCTGCCGCAAAACACGCGCCGAAATTGTTGGCGCGTCCCATTTTCAAGCTACCCCAAAACCTGCTGTTTGCCCGTCGGCCTATAAAACATCGGTCAACAGAGGATATTTCCCTGTAGAGCACAATATTAACACCACATCTTTCTCATGCTTCTACCAGGCACACTCCCATGACGACGGCCGTGCCTCACCGCCCCTCCTCACCATCACTGCCTCCTCACCGGCCACCGTAGTGACCGACCACATTTTACCGGCGGACCTCCCTTGCTGTCTAGCAAGCCGGATTAGCTTCCTCGACGCCGATGTTGACTGCGCCATATCTGCTCCGGATCTACTTCCCCGACTCTGTAGTCCACCTCACCGGAGATCGAGATGGGCAAAAAACGCGGCCCCAAAGTCGACCACCCCCAACCAAAGAGTAAATCCGCCCTGGCCTTAGACGAAGGTTGATGAATACTTTACATGTCCGCTTTTGTTATATGCATTTGATTTCTGACACTAGTTTTCGTTGCTTTCTTGCAATGCATTCTTGCTGATATTAGATCAGTGTAGATAGTTGTTTGCCGCGTAGCTATATGAGATCTCAACCTTACATCTGCTGATCGAGAGGAAGATCGAGGTTATGTCCGCTTTCGCTATTCATTTCTTTACCGAGAATCACTTCTGTGTGATATGATTTGGGGGTTTGAAGTATGCATTTTACAAAGGTTATGATAGCAGTCAAGCTAGCAGAGCAATTTGTTGATCGTATTAAACTGCCTATATTTTTTTTTATCTCCGAACTCTGCTGATCGTAACCTTACATCTGCTGATGGAGAGGCAGAGCTTATGTCCGCTTTCGTTACGCTTTTCTTTTCCAAATATCACTTTTGTGCGGTACTTTTTTGGGGTTTGAATACTTGTCTCAGTCAACTGAGAATTTCTAAAGTCTCAGTCACTCACAAAAATGCACTTGAGCTACACTTTTCTGTCAAAAAAGTGCAATTGCACTTTTCTACTAGAAAAGTGCAACTGATCCGAGTTGCACATTTTTTTGAACTGCAGTTGCACTTTTCTGAAGTGACTGAGACTTAAGAATTTCTCAGTTGACTGAGACATAGACACACCCAGACCTGAAGGCTTATTTATAAAAGTCAAACCAAGTAAAGTTTGACCAAACTTTCAGAACAATCTATCAAGAAATATAATATTTCGTAGATACCGTACGAAAATATATTCGTTATCTATTTAATGATGTTAAATTTGTATTTTGCATGTTAATAATGATTTTTGGTAAAAACTTCGGGATGGTGGTAGTACGTTTTACAAAGGTTATGATAGCAGTCAAGCTAGCAGAGCAATTTATTGATAGTATTAAACTGCCTGTATTTTTTTCTATTTGCAACTCTGTGTGCGCCATGTGGAATTGCATGCTCTAGCCAGTTCATCCAATGAGGTTTTATATCACTTAACACCAGAAGTTCGGGATTTTATTTTATCACATAACCACAACCCTAGAAATTTGTATCACAAAACACCAACATTTGGGGTAATTGTTTCGCAGAATACATGATCTCTGTTTGATAGCCCATTAGTGACTTCAGGCCACCGTCAGTTTAAGAGTGACAGCAGGTGAAAGACAATTAGACTTTATTTTGTGGTATTTGCTGTTAAACACTAAATACAAAGCTGTTTGTCAACACTAGTTGTTAAATCTTATGTCCATACAGTTCAAAAAAATCTTATGTCCAGGGTAGTTGTATTGGTACACATTATCAAAACCTTATCTTTGGTACAGAATATATTACCCAAATCTCATGTTCTTGTGTGGTTATAATTTCAATGGATATTTGTCATATGGTAATTCATTTTGTGTGTAGCATATGTAACAAGTGTGACTCATATTCTCATTTCCACAGAGTGTCTACAAAATTTCACACCAAAATTCATTTGTTTGTAGCAAACATGCTCACGTACTGTAAATTGGTGTCACGCTGTAGGGTGATGCTCTTGTCAAGCCAACTAATGACAAATAATGTGTTATGTGAAATAATTTCCCCAAATGTTGGTGTTTTGTGATAAAAATTCCCAACTTGTGGTGCTAAGTGATAAAACCGCTCATTCAATAGACCGAGCCTTAGGCATGTATCATTAGATATTTTTTAGGAAGGCTGCAAGTATTTATTTTGAATACTGCGTTGCTACTTGCTAGGATTTGAACTCAGGACCTTGTAGGTCTGATACCATTTCGAATTGCATGCTCTAGCAAGTTCATCCAATAGACCGATCTGTTGGAACTTGGAAGACCCTAGGCAATTATATTAAGCACACGCCATTCCATATGGTTAACCATGGGCATGAAATGACACTTATGTGTTTGAGTCTATATGTGGATTGCTTAGCCCTTTCCATCGATTCGGACTTTTGGTTGCGTTGGCTACTGCATGAAGCTTGACATTCATACTTATCCTAAAAATTGTTGCTGCTGCCCTCTGTTGCCCAACATAAATTATTTTTGAGCCATAATTTGTTTGCCCTTTCCATCAGTCCGGACTTCCGGTTGCATTGGCTAGTGCATGAAGCTTGACAATATGAACATCAATTATTTTTGAGCCATAGTTTGTTTGTCATTACACCTTTTGAGCAGTCTCACTGCTACTATTAATTTGTTCTTATATGCACAGTTCCATGATAAATCTCATCTGCATTTCTCGCCAATGCATGTTAGGTCTTCCACTCGAGAATGAGTACGAAGAGCAACGGAGGCAAACTATCCTGCATAATAGCCGAGTTGCAGCCTCGTTGGGCCTAACACTACATCCTTCTACAAGGTCTAGTGCAAAAACGCCACCCACCTCCATCACAAAGGATACGGAACATTCCTCTGATTCAGAATTTGATCCTGTTGATTGTGATGGCGAGCTGACTCAGGAAGATGCCCTGGTCGACTATCCTCTGCAACACAACAAGGTGAGTTTTCTCTGTCCTGTCATCGAATTATTTGTCCCAACTTCCATTTGGTGTATCCCAGTCCTACCAAATATGTTACCCATGCCATGTTCAATCTCATTACTACAATTTTTCCTGCTTAGTTAACACATCATATATGTTTTGGCATATGTTGCCTTACTGTTTTTCCATTCCATCTGCATATCATCATCATATAATATTGTACATTGAAATATCATTTATGTGTGACAGGCATCTGCAGATTCGGGCAAGAACTTTTCAAGAACGAACAGGAGGAAGAACACTCAACAGAACCTCAGCCGATACCGCAGGATGGGTGACAGTGCGTAATAAAAAAAGGGTTAAGCCTGATGCTCGTGCTGCTCCTCCTATTACAAGGTCTAACAAAAGACTGACACGAGGTGGCGAACAGGCCGAGAATGATAACAGTAAAAGGTCTCGTAAAAACCACAAACCATCGAATCGTAGAAGTAGCCCCAGCATGTACCAGCCCACACATTCCACAACCACCGGTTGCCAATCTGTTTCTCAAAGAACAATTGCCAACAGAACCAGTTTCCACAGCAAATTCGAGCCAACAATTGGCACCATCAGGAGTGGTGGTAGGTAATAATGGCCAAGGACACATGATGCTAGTCCCAGATGATACAGCCTCAAATGTCCAAACAGTGCTGCCACAACACCAGCAAACTGGTGATGATCTCCCTCCGACCCTTAGTCGTGCGAAAGACAACTCCTCTCCCGATGATGAGACCCACGCCAAAAAAGGTAATACTTTTTTCAAGACTTGTAGTTTAATGCTCCCTTATGTATCTATATACCATGATAGCTTTATGTAATGCTTAACTTGGTAGGTTCGCCATGATCAATAAAAACGAGGGGGCCAACGGTAGGAAGAAAACTTGCAGCTAAGATTTCCGGAATGGGTTCAAGATTTCGCATCACATCTATTGTAGGTGGCAGAAGGCCACTTCATCCGCATGAATCTTCATATCTTGTATCACATATTGGCTATTTTATCAGGAATGAACTTCCTACCTTCCCATTGTGGAAGCAGCATGTTGACACCCCTTCACAGTTCGAGAGTTTAGTGCATAATTTACATGTAAGTCATGCTTCTCCTGGTAATGATAAATTATTCCACATTGATATGTCCCATTTCTTGTAGCTTACTGTTGTTTCTATGCTATATAACTCACCAATCATTCAACTGTTGTGAGCAGTTAAGGTTTGAATTCGATGAGGATAATGAGGATGTAAAGTTTGTCATCACTTCCATATTCAAAGAATTGTTGCGACAGCACCGTTATAAGCTTAAGGCGACATACTTCACTGGCCAGATTACTGCCAATGTTCGAACAAAGTCTCCTGCACCCTGTATGACTGACGAGCAGTGGGGAGATCTTGTCAAGCACTGGTCTGATCCAAAGAATGTGGTATGGCTTATGAGGACCGTGAAACCAGATTAAATTCCGAATACTTATTTT
Source organism: Lolium perenne (assembly GCF_019359855.2). Lineage (NCBI taxonomy): Eukaryota > Viridiplantae > Streptophyta > Magnoliopsida > Poales > Poaceae > Lolium > Lolium perenne. Next base: position 177,578,473 of record NC_067246.2, on the reverse strand, counting down.
GCGCCAGTGTCTCACTAGTCTCCTTTTGCAGACGTTGTCTAAAAGGAACCAGGGTAACCGCTTGAAACAACGTTTACCAAGCCGTACAGGATCTCGTCACTTGGTTGGGCATCTCTGGCAAAAGTAATGCCCCGCTGGTCTGTACTGCTACATATGTTACTCGTAAATTGTGTAGAACTCCATGTGCATGTTATATTTGCATCCTCCATTTTAACCACGTTATTTGATTTCTATATGATTGTACAAAAATGCAGAAAGTAGATCATGCAAACAACATGCAACCAGACAAAGAGATGACTCTGGCAGAGCAGTTCGAGGCATGCCAGAAGAACAAACATAATGTGATAGGAGAACTCGCAGAAAGTGTTATTGTAAGTCTTCTTTATGATTTAAATTTTTTAACAACACACTTGCTAATTTGTAGGAGCAATAATGGGCATGTCAATATGATCTTGTGGACGTTTTTGTGAAAATGCATTTGATGTGTAATCAGGCATACCAACTTGTAGGATTAAAAGTAGTTCATACACATTAAATCTACCGTTTGCATGTTTCTCTGTAATAACTTTAATTTTTACACGACTGAAAACTTTTCAGGCAAATATGAAATTGGAGATGGCAAAACTCGGGAAAGACGGTATGGAAAAAACTCTAGAAGAATGTATGGAGACATTTACCATGGTACTTAAAAATAAAGATATCACCAAAAACACTTTCCTGCGATATGCTGGGTTTTTGCAGTCCAAGTCCAAGTCCAAGTCTTTCTCTGCACAAGTTCTGGAGGAACAACTCCAAATAGAACGAGCTGCAGCAGATGTGTTAAGAAACCAAGTTGACATGTTGAGATCGAGATCAGAAGCATGTGATGCCCTACTGCAGGAGGCCAATCAAGTTCGTTATAATCTCTCAAAGACTAATAAAATGGCATAGATAATTGGAGATGAACACTGACATTGACAAGTGAGTACCTTGGTATTGTGAAATTTTTCCTGAGACTGAGGCAGTGTTCCTATTTTGTTGGTGGATGCATTTTATCTGCGGCTGGGATCAACTTGGTAGTTGTTCCTGTGGATGTTTTATAAATTGGTTGCCTAGCCTTTTCAATCAGTTTGAACTTAAATGGTAATAGAGCCAAGGTCTCGAGTTTGAATTGTTGACGGTGTGGTTCAATTCATCCATAATTTGTTGGTGCCCCATTGGCCCTTGTAAAGCTTCATGTGCCTACCTCCGAATCCAGTGTTGAATTTCTCTTGTCACACACGAGGATGGCTGCTAATGTGTGTATAAGTGGGTTGCATAGCCCCTTTTATGTAAGTTTGCAAGTTTCTGTATTGTGTTGTGCCTTTGGGACTCGAGGCTTGCTTCGGTGTCCCCCCCTCACCAAAACTTGAAGGGGTAATTTTTGCCATGTGCCTTCATTTTTTAGCCCGTAAAAACCCATATCAAGCCCTATATACCATCGTATAGATATACTAGGTGTACTTAATGTTCCTAACAGCCAATGTGGCTGGCGAAATATTTTACCCACGAACGTTTTGGTTTTCAATGTACAACGTTGTCTGCGTGTCTGACTACTGAACAATATAGACTCAAATGGACCGTACTGGCTACTTGAGAGCTTACACTTATGTCTTTTTATTCACTTTTAATCATTACGCCCTTGGTTACGAAGAGTTAAAAAGAGATCTTTGCCATTCATATGTTTTAGTTCACTACAGTTTGAACGAAGGGGGGGACACCGAAGCAAATGTGTTGGGACTCAGCCTGCACTTCTGAATTTTGGTTGCGTTGGCTACTGCCTAAGTTTAATATAGTTCCATGTGGTTTTTGTTGAGATCTATAAGTGGATTGCCTAGCCCTTTCCATCATTTCGGGCCTGTGGTGTGCTATTCTGTTTTCCACGTGTTAGACCTCCTCTTCTTAACAAGACTCCATGAGTAGGAGGCACTATGATTTTATTTTTTTGCGCATGAAATTACTCAATTAGATACTAGCTTAATCCCATTTGTTGACTCTCTGTTGACCAGCCACTTGAGGGTAAAACTGAGTATATTGCACTAGCCAGTATTAGTACTCGAGGGGAAAACTGAGTACATATATTTTTCCAGTGTAAGGCTCGACTGTAGAACTGAGTACACGTAACGGTGCAGACATGCAGTACCACGGACGCGTGTCGTGGTGCGCAGCGGTTAGGCGGTGCGCGTGTTGAGACCAAACGTCTAGCTTTTTTGAGAAACTGCCGAGACCAACCGTCACGTTGCCTGTACAGAGCCCCTCTATCCCTCCCTCTGCACACAGTCTCATTCTCACTCACGCACGCAACCACGCCTCTCACGTCCCATCAACTTCTCCAAATCGAATGAAAAAACACCAACCGCCCTACGCGCGTTCCCTGCCGGCGATGGACAAGAAGAATGCGCCGGCGGCCGTCGCCCCCGAGACCCTCGCCTCCGAGGGCGGCGCATCCAAGCACTGCGCCTCCGTGGACTGGGCCTCTCTCAGGGCTGACGGACCACTTCACAAGATCGGGGACTGCTTACTGGCGAACGAGGAGTACATGGACACCTACTCTGCTTTGAGGCAAGTTTGTAGAAATTGGCGCTCAGGTTTACCTGAGCCCGACGTGCACCTGCACGAATGGATCATGGTAGAACACGCCCTTCCACGCGCTGCTGATTTCACCTTCCTCCGCCTCCGCACATCCCGCTACGTCACCATCGATCTAACGGAAGTTCATGCAAGGTTCAAATTCCTCCATATCTATAGAGTTAATCTATTTTTATTTTCAATCGTAAACATCTTAGTGCTGAATGTTATCTTCATCAATATATTTTAGATACTACTTCGTCGGCTTTTGCCGTGGCGTCATCGTGCTTGCCCAGAAGAACCAGCCGCACAAGATACGGCTTCTGAACCCACTCACAAAGACATTGAATACTAGGTTTGAGGCGCATATGCCATATGTTATTCTGAAGTCAGTCGCTGTAATGAAGTCCCCGACTATGGTCTTCGTTTCCAAAGATTACCCGACGGAAATTGCTTGGGTCGATGAGAGCACTCCAACTAAGGGTATAGATGAAGATTGGGGAGAAGGAAGATTTTCGACCGAGCACCATTCTCTGCGTTGCATTACCCCGTTCAATGGTGAATTGTATGCAATAGCTGTGAACAATTTTGAGTTCGGAAAATTAGTGTGCACCAACAATGTCCAGTTGGAGCAGCGCGCGAGCACAGTCAACATGGATACACTATTTTCATTTCCAGAACTTGGAAATAACAAGTTCTACCTTGTGAAGTCGGATGGTGCTCTGCTGCTTGTGTTGTTGGACAACAAGCATTTGGAGGAAGGTCAATCATTGGTCTACCGTGTGGACACTGAGAGCCGCTCTCTCCATGCTGTCAATAACATTGGAGTCGTGCCTTCTTCGTCCATTATATCCGGTGTATCTCCGTCGACACCAGAGTGCACCCGACACTTCGACCTGGCTGCATCTACTACGCAGATTTGGGTTATATCAGAGAGTACTTTGATGATATAAAGGCCTGGGATGAGTGGCCAATACGTGTGGATAGATTAGGAAACTACGGTATGAGAAATGAACAAAGGCCATACCGTTTGGAGGATGTATTGGCTGCACACTACAGACGGAAGGAGTTCAATGAATATTTCCTTCAGATCAGAGAATGGAGTGACGAAGAAATATATGCTGAATGAAGATCAGATTCATTCATCCTGGGGTATCCTAATCTTCATGTTGGCCATACATTGCGTCTTGTATTATTTTCAGATTAGTTTGTCGTGAACATTAACATTGTTATTGGCTGCTTTTGGCTATTATATGCAGTTTATGTATTATACTCCGTACTTAGTTTTCTGGATTTATTATGCTGCTGTGAATTTTTCCTATACTAGCTTCTAGATTTGACTGATTTTGTTTGTAATGATGATGGCTTGATGTGGCTGTTGGCCTTGACTTCCGGAGCAGAGCAATTAGTACTGTACTTAACCAGGTGTACCGTCTTTATATTAGTATTATATTATATTACTTGACCATAGCCATATTCAAAATCAAATCTCAGTCGGGCGGCAAAATCTCCCGCCAATCCTGAAATATTTCAGACGGGTTCTTGAATGGGATAAGAAGATAGATCACGATGATAGTAACCGGTATTCAAGGTGATGATGATTCGATTTTGCACTCGGCCTTGAACAGAGGTACTAGTATGGTCTCACAATTTTTTATCATTATAGTTGGACCTTAGCCAAATTCAAAATCTCATAGCGGCAAAACTTCCCGCCCACAAAATACAAAATATTCACACGCTTCCAAATTCCCATTCTACCCCTGTGGAGATGACAACAAAGTCGATTGGTGGGGGGGGGGTATGACCGTCATTTTTTGGATCACCACCTCCCTAGCCCGGAAACCCTCCCAAAAAAAATTCATTTCCCTCAGACCACTGATGGCGTGTAACTCACACGTTCGTTGGGAACCCCAAGAGGAAGGTATGATGCGCACAGCAGCAAGTTTTCCCTCAGAAAGAAACCAAGGTTTATCGAACCAGGAGGAGCCAAGAAGCACGTTGAAGGTTGATGGCGGCGGGATGTAGTGCGGCGCAACACCAGGGATTCCGGCGCCAACGTGGAACCTGCACAACACAACCAAAGTACTTTGCCCCAACGAAACAGTGAGGTTGTCAATCTCACCGGCTTGCTGTAACAAAGGATTAACCGTATTGTGTGGAAGATGATTGTTTGCAGAAAACAGTAGAACAAGTATTGCAGTAGATTGTATTTCAGTAAAGAGAATTGGACCGGGGTCCACAGTTCACTAGAGGTGTCTCTCCCATAAGACAAACAGCATGTTGGGTGAACAAATTACAGTTGGGCAATTGACAAATAAAGAGGGCATGACCATGCACATACATATCATGATGAGTATAGTGAGATTTAATTGGGCATTACGACAAAGTACATAGACCGCCATCCAACTGCATCTATGCCTAAAAAGTCCACCTTCAGGTTATCATCCGAACCCCCTCCAGTATTAAGTTGCAAAGCAACAGACAATTGCATTAAGTATGGTGCGTAATGTAATCAACAACTACATCCTTAGACATAGCATCAATGTTTTATCCCTAGTGGCAACAAAGACAACACAACCTTAGAACTTTTCATCACTGTCCCGTGTGTCAATGCGTGCATGAACCCACTATCGAGCATAAATACTCCCTCTTGGAGTTACAAGCATCTACTTGGCCAGAGCATCTACTAGTAACGGAGAGCATGCAAGATCATAAACAACACATAGATATAACTTTGATAATCAACATAACAAGTATTCTCTATTCATCGGATCCCAACAAATGCAACATATAGAATTACAGATAGATAATCTTGATCATGTTAGGCAGCTCACAAGATCCGACAATGATAGCACAATGGGGAGAAGACAACCATCTAGCTACTGCTATGGACCCATAGTCCAGGGGTAGACTACTCACACATCACACTGGAGGCGACCATGGCGGCGTAGAGTCCTCCGGGAGATGATTCCCCTCTCCGGCAGGGTGCCGGAGGCGATCTCCTGGATCCCCCGAGATGGGATCGGCGTTGGCGGCGTCTCTGGAAGGTTTTCCGTATCGTGGCTCTCGGTACTGGGGGTTTCGTCACGGAGGCTTTAAGTAGGCGGAAGGGTAGGTCAAGAGCCGGCACGAGGGGCCCAGACCATAGGCCGGCGCGGCCAGGGGGGGGCCGCGCCGCCCTAGGGTTTGGGCACCCCGTGGCCCCACTTCGTTTCGTCTTCGGACTTCTGGAAGCTTCGTGGCAAAATAGGCCCCTGGGCGTTGATTTCGTCCAATTCCGAGAATATTTCCTTACTAGGATTTCTGAAACCAAAAACAGCAGAAAACAAGAATCGGCACTTCGGCATCTTGTTAATAGGTTAGTTCCAGAAAATGCACGAATATGACATAAAGTGTGAATAAAACATGTAGATAACATCAATAATGTGGCATGGAACATAAGAAATTATCGATACGTTGGAGACGTATCAGCATCCCCAAGCTTAGTTCTGCTCGTCCCGAGCAGGTAAAACGATAACACAGATAATTTCTGGAGTGACATGCCATCATAATCTTGATCATACTATTTGTAAAGCATATGTAGTGAATGCAGCGATCAAAACAATGTATATGACATGAGTAAACAAGTGAATCATAAAGCAAAGACTTTTCATGAATAGCACTTCAAGACAAGCATCAATAAGTCTTGCATAAGAGTTAACTCATAAAGCAATAATTCAAAGTAAAAGCATTGAAGCAACACAAAAGAAGATTAAGTTTCAGCGGTTGCTTACAACTTGTAACATGTATATCTCATGGATATTGTCAACATAGAGTAATATAACAAGTGCAATAAGCAAATATGTAGGAATCAATGCACAGTTCACACAAGTGTTTGCTTCTTGAGGTGGAGAGAAATAGGTGAACTGACTCAACAATGAAAGTAAAAGAATGGTCCTCCATAGAGGAAAAGCATCGATTGCTATATTTGTGCTAGAGCTTTCATTTTGAAAACATGAAACAATTTTGTCAACGGTAGTAATAAAGCATATGTATCATGTAAATTATATCTTACAAGTTGCAAGCCTCATGCATAGTGTACTAATAGTGCCCGCACCTTGTCCTAATTAGCTTGGACTACCGGATCATCACAATGCACATGTTTTGACCAAGTGTCACAAAGGGGTACCTCTATGCCTTTGTACAAAGGTCTAAGGAGAAAGCTCGCATTTGGATTTCTCGCTATTGATTATTCTCAACTTAGACATCCATACCGGGACAACATAGACAACAGATAATGGACTCCTCTTTTATGCATAAGCATGTAACAACAATTAATAATTTTCTCATTTGAGATTGAGGATATATGTCCAAAACTGAAACTTCCACCATGGATCATGGCTTTAGTTAGCGGCCCAATGCTCTTCTCTAACAATATGCATGCTTAACCATAAGGTGGTAGATCTCTCTTACTTCAGACAAGACGGACATGCATAGCAACTCACATGAAATTCAACAATGAATAGTTGATGGCGTCCCCAGTGAACATGGTTATCGCACAACAAGCAACTTATTAAGAGATAAAGTGCATAATTACATATTCAATACCACAATAGTTTTTAAGCTATTTGTCCCATGAGCTATATATTGCAAAGGTGAATGATGGAATTTTAAAGGTAGCACTCAAGCAATTTACTTTGGAATGGCGGAAAATACCATGTAGTAGGTAGGTATGGTGGACACAAATGGCATAGTGGTTGGCTCAAGTATTTTGGATGCATGAGAAGTATTCCCTCTCGATACAAGGTTTAGGCTAGCAAGGATTATTTGAAACAAACACAAGGATGAACCGGTGCAGCAAAACTCACATAAAAGACATATTGAAAACATTATAAGACTCTACACCGTCTTCCTTGTTGTTCAAACTCAATACTAGAAATTATCTAGACCTTAGAGAAACCAAATATGCAAACCAAATTATAGCATGCTCTATGCATTTCTTCATTAATGGGTGCAAAGCATATGATGCAAGAGCTTAATCATGAACACAACAATTGCCAAGTATCACATTACCCAAGACATTTATAGCAATTACTACATGTATCATTTTCCAATTCCAACCATATAACAATTTAACGAAGGAGAAACTTCGCCATGAATACTATGAGTAGAAACTAAGGACATACTTGTCCATATGCTACAGCGGAGCGTGTCTCTCTCCCATAAAGTGAATGCTAGGATCCATTTTATTCAAACAAAACAAAAAACAAAAACAAACCGACGCTCCAAGAAAAGCACATAAGATGTGATGGAATAAAAATATAGTTTCAGGGGAGGAACCTGATAATGTTGTCGATGAAGAAGGGGATGCCTTGGGCATCCCCAAGCTTAGACGCTTGAGTCTTCTTAGAATATGCAGGGGTGAACCACCGGGGCATCCCCAAGCTTAGAGCTTTCACTCTCCTTGATCATGTTGCATCATACTCCTCTCTTGATCCTTGAAAACTTCCTCCACACCAAACTCGAAACAACTCATTAGAGGGTTAGTGCACAATAAAAATTAACATATTCAGAGGTGACACAATCATTCTTAACACTTCTGGACATTGCATAATGCTACTGAACATTAGTGGATCAAAGAAATTCATCCATCATAGCAAAAGAGGCAATGCGAAATAAAAGGCAGAATCTGTCAAAACAGAACAGTTCGTATTGACGAATTTTAAAATGGCACCAGACTTGCTCAAATGAAAATGCTCAAATTGAATGAAAGTTGCGTACATATCTGAGGATCATGCACGTAAATTGGCTTAATTTTCTGAGTTACCTACAGGGAGGTGAACCCAGATTCGTGACAGCAAAGAAATCTGGAACTGCGCAGTAATCCAAATCTAGTACTTACTTTTCTATCAACGGCTTTACTTGGCACAACAAAACACAAAACTAAGATAAGGAGAGGTTGCTACAGTAGTAAACAACTTCCAAGACACAAAATAAAAACAAAGTACTGTAGGTAAAAACATGGGTTGTCTCCCATAAGCGCTTTTCTTTAACGCCTTTCAGCTAGGCGCAGAAAGTGTGTATCAAGTATTATCAAGAGACGGTGTATTCTCAGCGGGGTGCGGAGCTTTCTCAACTATGCATACTATATTAGATACATAAGTTTTAGCATCTCCTTTTTCATTAGTCTTAGGCGTGCTACTCTCATCAAACAAATTTTCAGGAACAAGCCAAGCATAGTTATTTTCTAGTGCATCATTCATAGCTAAGAGTTTACATGGTATTGGTGCTTTGATCTCCCCACCATCATCAATATTATTAGTGTATCTTATTCTATCCATGTCCATCTTCTCAAGGAGACTAACAAAATTAGTGTAAGAACCAAGCATATTAAATTTAGCAAAGACCTTTCTAGCCTCTCTCGCTATCCCACCAAATTCTCTAAGAAGGGTTTCCAAAACGAAATCTTTCTTTTCCCCTTCTTCCATATCACCAAGTGTGAGAAACATGTGTTGGATTATAGGATTGAGATTAACAAATTTAGTTTCCATCATGCGAACTAAAGCAGCAGCAGCAATTTCATAGGTAGGGGCAAGGTCTACCAAGTGTCTATCCTCAAAATCGTCAACAGTACTGACATGGTTGAAAAATTCCTCTATATTATTTCTCCCAATTATAGACCCACGTCCTACCGGTATGTCTTTTGTGGTAAAATTAAAAGGAAACATGATGAATCAAGTAAAGTAAATGCAAGTAACTAATTTTTTGTGTTTTTGATATAGCAAACTAGATAGCAAATAAAGTAAAACTAGCAACTAATTTTTTTGTATTTTGAATTAGTGCAGCAAACAAAGTAGTAAATAAAACTAAGCAAGACAAAAACAAAGTAAAGAGATTGAGAAGTGGAGACTCCCCTTGCAGCGTGTCTTGATCTCCCCGGCAACGGCGCCAGAAATTTAGCTTGATGGCGTGTAACTCACACGTTCGTTGGGAACCCCAAGAGGAAGGTATGATGCGCACAGCAGCAAGTTTTCCCTCAGAAAGAAACCAAGGTTTATCGAACCAGGAGGAGCCAAGAAGCACGTTGAAGGTTGATGGTGGCGGGATGTAGTGCGGCGCAACACCAGGGATTCCGGCGCCAACGTGGAACCTGCACAACACAACCAAAGTACTTTGCCCCAACGAAACAGTGAGGTTGTCAATCTCACCGGCTTGCTGTAACAAAGGATTAACCGTATTGTGTGGAAGATGATTGTTTGCAGAAAACAGTAGAACAAGTATTGTAGTAGATTGTATTTCAGTAAAGAGAATTGGACCGGGGTCCACAGTTCACTAGAGGTGTCTCTCCCATAAGACAAACAGCATGTTGGGTGAACAAATTACAGTTGGGCAATTGACAAATAAAGAGGGCATGACCATGCACATACATATCATGATGAGTATAGTGAGATTTAATTGGGTATTACGACAAAGTACATAGACCGCCATCCAACTGCATCTATGCCTAAAAAGTCCACCTTCAGGTTATCATCCGAACCCCCTCCAGTATTAAGTTGCAAAGCAACAGACAATTGCATTAAGTATGGTGCGTAATGTAATCAACAACTACATCCTTATACATAGCATCAATGTTTTATCCCTAGTGGCAACAGCACAACACAACCTTAGAACTTTCTGTCACTGTCCCAGGTGTCAATGCAGGCATGAACCCACTATCGAGCATAAATACTCCCTCTTGGAGTTACAAGCATCTACTTGGCCAGAGCATCTACTAGTAACGGAGAGCATGCAAGATCATAAACAACACATAGATATAACTTTGATAATCAACATAACAAGTATTCTCTATTCATCGGATCCCAACAAACGCAACATATAGAATTACAGATAGATGATCTTGATCATGTTAGGCAGCTCACAAGATCCGACAATGATAGCACAATGGGGAGAAGACAACCATCTAGCTACTGCTATGGACCCATAGTCCAGGGGTAGACTACTCACACATCACACCGGAGGCGGCCATGGTGGCGTAGAGTCCTCCGGGAGATGATTCCCCTCTCCGGCAGGGTGCCGGAGGCGATCTCCTGGATCCCCCGAGATGGGATCGGCGTTGGCGGCGTCTCTGGAAGGTTTTCCGTATCGTGGCTCTCGGTACTGGGGGTTTCGTCACGGAGGCTTTAAGTAGGCGAAAGGGTAGGTCAAGAGGCGGCACGAGGGGCCCAGACCATAGGCCGGCACGGCCAGGGGGGCCGCGCCGCCCTAGGGTTTGGGCACCCCGTGGCCCCACTTCATTTCGTCTTCGGACTTCTGGAAGCTTCGTGGCAAAATAGGCCCCTGGGCGTTGATTTCGTCCAATTCCGAGAATATTTCCTTACTAGGATTTCTGAAACCAAAAACAGCAGAAAACAGCAACTGGCACTTCGGCATCTTGTTAATAGGTTAGTTCCAGAAAATGCACGAATATGACATAAAGTGTGCATAAAACATGTAGATAACATCAATAATGTGGCATGGAACATAAGAAATTATCGATACGTTGGAGACGTATCAACCACCCACCGGAACTTCCCAAGTCCCTCTCTCCCACCTCCACGACCACCGCACCGGAACATCCCCGCCGGACTTCCCTGGCCTACCCGAGCCCTCGCGATCCTTGTCATCCGGCTGCCTGCCGGAGCCGCTTCATCGACGCCGTCATCAACCGGACTGGATCATCCCCGCCGAACCTCGAAACCATATGCTCATCTAGCAGTCTACCGCAGTCGCTTCAGCTGCGGTATCGTCCACCCCACCGGAGCCGCTTCGCCGGATCCGTCGTGCACCGCATCGGATCTTGCTCACCGACACCGCTATGCATGAACCGGATCTGCTTCACCGGTGCCGTGCATGATCTAAACTCTTCTACTGTCGCTTTTCTATTGCTTGCCTGCAAGTTCTTGTTTAATCTTGCGGGAACCTGTTTGTGCTAACGACGCGCCGTTACGTTTTTGCAGATGAGATGAGTAACCATGAAGTGTAATGGCCGTCTCTCCAACCCCAAGTAGCACATGTAGCGTACTTCATCACCGGATCTATCAACCCCAGGAAGATCTGCTGTGACTCCCACAGAGTGCTTCTCCTAATGTAAGTCCCTTGTTTTAGCGCCATGTTAAGGTTCAGATGCTTGTTTGTCTGAAGCTCTTTTAGTTCATTCCTAGCTATGACCGTAACACCTTGCTATTTTCTAGTTCATTGCTAACTTTAAGCGATTGAACATTTTGGTTTGCATTCCCTGCTCTGTAGATGTAGCCATCATAACTTCTATCTTGCTCAGTCGTTGTTACAAAAATTATAGGTATTATAGTAACATCCTGCTATTATTTAGTTCATGGCCAATTTTAAGTAATTGCACATGTTGGTTCGCATTCCCTGCTCTATAGCTTTTGGCATCGTAACTTCTATATTTGGTTTACATTCCCTGCTGTGTAGATCTAGCCATCATAACTTTATCTTGCTCAGTCGTTGTTACAAAACTTATGGCCTGCTACTATGTTGTTTGCGCCAATTTTTTACTCCATGAACATGTTGGCTTGCATTCCCTGTACTACAGGTGATGCCATTGTTTTGTATCTAGTTCATTGTAAGCTAACAAAGTAAGGACTTAGTTTGGCATGCTATCACTCTGCTATCTAGCCTGTAGTACAAATAAACTTGTCATACTACTAGATAATAATTTTGCGTGCCATCTTGTTCTTCAAAAGCTGCATTATTGACTTGTTTCTCTGACTTGGCATGATGCTCACATATGGAATGCTGAACATATTGGTTTGCATTCCCTCTTATACAAGTTCACAGGTGATCCCACTATATTCTGTATCTGGTCCATCCTAAGCTCCAGCATTAACTATCCTCTATGTGTTACTCATTACAAGTTTATATCCCGAAACATCTTGATTTGCATCCCCTTCACTATAAGTTCAGGAGTATTATTTAGTTCACGGCCAAAATGAAGTAATTGCACTTGGCACATGTTGGTTCACATTCCCTCCTCTTTAGCTTTTGCCATCGTAACTTCTATTTTTGGTTTACATTCCCTGCTCTGTAGATGTAGCCATCATAACTTCATCTTGCTCAGTCGTTGTTACAAAACTTATAGCCTGCTACTATGTTGTTCATGCCAATTTTGTACTCCCTGAACATGTTGGTTTGCATGGGACTCGACAGTAGTAAGTCTGCTGTTTCATTCTAACATGCTCTGTTATATTGGCTGTTGGTATGCGGCATGCACTCTTTGTTTGCTTATTGTGCGCATTACAATGATCTTGTTATAACGACGAAATGATGAGTTCCAAATTCTTTGGCAAACAATATTGTAGTGTCTTTGCCTTTCCATTGTTGATGTCTTAACTTGTAATGTCTTTGTTTCAGATATAGGTGCTGCATGGACAACTTAAAAGATTGCCGGATCGCTTCATTGTATTGCTAGGTTTAATTACCATTCAATTTCTCTGGGTTCTGTAATATTTTTTCAAAGCCGTGCAGCTGATGTAATATTTAGTTAGTTTTTATAGTTCTTTCGCGCATTTTTTCTTTGTTGCTTGTGGTAAGTGAGGCTATCCGACAGAAATCATTGCTGCGTAAATATTCTCAGTATCTAAAACACGAATTCCCATCCCTTAAACGGCCCAATTAACCGAAATCACATATGTGCCGGCCCGCAAAATCCTAAAGCGCCTATTATGCCGGCATATAAACAACAACTAAACGGGCTGGCCCACTTACTTATTGGGCCAGCCCACTTGATTTACGCTGGACCCCACACTCTAATTGGGCCGGCCCACTTGCTTTAAGGTGGACCCCACCCACTACTGGGCCGGCCCACTAACTAGTTGGGCCAGCCAATTGCTTTTGTGGTGGATCCCACATACTAAATGGGCCGGCCCTTTAAGAGGAAAGTGGGACCCACCTGTGTTTTTGGCCCGACCCACTATCTTGTTGGGCCTGCCCACTTGCTATAAGGTGGACCCTACATACTAAATGGGCCGGCCCTTTAACAGGAAAGTGGGACCCACCTGTGCTTTTGGCCCGGCCCACTATCTTATTGGGCCGGCCCACTTGCTACATGGTGGACCCCACATACTAAATGGGCCGGCCCTTTAAGAGGAAAGAGGGACCCACCTGTGTTTTTGGTCGGGCCCACTAGCGTGTTGGGCCGGCCCACTTGCTATATGGTGGACCCCACATACTAAATGGGTCGGCCCTTTAACTGGAAAGTGGGACCCACCTGTGTTTTTGGCCCGGCCCACTATCTTGTTGGGCCGGCACACTTGCTATATGGTGGACCCCACATACTAAATGGGCTGGCCCATTAACAGGAAAGTGGGACCCACCTGTGCTTTTGGCCCGGCCCACTGGCTTGGTGGGCCGGCCCATTTGATCTAATGTGGACCCCACGTACTAAATGGGCCGGCCCGATAGGAGGAAAATGGGACCCACATGCTAATTGGGCCGGCCCAATAACTTCTTGGGCCGGCCCACTTTCTTTAAGGTGGACCCCACATGGTAAATGGGTCGGCCGATAACATGAAAGTGGGTCCCACATGTTTTGTGGGCCGGCCCTTTTGCCTGTTGACCGGTCAAACGAGTGCATTCGGCCCGGCCCACATGCTTAGTGGGCCGGCCCATTAATCTTTTGACCAGTCAACCTTAGAGGTTAGGCCCGGCCCACGTAACTAATGGACCAGCCCAGCTATATAGTTGATCGGTCAAACTAAGTCAGCTGGCCCGGCCCGCAAACTTAATGGGCCGGCCCGCTTAAGACGTGGCAGGCCTCGTGTGGGCCTACCATCTACCGCGGGGTGTCAGTGGTTAACGCCGTTAACTGCCAGTTAACGGCGTCTGCCACGTGTCAGTTTGCATGACGTCAGCAGTCAACGGGCTCCCGGAAACACTTCTGCAATGGTCCGATTTTCCGTGGCGGAAGGGCGCCCAAGCGCGACGGACCGAAAAAAACGTGGTAGGACTTTGCCAGACGCAGTTTCGACAACAGAACCCATATCGTCGGGTTAGGCCCATAGGCGACGAAAAATACCCCTTAGCGGACGATTTTGGGACGTTGCCTATCAGAACTTTTCTTGTAGTGAGAGATAACGTCCTTCATGGGAGCCGCTCTTTGAAAGTTTGTTTGACAAGGGGGTTAGAGTGCCCACTACCATTCGTTGACAACAACAAACACCTCTCAAAACTTTACTTTTATGTTCTCTATATGATTTCAAAACTTGAAAAGCTCTAGCACATGATTTAATCCCTGCTTCCCTCTGCGAAGGGCCTTTCTTTTACTTTAGGTTGAGTCAGTTTACCTACTTCTTTCTATCTTAGAAGCAAATACTTGTGTCAACTTTGTGCATTGATTCTTACATGCTTGCTTATTGCACCCATCATATTACTTTGTGTTGACAATTATCCATGAGATATACATGTTAAAAGTTGAAGGTAATTGCTGAAACTTAAATCTTCCTTTGTGTTGCATCAAAACCTTTTATTGAGAATCTATTGCTTTATGAGTTAACTCTTATGCAAGACTTTTTTATGCTTGTCTTGAAAGTACTATTCATGAAAAGTTTTTGCTATATGATTCAGTTGTTTAGTCATTATCTTTTTGTTAGCAAACTATAGACCATTGCTTTGAGTCACTTCATTCATCTCATATGCTTTACAATAGTATTGATCAAGATTATGTTGGTAGCATGTCACTTCAGAAATTATTCTTTTTATCGTTTACCTACTCGAGGGCGAGTAGGAACTAAGCTTGGGGATGCTTGATACGTCTCCAACGTATCTATAATTAATGTTCCATGCTAGTTTTATGACAATACTTACATGTTTTATATACACTTTATATCATTTTTATGCATTTTTCGGGACTAACCTACTAACAAAATGCCGAAGCGACAGTTCCTGTTTTCTGCTGTTTTTGGTTTCAGAAATTCTACACAGGAAATATTCTCGGAATCGGACCCCACAAAGACAGAAGCCAATATTTTGCCGAGACGGACCCAGAGAGCCAGAGAAGGGCCAGAGGGGGGCCAAGGGGCCCCCACACCAGGTGGGGAGGGCACCCTGGGGCCCCTCTGAGGCCGCCCTTCCGCCTATATATTCTCCCAGATGCGAAAACCCTAAAGATATCAGTCATATTCCACGAAGAGTTACGTAGCCGCCGCCATCGCGAAGCCAAGTTCGGCGGACAGAAGTCTCTGTTCCGGCACGCCGCCGGGACGGGGAAGTGCCTCCGGAATCCATCTCCATCGACACCACCGCCATCTTCATCGCCGCTGCTGACTCCCATGATGAGGAGGGAGTAGTTCTTCCCCGAGGCTGAGGGCTCTACCGGTAGCTATGTGGTTCATCTCTCTCTCCCATGGTGTGATCTTTATGTGATCATGAGCTTTGTAATCTAGTTGAATATGTAGATGTTACTCTTATCTATTATGCACTCTAGAGGTTACTTTAATATGAACTCTGGAGTCACTCTCCACGGTGTGATGGTGACAGTGTGCGCATCGTGTGTGATTCCTTTATGACGTTGTGGAGCTTGTTTACTCTGGCTTGAGGTGTGCTTTTGCAGCCCTACACAATGAATGGTGTTTGTTATCCAACAAGAGAGTGTTTGAGAGTAGCATTTATTTATTCAATCATGTGATCATTGTTGAGAGTGTCCACTAGTGAAAGTATGATACCTAGGCCTTGTTTCTAAGCATTGAAACACCGTTTGCAACAAGTTCTGCTACATGTTCGCTTGCTGCCATTTTTATTTCAGATTGCAATTACAACTTATAATCATCCATATTACTTGTATTTCACTATCTCTTCGCCGAACTAGTGCACCTATACATCTGACAAGTGTATTAGGTGTGTTGGGGACACAAGAGACTTCTCGTATCTTAATTGCAGGGTTGCTTGAGAGGGATATCTTTGACCTCTACCTCCCTGAGTTCGATAAACCTTGGGTGATTCACTTAAGGGAAACTTGCTGCTGTTCTACGAACCTCTGCTCTTGGAGGCCCAACACTGTCTACAGGAATAGAAGCGTGCGTAGACATCATGCACCGTCGCAGCGATGTTGTAGGCGATGGCTTCAATGTTCTTGGCATCGATGACCATTGTAGGCACAGCCACCATCTTGGTGTTCTTCATCAGCAACATATCTGAGAAGAGAAACGAAAGTGAGACAAAGAGAGACATTTCAACTAATTCTGAGGGTTAGATCCTCACCAACACTCTTAGATCCACGCCGCCGCATGGTTAGATCCGTGCCGCCGCACGCACGGTTAGATCCACGCCACCGCATGCACGTTGCAGTTCCGCGCCGCCGCGACCGCCAGAGTAAGAGAGGAAATAGGAGAGAGGAAGATGCGACTGGAATATGTGACTGCCAGGGTTGGTAGGTATGTGCTCTGCTCTTCTCTCTATATGCGTCCATCGAGGTAGAGAGAGATATACATGCCATCCGATCATAAATGATCCAACGGTGCAAGCGTACGTTGAGATATCAACCAACCAAGATCCGTGTGACATACATCTCGACCAATCAGAGATCAGCCAGTGAGTACAAGTGAGGAAAGCTGAGTAGAACTAAGAGGGGAAATGTGAGGAAATGTTTATCGGAAGGGAAAACTGAGTAGGACTGAGTAAAACAAGTGGACCCGGAGGGGGAAACTGAGTAAAACTAAGTAAATCACGGGCGCCCAAATAATAAAGGGAGTAAGGGAAATTGAAGCTTTTGGCATAAAAATTGTTAGATTGTGTTATTTGAACAATATAGTACATTTTGGCCGACGTGATATTGTTTGCAATTCAAAGATGCACAAGTGTGACGAATTTGGACTTATTTGGACAAAGTTTGTAAGCATAATGGGTATTTGGGAGGTGTGTTGAGTAGAAAGCCCCGCATCTTCATAGCTAGTAGCTCATGGACTAGGAAGTGGTTTTGGGAAAAACTTCATATCTCTATATTTTCCTTTCCATTATTATTTCTTTAGGTTGTAGGTAACATAACAAGACTCCATGGGAAGGTTCCACCATGTTTTGAATTATTTTAAATTAAACTAAAACCAAAACTATACTTTTTGAGTTTAGTCATTTAAAATATGATAAATGTGGCTTAAGTGATGAACTTGATTGAGGTGCATGACCATAGAAAACTTGCAATAACACATACATTATTGTGATTATTCAACATACAAAGGGATCCCTAATACAAATTGTTCATACAAAGGGATCCCCAATACAAAGGGATCCCCAATACAAATTATTCATACAAATTCTAATTAATTGTTCAAAATAAAATCTTTCTCTTGCTCCTGGTGTGACTCGCTGGGTCCACCACCTTACTCCGGATAACCCTACCAGGGATATTACCGGTGTATACCTTCCTTATGCCCTCTTTCTTGTTCTTCTTCTTCACTTCGGGTTGTGCCAAAACCGAGACAACCATATCATACGAAGCTTGTGCTCTTTGTTCTAATGCATTTTCTTCCCTTGCTTCTACAATCTGGTCTTGATCCATCGGTTTACCCAGCTCTCGATCCATTGCTTCACTCAGCTCTCTATGCATTGCTTCAACGGCCTCTCGATCCATCTGTTCCCTATGCTCTCGATCCATCGGTTCAAGCAGCTCTCGATTCATATGTTCCCTCTGCTCTCGATCCATCGGTTCAAGCAGCTCTCGATCCATCGCTTCAATCTCCTCATGTTGAACTGCTGCTTCATTCTCCTCTGCATTTGCTGCTCCCGCCTGATCTTCCATTCCAAAAGCTGGGTCAACTGGATTTTTACAAAGCCTAGCAATGTGTCCAGGGGTTCCACAATGTTTTCACTCACGTCGTCGAATCGGTGCACCACCCTCTGCACTAGCTCTGATCCTATTCTTCCTCGGCCTACCTGCCGGTCTAGTCAAAACTGGAGAGTACAGTTTGAAGCCTGCATCGACTTTCATCCATTGGTCTTTTCCCAACAAGGTAGGAACATTCATAGCATATGCAACCCTAAATTTGGCAAACAGAGAAATACTCTGACACATAGTGATCCACTTCACCTTCTGCACCCCCTATAACACTCATGAAAAACAATGCGTGTATGCAGGGTATTCCAAGGATATGCTATCGCCTACAATGGCATGTCCTATCAACCAAACGCACTGGATACCTCCACTGCCTATTTATACTATCAGTGTAGGTTACCTCAACCTCCATTCCTTTTCTGATGCATTTCATCTTCAATTGTTTTGCCCTGGCAGGCAAAGACTTAATCAAAGATGGGAGCATGAGATGGCCTTGATATTTTATGGCTGCAATTCTTTGACGCAGATCGATCTTTATCATGATCATCTGCCTAATCTTGTCAAATATTTTCCACATCATAAGCCCTTCCAATGACTTGACCTTTCCATTGAAACTCTACGCAAGGTTACTTGTTATATAGTCTACCTTGCAAATTTCATTGAATTGGCTTCTTGACCAGACCCTGCCATGATGTTCATCCAAGTACTCCTTCACCCCAGGTTTTTGTTTATACAACACATCCAAATGAAACAGATGCTTCGTAATGCTGCATGTGTATGCAGCTGGCCATAGGTTGTCAGTAAAAACTTTACCCTTGAATTTCTTTGTAAAATTTTGTACCAAGTGTTGCATACATTCCCTATGCTCCACTCCAGGGAATACTGCTTCTACTGTACTCCCAAAACCTTTGCAAGCGTCTGTGTGGATAGCAAGTCCTGGTGGATGACCTATAAGGTCACGCAAATTCTGCAAAAACCGAGTCCAACTTTCCTCCGACTCAACCTCCAAAACTCCATAAGCAACAGGGAACATCCAATTGTGTCCATCAACTGTAGTAGCAGCCACTAGCTATCCTTTAAACCTTCCATGAAGAGCTGTTGCATCCACGGCCAAATAAGGCCTGCAACCGTCCAGAAAGCCTTTCCAGCAAGCTTTGAAACAAACAAAAGCCCTTCTAAAACATTCCTTCTGCATTATCTTTCCGCTTTTCAATTTGTAGGGAACTGTATGCTTGTCTATCGCGACAACACTGCCTGGACTAGCCATCTCCACTTCAGCTTTGAAAGTGTAAAGCAACTGAAAGCTTTCATTCCATGGACCATTGATCCTGTCAAGAGCCATTTCCTTTGCATAGAACATCCTCATGTAAGGTATTTTTATATCAAACTTCTCAGATATCTTGGTTATGAGTGCTGTTGGACCAAGTGATGGAGTTTCTCTCAGCCAATCTATGATTGCATCTGCCAACCACCTAGTCTTCGCTAGCTTTGATTTCTCCTCTGGCGCTCCCGCTCGAGGTGGACAAGTATGGTTGATCGAGTTCTTCTTTATCTGAAACATGCATAATGATAAGGGATGTCAGTAACAGTTAACAAATTTTACACCGTGATCTAAAATACACAACTGGTTGGCGTAGCACCTGAACCACGGTGCTTCTGAGCATTGTGGATGCATGCAGCCTCCACCTACACCTCTTGTATGGGCACTTAACTGTGAACCTACCTGGCTCACTTTTAGTAACATCATAATCATTCTTGGTGAGAATGCAATATGTAGTAATTGCATTACGGTAGTCCATCATCGTTTGAAATACGGTGCCTTCTGCAAGCTGAGGATCCTCCTTGTTCCACTCAATTGTTGATAAGTCATCACCTTCGTAATCGGCTAAAATGAGGATGTCATTGTTCTCATCCTTCTCTTCATCATCAGTGTCATCAAATCTGCCACCTTGTGCAATATCTTCCATCTATTGATCCTCCATTGCCTGCTTACTGTATCGATCTACCAATTCAGGAAACATCAACTCATCCTCATCATCTTGAGGAGACGGATCCTCAATCTCTGCATCGTCCTCCACATCGACCGCAAGAACGATCTGGCTACCACTAGCACCGGGGACAGATGGTGCTGCTGTGGACCTACCAGGAGCGGGGCGGCACACACGATTAGCAGAGGTAGCAACAGTAAAGAGACATGATGCCCGACCATCTGATGATGCCACCACACCAGATGAAATGCCTAGACCCTGTCCACATGGATATGAATTTTACCGACACGGCAAGAATCATTCAAAGCAAAAAAGAATTCCCAGATCCTCGTCGGAAATTAGTGGAACATTTCTCCCCTCCGTGCTGTTGAATATTGGAAATCAACTGAATCGCGAGGGCTCCAGGGGTACATAGCGCAGATGTTACCTTTCAAATCCCTCAACGAGATGGTGGTTGCAACCACCGTTAGGATGTAAAATCCGCTCATATTGCGTTCAGAATCGCGCAAAAAGCTAGTATCCAGCCTAACCAGCAGCCGAAAAGCCAGCGTTGGATCAATCCTATTCGAAATCAACGCAGTTAGTTGAGCAACAACGATTCACGCTCAAAAACTGCCTACTGTTAATTCACATAGGCAAACGATGCTTACCCAGATGGAATTCATGCATTAGATCCCTCTGATTCCCAATCTTCTCCGCCGTTGAAGGGCATAATCGGCACACCAGACGGCTGTACAAACTCTACAGCGAGAGGGGTAGATATAGCGGAGGCGGAGCCCTCTCCACCTCCCGGGGTGGTGGTGGGGGTGGGGGCGGCTCGGGCGCGGATGACGCCATAAGGTAGGAGGGCAAGACGGCGTGGCGGCGGAGGGGCGGTGTGTGAGCTCTTCCAATCTCGGGTGGAGGGGAAAGCTTTGGGTGAGTTAGAGACCGCCAGTCCGACGTGTCTCATTGGGTCAACAGTCAACACCATGCAAAAGCAACGGTCAATTTACAACCACCACGGCTCCGTAGCCATCACCGGTAACGGTCAAGGCCTATGACCAGACGACAACCCTCCCGTCCGAGCGTCTGCGAGGGGTTTCAAACTAGAGGGATGGAAGAACTGAGAAATAGTTAAGCGGCTGGGGAAAACCGAGTACAACTAACGAACGAGGGGCACAAAAATAGAAATCCCTTTAATTTATATTAAATTTGAATCAGTTAAATGAGATCAAAGGGAGTACAAAGTTATTGCAGCTTTGGGTTATAATGTGTTTTTTGTTCGGCAAACTGCTGATATGTCAGACTTTATTCTCTCCGAATTATGTGCAAGAGTTTACGGGAGAGACAATCTTAAAGCAACGGTTGTCGAACATGCCAAAGACAACATTTACGTGGTTGATTTCTTGAAGAAGACCGCACAAGTTGATGCATGCTTGATGACATGACATAAGTAGGATAGCTATGCCATATTAGTACACTAGTCCACGTTGATATGGGAAATCTTAAAGATTTACAGAAGGATGAGTATATTGTTGGACTACCAGATGCATCTTTTGATAAAGACATTGAAAACTGGGAAGGATACAAGCATTTTTCATGTGTGTTATCACAATAACTAGGCCATTAGAGCTCCTTCATATGAATCTCTTCGGCGTACATCATACAATAGCCTCGGTGAGTAGTATGGACTTATAAGTGTTGATGATTATAAGGGATACATGTGTGTATTTCTTTGATAATGATGAGACCCAAGAGAAATTCATCACATACGCCAAGCAACCTTAGCAAATGATAAATCAAGAGATGAAGGCGATAAAGAGTGACAATAGTTCATAATAAGTTTCATGACATGCTATAATTGTATTAATCAGAAACATTGATACACGTGTGATATGTAAACAACCAGGGTCTCTAGTGTGTTTTTATGCGGACTAGCTCATTGGTCATCCGATGGTCAAGGTTTCCCAATCATGGACATTCTTGTCAAATGGCCATGGGATCATACCATTGGGTGAATGATATGATGGATATACCCAATATATAGTTATCTAGTGACAACTAAGATAATCTTGTTTATTCAAGGTAGCATATTTGTTATTCAAACATCATGTCAAAATACCTAAGGCTATGGTCTGTTAATTCTTAATTCTAGATTGTTTGGTGTTTTGCCTTTCTAGAGTATAAGAGACATGTGATGCATCATCTCTATGATAGGATCTAACGCTCATATGAATTCTAATCATACACACAATGAAGTTTCATAAGTATTATATTTCTTATGAAATGTTTTATCTCCACTACACCATATGAGAGAATAGACATGAGAACCCATGAACCACGGTCAAATTTTAATCATAAGAAACAATTTTCCAACACCATTATGATTGATATTTTCTACATTAGTTAAATCCAAAAATACAAAAATATTTTTACTATTAGCAAACACAAACCAAAACCCAAAAATACCTTCCTAGTATTTTTTTTACTTTGCTTGCCTCGTCATAGATTGTTTTACTTTATTTTTTACAAGTTATTTTAATTTTACTAATACACAACCTTGTGCTTGAAAACCACACGGTGAAATTGGGGACACTAGGCAATTACTTTATTTTGTAGGCTGCTTGAAGAGGAGAAGAAAAAGATAACTCTAAGCCAACTCCCCGAGAGGTCGATATAAATCCTCGAGTCACCCTTGTGGGGGAAAAGACACTTATTACAACACTTTGCACTTGGAGTCCCAATGAGTTGGTACAAACGGAGGCTTTCTAGCAAGAACATTTTCTTGCACCGTTGTTGGGGAATTGCAAGAGCATCTCGCAGTGGTTGTAGTGGACCGTCAGCACCAACTTTGTGCAAACATCTAAGTTTGAAGATGTTGCACCACTGTGAGCTTTTCTTTTACTTTAGATTTAGAACTCA
Source organism: Lolium perenne (assembly GCF_019359855.2). Lineage (NCBI taxonomy): Eukaryota > Viridiplantae > Streptophyta > Magnoliopsida > Poales > Poaceae > Lolium > Lolium perenne. The sequence continues at coordinate 177,555,196 of NC_067246.2, read as the reverse complement.
ATTTTAGTTGTCTTTTTTTTTTCTTGCTTTTGCATATTATCTAAACCTTAAAATTCATAAAAAAATTATGTGTAAGTTTTTAGTAGAAACATGGGAGAAAGGAATATAAAACTTTGTGACTACACCAATACCCATAATGATCAATTCATTGCTAGGCCCATTACCAATCTTGAAATTAAAGCTCATAGTTTTGAAGTTGGTCCTAGGCTACTTAATCTCATTTCTAAAGAATAATTGGGAGGAAGTGCTAGTGAAGATGGTTCTATGCATCTACATGATTTCTGTGAAATATTTGACATGCAAAAATTTAAGAACATGGAAAATGACATTGTTAAACTCAAATTATTCCCATTCTCACATAGAGGCAAAGCTAAAGAATGGCATTATCACTACCAACTGATAGCATAAACTCTTGGGAAGATCTTAAAGAAGCTTTCATAAAAAAATATTACCCTCCTATTAAAATCATGCAAAATAGAAATATCATCCTATCCTTTAAGCAAAATGATAATGATCATGTAGCACCATCTTGGGAGAGAATTCAAATCGTGCTTAGAACTTGCACATCACATGGGGTAAATTAATGGACTGTTTCACACTGTTTCTATAATGGGTTAAACTATATGTCTAGAAGCATGTTAGATTCCGTTGCACGGGATGCATTCATGAGTAAAATTGTTCCTGAAGCATAAGCTATCTTAGAAAACATGTTACAAAACCATAGTCAATGGCACATTGAAAGAGCACCAAACCCATCCTCTAGGAAAGTCAATTCAGTTGAAGAAGTAGATTCATTATCTAGTAAAATGGATGACATACTTGCTTACATTTCTAAAAAAAATATTTATAATGTTCCCTTACAATAACTTGTTGGAAACAATACTGAAAATGTAGATATCAACTACATATGAAACTTTGGCAATAATGGGTATGTGAACAATTACAGTAACTCCTGTGGTAGGCCAACTTATGCTTAAAATAATTATGGCAACCGTCCTTTCATTCCATATCCTAATGCCAGTGAAGACAAATGGATACCTACTATCCCTCAAACTAATGACAACTTGGAAAAACAAAAAGAGCCAAACAAGAATCTCATTGAACAAGTGGCTATTCATGGTACAATGATAGAAGAGTTCATTGCATCCATAAGTTCAGGTATTAAAGTTTTACAACACCAAGCAGTAGGATTAGATAAAGCTCTTTCTAAACTAGTTGATAATCAAGCCACATTATTAAGCATGTATCTAGGAAAACCACGAGGACCACCCATAGTGGGCATGAATTCTATTACTATTGCTGAAAACATACCTTCTACTTTGGAAGAAATTTATAATAAATTGATAAATTATACTGATCTTCTTGAACCACTTTTTGTTGCAAATAGGAACTCTTAAAATACCCACTATGCTTGTTGAAAAAGAAGACAAATAAACACTTATTATTATGGATGTAAAAATCTATAATTTTTGATGCTCCATGCTTGTTTTACACTAATATATATATGTTTTGCTTACACTTCGATGCACTTTTATATGATTTCCGGCACTAACCTATTAACAAGATGCCACAGTGCCAGTTCCCTGTTTTCTATTGTTTTTGTATTTCAGAAAATTTATACATGAAATATTCTCAGAATTGGACGAAACAAAAGCCGAAGTCAATATTTTACCGAAACGACGACGAAGTCCGGAGGGGGGACGAAGTGGCGCCACAGGGCGGCTAGACCACCCCATGGTGCGGCCTGGGTGTGGCCCGCGGCTAGGGGTGGTGTGGGCCCCCAGGCACCCACCGACCTAAATCCTCCGCCTATTTAAGCACGATCTCGGGAAAGCCCTGGATACCCGAGCCTCCATCCACGATAACTTCCAGCGCGTCCGTCATCGCAGAACCCATCTCGGGGGGTTCTGAAGCTCTTCCCGGCACCCTGCCGGAGTAGGAAATCATCATCGAAGGCATCTACATTGCCATGCCCGCCTCCGAAGTGATGCATGAGTAGTTCATCCCTGGACTATGGGTCCATAGCAGTAGCTAGATGGTTGTTTTCTCCAATTTGTGCTCCATGTATAGATCTTGTGAGCTTCCCTACATGATCAAGATCATCCTTATGTAATCCTACATGTTGTGTTTGCTGGGATCCGATGAATATTGTATACTATGTTGAGGTCGATTATATATCCATGTCATGTGTTATTTGTGATCTTGCATGCTCTCCGTTGCTAGTAGATACTCTGGCCAGGTAGATGGTTGTGACTCCAAGAGGGGGATATTAATGCTCGATAGTAGGTTCATGCCTCAAGTAATCTGGGAGAGTGACAATAACTTTAGATGTGTTGTTGCTACTAGGGAGAAAACAACAATGTTTTATCCGAGAGTAATTCTATTGTTTACTTTACACACATTCCTTAATGCGATAATCTGTTGTTTGCAACTTAAGACTGAAAGGGGTTCGGACGATAACCGGAAGGTGGATTATTAGTCATAGACGTGGTTGGATTACGGTCTATGTATTATGTTGTAATGCCCAATTGATACGTCTCCAACGTATCTATAATTTCTGATGTTCCATGCTAGTTTTATGACAATACCTACATGTTTTGCTCACACTTTATAATGATTTCATGCATTTTCCGGAACTAACCTATTAACAAGATGCCGAAGTGCCAGTTCCTGTTTTCTGCTGTTTTTGGTTCCAGATGTTGGAGATATGCCCAAGAGGCAATAATAAAAGTGGTTATTATATATCTTTGTGTTTATGATAAATGTTTATATACCATGCTATAATTGTATTAACCGAAACATTGATACATGTGTGTTATGTAAACAACAATGAGTCCCTAGTAAGCCTCTTAACTAGCTTGTTGATTAATAGATGATTATAGTTTCATAATCATGAACATTGGATGTTATTAATAACAAGGTTATATCATTATATGAATGATGTAATGGACACACCCAATTAAGCGTAGCATAAGATCACGTCATTAAGTTATTTGCTATCAGCTTTCGATACATAGTTACCTAGTCCTTTCGACCATGAGATCATGTAAATCACTTATACCGGAAAGGAAATTTGATTACATCAAACGCCAATGCGTAAATGGGTGGTTATAAAGGTGGGATTAAGTATCCGGAAAGTATGAGTTGAGGCATATGGATCAACAGTGGGATTTGTCCATCCCGATGACGGATAGATATACTCTGGGCCCTCTCGGTGGAATGTCGTCTAAATAGCTTGCAAGCATATGAATAGTTCATAAGAGACCACATACCACGATACGAGTAAAGAGTACTTGTCAGGAGACGAGGTTGAACAAGGTATAGAGAGATACCGATGATCAAACCTCGGACAAGTAAAATATCGCGCGACAAAGGGAATCGGTATCGTATGTGAATGGTTCATTCGATCACTAAGTCATCGTTGAATATGTGGGAGCCATTATGGATCTCCAGATCCCGCTATTGGTTATTGGTCGGAGAGAGTTCTCAACCATGTCTACATAGTTCGCGAACCGTAGGGTGACACACTTAAGGTTTGATGTCGTATTAGTAGAACTTGAATATGGAATGGAGTTCGAAGTTTTGTTCGGAGTCTCGGATGGGATCCCGGACATCACGAGGAGTTTCGGAATGGTCCGGAGAATAAGATTCATATATAGGAAGTCATTTTATAAGTTTGAAAATGATCCGGTGCATTTATGGAAGGTTCTAGAAGGTTCTAGAAAAGTCTGGAAGAAATCACTTTGGAAGGCGGAGTCCCGCAGGGACTCCACCACCCATGGCCGGCCAACCCTAGATGGGTGGAGTCCAAGGTGGACTCCACCAAGGGGGTCGGCCACCCCCCCTCATGGAAGGGTGGGAGTCCCACTTGAGGTGGGAATCCCACCTTGGGTAGGTTTCCCTATACATGGAAGATTTTGGGTTGGGGTCTTATTCGAAGACTTGTAGTCCAACACTTGGGGGTTCCACCTATATAATGAGAGGCAAAGGGGAGGGGGCCGGCCACCACAAGACCACCACCTTGGCCTCACCCCTTGGAGGCCGGCCACCCCCTCTCCCCAAATCCTAGCTGCCCCACTCCTCCACCTCTCCCACAACGCTTATCGAAGCTCCACCGGAGATCTCCATCGCCACCGCCACCACGCCGTCGTGCTGCCGGATTCAAGGAGGAGCTACTACTTCCGCTGCCCGCTGGAACGAGGGGAAGGACGTCATCTTCATCAACACCAAACGTGTTACCGAGTACGGATGTGCTGCCCGATTGCGGCACCGTCAAGATCTTCTACGCGCTTTTGAAAGCGGCAAGTGATCGTCTACCACAGCAACGAGAGCCTTCTCTTGTAGGCTTTGGAATTCTTCAAGGGTTAGTCTCGTTCATCCCCTCGTTGCTCCCATCTTCTAGATTGCATCTTGGCTTGGATTGCGTTCTCGCGGTAGTAAATTTTTTGTTTTCTATGCTACGAATCCCCACAGTGGTATCAGAGCCGTGTCTATGCATAGATGGTTGCACGAGTAGAACACAATGGTTTTGTGGGCGTTGATGCTTATGTTGTCTTTAGTTTGAGTACTTTGCATCTTTGTGGCATAGTGGGATGAAGCGGCTCGGGCTAACTTTACATGACCACGTTCATGAGATTTGCTCCACGCTCGACATGCAACTTGTATTGCATAAGTGGCTTTGCGGGTGTCTGTCTCTTCTACTATAGTGAAGATTCAATTTACTTTTCTATTGACAACACTAGTATCACCGTTGTGGTTCATGTTCGTAGGTAGATTAGATCTCTCTCGAAAACCCTAAACCAAGTAAAATATGCAAACCAAATTAGAGACGTCTAACTTGTTTTTGCAGGGTTTGGTGATGTGATATGGCCATAATGTGATGATGAATATGTATGAGATGATCATTATTGTATTGTGGCAACCGGCAGGAGCCTTATGGTTGTCTTTAAATTTCATGTTGAGTAGTATTTCAAAGTAGTTGTAATAGTTGCTACATGGGAGAACAATCATGAAGACGATGCCATTGACCTTGACGCTACGCCGACGATGATGGAGATCATGCCCGTTGATGATGGAGATCATGTCCGTGCTTTGGAGATGAAGATCAAAGGCGCAAAGACAAAAGGGCTATATCATATCACATATGAACTGCATGTGATGTTAATCCTTTTTATGCATCTTATTTTGCTTAGATCGCGACGGTAGCATTATAAGATGATCCCTCTCACTAAAATATCAAGATAATAAAGTGTTCATCTTTAGTAGCACCGTTGCCAAGACTTGTCGTTTCGAAGCATCTCGTGATGATCGGGTGTGATAGACTCAACAAGTGCATACAACGGGTGCAAGCCAGTGTTGCACATGCGGATACTAAGGTGGCCTTGACGAGCCTAGCATGTACGGACATGGTCTCGGAACAAGTGATACCAAATGGTAGAGCATGAATCATATGATTGATATGATGAACACTTTGAGTGTTCGCCATTGAAGTTACATCTTGTCTCGTGATGATCGGACTTGGTGTGGTGGATTTGGTTCGTGTGATCACTAAGACAATTCGAGGGATATTGTTTTGAGTGGGAGTTCACCTAGTTTTTTAATTTTGTTGAATTAAAATTTGAACTCAATTTGTCATAAACATTAGTCTAAACTATTGCAAATATATGTTGTAGATATGGTGTCCCCAATCAATTTTAACCAGTTCCTAGAAAAAGAAAAGCTTAAGAGCAACGGTAGCAACTTCACCGACTGGCTCCGTCATGTGAGGATTTTCCTCGCTGGTGGAAACCTGCAATATGTGCTTGATGCACCGCTAGGTGACCCTCCTGCAGAAACTGAAACCGATGAAGTAAAGAATGTTTACGCGACTCGGAAAACTCGGTACTCTCAAGTTTAGTGTGCCATCCTATGCAGTCTGGAAGCCGATCTTCAAAAACGTTTTGAGCACCACGATCCTCATGAGTTGGTCAATGAGCTGAAAGCTATCTTTGAAACTCATGCGGCCGTGGAATGCTATGAAGCATCTAAACACTTCTTCAGCTGCATGATGGAAGAAGGCAGCTCCGTTAGTGAGCACATGCTCGCCATGACCGGGCATGCGAAGAAACTCAGTGATTTGGGAATAGTGATTCCTAACAGACTGGGGATTAATCGTGTCCTTCAATCACTGCCACCTAGTTACAAGAACTTTGTGATGAACTACAATATGCAGAACATGAACAAAGAGTTACCTGAACTCTTCGCCATGCTGAAATCTGCTGAGATTGAGATCAAGAAAGAGCACCAAGTGTTGATGGTCAACAAGACCACCAGTTTCAAGAAACAGGGCAAGTCTAAGGGAAAATTCAAGAAGGGTGGCAAGAAAGCTGCCACGCCTCCTATGAAACCTAAGAATGGCCCTAAGCCTGATGCTGAGTGCTATTACTGCAAGGAGAAGGGACACTGGAAGCGTAATTGCTCCAAGTATTTGGCTGATCTGAAGAGCGGCCTTGTCAAGAAGAAGAAAGAAGGTATATCTGATATACATGTTATAGATGTTTATCTTACTGGTTCTCGTACTAGTACCTGGGTATTTGATACTGGTTCGGTTGCTCATATTTGTAACTCGAAACAGGAACTAAAGAATAAACGAAGACTATTGAAGGATGAAGTGACGATGCGCGTTGCAAATGGATCCAAAGTCGATGTGATCGCTATCGGCACACTTCCTCTACATCTACCTTCGGGATTAGTTTTAAACCTCAATAATTGTTACTTTGTACCCGCGTTTAGCATGAACATTATATCTGGATCTTGTTTAATGCAAGACGGTTATTCATTCAAGTCTGAGGATAATGGTTGTTCTATTTTTATGAATAATATCTTTTATGGTCGAGCACCTGAAAAGAATGGTTTATTTCTGTTAGATCTCGATAGTAGTGATACACATATTCATAACATTGATGCTAAGCGAATTAGATTGAATGATAATTCTACTTATATGTGGCACTGTCGTCTTGGTCATATTGGAGTGAAACGCATGAAGAAACTCCATACCGATGGATTACTTGAATCACTTGACTTTGAGTCACTTGATAGATGCGAAGCATGTCTGATGGGAAAAATGACTAAGACTCCATTCTCTGGTATTATGGAGCGAGCTACAGACTTATTGGAAATCATACATACCGATGTGTGCGGACCAATGAGTGTAGCCTCGCGCGGTGGTTATCGTTATGTTCTAACCTTCACAGATGATGTGAGTAGATATGGGTATATCTATTTCATGAAACATAAATCCGAAAATTTCGAGAAGTTTAAGGAATTCCAAAGTGAAGTAGAAAATCAACGTAACAAGAAGATTAAATTTCTACGATCTGATCGCGGAGGTGAATATTTGAGTGATGAGTTTGGCATCCATTTAAAGAAATGCAGAATACTTTCACAATTGACACCGCCGGGAACACCACAACGAAACGGTGTGTCCGAACGTCATAATCGAACTCTCTTAGATATGGTTCGTTCTATGATGTCTCTTACTGATTTGCCGTTATCATTTTGGAGTTATGCATTAGAGACAGCTGCATTCATTTTAAATAGGACACCATCTAAATCCGTTGAAACGACACCGTATGAATTATGGTTTAATAAGAAACCTAAGCTGTCGTTCCTTAAAGTTTGGGGTTGCGAAGCCTATGTAAAAAAGTTACAACCGGACAAGCTAGAACCCAAAGCGGAGAAATGCGTCTTCATAGGATACCCTAAGGAAACTATAGGGTACACTTTCTATCACAGATCCGAAGGCAAGATCTTTGTTGCTAAGAACGGAACCTTTCTTGAGAAAGAATTTCTCACTAAAGAAATGACTGGAAGAAAAGTAGAACTCGACGAGATTACTGAATCTTCTCTCGTTGATCAGAGTAGCGCAGTACCGTAAGTTGATCCTGTACCGCCTACACCGGTAACATAGGAAGTTAATGATAATGATCATGAAACTTCGAATGAGATATCTACTGAACCTCGCAGATCGACAAGGGAACGTGCCACTCCTGATTGGTATGATCCTTGTCTAAATGTCATGATTGTGGACAATAATGATGAAGACCCTGCGACGTATGAAGAAGCGATGATGAGCCCAGATTCCAACAAATGGCGAGAAGCCATGAAATCCGAGATGGGATCCATGTATGATAACAAAGTGTGGACTTTGGTAGACTTACCTGATAGCCGCAAGGCTGTCGAGAATAAATGGATCTTCAAGAGAAAAACAGATGCTGATGGTAATATTACTGTCTATAAAGCTCGACTTGTCGCAAAGGTTTTCCGACAAATTCAAGGTGTGGACTACGATGAGACTTTCTCACCTGTAGCGAAGCTAAAATCTGTAAGGATTTTGTTAGCAATAGCTGCATTTTTCGATTATGAGATTTGGCAGATGGATGTCAAAACGGCGTTCCTTAATGGAGACATTGAGGAAGAGTTGTATATGGTACAACCCAAAGGTTTTGTCGATCCTAAAAATGCTGACAAAGTATGCAAACTTCAGCGTTCAATTTATGGACTAAAGCAAGCATCGAGAAGTTGGAACCGACGCTTTGATAAGGTGATCAAAGACTTCGATTTTATACAGTGTCATGGAGAGGCATGTATTCACAAGAAAGTGAGTGGGAGCTCTGTAGCGTTCCTGATATTATATGTAGATGACATATTATTGATTGGGAATGATATAGAACTATTAAGCAGTGTAAAAGGTTATTTGAATAATAGTTTTTCAATAAAAGACCTTGGTGAAGCATCGTATATATTAGGCATCAAGATTTATAGAGATAGATCAAGACGTCTAATAGGGCTATCACAAAGTACATACCTGGACAAGATTCTAAAGAAGTTTAGAATGGACGAAAGTAAGAAAGGGTTCTTACCTATGTTACCAGGCAAGGTCTTGAGTAAGACTCAAGGTCCGGCTACGGCAGAAGAAAGAGAAAGGATGAGTCAGATCCCCTATGCCTCGGCAGTAGGCTCTATCATGTATGCCATGCTATGTACTAGATCGGATATAGCACATGCTGTTAGTTTGACTAGCAGATATCAAAGTGATCCAGGAATGGAACACTGGACAGCGGTCAAGAATATCCTGAAGTACTTGAAAGGAACTAAGGATATGTTTCTTTGTTATGGAGGTGACCAAGAGCTCGTTGTAACCAGTTACACCGATGCAAGTTGGAACACTGATCCTGATGACTCTAAGTCTCAGTATGCGTACGTGTTTATATTGAATGGTGCTGCAGTAAGCTGGGCAAGCTCGAAGCAGTGCACGGTGGCGAAGTCTTCAACAGAATCGGAGTACATAGCGGCTTCAGAGGCTTCATCGGAAGCGGTATGGATGAAGAGGTTCATTGTAGAGCTCGGTGTGGTTCCTAGTGCATTGGACCCACTAGTCATCTACTGTGACAACATGGGTGCCATCGCCAATGCACAAGAACCAAGGTCACACAAGAGGCTGAAGCATATCAAGCTGCGTTATCATTCGATTCGCGAGTACATCGAAGATGGAGAAGTAAAGATTTGGAAAGTACGCACTGATCTGAATGTAGCAGATCTGTTGACTAAAGATCTCCCTAGGGCAAAGCATGACCAACACCAGAATGCCATGGGTGTTAGGTACCTTACAATGTAATCTAGATTATTGACTCTAGTGCAAGTGGGAGACTGTTGGAGATATGCCCAAGAGGCAATAATAAAAGTGGTTATTATATATATTATTGTTTATGATAAATGTTTATATACCATGCTATAATTGTATTAACCGAAACATTGATACATGTGTGTTATGTAAACAACAACGAGTCCCTAGTAAGCCTCTTAACTAGCTTGTTGATTAATAGATGATTATAGTTTCATAATCATGAACATTGGATGTTATTAATAACAAGGTTATATCATTATATGAATGATGTAATGGACACACCCAATTAAGCGTAGCATAAGATCACGTCATTAAGTTATTTGCTATCAGCTTTCGATACATAGTTACGTAGTCCTTTCGACCATGAGATCATGTAAATCACTTATACCGGAAAGGTACTTTGATTACATCAAACGCCACTGCGTAAATGGGTGGTTATAAAGGTGGGATTAAGTATCCGGAAAGTATGAGTTGAGGCATATGGATCAACAGTGGGATTTGTCCATCCCGATGACGGATAGATATACTCTGGGGCCTCTCGGTGGAATTTCATCTAAATAGCTTGCAAGCATATGAATAGTTCATAAGAGACCACATACCACGGTACGAGTAAAGAGTACTTGTCAGGAGACGAGGTTGAACAAGGTATAGAGAGATACCGATGATCAAACCTCGGACAAGTAAAATATCGCGTGACAAAGGGAATCGGCATCGTATGCGAATGGTTCATTCGATCACTAAGTCATCGTTGAATATGTGGGAGCCATTATGGATCTCCAGATCCCGCTATTGGTTATTGGTCGGAGAGAGTTCTCAACCATGTCTACATACTTCGCGAACCGTAGGGTGACACACTTAAGGTTTGATGTCGTATTAGTAGAACTTGAATATGGAATGGAGTTCGAAGTTTTGTTTGGAGTCTCGGATGGGATCCCGGATATCACGAGGAGTTCCGGAATGGTCCGGAGAATAAGATTCATATATAGGAAGTCATTTTATAAGTTTGAAAATGATCCGGTGCATTTATGGAAGGTTCTAGAAGGTTCTAGAAAAGTCCGGAAGAAATCACTTTGGAAGGCGGAGTCCCGGAGGCACTCCACCACCCATGGCCGGCCAACCCTAGAGCGGTGGAGTCCAAGGTGGACTCCACCAAGGGGGCCGGCCACCCACCCCCCCCCCTCATGGAAGGGTGGGAGTCCCACTTGAGGTGGGAATCCCACCTTGGGTAGGTTTCCCTACACATGGAAGGTTTTGGGTTGAGGTCTTATTCGAAGACTTGTAGTCCAACACTTGGGGGTTCCACCTATATAATGAGGGGCAAAGGGGAGGGGGCCGGCCACCACAAGACCACCACCTTGGCTGCACCCCTTGGAGGCCGGCCAACCCCTCTCCCCAAACCCTAGCCGCCCCACTCCTCCACCTCTCCCGCAACGCTTAGCGAAGCTCCGCCGGAGATCTCCATCGCCACCGCCACCAAGCCGTCGTGCTGCCGGATTCAAGGAGGAGCTACTACTTCCGCTGCCCGCTGGAACGAGGAGAAGGACGTCATCTTCATCAACACCGAACGTGTGACCGAGTACAGAGGTGCTGCCCGATTGTGGCACCGTCAAGATCTTCTACGCGCTTTTGAAAGCGGCAAGTGATCATCTACCGCAGCAACGAGAGCCTTCTCTTGTAGACTTTGGAATTCTTCAAGGGTTAGTCTCGTTCATCCCCTCGTTGCTCCCATCTTCTAGATTGCATCTTGGCTTGGATTGCGTTCTCGCGGTAGGAAATTTTTTGTTTTCTATGCTACGAATCCCCACACCAGAAAGTCTATACGGGCAATATTCTCGGAATTCGACGAAACAAAGGCCAAACATCATATTTCACCGAGACGGACCAGAACACCGAAGGAGAGCCGGAGGGGAGGCCCAGGGCTCCCAGACCATAGGCTGGCGCGGCCTGGAGGGGGGGCGCGCCGCCCTATGGGGTGGGACCCCCAGGCACCTCCTCGCGCCGCCTCTTCGCCTATAAAGTCCCTCGCGACCTAAAAACTCGATACCAATTGACGAAACTCCAGAAAGACTCCAGGGGCGCCGCCGCCATCGCGAAACTCCAATTCGGGGGACAGAATCTCTGTTCCGGCACGCCGCCGGGACGGGGAAGTGCCCCCGGAAGCCATCTCCATCGACGCCACCGCCTCCATCATGCTCCGTGAGTAGTTCCCTCATGGACTACAGGTTCTAGCAGTAGCTAGTTGGTACTCTCTCTCCCATGTACTTCAATACAATGATCTCATGAGCTGCCTTACATGATTGAGATCCATCTGATGTAATCGGTGTTGTGTTTGTTGGGATCCGATGGATTGTTACATTATGATTAGTCTATCTATAAAGTTTGTGAAGTTATTGTTGCTGCAATCTTGTTGTGTTTAATGCTTGTCACTAGTGCACGAGTGGCATGATCTTAGATTTAAGCTCTATACTTATTGCTTAGATTGTATCTACAAGTTGTTTGCACATATTGCTGTCCGGAACCCGAGGCCCCAAAGTGACAGAAATTGGGACAACCGGAGGGGAAGGCTGTGGTATGAGGATCACATGTTTTCACCAAGTGTTAATGCTTTGCTCCGGTGCTCTATTAAAAGGAGTACCTTAATTGCCAGTAGATTCCCTTGAGGCCCGGCTGCCACCGGCTGGTAGGACAAAAGATGTTATGCAAGTTTCTCATTATGAGCACGTATGACTATATATGGAAAACATGCCTACATGATTAATAATCTTGATATTCTATCTTAATGCTATTTCAATCCTATCAATTGCCCAACTGTAATTTGTTCACCCAACACTTGTCACTTGTTATTGGAGAGTTACCACTAGTGTAGATCGCTGGGAACCCCGGTCCATCTCTCATCATCATATACTCGTTCTATATGTCATTGGAAGTAGTATCAACTATTTTCTGGTGCCATTGCCTCCGTGTTACTGCTACTGCTGATGTGTTACTGTTAATATTGCTCTCATATTACTGATGCTTTCACATCACCCATGTTACTAGTGCTTTTCCAGGTGCAGCTGAATTGACAACTCAGTTGTTAAGGCTTATAAGTATTCTTTACCTCCCCTTGTGTCGAATCAATAAATTTGGGTTTTACTTCCCTCGAAGACTGTTGCGATCCTCTATACTTGTGGGTTATCAAGACTGGGGATTCTGGCGCCGTTGCCGGGGAGGCATAGCTCTACTCATAAGTTCACCTGGGGAGTACACTCTACCTCTCTCTGTTTTTATTTTGTTTTATTTTGTTTTGCTTAGTTTACTTTTGTCTAGTTTATTTGTGCTTAGTTTATTTTTGTTTAGTATTATTTTTCTTAGTTTACTTTTGCTTAGTTTCTTTTTGTCTTGTTTTATTTTTCTTATATACCCAAAAATCCATAAAAATTTGAAAAACCGAAAAATTAAAAACTGTTGTTATGGGAGAACCTACAACCTATTTGGAGCTTATTGAAATATATATGAATTATAGAGAATCAAGAGCGGGTAAAGTCATGAGTGCTGTGATAGAAAAATTGAATACAATTGCTAAAATCTTGCTTAAACGCCATGATATAAACTGTTGCTCTCAACAGGATACTAAACATCTTAAATTCCAATGTGGCTTTAGTGAAGAAGTTTTAATTATGAACTATAATTGGAATAACTATATTCATCTTGGGTTCGAAGAGGTAGAACAATTTGTTTTATTTATGGGAGCCTCTGAGATCGAATCCTTCATGGTTAAAAATTATGAAACTTGTGTTGTTTGTAAGGACCTTAAAGATTAGGGATTTCTATTTTCGTGCCCTCGGTTCCTTAGTTGTGCTCAGTTTTCCCCAGCTCCTTAGTTTTTCCTCAGTTTTCCCCAAGACCTTGTCTAAAACCATCACAGATGCTGTAACGGCCGGTTGCCCGACGGTTGACCGTTATCTTCTGACTAGTGGGGCCACGTAGAGCCCGCAAAGACATGTCAGACCATCCATCTTTGTTTGACCGTAAGCATCGCTGTATCCCTGACCAAAACACGCACGAGTGGGGCTTCGGTATATCGAATGACAAGTGGGCCATGGCGCTGATACAAGGGGCAATACACGGGTAGGAATAGATTTTTAAACGGAGCTCTACAGCGATGGCATGGAGGAGGTGGCCTGCGGAGTGCCGAGATGAGATCGACGTCCACAAAGAACTACATGAGGCGAGACCAGACGCATTAGATAGATATGAACTAGACGCGTTTAACCATGCAAAGAAGAGAAGAAATGGTCAACGACATCGACGACTACCTCAAAACTTTGACTGACCGTGTCCGACACGAACGCGAGCAATGTAGAGAAAACTAGTGTCTCTCCTTTCTGGCGTGTATAGATGGGTGCTAGAAGAGTGTGGTGGCGAAGGGAAAGACCTCGCAGTGGTCTGTGGCGTCCAACATAGCGGGGCGGCGTGGCCGTGCCCACATCGGCGTGGATGCATGTTCGGCATTGGCATCAGCATGTACGTTCGGCATTGGCCTCGGTGGTATCTCTGGTGTGTCAGTGATCGAATGAGGGGACGGGATTGAGGGTGCATCCCGACGGTGACCTAGCAGTGGCGTCGAGCATAGCCGTTCTGACCATGCCGATATCGGCATCGGCAAAGTTTGGAGGCTGTGGTGCTCGAATCAAGGAGGGATTTGTTTCTTGTACGCCAAAAGTGATTTGAAACAAGTTTCGTGTTGAAGGTTAGGTAACGAAAGTTTGTAACTAAGCCCAAAATTATACTAGCGCCATGGTGAGGTTCTTTTTGATAGAGCTATACGGTTGGGCAAACTTTTTTGACACTTTTTAGATAGGGTTCCTTGTTGTTACACGTATGGCATCATGTATGGCAAATTTGGGATCATTTGGAGATGTTCGAAAAAATCACTTTGCTTAAACGCATGCCGTTTCGTCTCACTGAAACCAGCTTTTCTAACAAGGTGATTTATTCTACCTCCTCTAAATAACCTCAAATTTCATACAGCTGATCTTCTATACATAGATAGATAGATTGTTTCGTTTTTATATTTTTCGAACTTTTTATTTCCCTTTATAATATCCAATTGATTTTCAGGTCAAAACCTCGAAAAACAGCATCATGTATGGCATCATTTTCGCCATAAATTTCAAATTTTGTGAAACTTTCCCTTTTAGATATTCCTTGTTGTTATGAAACCAGCTTTTGTAACAAGTTAGGTTTTTTCGACCTTCTCAAAAGGGATTTTTTTCTACCTTCTCTAAATGAACTCAAAAATCATACAGACGATCTTCTATACAAAGATAGGTAGATTGTTTCGTTTTTTACATTTTTTGAACTTTTATTTCCCTTTATAATACCCATTTGTTTTCAGGTCAAAACCTCGAAAGTTAACATAACTAGATGGTGAACCCTTCCAAACTTCAAATACAGAGATAGATAGATTGGTTCGTTTATCATTTTTACCGTGAATAGTAATGGCTACAAGAAATCGGTGATGGTCTATCATTTTTTGCGTGAAAAGTAATGGATACAACAAATCGGTGATGGTTTATCATTTTTTGCGTGAAAATTAATGGCTACAACAAATCGGTGATGGTTTATCATTTGGGATTTTCGTGAAAATTAATGGCTACAACAAATCGGTGACGGTTTATCATTTTTTGCGTGAAAATTTATGGCTACAACAAATCGGTGATGGTTTATCATTTTTTGCGTGAAAAGTAATGCCTAAAAGAGTTTATAATTTTTAGCACGTGAAAATAAATACAGAAAACCGCCCTTTAGCATACTTAGAGAGTGGAAGGTAACCGCCGACAGAGAGAGAGAGAGGGGTTATCCTGCCCGTTAGATCATACAATCAACGGTCGGCGGGCACGATCCGCGTGACATGGGCTAGACCAATCAGGGCAATGTTGCACGTGTGAGAGAATTTGTGGAGGGAGAGGGCAAAACTGAGTAGTATCAAGAAACCAAGGGCACCTATGTAATAAACAGACTAAGGGATTCAAATATGAGATTTAAAAAATGGAAAATGCGTGTTTTGTACAATAAAACCCATCTTGGCCTATCTCAAACTATTTGCAATACAAATATACATGAGTGTGAGAATTGTGGCCTCATTTAGACAAAGTATGTTTTGGGGAAAGCTGTTTTGGGAAGGGCTTATTGTGGAAAACCATGCACCTTCATAGCTACTAGGTGATTTGAGAAGGCCTTTGAGAAGTGGCAATTTGTGGTAAAACTTGATTTATCTATGACTTATCTATGTTTTGAGAACTGGCAATTTGTGGTAAAGACTCCATGAGTATGTGCCACTATTTTTCGGAATTTTTTGCACATTAAATGACTCATTTAACTAGTTAATCCCATTTGTTGACTGTCTGTTGACCAACTACTTGAGGGTAAAACTGAGCATATTGCACTAGCCAGTATTAGCACTCAAGGGGAAAACTGAGCACACAAAAAATGCTAGTATAATGCTCGAGGTTATACCTGAGTATATCTAAATTTCCAGGGTTAGACTCGAGGACGCGTGTTGCGGTGCAGAAATGAAAGACGTGCAATTGTTGACGCGTAGACGCCGGTCGCGGTGCAGAAGTCGAAGACGTGCAATCGTGGACGCGTGGCGCATTGCAGAAGTCCAAGACGTGCAGACGTGCAGCGGTGGACGCGTAGGACGCGGGTCGCATTAACCACCCCTTGCCTTTATAGACGCCTCCTCCCACTATCTCTATCACTCTCACTCGCCTACGCAACGCCGCCTCTCTCACGTCCCATCATCTTCTCCAAAGCAAAAAACCCTCTCCCTCTCCCTCTCCTCTGCCGGCGAGATGGACAAGGAGAATGCCAATCCCATCGTCCACGGCGCCGTCGGCTCCAAGCGCGACGCCTCCCTCTTCGACGCCGTCCCCTCAACGGACGTCGCCGCCGCCTCCGCCGGTGCATCGGAGGCTGCTGCCGCCGGTCGCGGCCAGATCCCGCCGGGATGGGACCCCTACGAGCCGGTGCCGTACGTCCCGCCCCCGAACCGCTACGACACCTCCATAGAGGACCCATGGAACGAGGTAACTACGGTTTGCTTCCTTTTTTTGTTCCCCATTCCTTTTTGAACCCTATTTGTGCTGGTGTAGATGGATCTGTGGATGGATGAGTATTGGGCTAATATTTGCGCCGATTTTATTCCATTTTGCTTTGATCCCTCCTTGATTTCGTTTAAGATTTGGGGTTCGGCCGTTCGGTTAATTTATGCAAGTAATAATGGGATCTCAATCGGTTAATTTATGCAAGTAATCATAGGATCTCAATCAGTTATTTTATGCACGAATCAAAAGATATCAACCGTTTAATTTGCAAATAATCTGGAATGTGTTCAAGTTCAGATCTGAAATCTGTTTCTTTGCCTATGATGAATCGGTGGGCACAGATTTTTACAGGGAGGGTTCAGCGAACCATTTCTGTGTACAAATCTGTTGTGCATGAGCTTTGGTTCGCTTACACCGTCCCTGTAGACATATAATCGTGTCCACTCTAACTGAGGCTGCCTCTGTTTTTCCTAACTTTGTTATCATGCACGTTTGCAACTCATTCACTAATAAATTCCCGTTTGATATGGATCAGCTGTCTGGCAGCGACGTCGGCAGCGACGACGAGGACCATGACGTCAAGACTCGCCAGGTGCTGCGGAGGCTGCAGGTCAGCCAGTACGTCTCCTACCTCGACGTCGCCAAGGGTATCTACAGGTGCCCCTTCTGCACTAGGAGGCTCGGCGGCACTGACTTCAACTGCGTCCTCACGCATGCCGAGAACATCGGCCACACCAACCCCAAGGTCGGCGCGTCGGTGAACCCCAACTCCTTCCGCGCCAAGCACTTGGCGCTCGGCATGCACCTCCGCAGCATCCAGCGGGTGGAGATCTCCGGCGGGCGCATGCCTCCGCTCAAGCCCAAGGCTCCCAAGGGGAGCAACAAGTGGAGGCAGAGGCAGATGGGGTAGGCGGAGTCCTGGACGTGTGCTGCTGCTGCCTCCTCCATTTTGTTGTTGGGATCCCTTTGTTGTTAGCTAGGGATCCCTCGTTGTTATGTTGTTAGTATGATGGTACTGTACTGCTGTGAAGAACCTCGAACCCTACTATGTTTGGCTGCTGAATGCAGCTTATTATCTATATTATCTATCCCTATTTTACTATATGACCTTGTGAATTTATCGTACATTCCCTGTAGATTTGCTTCTAGATTTAACTACATACATATGGACTAGATGGAGTACTAGATTGGGCTCCCTACTAGATTTGCTGCCATATTGGGCAAACAACGAGGGCCAAAAGGCACAAATAATAATTGAAGAAAGACAGAAATGCAAGCTTCTCTAGATTTGATACTAATTAGGTGAAAAAAGGCAGAGAGAAGGAGGCAGAAAAGGTACTGTTAAAAGGGAAATGCCAATGGCCGAGAGAGACAAAACCAAGCTCCTGCTCACGTGCAACCAAACGCTATCTCGTCCTGTCCCACGCGGTCCCTTTCTACCAGCCCCACGCGACGCGGGCCCACACGACGCGGCCCCACATGTCAGCACGGAGCGGTCAACTTAACGGGAATCCTGCCGTCTGAGCTGCCTTCTGCGGGTTTCAAACAAGCACTTGGGGAAAACTGAGGAAAAACTAAGGAGCTGGGGAAAACTGAGCACAACTAAGGAACTGAGGGCACGAAAATAGAAATCCCTAAAGATTATGTCTCTTCTATCCTTAATTTTTGCATAGAAAGTTACAACGATAATCCTTATATTATTGATTATAAAGAGAGACTCATTAATGCACAAGAATGCACTCACAATTTGCAGGAACCTATGGAAGAAGAAATTGATGTACCTGAAAGCTCATTGGATGAAAAAGAGGAGGAAATTGATGAACCTGAAAGCTCTGGATGAAAAAGAAGAGGAGAGTGATGAACAAAAGGAGGAAGAATGGATTAGCTACCCATGCCAACCTTCTAATGAGAGTAACTCTTTATCTCTTACACTATTTGATTGTCCTCCATGCTTACCGAAGAAGGATATATGTTATGTTCCTGTGGATTCTCTTGAAATATTCCCTATGAGTAAAACTTGTGAGAATAATTATGCTACTGTTATCTATGATAATCCATGCTACTTTGATAAATCTTATGATAATGCTTTGTTTGTGCCTGATATCGAAATGCATGGTACTAAAGAGTTTTTCTTGGCAAATGTTTATGATAAAGCTCTAGATGATGGTCCTATGTTACTTGATAATATTAATTGTACTACTAATGAAGATGGGATTGGAGAGTTCTTGACTTTATGTAGGAGTCCCATATCTTTTGAGATTGATCAATCATCTTGTTATATTATTGATAAAAGTGGGTTTGAAAGTTTTAATCCCATTATTTTTGAGCTTGATAAAAATTATGTGTTTGTGGATCATGAAAAGCATGCTTTATGTGATAGTTATATTGTTGAGTTTGCTCATGAAGCTACTGAAAATTATTATGAGAGAGGAAAATATGGTTGTAGAAATTTTCATGGTACTAAAACACCTCTCTATATGCCGAAACTTTTGAAGTTACTCTTGTTTTATCTTCCTATACTTGTCACTTTGTTATTCATGAATTTATTTGTGTACAAGATTCCTATGCATAGGAAGAGGTTTAGACTTAAATGTGTTATGAATTTGCTTCTTGATGCTCCTTTTGCTTCAACTCTTATTTCTTGTGAGAGCATCATTAAAATTGCTGAGCCCATCTTAATGGCTATAAAGGAAGCACTTCTTGGGAGATAACCCATGTATTTATTTTGCTACTGTTTTGTTGTGTCTTGAAAGTTGTTACTACTGTAGCAACCTCTCCTTATCTTTATTTTGTTGCATTGTTGTGCCAAGTAAAGTCTCTAATAGAAGGTTGATACTAGATTTGGATTTCTGCGCAGAAACAGATTTCAATCTGTCACGAATTTGAGTAGGTCTCTTTGTAGGAAACTCAAAAAATTCTGCCAATTTTCATGCGTGTTCCTCAGATATGTACGCAACTTTTATTAGTTTTGAGTTTTCTGATTTGAGCAACGGAAGTAGCTCTTAAAAATTCGTCTTTACTGGCTGTTCTTTTTTGGCAGATTCTGTCTCTGTTTTTTTGCATTGTCTCTTGTGGACTTTAAGCGAGGCTTTCTAGACGTGGAGAGCTGTAGCTAATGTTTTATTGAGTTGTTGCAATGTGTCACTACAGGACTAAAGTGGATTAAAGTTTTTTGAGTACTAACCCCTCTAATGAAGTTTATGAGAAGTTTGGTGTGAAGGAAGTTTTCAAGGGTCAAGAGAGGAGGATGATATATGATCAAGAAGAGTGAAAAGTCTAAGTTTGGGGATGCCCCCGTGGTTCATCCCTGCATATTTCAAGAAGACTCAAGCGTCTAAGCTTGGGGATGCCCAAGGCATCCCCTTCTTCATCAACAACTTATCAGGTCACCTCTAGTGAAACTATATTTTTATACGATCACATCTTATGTGCTTTACTTGGAGCGTCTGTGTGTTTTTATTTTTGTTTGTGTTTGAATAAATTCGGATCCTAGCAATCCTTGTGTGGGAGAGAGACACATTCCGCTTTTTCATTTGAACATTGGTGTTCTTCGTTTTACTTTTAATGTTCATGGCAAAAGTTAAAAGCTGCTGCACTTATGGTTATTTGGTTGGAAACTGAAAATGCTTCATATTGTCTTGAATAATTTGATACTTGGAAATTGTTTTGAGCTCTCAAGTAGATCATGTTTAAGCTCATGCACCATGTAGTTTAAACCTATTAGTGGAGAACTACTGTAGAGCTTGTTGAAATTGGTTTGCATGATTGATCTCTCTAAGGTCTAGATATTTTCTGGTAAAAGTGTTTGAGCAACAAGGAAGACAGTGTAGAGTCTTATAATGCTTGCAATATGTTCTTATGTAAGTTTTGCTTTGTCTTAGGTTCATACTTGTGTTTGCTTCAAACAACCTTGCTAGCCAAAGCCTTGTACTGAGAGGGAATGCTTCTCGTGCATCCAAATCCTTGAGCCAAAACCTATGCCATTTGTGTCCACCATAACTACCTACAATGTGGTATTTCTCTGCCATTCCAAGTAAATACTTCATGTGCTACCTTTAAACAATTCAAAAGTTATCATCTCTTATTTGTGTCAATGTTTTATAGCTCATGAGGAAGTATGTTGTGTTTTATCTTTCAATCTTGTTGGGCAGACTCTCACCCATGGACTAGTGGCTTCATCCGCTTATCCAATAATTTTGCAAAAAGAGCTGGCAACGGGGTTCCCAGCCCCAATTAATTAACTTTCATTAATAATTCTCTTCACATGTTTTGCCCTGATTCATCAGTAAGCAACCTAATTTTGCAAATAGACACTCCTTCATGGTATGTGAATGTTGGAAGGCACCCGAGGATTCGGTTAGCCATGGCTTGTGTAAGCAAAAGGTTGGGAGGAGTGTCATCCATAAATAAAACTAAAGTACATGTGTAAACAAAAGAGAAGAGGGATGATCTACCTTGCTGGTAGAGATAACGTCCTTCATGGGAGCCGGTCTTTGAAAGTCTGTTTGATGAGGGGGTTAGAGTGCCCACTACCATTCGTTGACAACAACAAACACCTCTCAAAACTTTACTTTTATGCTCTCTATATGATTTCAAAACTTGAAAAGCTCTAGCACATGATTTAATCCCTGCTTCCCTCTGCGAAGGGCCTTTCTTTTACTTTATGTTGAGTCAGTTTACCTACTTCCTTCCATCTTAGAAGCAAACACTTGTGTCAACTGTGCATTGATTCTTACATATTTGCTTATTTGCATTCATCATATTACTTTGTGTTGACAATTATCCATGAGATATGTATGTTGAAAGTTGAAAGCAATTGCTGAAACTTAATCTTCATTTGTGTTGCTTCGATGCCTTTACTTTGAATCTATTGCTTTATGGGTTAACTCTTATGCAAGACTTTTTGATGCTTGTCTTAAAAGTACTATTCGTGAAAAGTTTTGCTATATGTTATCTATTTGTTAGCAAACTATAGATCGTTGCCTTGAGTCACTTCATTCATCTCATATGCTTTACAATAGTATGATCAAGATTATGTAAGTAGCATGTCACTACAGAAATTATTCTTGTTATCGTTTACCTACTCGAGGGCGAGTAGGAACTAAGCTTGGGGATGCTTGATACGTCTCCAACGTATCTATAATTTCTGATGTTCCATGCTAGTTTTATGACAATACCTACATGTTTTGCTCACACTTTATAATGATTTCATGCATTTTCCGGAACTAACCTATTAACAAGATGCTGAAGTGCCAGTTCCTGTTTTCTGCTGTTTTTGGTTCCAGAAAGGCTGTTCGGGCAATATTCTCGGAATTCGACGAACAAAGGCCAAACATCATATTTCACCGAGACGGACCAGAACACCGAAGGAGAGCCGGAGGGGAGGCCCAGGGCTCCCAGACCATAGGCTGGCGCGGCCTGGAGGGGGGCGCGCCGCCCTATGGGGTGGGACCCCCAGGCACCTCCTCGCGCCGCCTCTTTGCCTATAAAGTCCCTCGCGACCTAAAAACTCGATACCAATTGACGAAACTCCAGAAAGACTCCAGGGGCACTGCCGCCATCGCGAAAGTCCAATTCGGGGGACAGAATCTCTGTTCCGGCACGCCGCTGGGACGGGGAAGTGCCCCCGGAAGCCATCTCCATCGACGCCACCGCCTCCATCATGCTCCGTGAGTAGTTCCCCCATGGACTACAGGTTCTAGCAGTAGCTAGTTGGTACTCTCTCTCCCATGTACTTCAATACAATGATCTCATGAGCTGCCTTACATGATTGAGATCCATCTGATGTAATCGGTGTTGTGTTTGTTGGGATCCGATGGATTGTTACATTATGATTAGTCTATCTATAAAGTTTGTGAAGTTATTGTTGCTGCAATCTTGTTGTGTTTAATGCTTGTCACTAGTGCACGAGTGGCATGATCTTAGATTTATGCTCTATACTTATTGCTTAGATTGTATCTACAAGTTGTTTGCACATATTGTTGTCCGGAACCCGAGGCCCCAAAGTGACAGAAATTGGGACAACCGGAGGGGAAGGCTGTGGTATGAGGATCACTTGTTTTCACCAAGTGTTAATGCTTTGCTCTCGTGCTCTATTAAAAGGAGTACCATAATTGCCAGTAGATTCCCTTGAGGCCCGGCTGCCACCGGCTGGTAGGACAAAAGATGTTATGCAAGTTTCTCATTATGAGCACGTATGACTATATATGGAAAACATGCCTACATGATTAATAATCTTGATGTTCTATCTTAATGCTATTTCAATCCTATCAATTGCCCAACTGTAATTTGTTCACCCAACACTTGTCACTTGTTATTGGAGAGTTACCACTAGTGTAGATCGCTGAGAACCCCGGTCCATCTCTCATCATCATATACTCGTTCTATATGTCATTGGAAGTTGTATCAACTATTTTCTGGTGCCATTGCCTCCGTGTTACTGCTGCTGCTGATGTGTTACTGTTACTATTGCTCTCATATTACTGCTGCTTTCACATCACCCCTGTTACTAGTGCTTTTCCAGGTGCAGCTGAATTGACAACTCAGTTGTTAAGGCTTATAAGTATTCTTTACCTCCCCTTGTGTCGAATCAATAAATTTGGGTTTTACTTCCCTCGAAGACTGTTGCGATCCTCTATACTTGTGGGTTATCAAGACTGGGGATTCTGGCGCCGTTGCCGGGGAGGCATAGCTCTACTCATAAGTTCACCTGGGGAGTACACTCTACCTCTCTCTGTTTTTATTTTGTTTTATTTTGTTTTGCTTAGTTTACTTTTGTCTAGTTTATTTGTGCTTAGTTTATTTTTGTTTAGTATTATTTTTCTTAGTTTACTTTTGTTTAGTTTCTTTTTGTCTTGTTTTATTTTTCTTATATACCCAAAAATCCATAAAAATTTGAAAAACCGAAAAATTAAAACTGTTGTTATGGGAGAACCTACAACCTATTTGGAGCTTATTGAAATATATATGAATTATAGAGAATCAAGAGCGGGTAAAGTCATGAGTGCTGTGATAGAAAAATTGAATACAATTGCTAAAATCTTGCTTAAACGCCATGATATAAACTGTTGCTCTCAACAGGATACTAAACATCTTAAATTCCAATGTGGCTTTAGTGAAGAAGTTTTAATTATGAACTATAATTGGAATAACTATATTCATCTTGGGTTCGAAGAGGTAGAACAATTTGTTTTATTTATGGGAGCCTCTGAGATCGAATCCTTCATGGTTAAAAATTATGAAACTTGTGTTGTTTGTAAGGACCTTAAAGATTATGTCTCTTCTATCCTTAATTTTTGCATAGAAAGTTACAACGATAATCCTTATATTATTGATTATAAAGAGAGACTCATTAATGCACAAGAATGCACTCACAATTTGCAGGAACCTATGGAAGAAGAAATTGATGTACCTGAAAGCTCATTGGATGAAAAAGAGGAGGAAATTGATGAACCTGAAAGCTCATTGGATGAAAAAGAAGAGGAGAGTGATGAACAAAAGGAGGAAGAATGGATTAGCTACCCATGCCAACCTTCTAATGAGAGTAACTCTTTATCTCTTACACTATTTGATTGTCCTCCATGCTTACCGAAGAAGGATATATGTTATGTTCCTGTGGATTCTCTTGAAATATTCCCTATGAGTAAAACTTGTGAGAATAATTATGCTACTGTTATCTATGATAATCCATGCTACTTTGATAAATCTTATGATAATGCTTTGTTTGTGCCTGATATCGAAATGCATGGTACTAAAGAGTTTTGCTTGGCAAATGTTTATGATAAAGCTCTAGATGATGGTCATATGTTACTTGATAATATTAATTGTACTACTAATGAAGATGGGATTGGAGAGTTCTTGACTTTATGTAGGAGTCCCATATCTTTTGAGATTGATCAATCATCTTGTTATATTATTGATAAAAGTGGGTTTGAAAGTTTTAATCCCATTATTTTTGAGCTTGATAAAAATTATGTGTTTGTGGATCATGAAAAGCATGCTTTATGTGATAGTTATATTGTTGAGTTTGCTCATGAAGCTACTGAAAATTATTATGAGAGAGGAAAATATGGTTGTAGAAATTTTCATGGTACTAAAACACCTCTCTATATGCCGAAACTTTTGAAGTTACTCTTGTTTTATCTTCCTATACTTGTCACTTTGTTATTCATGAATTTATTTGTGTACAAGATTCCTATGCATAGGAAGAGGTTTAGACTTAAATGTGTTATGAATTTGCTTCTTGATGCTCCTTTTGCTTCAACTCTTATTTCTTGCGAGAGCATCATTAAAATTGCTGAGCCCATCTTAATGGCTATAAAGGAAGCACTTCTTGGGAGATAACCCATGTATTTATTTTGCTACTATTTTGTTGTGTCTTGAAAGTTGTTACTACTGTAGCAACCTCTCCTTATCTTTATTTTATTGCATTGTTGTGCCAAGTAAAGTCTCTAATAGAAGGTTGATACTAGATTTGGATTTCTGCGCAGAAACAGATTTCAATCTGTCACGAATTTGAGTAGGTCTCTCTGTAGGAAACTCAAAAAATTCTGCCAATTTTCATGCGTGTTCCTCAGATATGTACGCAACTTTCATTAGTTTTGAGTTTTCTGATTTGAGCAACGGAAGTAGCTCTTAAAAATTCGTCTTTACTGGCTGTTCTTTTTTGGCAGATTCTGTCTCTGTTTTTTTGCATTGTCTCTTGTGGATTTTAAGCGAGGCTTTCTAGACGTGGAGAGCTGTAGCTAATGTTTTATTGAGTTGTTGCAATGTGTCACTACAGGACTAAAGTGGATTAAAGTTTTTTGAGTACTAACCCCTCTAATGAAGTTTATGAGAAGTTTGGTGTGAAGGAAGTTTTCAAGGGTCAAGAGAGGAGGATGATATATGATCAAGAAGAGTGAAAAGTCTAAGTTTGGGGATGCCCCCGTGGTTCATCCCTGCATATTTCAAGAAGACTCAAGCGTCTAAGCTTGGGGATGCCCAAGGCATCCCCTTCTTCATCAACAACTTATCAGGTCACCTCTAGTGAAACTATATTTTTATACGGTCACATCTTATGTGCTTTACTTGGAGCATCTGTGTGTTTTTATTTTTGTTTGTGTTTGAATAAATTCGGATCCTAGCAATCCTTGTGTGGGAGAGAGACACACTCCGCTTTTTCATTTGAACATTGGTGTTCTTCGTTTTACTTTTAATGTTCATGGCAAAAGTTAAAAGCTGCTGCACTTATGGTTATTTGGTTGGAAACTGAAAATGCTTCATATTGTCTTGAATAATTTGATACTTGGAAATTGTTTTGAGCTCTCAAGTAGATCATGTTTAAGCTCATGCACCATGTAGTTTAAACCTATTAGTGGAGAACTACTGTAGAGCTTGTTGAAATTGGTTTGCATGATTGGTCTCTCTAAGGTCTAGATATTTTCTGGTAAAAGTGTTTGAGCAACAAGGAAGACAGTGTAGAGTCTTATAATGCTTGCAATATGTTCTTATGTAAGTTTTGCTGTACCGGTTCATACTTGTGTTTGCTTCAAACAACCTTGCTAGCCAAAGCCTTGTACTGAGAGGGAATGCTTCTCGTGCATCCAAATCCTTGAGCCAAAACCTATGCCATTTGTGTCCACCATAACTACCTACTATGTGGTATTTCTCTGCCATTCCAAGTAAATACTTCATGTGCTACCTTTAAACAATTCAAAAGTTATCATCTCTTATTTGTGTCAATGTTTTATAGCTCATGAGGAAGTATGTTGTGTTTTATCTTTCAATCTTGTTGGGCAGACTCTCACCCATGGACTAGTGGCTTCATCCGCTTATCCAATAATTTTGCAAAAAGAGCTGGCAACGGGGTTCCCAGCCCCAATTAATTAACTTTCATTAATAATTCTCTTCACATGTTTTGCCCTGATTCATCAGTAAGCAACCTAATTTTGCAAATAGACACTCCTTCATGGTATGTGAATGTTGGAAGGCACCCGAGGATTCGGTTAGCCATGGCTTGTGTAAGCAAAAGGTTGGGAGGAGTGTCATCCATAAATAAAACTAAAGTACATGTGTAAACAAAAGAGAAGAGGGATGATCTACCTTGCTGGTAGAGATAACGTCCTTCATGGGAGCCGGTCTTTGAAAGTCTGTTTGATGAGGGGGTTAGAGTGCCCACTACCATTCGTTGACAACATCAAACACCTCTCAAAACTTTACTTTTATGCTCTCTATATGATTTCAAAACTTGAAAAGCTCTAGCACATGATTTAATCCCTGCTTCCCTCTGTGAAGGGCCTTTCTTTTACTTTATGTTGAGTCACTTTACCTACTTCCTTCCATCTTAGAAGCAAACACTTGTGTCAACTGTGCATTGATTCTTACATATTTGCTTACTTGCATTCATCATATTACTTTGTGTTGATAATTATCCATGAGATATGTATGTTGAAAGTTGAAAGCAATTGCTGAAACTTAATCTTCATTTGTGTTGCTTCGATGCCTTTACTTTGAATCTATTGCTTTATGGGTTAACTCTTATGCAAGACTTTTTGATGCTTGTCTTAAAAGTACTATTCGTGAAAAGTTTTGCTATATGTTATCTATTTGTTAGCAAACTATAGATCGTTGCCTTGAGTCACTTCATTCATCTCATATGCTTTACAATAGTATGATCAAGATTATGTAAGTAGCATGTCACTACAGAAATTATTCTTGTTATCGTTTACCTACTCGAGGGCGAGTAGGAACTAAGCTTGGGGATGCTTGATACGTCTCCAACGTATCTATAATTTCTGATGTTCCATGCTAGTTTTATGACAATACCTACATGTTTTGCTCACACTTTATAATGATTTCATGCATTTTCCGGAACTAACCTATTAACAAGATGCTGAAGTGCCAGTTCCTGTTTTCTGCTGTTTTTGGTTCCAGAAAGGCTGTTCGGGCAATATTCTCGGAATTCGACGAACAAAGGCCAAACATCATATTTCACCGAGACGGACCAGAACACCGAAGGAGAGCCGGAGGGGAGGCCCAGGGCTCCCAGACCATAGGCTGGCGCGGCCTGGAGGGGGCGCGCCGCCCTATGGGGTGGGACCCCCAGGCACGTCCTCGCGCCGCCTCTTCGCCTATAAAGTCCCCCGCGACCTAAAAACTCGATACCAATTGACGAAACTCCAGAAAGACTCCAGGGGCGCCGCCGCCATCGCGAAACTCCAATTCGGGGGACAGAATCTCTGTTCCGGCACGCCGCCGGGACGGGGAAGTGCCCCCGGAAGCCATCTCCATCGACGCCACCGCCTCCATCATGCTCCGTGAGTAGTTCCCCCATGGACTACGGGTTCTAGCAGTAGCTAGTTGGTACTCTCTCTCCCATGTACTTCAATACAATGATCTCATGAGCTGCCTTACATGATTGAGATCCATCTGATGTAATCGGTGTTGTGTTTGTTGGGATCCGATGGATTGTTACATTATGATTAGTCTATCTATAAAGTTTGTGAAGTTATTGTTGCTGCAATCTTGTTGTGTTTAATGCTTGTCACTAGTGCACGAGTGGCATGATCTTAGATTTAAGCTCTATACTTATTGCTTAGATTGTATCTACAAGTTGTTTGCACATATTGCTGTCTGGAACCCGAGGCCCCAAAGTGACAGAAATTGGGACAACCGGAGGGGAAGGCTGTGGTATGAGGATCACATGTTTTCACCAAGTGTTAATGCTTTGCTCCGGTGCTCTATTAAAAGGAGTACCTTAATTGCCAGTAGATTCCCTTGAGGCCCGGCTGCCACCGGCTGGTAGGACAAAAGATGTTATGCAAGTTTCTCATTACGAGCACGTATGACTATATATGGAAAACATTCCTACATGATTAATAATCTTGATGTTCTATCTTAATGCTATTTCAATCCTATCAATTGCCCAACTGTAATTTGTTCACCCAACACTTGTCACTTGTTATTGGAGAGTTACCACTAGTGTAGATCGCTGGGAACCCCGGTCCATCTCTCATCATCATATACTCGTTCTATATGTCATTGGAAGTAGTATCAACTATTTTCTGGTGCCATTGCCTCCGTGTTACTGCTACTGCTGATGCGTTACTATTACTATTGCTCTCATATTACTGCTGCTTTCACATCACCCCTGTTACTAGTGATTTTCCAGGTGCAGCTGAATTGACAACTCAGTTGTTAAGGCTTATAAGTATTCTTTACCTCCCCTTGTGTCGAATCAATAAATTTGGGTTTTACTTCCCTCGAAGACTGCGATCCCCTATACTTGTGGGTTATCACCAATCAAATCTCATAGTAATCATCTTGTCATGTATGGTCGATATTCTGTCAATTGCCCAGCTGTAATTTGTTCACCCAACGTGCGATTTATCTTTATGGAGAGACACCTCTAGTGAACTGTGGACCCCGGTCCTTTTCTTTTACACTCATAAATTCATCTACTGCAATCATGTTCTCTTTAATTACTGCAAACATCTCTTTCCACTCGATACGTCTAATCATTTGTGTTCAGCAAACCGGTGAGATTGACAACCTCACTGCAAGTTGGGGCAAAGTACTTTGGTTGTGTTGTGTGCAGGTTCCACGTTGTTGCTGACACCGGTAGTGCACCTTGCCACTAGTGAGCTAGCAACACCTTCAGAAGTCACTAATATGAGAAGCAAAGGCTCTATAGCAATCGACCATAATTTGAGGATCAAGACCATATTTAGCACTAAGCTCTTGAAAATCAGCGGTTTGAGCAAAAGACTTAATGCATTCATATTCATAGTTTATACCTGATTCTTTACCTTTGTCGTTCTCCCAATCTTCGGTATTCTCCTGAATTCTTTCAAGAAGATCCCATCTAGCTTCAACCTCCTTGCTTGTGAAAGATCCCTCCAAACAAGCATCTAGATAGTCCTTGTGGTGTCCTGAAAGCCTTGCATAAAAATTATTAATAATAACATTATGGGGGAGCTCATGAATGGGACATTTGAGCATTAGTGACTTCAATCTCCCCCATGCTTGGGAAATACTCTCTCCATCACGAGGATAAAAGTTATAAATGTAATTCCTATCAATATGCACTTCATGAGGAGGATAAAATTTAGAATAAAAGAGAGGTACAATTTCCTCCCAACCAAGAGATCGACCATTCTTCAGCATCTTATACCATTCCGCAGCTCTGCCCTTCAGAGATATAGAGAATAACTTCCTCTTAACTTGGTCTTTTGAAATACCTGCACTCTCGAACAACTCGCATAATTCATGTATAAAGAGTAAATGATCACTAGGCTGGACAGTCCCATCTCCAAAATAGCAATTGTTCATAGCAAGTTCAACAATTTTCATAGGTATCTTGAAAGGAATACTTTCAGTAGGTGGATTTAAAATATCACAAGCATCATTAGAGTTATCGCATATGGGAGATAAAGTATTATCAGAGCAAATTTTCTCCCCTAAAGATGGGAAGCTAAAAAGATCATAAAAACTAGCTTCCCCAAGCTTAGACTTCTCCATAGCATTAGCAGTAATTGCGTTCATACTAATAACATTGCTACTACCATGCAAATAAGGTTCCATAGGTTTTTTAATTTTCGCATCACACAATTCATGTCTTAACTCAGGAAATAGATTAAAAAGCTCACTGTTGTTTTCCATTATGCCTAACTAGTGAAAAATAAAAACAATAAACAAAAAGATGCAATTGCAGGATCTAAAGGAAATAGCTTCGAGCACTCACACACCGGCAACAGTGCTAGGAAATAGCTTAGTAGTCGGAGGATGTGAATACCTTTTACCTTACCTCCCCGGCAACGGCGCCAGAAAATAGCTTGATGTCTACGCACGCTTCTATTCCTGTAGACAGTGTTGGGCCTCCAAGAACAGAGGTTTGTAGAACAGCAGCAAGTTTCCCTTAAGTGAATCACCCAAGGTTTATCGAACTCGGGAGGTAGAGGTCAAAGATATCCCTCTCAAGCAACCCTGCAATTAAGATACAAGAAGTCTCTTGTGTCCCCAACACACCTAATACACTTGTCAGATGTATAGGTGCACTAGTTCGGCGAAGATATAGTGAAATACAAGTAATATGGATGATTCTAAGTAGTAATTGTAATCTGAAATATAAATGGCAGCAAGCGAACATGTAACAGAACTTGTTGGAAACGGTGTTTCAATGTTTAGAAACAAGGCCTAGGGATCATACTTTCACTAGTGGACACTCTCAACAATGATCACATAACTGAATAAATAAATGCTACTCTTAAACACTCTCTTGTTGGATAACAAACACCATTCATTGTGTAGGGCTACAAAAGCACACCTCAAGCCGGAGCAAACAAGCTCCACAACGTCCGGAGTTCATATTAAAGTAACCTCTAGAGTGCATAATAGACCGTTGCAATTTAGACCGAGTACTAACATAGCATACACACTGTCACCAATAGCTATGAAAGGGGGAATAGATCACATCAATACTATCATAGTAATAGTTAACTTCATAATCTACAAGAGATTACAATCATAACCTACGCCAAGTACTACATGATGCACACACTGTCAACTTTACATCATGGAGGAGGAATAGACTACTTTAATAACATCACTAGAGTAGCACATAGATTAATAGTGATACAAAGCTCATGATCACATAAAGATCACACCATGGGAGAGAGATGAACCACATAGCTACCGGTAGAGCCCTCAGCCTCGGGGGAGAACTACTCCCTCCTCATCATGGGAGCAGCAACGGCGATGAAGATGGCGGTGGTGTCGATGGAGATGACTCCGGGGGCAATTCCCCGTCCTGGCGGCGTGCCGGAACAGAGACTTCTGTCCCCCGAAACTTGTCTTCGCGATGGCGGCGGCTACGGAACTCTTCGTGGAATATCGTCGGTTGTCGTAGGGTTTTCGGAGACGGAAGAATATATAGGCGAAGGGGCGATGTCGGTGGAGTCCCGAGGTGGGGTCCCCACCTGGCGGCACGGCCAAGGGGTGGCCGGCGCCCCCCTATGGTGTGGGCTCCTCGTGGCCCCCTTCGTCTCTCCTTCGGACTCCATGAAGCCCCTAGAAAAATAAGAACGTGGCCTTTTGTTTCGTCCAATTCTGAGAATATTTCCTGTGTAGAATTTCTGAAACCAAAAACAGCAGAAAACAGGAACTGGCACTTCGGCATCTTGTTAATAGGTTAGTTCCAGAAAATGCATAAAAATGATATAAAGTGTGAACAAAACATGTAGGTATTGTCATAAAACTAGCATGGAACATCAGAAATTATAGATACGTTGGAGACGTATCAGTGCAGAATACATGCTATGAAAGTATGCGGGCATTACAACAATATACATAGACCGTAATCCAACTGCATCTATGACTAATAATCCACCTTTAGGATTGCATCCGGGACACCCTCCAGTATTAAGTTGCAAGCAATGGACTATCGCTTTAAGCAATGTGTGTAAAGTAAACGATGAAACTACCCTTGAATAGAACACCGACGTTTTCTCCCTAGTACCAACTACACATCTACAACCGTAGAGAACAAGGTCACTTCCCATGGTTAAATAGAGGCATGAACCCACTATCGAGCATAAATACTCCCTCTTGGAGTCGCTAGCATCTACTTGGCCAGAGCGTCTACTAGAAACGAAGAGCATGCAAGATCATAATAACATAATACATAATCTCAACCAAAGCAATCTCTATATAAATCGGATCCACATCAAACCAACACGTAGCAATTACAAATAGATGATCTTGATCATGTTAGGCAGCTCACAAGATCTATACATGAAGCACAACAAGGAGAGGACAGCCATCTAGCTACTTCTATGGACCCATGGTCCCATGGAGGACTACTCACGCATCACCTCGGATGAAGACATGACGATGTAGAGGCCTCCGGTGGTGATTTCCCTCTCCGGCAGCGTGCCGGGATGGACTGCAGAACCCTCCCGAACTAGGGTTTCGGTTGACGGCGGCGTCGGAACTTTTCGTGGATGGAGGCTCGGGTCCCTGGGGTTTTCCCGATACGAGGAATAAATAGGCGGAAGGGCAGAGCAAACGAGGCGATGAGGCGCCAGTACATGGGCCAGGCGCGGCCAAGGGTGGGGCCGTGCCTACA
Organism: Lolium perenne; assembly: GCF_019359855.2. NCBI lineage: Eukaryota > Viridiplantae > Streptophyta > Magnoliopsida > Poales > Poaceae > Lolium > Lolium perenne. The sequence continues at coordinate 177,522,336 of NC_067246.2, read as the reverse complement.
CTATGTACTGCCATGTGGCAGCTCTCCTGCGCGTGTCCTTCTGGCTCCGTCTTCGTCCCGAAAAAATAAGACTCTGAGCTTTTGTTTCGTCCAATTCCGAGAAACTTTCATGTAAAACTTTTCTGAAACACAAAAACAGCAGAAAATAGGAACTAGCACTGCGACAGTACGTTAATAGATTAGTCTCAGAAAATGCTAAAAAGTTTGGAAAAGTGCACATAAAACATATAAGAATTGTAACAAAACAAGCATGGAGCATCAAAAATTATAGATAAGTTTGGGACGTATCAACATCCCCAAGCTTAACTCCTGCTCGTCCTTGAGTAGGTAAGTGATAACAAACAAATAATTTTTGAGGTGACATGCTGTCACACTACTTTGATCAATCTAAGTGTAAAAGCAAGCATAGATGGAATCATAGAATCCTAACATAAGCATGATAGATATAATCAAACAATGAAACTTAATAATCATGCTAAAACGTGAATACTAATCAAACAAAAGAAAATGTCTAACGTGCATGGAAAGCAAAGTGATTGTCAAGAGCATATCATAGATACATACTAAAGTGGTACTCAGCTTGTCCCATAAGTGGAAGCAAAACATAAATGCTTGGACACCTTTAAAAGATTATAAGGATGACTAGAAACAAAAAGTTTGAACAAGCAATACCATAATTATGAATCAATCAATAAAATCTTGGGACCATGCACATAAAACTAAGAATGACAACTATGCTCTCATAAGTGGTGCATAAACTAGAAGGTGGAGACTCAACATAAAAGTAAAAGAAGGTCTCCCCTTGAGAGGCAAGTAAGATCACTCATGTGCTAGAGCTTTTTATTGAAACAACAAGAGTATAAAATGCACTTTTGAGAGGTGGTTGTTCATGTCAACGAGTAGTAAAAAGAGCTATTGTCATCTTCCATACTAAGTAAGTTTGAGAGCGGTTCCGAAATATTTGGGAGAAGCCTCTTTTCATTTATACTACTTATAAAATTGTGACACTCCTCCCAACATTTGATTACACATACCATGGCTAACCAAATCCTCGGGTGCCGACCAAGCAATCACAAACCATGGAGGAGTGCCCTTTTGTTATAATTTTCCTATTTTCTTCACCTATTGGAAGTTGTGGTCAAACCAGCTCTTTTATATATATACTTTTTTATGTGACAAGCAAGATGGAGCTCGCGAGTCTTTGAGTTACTTAAATAGTATGGAAGACGACAACCACAATTTTAATTTACTTCCTCATGAGCTGAAAACAATGTCACAAACGAGGAACTGTTTGAATGTTTTAAAGGTAGCACACAAGCAAACTACTGTGGAATGGCAATGAAATACCACATATAGGTAGATATGGTGGACACTTTGGCATATTTAGTTTTTGGTGGTTGGATGCATGAATAGAATACTCATACAAATGAAGGCTAGAAAAAGACCGGGTGCGACCAACTAAGAGAGCATAATGGCCATAATCATGCACAACGACAAAATATATTAATCAAAGCATAAAGTGATACACAAGTTGCAAACTAAATAACCATAGAGGCAATAATTGACTGGAATTTAGTCATAACATGTTGCAAAACATGTGCCAAGTCGATCCAAATAAAAAACATTTGCAGGAGAATATATACCACAATATTATGCTTTTCTATTGTATGCTAAAAACAATGCATGAAACCTTCAATGGCACACTAAACACTCTCAGTATTTGATACTAATCATAATGAAAACATAATTAACAAGCTCATCATGAGAATAACATCTAGCAAGATATGCAAAAATAACTATGCCACAATCTAAAAATGCTTCCATTTGCATCACATACACATAAAACTTTTTTCATGCTTCCAATGCCAACCAAATGAAACCAAACAACTCTCATATATGAAAAACAAGTAAATGTCCAGAGAGCTATTGAAACTCAAATAAATGTAAAATTGGAGGGTGTCTCTCTCCAACGCAAAATGCATAACAGTGGAGCGTGTCTCACTCCAAAATAAACATGCAAAACAGCGGAGCGTGTCTCACTCCAAAGTAAATATGCAAAGCGGTGGAGCGTGTCTCACTCCAAAGTAAACATGAATGATGGGATCCAACTTTATTGAAAGTAAAAACATAGCAAAAAGTAAAGACGCTCCAATGATAACACATATCACATGAAAGAATAAAAATATAGCGTGTTGAAAAATGACCTGGTGCTTTTTGTTGATGAAGAGGGGATGCCTTGGGCATCCCCAAGCTTTGATGCTTGTACTTCTTGGATATTTCTTAGGGGGTCCAGTGGACATCCCCAAGCTTGAGCTTTTGTTCATGCTTCATTTTATTGTATCATTCTTCTCTCCCTACACTTGAAAACTTCCTTCACACAAAACTCAGCACAATTGATTAACAACATTAGTGCAAATAAAAATATATCAAACAAGCAAGGATTCAGTAATGGCACATATCAAACACTCATTTTAACATATGCTAGTGTAGCTACTTCTTCCCAAAGCTCTTTTTCACAAAAGAACTAAAAAATACTACGCATAAGACGCAAATGCAAAACATGGCAAAAATCTGTCAAAACAGACCAGCAGGCAGAGATCGTAATTACAAAATAGTTCTATTGCTCAAATCGAAAAATGATAAACTAACGAAAGTTAGCTAACATACTGGGGCATAAGCACAAAAATTGTCAGCTCAAAATAACGTTCTAGCGATTTTTAAGAATTGTTTTCGTGACCAGAACAGAATCTGTTTCAGAATTGCAAATACCCCAAACACTACTTTATTTCTATTAGATGCTACCCTTGGCACAAAAACGAAATAAAAACGATAAGGAGAGGTTATTATAGTAGCAATAACTTCCAAAACTCAACAAAGCAAAAATAACAGAAATAAAACATGGGTTATCTCCCATACGCGCTTTTCTTTAACGCCTTTGAGCTAGGCGCATAAATGGTGCAAATCAAGTATTATCAAGAGGTAAAGTATCAAGATCAATTACTTATTCCAAAACACCATTTGTATCATCAAGTACCTTAGACACCTCTGAAGATTCAACATGCAATTTACTCTTAGTTGCACTAAAAGTTTTATCAAATTTAAACATATCACGGGTTTTTGGTTTGGGTGCCTTAGGGACATACATAAATTTTTGTTCTTTCCCAACAAAAGATCTCTCCTTTTTGAAACCAAGAAAGGAAAAAGTTGAACTCAAAGTTTCCATAGATTCTTCAAGTTTACCAATTCTAATAGTTATATCATCATTTGCAATGCTACCCTCCAAAACAGCAATTTTTTATTGATTCCTCCTATCAACTCATTAGTATGGATAGCATCAAAAAGTAAATTGTGAAATCTTTTCTCTAATGAATCTAGTCTTTTTACCACCTCTTCTAAAGTGATCTCAGTTTTAGCAAAATTAATGGGAGGACTTCCTACTAAACTTTCAATTAAAACATAAGCTTCCGAAGCGGGAGCACCTAGGAAATTACCACCAATAAGAGTATCTAGAACATATCTATTCCAAGTAGAAATACCAACATAGAAATTCCTAAGAAGAATCATAGTAGAATATTTCTTAGTACATCTATGATGAGCATCACATATTCTATACCAAGCATCTTTCAAACTTTCACCCCCTTGTTGCTTAAATGTACGAACCTCAACTTCAGGGACATTCATTTTGCAAAGTAAAGTAAACAACACAAATAAAAGCTATACTAATTTTTTTTTGGATTTTCGATATAAAATGCAAACAAGATAAAAATAAAATATGCAAGAAAAACAATAACAAAGTAAAAGAGTTGAGAGTGAGAGACTCCCCTCGAAGAAGAGATGCTTTTCTCCCCGGCAATGGCGCCAGAAAAAGTCTTGCTGAGCGTGGAGTTGATGAAGGAGAATTTATGCGCAATGTTGAGCGAAACTCCAAGAGGAAGGTATGATGAGCACAGCAGGAAGTTTTCTCTCAGTAAGAAACCAAGGTTTATAGACCAGTAGGAGAAAAATGTTCTCTCCCGAGGTGTTGCGAACCAACTCGTGGTAGGGCGCACTGCCGGCGTCAGCAACACTGTGGAGACCTGCACAAAAACAACCAAATACTTTGTCCCCAACTTTCAGCGAGGTTGTCAAGCTCACTGGTTTTGCTGAAAACAAAGGATTAAACGAACCGTGTGGAAGAATAATTTTTTCCAGAGAACAAAACAGGAAAATGCTGTAGAAGATTGCAATTAAAAGAAGAAGGACCGGGGTCCACAGTTCACTAGAGGCGTCTCCCCAATAAAATAAATATGCTGCGTAAACAAATTATAGATGGGCAATTGACAAACAGAGATTCTACGCTAATGGTTGGTGCAGAATACATGCTATGAAAATATGCGGACATTACAACAATATACATAGACCGTAATCCAACTGCATCTATGACTAATAATCCACCTTCAGGATTGCATCCGCGACAGCCTCCAGTATTAAGTTGCAAGCAACGGACTATCGCTTTAAGCAATGTGTGTAAAGTAAACGACGAAACTACCCTTGAATAGAACACCGCTTTTTCTCCCTAGTAGCAACAGCACATCTACAACCGTAGAGAACAAGGTCACTTCCCATGGTTAAATAGAGGCATGAACCCACTATCGAGCATAAATACTCCCTCTTGGAGTCGCTAGAATCTACTTGGCCAGAGCATCTACTAGAAACGGAGAGCATGCAAGATCATAATAACATAATACATAATCTTAACCAAAGCAATCTCTCTAGAAATCGGATCCACATCAAACCAACATGTAGCAATTAAAAATAGATGATCTTGATCGTGTTAGGCAGCTCACAAGATCTATACATGAAGCACAACAAGGAGAGGACAGCCATCTAGCTACTGCTATGGACCCATGGTCCCGTGGAGGACTACTCACGCATCACCTCGGATGAAGACATGGCAATGTAGAGGCCTCCGGCGGTGATTTCCCTCTCCGGCAGGGTGTCGGGATGAACTGCAGAACCCTCTTGAACTAGGGTTTCGGTTGACGGCGGCGTCGGAACTTTTCGTGGATGGAGGCTCGGGTCCTTGGGGTTTTCCCGATACGAGGAATAAATAGGTGGAATGGCGGAGCAAACGAGGCGACGAGGCACCAGTACATGGGCCAGGCACGGCCAAGGGTGGGGCCGCGCCTACCCTATGTACTGCCATGTGGCAGCTCTCCTGCGCGCGTCCTTCTGGCTCCTTCTTCGTCCCGGAAAAATAAGACTCTGGGCTATTGTTTCGTCCAATTCCGAGAAACTTTCATGTACAACTTTTCTGAAACACAAAAATAGCAGAAAACAGGAACTGGCACTGCGGCACTACGTTAATAGGTCAGTCCCAGAAAATGCTAAAATGTTTGGAAAAATGCACATAAAACATATAAGAATTGTAACAAAACAAGCATGGAGCATCAAAAATTGTAGATACATTTGGGACGTATCAATGCCCAAGCATCCCCTCTTCATCAACAAAGCAACATGTCATCTCTCTATGCGCTATATTTTTATTTGCTTCATACGCTATGTGTTGGTCTTGGAGCGTCTTTATTTTTATTTTTTGTTTTGTTTTGTTTTGTTTGCTGTATTATATGTTGGATCCCATCACATTTGTTTTGGAGAAAGAACTGCTCCGTTTTAATTGCATAGAACGCTCTAGTTTTCGCTGTTATTGTTCTGCGAGTGTTCTAGTTTTTGGGACTGCGTTTAGCTCTTGTTCTTTCACTTGAATTTTGTTCAGAGCTCGTTAGTATTCTTTATTTATGTATAATTAGCTCTCTGGTCCATAATGTATTTCATCTCTGAGAGCTATTTCAAATAAGGTGATTGGTGTTGGATACGAGTAAAATGTTTCATGCCTATAGTGATGCAAAAGGAAGCTTGTCTAGACTGTGGCATAGACTTTGGCATGTCATGCTGGATGTTATTCTTATCATATGCTTAGTATTTATTATTGTAGCATGACTTGTTTCAAATGGCTGAGAGTGCATAATATGCTATTGGAAGAATCATGTGTTGTTTCCATCATAATAGCATAATATTGTGGTATTCTCCTTTGATGCTTTACTGGGTTGACTTGGCACATGCTTATACATGTTATGACTATAACCAGTCAACTAAAGCCTCTATGATCATTTAGTTTTTGACTTGTAATATCACTTTATGCTTTATTGATAATGTTTTGTCGCTATGCATGATTAGGGCCATTATTGCTCTCTTAGTTGGTCGCTCCCAGTCTTTTGCTAGCTTTCGCATGTACTGAGTATAAACTCTACTCGTGCATCCAACCACCATAAACCAAAGTTTGCCAATTGTGTCCACCATATCTACCTAGTAGCATTATTGCTATCCCAAGTTTTTATTTATCTTCCAAATTAAATTTTGGCTTGAGAAAATTAGTCAGTAAAGCTCTCACGAACTTGATGGCACATTTACTTTCTTGCACTTAATAAATTTGATCACATGTTCCTATCTTATGAAGTTTATATGGTTGCAAATTGCAAGTTGGGAGTTAGTAGAACTATGCTTTCATGGGGAGCACTTTTGACATTGCACTTGTATTTAGTTGATGTCATCTTCTTTTGTTTATGGATGCCTAGCGGTGCGAAATAAAATGGAAACTTGTAAGTCCATGGAGTTTGTATATGAGTTAGAGAAATGCGTCTGGGCCGCTAATCTAAGCCATGCATCATTCATGGTGGCAACTTACAGCTAAACCATAGTGAACATTCTATGAAGCATTTGCAATAAAAATCTATACTCATAGTAAATAAAAAATTGCTGAGATGCTCATTGTCTGTCTGTCTTGTCATTTTGGCATGGGATTTCTCTTACAAGAGTACCTCCATATCATCGGGCAAGAGGTAACCCATTGGCGGTTCTCAATGATACATGTATACGTACAATGACAAGAACTTATTTGGGACCTAAGTTGAGTAGCATGAGATTTAGGTACTCGCATTTAAGGGACATGAGATTTTCAACTTGTGATTTGCAAGCACATAGTTCATTTTTGACTCACATTAATTTTAACCATTCAAGATGCTTATGATAGGGTCAATGAGAGCTCAAAGCTAATAAGTACCATACTTTTTGGAAGCTTTATAAAACTTGTTTATCTTGCTTACTCTGCAAAGAGTCTCACTTTTACTTTTATGTTGAGTCTTCATCTTCTACTTTATGCACCGATTAAAAGAGCATAGTTGTCATTCTTAGTGCAATGTGCATAGTCCGAAAATTATTATTGATTGATTCATGATTGTGCTATTCATTGTTCTTAAATTACTTGTATCTATTCACCCTCTGAACTTTAAAGGTGTCCTAGCATTTATGTTTCGCTACTCCATAAAGGACATGGTGAGTACCACATTGTTATGTTTACTCTATGCTGATAAACAAATAGTTGCTTTCAATGCACTATTATTCATGATGCTTTGTTTGAGTTACTTCTCATGTTATAACATAGTTGCTAAGTTCTATTGTTAGAATTATATCTATCATGCCTATGTTTAGAGTACTTCAATCCCAGCTCACAATGCTTTACATGCTTAATCAAAAACGTGTTGGCTTCATGTCACCTCAAAAATTATTTTGATATCACTTACCTACTCGAGGATGAGCAGGAGTTAAGCTTGGGGATGCTTGATACGTCTCAAACATATCTATAATTTTTGATGCTCCATGCTTGTTTTACACTAATTCATATATGTTTTGCTTCCACTTTGATGCACTTTTATATGATTTCCAGCACTAACCTATTAACAAGATGCCATAGTGCCAATTCCCTATTTTCTGCTATTTTTGTATTTCAGAAAAGTTGTATAGGAAATATTCTCGGAATTGGACAAAACAAAAGCCGAAGTCAATATTTTACCGAAATGAAGATGAAGTCCGGAGGGGGGACGAAGTGGCGCCACAGGGCGGCCAGACCACCCCATGGCGCGGCCTGGGTGTGGCCCGCACCTAGGGGTCGTGTGGGCCCCCAGGCACCCCACCGACCTAAATCCTCCGCCTATTTAAGCACGATCTCGGGAAAATGCTGGATACCTGAGCTTCCATCCACGAAAAGTTCTGTCGCGGCCGCCATCGCAGAACCCATCTCGGGAGGTTCTGAAGCTCTTCCCGGCACCCTGCCGGAGAGGGAAATCATCGCCGGAGGCATCTACAACGCCATGCCCGCCTCCAAAGTGATGCGTGAGTAGTTCATCCCTGGACTATGGGTCCATAGCAGTAGGTAGATGGTTGTCTTCTCCAATTTGTGCTTCATATATATCTTGTGAGCTGCCCTACATGATCAAGATCATCCTTATGTAATCCTACATGTTGTGTTTGCTGGGATCTGATGAATATTGTATACTATGTTGAGATCGACTATATATTCATGTCAATATGTTATTTGTGATCTTGCATGCTCTCCATTGCTAGTAGATACTCTGGCCAAGTAGATGCTTGTGACTCCAAGAGGAGGTATTTATGCTCGATAGTAGGTTCATGCATCTAGTAATCTGTGGGAGTGACAATAACTTCTAAGATTGTAGATGTGCTGTTGCTACTAGGGAGAAAATAACAATGTTTTATCCGAGGGTAATTCTATTGTTTCCTTTACACATGTTGCTTAATGCGATAATCTGTTGCTTGCAACTTAATACTGAAAGGGGTTCAGACGATAACCGGAATGTGGATTATTAGTTATAGACGCGGTTGGATTACAGTCTATGTCTTATGTTGTAATACCCAATCAAATCTCATAGTAATCATCTTGTCATGTACTCCCTCCGGTCTTATTTAATTGACTCGGATTTAGTACAAATTTATAATAAATTTGAGTCAATTAAATAAGACCGGAGGGAGTATGGTCGATATTCTGTCAATTTCCCAGCTGTAATTTGTTCACCCAACATGCTATTTATCTTTATGGAGATACGCCTCTAGTGAACTATGGACCCCTGTTCTTTTCTTTTATACTAATAAATTCATCTACTGCAATCATGTTCTATTTAATTACTGCAAACATCTCTTTCCACTCGATACATCTAATCCTTTGTGTTTAGCGAACCGGTGAGATGGACAACCTCACTGCAAGTTGGGGCAAAGTACTTTGGTTGTGTTGTGTGCAGGTTCCACGTTGTTGCTAACGCCGGTAGTGCACCCTGCCACTAGTCAGCTAGCAACACCTTCAGAAGTCACGCGTTTCTCCTACTGGTCGATTAAACCTTGGTTTCGTACTGAGGGAAAACTTAATGTTGTGCTCATCACACCTTCCTCTTGGGGTTTCCCAACCGCTTCCACAACAACCGCCACCAAGATTGTCTGGCACCATCACCGGAGCACCATCAGAAGTTAAAATTCTTAGTGAAGTAAAAGAACCTCTATTAGATCTTGATAGATGTAGCTTGCATGAACTCATTAATATATTACAAAAATATATATCATTTTTATGCATTTTCCGGCACTAACCTATTAACAAGATGCCGAAGCGCCAGTTCCTGTTTTCTGCTGTTTTTGGTTTCAGAAATCTTACAAAGGAAATATTCTCGGAATTGGACGAAACAAAAGCCCATGGTCTTATTTTCCATGGAGCCTTCCAGAAGTCCGAAGAGGAGACGAAGAGGGGCGTCGAGGCGGCCACACCCTAGGGGGGCGTGGCCCCACCCCTGGCCGCGCCGCCCTATGGGGTGGGACCCTCGAGCGTCCCCTGACTCTGCCCCTTCGCCTATATATTCTCTCCGTCGCGAAAACCCTATTACCGAGAGCCACGATACGAGAAAAGTTCCAAAGACGCCGCCGCCGCCAATCCCATCTCGGGGGATTCAGGAGATCGCCTCCGGCACCCTGCCGGAGAGGGGAATCATCACCGAAGGACTCTACATCACCATGCCCGTCTCCGGACTGATGCGTGAGTAGTTCATCCTTGGACAATGGGTCCATAGCAGTAGCTAGATGGTTGTCTTCCCCTCTTGTGCTATCATGTTTAGATCTTGTGAGCTGCCTATCATGATCAAGATCATCTATTTGTAATGCTACATGTTGTGTTTGTTGGGATCCGATGAATATGGAATACTATGTCAAGTTGATTATTGATCTATCATATATGTGTTTTTTATGATCTTGCATGCTCTCCGTTGCTAGTAGAGGCTCTGGCCAAGTTGATACTTGTGACTCCAAGAGGGAGTATTTATGCTCAATAGTGGGTTCATGCCTCCATTGAATCTGGGACAGTGACAGAAAGTTCTAAGGTTATGGATGTGTTGTTGCCACTAGGGATAAAACAACAATGCTTTGTCTAAGGATATTTGTATTTTTACATTACGCACAATACTTAATGCAATTGTCTGCTGTTTGCAACTTAATACTGAAAGGGGTGCGGATGCTAACCCGAAGGTGGACTTTTTAGGCATAGATGCATGCTGGATAGCGGTCTATGTTCTTTGTCGTAATGCCCTAAGTAAATCTCATATTAGTCATCATTATATGTATGTGCATTGTTATGCCCTCTCTATTTGTCAATTGCCCCACTGTAATTTGTTCACCCAACATGCTACTTATCTTATTGGAGAGACACCACTAGTGAACTGTGGACCCCAGTCCAGTCTTTTACATCTGAAATACACTCTACTGCAAACATTGTTCTCTTTTGTTCTTTGCAAACAAACATCATTCTCCACACCATACGTTTAATCCTTTGTTTACAGCAAGCCGATGAGATTGACAACCTCACTGTTAAGTTGGGGCAAAGTATTTTGATTGTGTTGTGCAGGTTCCACGCTGGCGCCGGAATCCCTGGTGTTGCGCTGTACTACAATCCTTCACCAACAACCTTCACGTGGCCTTCATCTCCTACTGGTTCGATAACCTTGGTTTCTTACTGAGGGAAAACTTGCTGCTGTACGCATCACACCTTCCTCTTGGGGTTCCCAACGGACGTGTGCTTCACGCGTCATCAAGCCACTTTTTAGAGTCCGTATTGAAGGGGGGAAAACCTTCTAGGGTTTGGTTCGGCCACCATACGTATGGCTGGCCGAAACCCCACCTTTTCCTCCTTTAAATACCCCCATAGCCATCATGTTTAGACTCGGATTTTGATTAGACTTAAAGTTAGCCATTGCTGCAACTCTCATGTACTTCTTTTGAGGCCAACGCCCAGAACAAGACCGACTATTCGGAATCCCACCTTTTCAATAAAGCTTTCATCTATATCCGCAATATTCTGATTGCATCATTAGTTCTTACTTGTTCTCGATTTCAGTAACTCCCGGAGATTGTCCTAGCGATTGCATTGGCGCCGGGAAGTTCATTCCGCAAGATCAGTAACTCCCGGAGATTTTCCTAGCGATTGCATTGGCGCACGAGCTTTGCACGTGTAGTCGAATCGTCAAGCACGAACTCCACCAACAAATCGATTTATCCACGTCTCATCGAAAGATCGGCCACCTTTGCCCTATCATTCATGATCCGGGGCCCGAAGCAAGGTGGACCCGGAGGACACTCGGCTTCAATCATCTCAGGCAGATAATCCCTATCCAATCTATGTCGCGCATCATGTTCCGGTAGGAATCTATCTCCCACACGGTCTCCCAGAGGACTCCTGTGGTAAGCTGTTCATTCCAGAACCGAATCGGCCTCTTCGTGCCGGCTCGGCGCTGCAGCGGCAACTCTTTGGTATCTCGCTAGAGGTGCCTCTCGAGTTGCATATCCTGCTCTTGCTGGGCGACAATTTTGCCCGGATTCACCATTCCAGCATAGCCATTTCCGGCATAGCCGTTGCCAGCCCCTTGGCTTTTTCTGCCGGCATTATTTTGCTCCGCTTTCTGCATTTCAGCTAAAACCGGATCATATATTGTCATAGCTTCCCATTTACAGCCTTTTCTCTTGTTCTGTCGGGATGGGGGGACGATGCCTGCCCATGCGACTTTTCTGGAGTTGTTCTAGCCGAATGAACGGCTTGCGAGGCTCCGGCATCTTTTCTGCTGCGAGCAGCTTCTGCATTTTGTTTTTTGCCAAATCCAGCAACTCTTTCACCCGGGCTTGTTGCTTTGCCAGGGCATCACCTGTCAGAGAATCACATGCCTCTACTGCAGCTCTAGTAGCCCTAAGAGTTTTATCCGGACTACTATACTTCGGTTTCTCTGCAAGTGACAGCGATACTGACATCGATTTTCCGGAATGAACTTCCCGGCGCAAGTCCTTGTCTAAGTTACGACCTCTAAGCCGGGCAGCAGCTACTCTAGCAGGATTAGCGCTAAGAGAAGCAAAGCCATGTGCTGCATTATACTCACGTAGGGTGATGTTCAGCTCTTGCTGAGCGCGGGTGATGTCGGCGGCTCCACTGAGGAGCGTCTGCCGCTGCGCCTCCAATTCAGCTTGCGTTGCCGCGACATCAGCGTTGGGCGTGATGGGCGTTGCTAGCACGTTTTACTACCTGAAGCGGAGTCGCAGCCGGTGGCGCGTGAGAGGTACCGACGCCGTTCTGCTCCCGTTCGAGCGGGTGCTTTGCCTGCCGCCCAAATCTGGTGGACTCAGCGCTTTCTCCGGCCGCCCCTTTGCCGGCGTCTGCGGTTCCTGCGACCAACACCTCGACGCTGCAAGCGGTGCGATCAGTACGCGACCCGCGAGCGGCGACGTACATCGTTGGATCCGGCGCCTCGAGCACCTTGGACGGGTACTGGTTCACCGACACGGAGCCGAGGTAGAGGTGATGCGCGCCGAAGCTGATGATGCGGCCGTTCTTGGGGAAGCGGCTGCCGTTGGCGAAGCAGCCTGTGTTATCGTTGACGAAATCCAGCGAGCCGAGGCGCTGAACGAGGCTAGACACAACTTGCTCGCCGGACGCGGTGAGGAAGCCCGTCCAGATATGAACTCCAGCAAGCGCAACTGCTGGCCCCATGGTGGGCGCCAACTGTCGTCGTGGTGAAACAACATATGCCATGGGATGGCTTAAGATGAGGCCGTATGTGCGCTAGAGGATCCGGAGGAGGGTTAAGATAGAGGTGGGAAACACGCAGAACTTTGTATTTATTTCAAGAACTTGGCCAAAGGCCAGAGGTTGAAGACGTATGGCTTACATGCCAAATCCTATTCGCTACTGATTGCTCGAGGGGTGCCCCTCCTCTCCTTATATAGTGGAGAGGAGGCTTACAAGGGAAGGAACCCTAAGGGTATCTTTGATGTTCTATGCTACTTTATAAAGCTTCTTTGGATCCAGGATGATGCTTCCCTCTTTAATCAGCGGCCTGGTGACCTCGTGTGGTAATTTTTAAGTCATCTTCCTCTTTGGCCTTAGGGCTTCGATTAAAGCTGAACTGCTTCGCTCATCTTGTCCTTCGTTCCTTGAGGGAATCTTGGACTAGTGTGCCTACATGCTACAGTTGAGCCTATGCCGGATCCCCGGTATCTTTGCATGTACGAACCGACCTCTTGTTCTTTGTATCTTCCAATTTCTCCTCTTGGGCGTATCTCTGGCTTAGATATCACCGGTTGCCCTTACTCCGGCATACCCCTCTTGGTATACCGGTTTGTATCAACTTAGCGCTGCTAAAGAGAGCTTTCAGAATCCGGATTGATATCACCGGTTGCCCTTACTCCGGCATACCCCTCTTGGTATACCGGTTTGTATCAACTTAGCGCTGCTAAAGAGAGCTTTCAGTATCCGGATTAATCTTTAATCCGGTATACAAATACTTTATCATGGCATATTTGCCATAGTATTGACCTACCGGGGATCATCCCCCCGACAATTACATAGCCTTGAAAAATTCAATGGTAAGTAATACAACATTATACTCGCAATAGAGTTTCCAATAAGAGATATACAACATAAATGATGTTACAAAAGGCGAATTGCCCATGAAGGTTGGCAAACAATCAATGGTGCCGATGAGAATTTTAAGCCGTTGGTTTGTGTTTGTTGAGTTGTGTAGTTGATTACTCTCTTTTCTTTGTAATTAAATTTTCGAGTCTCGTAGTATTTTTTCTTCGAGTAGAGGAGCCATATGAAACGCAGTACTCAACATACTTGGGTCACTGGTTTTATCAGATAACATACCTTTAGGCATGAAGAGGATGCATTTATGCTTCGTGTACGTTGTTCTAATGTTTATGTACAATTCCATATTGCACATCCTATGTATATTAACTGATCAAAGTTGTGGGGCTTCCTATTTTCTGCCGGTGGGTAAGACTGAAGAACTTCCACACCTAACATGCCAGTGTTGTTGCTGCTCCGTGAAACGGGCTCAACGTTTGATGTTGGGTGCACCCTTCTGCCTTATATAACAAAGCGAGTAGTCTAAAACTAAGACAAAACAAATATTAACAAAAACCATGCAAAGAAGTTTTATTATTTTTGCCACTTTTTTATTCACTACGAATAATACATTGTGTTGCTTGGCAACCACCATAATAGAGTTCGGGACACAAGAAAATAACCTTGTTTTCCAGGGTGGTTTGAGCAGAAGAAGAGACAACTAGCTAAATCCCCTAGTGCTCGATATTTAACGCTGAGTCACCCTTGTGAGGAAAGAGCTGTTTGCTGCATCACTCTGTGCGTGAAGTTCCAATGAAAACACACGATAGTTTGTTGACATCAACAAACAGACAAATGCCTCAAGAGATTTTCAACGGATCGTTGTGGAAGAGATTTCGAGAGAGATTGAGAACACAACAAGTTTCATGTCCAGTCTTGAAGACCCAACACCCCTTTAATTTTACAGTTGTTCCTACTTGACTCAAAACTGTAAAATGACATCAGGGCCCTAAAGTTTGTTCACCTTCAAAATCTTCAAGCACATCAAAATAACTTTTTTTTGCTTCAAGCTAGCATTTGCGTCCTTAGTCGCCAATATATACTTGCTTCAACTCTTTTTGGGATCGTCCTCACCGTTGCTAAACCAACATCCATGAGTATGTTCTTGTGTAAGCTAGATGAACAAGTTAATCCCTTAACCGTTGTCAACAATCATTCAAAATCAACTAGAAGGCCACTAGATGCACTTTCAACTGGCCTCCTAAGTTGCCACATCTCCTCCATCCCAACCATTGATGGGTCCCCTCCTCCTCCACTTGTTGCTCAAGCGGTGGAAGGAGGTGGGACCCTACACACGCACTCGGTGTTGTAACGAGGTTTGTATAATTAGGGTTATGTGCTATCGTGGTGGTGTCGTTTAGTTTGTGGTGGCGGCGAAACATCGAACAATGGTACCCACACTTCAACACCATCTTAGTGGTGCAATTGACAGCGTCAAGGAGACAACTATTTTGTCTTATGGCCGGGTTTGACAACTATTTTGTCTTATGGCCGGGCTTGTGCTCCAGATTTGTGTGGTGTTCGTATGTTTAGTAGCATGTTGGTATTTTTAGTGGCGTTTTTGTCTTGTGGGTAGGTTGTTCCATGGGAGTACACTGGCTAAGCGATTGGCTCCCACATCAATTATTATTTCTACAACCCTGGAAATATATTATGATAATTATTGGGGCACATGTCAATAGCACATCGCTAGTAAATTAGGATAATTATTTCAAGTAAAACTAGAAAAATATTATCATGGATACCACCACTTAATCACTATGTTTCAATGAATAAGACGTACACATATTCCAAAATTATCTTTCAGTCTATCTATATAAGTATTATTTGATGCAAAACTGATATTATTAGTAGAAGTCTAACGATGTTGATTTTGTATGATATAATTGAGATATTGTTGATCAAAACTTTGGTAAAAAAATTCGTATTGAAACGGTGTGCGCTTTACTCGTTGAAACGGAGAAAGTGCATTTTCTACGTCAAAAGTGAATCAAAATGGCCCTCAAAGAAAAATAAGTGGGCACACTGAATAAGTTTATTTTCTAATTTTCCAAGCATGGAATAATGCGGGCCCATGGCCAATACGAACAAAACGACCTTGTCACGGACGAACAGTAGGCAGCACTGCCGGCCGGCCGGGTACAGTACATGGACTGATTGCACGGCACTGTACAGACACTCGTATGCATGCATCGATAACGGATACAATCATAGACCACATCTAGCTCTTGTAGAAGTGACCACACCATCAACACAATGACTTCAGTTCGTCCACATACATTTACTTGTTGCATTGAAAGTATTCCAGCAAGTAAAACATATTGGGCATCTCCTTTATTTATTTTTCACATGGATTGTCCTAATATATATATGTACATATGCATTTTTTTTGCTGGAGAATCGAGAATTACTAATAGTGAAAATGTAGCCATTAGAAGATACGTATATAAATGATGTAGAGTGCAATTGATTATTGTTTAAGTGCAATAGAGAGAAAAGGAGAGGCGACGGATGCATGTATTATTTTCACATAGCTGTAGTATTTTTCCTTGATTCGGGCTTTAGCTTACAGTTGCTTCTACCCAAAAACCAAAAAAATACAGGCTCCCATCCCTCCATCGAAACCTCAAAGCTTGCAAGATCATGAGATCATAAACATGAGAGAGAGAGGGGGGGAGAGAAAGAGAGAGATTACCGTACTCAAAAAGCAACGTGGTGATCTAGGGTAGCAGCAAGCAGTGGCCTGACGCTAGCTTAGCTATGCCTGTGCGGTGATCATATGCAACGTCGACGAGAGGAAGAAAGAAAGCAAGTACCTAGCTATGGCTACTCATTCCATGCCATGGCTCGTTGGTGCTGTGCTGCTGCTGCTGTGGCTGCGACTGACCATGCTGTTGTTGCTCGAAGCAGGGCGGCAGGCTGGCGTTGTTGGTGGCGGTGTTCACGGCGGCGCCCATGCAGGAGGAGTCGAAGCCGGCGAGGCCGAGGATGTCGCGATGCGAGAATGCGCGCAGCCCCAGGAAGTCCCTTGTCATGCCGTCATTGGCGCCGCCTGTAGCGCCGCCTCCGCTGCCGTCCTCCGCACCCCGGCCGTGGGATGCGGTCCTCGCGAGGGTCATCATCTGCTGGCTGTTGAGACACGACAGGCCGAGCCCGAACGTGGCACTGCCGGCAGCACTCGTTGCCGCGCCGGCCATCTGGGTGTAATGCTGCCTCGTCCCGCCGGCGCCGGCCCCGCCGATGGTGGCGCCCATCTGCGCCGCCTTCTGCAGCAGCGCCGTGGCAGAGAGGTGCGCGGCCGCCGCCGGCAGCTGCTGATGCTGATGCTGATGCTGTTGCTGCGTAGGCGTCGGCCCGGATGTGGCGGAGCTCTGCGCGGTGGTGGTGCAGATCGGCTGCAGCAGCGGGTGGTGGTGGACGTCTTCGTAGGGCATGGTGGGCCACGGCTGCATCTCCGGCTTCACGGCGGCGTAGTTGCAGTGCTGCTCCTGCTGCTGCTGCATGATCTGGTGCTGCTGGTCCTGGAAGGCGACGAGGTCCTGGTGCTGTTGCTGCATGAGCTGGTGCGGCTGCGGCGGCGGCGAGTAGAGCATGGCGTGGTGGTGGCCCTGCGGCATGACCGGCATGCCTCCGATGGCCTTGGCGCTCTCCTCCGTGAGCGCGTCGCAGAAGGCCCGGTGCGTGATGAAGCTGTCCCGCCTGCATGCAATGCAATGCAGCGCCACGATTAAAGAAAGCGATCGGATCGAAAGGAAAAGCAAAAAACTTTCTCCGGTTTCTTTGTTCACTTGTCATTGTTGCCATACCGTGGCGTGTGAGCTCGATCGAAGAGAGAATCAGTCAGGCAGGGAAGGACGCATGGAGGTGACAGCACGGGGAGAATAGTTGTAGGCAATTAGGCTAGCGTAGGAGGAGGTAGGAAGGAAGTCAGGGATGGGAAGTCTGCAAAGAGATTCACATGTCTGAATTCTCCTGCTCCAAAGCTCGATCCTCATCATCAAAGTATCTCTCTTCCTTGTCCTATGGGCCTAACTTTGCTCCTTTGTTTGTTTCCTCCCTCCTTCCTTCCTTCCTTCTAAAATCTCTCTCTCTCCTGTTCACACCTCACACGCTCCCACACTCGCACGAGCTTGCACCACTAGCTGCTACCAGCTCAGTGAATCTCATCCATGGCCGGAACAAAAAGAAAAACAAGAACAAAGAAAAGTGGCCCATCTTTCTTTCCATGGACACATGATGCTTCTTCTGCCTTGCCTGGTGGTCTGGCCTTCTTCGCCTCTCCCTCCCCAACGTCCTACTGCGGCAAGCAAGCACCCTATCTTCCGCAAGCAACTACGAGTGGTCACGATCGAACACGAATCACACATCATCGCTACTGCCAGTACCTTACTTCTCTCGGACTAATTGCGCCGTAAGATAGATGAGTGTCAATTCGATCTCCATGCAAGTGCAAACGACTAAATGAAGTGTAATGGATGTGAGTGGAGGATGAAGATGAAGAGGATGAACAAATTTACCTGGAGAAGACGGTTCCGCAGTCGCACTTGTACTCCCTCGTGCCGCAGATCTTGGAGTGCGCCTTCCAGTCGGACTGCACGGCGTACTTCTTGGAGCACTTGTCGCACTTCCACTTCTTCTCGCCGTGCTTGCGGAAGAAGTGCTTCTTGATGCCGGTGAGGTCGCCCAGCGCGCGGGACGGGTCGTGGTGCACGCACGACGCCTCCGGGCAGATGTACACCTTCTTCCGCAAGACCTCCTTGCTCGACCGCTGCTTCAGCTTCCACGGCAGGTTGTGCCCGCGACGGTGAAGCTGCAGGTTCTGGTCGCGCTGGAAACCCTTGCCGCAGATCTCGCAGAGGAAACGGTTCGTCGCCATCAGGGTCGCCGGAGACAGCGCAACCACCTCAGACTCCGGGTCTGCATCGTGCATAATTTGTTCCATGAAAAAGAAAACACAGGATGCAACAGGATAGGAACATGCGCACCAGTCCAAGAACTCATCATCGTTTCATCAGAAAGAAGAAGAAGAAGAAGGACCTACCTGGGTTGCCAGGGAGGCTTCGCTTCCGCTTGTTGGAGGCGGCCGTCGGAGTCGGAGGAGGGGGGTTGGCGCCGGCAGAAGCGGAAGTGGTGAGGTTGGACATGCTGTCCTGATCTGCCGATGCTGCTGCCTCAGCCTCACCAAGATGCTGAAGATGCTGATGAAACATACAACCCTGTACCGCCTTGATCTTCGCTTGCCTAGGTATATATCTCACTCTTGCTACCTCCCCTTCTGTCTCCCTCTCTACGTAACTAGCAATAAATTGGTGCTGCTACAGAGGGAGCATTAAACTGAAGAATGGAGGATGGGGGCAAGAGTGACAAGAGTTCAGAGACCCCCGCGGCCGGTAGCAGCCACTCCCTCTCGTCACGCAGCAACAGCTCAGGGAATAACACAGCTATCAAAGGAGGGGGAAGGAGACAAACAGGGGGAGGGAACTGGAACTGGGGGTGGTCAATGACTGGAAAGCAATTCAGATTCTCTCCCGCTCGCTTCTCCCTCCTCTCCCTTCTTTCTTCCTGCAAGGCTCCTGCAACCCTTCTTTCTCTCTCTACTTTCTTTCTCGGCACTCCGAGGCAGTACAACAAGCTACAGCAAGAAGCCAAGAGCTGGCTGCTAGTGCAGAGAGAAGGAGAGAGACAGGAGATCAAGAGCTATGCAAGGTGGAAGAGGATGACCGCCGTGAGAGAGAGAGGAAAAGGAGAGAGTTGGCAGTCATGGAGGAGGAAGAAGGCTGAGCAAATGGAAGGAAGGGCACGCCAAACCGAACCCCTCCTCTCCTGCTTTATCTGCTTCCACTTACTTTAGGGCCAAAAGGAAAAATATATACTGACCAAATGATCAGCTGAGCCTTCTTCCATTCATGCACTCTCAAATGAAAAGAAAAACGTAGAGAAAAGCAACTCTAATTTCCTTCTTGCACTTAAAACTGTCATGACTATTACTAAAATGATGATTAGCTAGCCGAAATGGAAATTAAGTGAAATTCAAGAACTGTATGTATATAGTACTATGATCGGTTACTTAGGAGTAGAAACAAACCATAGGCGGTGAGCACAGCGACACCCCCACGCACCACACTGGTAGCAATGCTGCACCGATGTTGAGCTTTCTGTCTTTTCCCTTGTCTTACAAATGTAGATACTTTCTCTCTCATCGTCCCTCTCTGAATTCCTGCTTTTCTTTATGTAATCGGCACTGTACACCCACTCGGTTGGTACACTATAGATCAATCCCCCTCGCAGCAGGTATATAGATATATAGATTCCCAGTTCACACATTTGTTTTTTTTGTAAATTCTAGGACCTGCATGTTGGGATGATAAAAGAAATGCAGTGACGTCCTCTGGTACATGTATGTGTATACCAACCACAATGCAAGACATGTATAGCTACATGCCATGTGATTTACCTGCCTTGTCTTCTTTATTTTCCCTCGGTGACTCACCTTGGACCCCATGCATGCATATCATACATGGGTGGTCATAATTCAAAAATAGAAATCCTATCTTGTTTCATGTCATGGACCAGTATGTCTACGGGACATGAGAGCTGCTGGCTAACTTGCTTGCAAGACCCACACTATTCTACAGTGCCTAAACTTTCTGCTTCTTTCTACTGAGATTAAAAAGGAGAAAAGTGAATTTCTGGTCAGAAGCTGAAAAATTACAAATTGGAACCATTAACTAAAATTATACTCCGTATCTTTTTATTAGAGTAGCGAAAGCCTCTTAAATAAATATATTAAGCACTAAGTTTATTTTCTATTTAATCTTCTCTTCCATTAATAAATATTGTTAGAGGGAGCAGAACAGTTCGAGATCAGTGACACTGAATTTTTACGTAGAAATATGTGCGACAAATAAATATGGACACATGTAACTATATCAGGTGCATTTATCACCTCACTGACTTGCAACTATAGTTATCAACTTATTCTGTATCGCATCATGTTTACAAGAGTTATTAATCAATTTCATGTATTAGACTCGAGTACAAGTAGAAAAGTGATCTTCAAGGAGACAACCTAGCATGTCTCATCATAAAAATCAGACCAATGTAAGGCCTGTTTGAGTCACAAAATCACCGGAAAAAAAGGAGAAACACATGATAATAGTAGCATGCCATAATCAACGCTATGAGATTTTAGAAGATTGTTTGATTATATGATTTTTTTACAATAGTGGTTCTTCGTTTTTATGTTCATGTTAATGTAAAATTTTCTAAGAAATAACTTTGTACTAAATTATCAACATTTATTATGGATCGGAGAAAGTAGTAGAATTGAAACTTTAGGAGTAAATTCATGTGGTTTGCAATCATACGTGTCAAGCAGTCGACCTAGGCAAATTGTTTGTCCAAAATCTTTGAACCAAAGAGGCACCTATTCATTTAGCTCGTGAATGAAAATTTGAGTAGCAAGGCATGGAAGTACATCACGGGATGATGGACTCTCCTTGGATTCTCTATACATGCACACATGCATGGCAATCAGAGAAGCAAGATTAAGCAATAATTATAAATACTCGGCTCGTGGCGTCATGTTGCTCTGCCTGAGCAGTGCAGCGGTGTACAGCAACAGTTGTGGTACTAGTACTAGTAGGGGTAAAACGCATAGGAGGTTGTGTGCCTATCTACCTACACCGCCATAGGGTGCTGGGGAAATTTGGTACCTCAAAAAGATAGAGACGTATTTTCCAAAGTTGGCTAGTGACTGGAGCCTGCATGCTATAGCTAGGACTTCATGTGACACACGCACCATTTTCTTTTGTGAAAGGGAACACACACCACATGTTACCATATGGTAAGTACTGGGTAACCAGGTTACCAGGTGTACCCATTGTACCACTGCAGGTAAGTAAATTCTCCTTGTGCCTGAGCTTCCATGGAACGCAACCCAAGGGTTTGGACGTGTCTGATTACTTGCATGGATTTTAATCTTTTACCTTGTACCTTCACGTGGTGACCATGAGCTTATCAACTTAACAGTTTTGTCATTGCATGTTACATGTGATCACACATATTTAATACAAGAGGAAATACATAATCACCATGACGAGGACAGCGATAATGAAGTCCTTCGGCCTACTAACGCTGACTCGTTGTGAGTTGCAACCTTCGGGACTCCATCATTCTCATTTGTTGCTCTAGGAACTCAAAGTAATTTTTCTGCCTCCTCTATAGTCTTAAACTGTTTATGGAAGTTCTTTTTGTAACACGTCACTTGTGTATTGCAGTGAGTTGTAGACTCCTGGAACCTTTCCATAGTACACCACATACCACTTGTTTATCTACCAAGATATGCAACATAAGCATGCAAATCAAGTTCACAACCCAAGATATACAACATAAGCATGCATGACTCATATAAGGAAAAATGCATCACAAGTTCAAGTTACCAACTAGTGTGATCCTACGATCACATTAGCTACTATGGTGTCACCCTGGCCACCCCACCAAAAGAGTGTGTAATCATGCCACCGCAATTTCACCATTTGAGGGGTTAGTATATATACCACCTTACAAAATATACATGTTGGCATAAGATATACATGTCGTTGACGGACGCCGTCATGGATTTCGCGAAGCTAGGCGATTCCTTGGGATCGTTGGGCCGTGCAACACTGCGTGGAGGTGGAGATATTTTGCCAACTTCTTCTCCCTCTCATCGTCGTTAGGTGGCTGCGGTGGTGGCGCACGGCTAGGACGACGGAAGTAGAGGCGGCCCTTAGGTAACATTGTGTCCTTCTACATCTTCGGCACCCGGAGGCCCGGCTCGACCTTGGGGCCTATGGGCCGAAAGATGAATCCCCCAGCTCAACGAGGGGGAGATCGCGGCTCCGTCTTCGACACTACACTGAACATATGTGACAAATACGTTGTCGTCCTAAGGCACAAGCAGACATGCGGCGACGCCTGGATGTAATGTGGCCGCCACGGCATCCCGAAGGGACGCGTGCATGAAATATAGACGTGTTGGCTGAGCACGCTCGAAGTTTTGGCCCCTCCACCAGTCGCGGCGCCACATGCATTTTGTATCATCATTATATCAACTTATAAGACTAGTTTATATTGTTGTTTGCATTAATATATCATTACTTATGCATTTTAGATGATTTGTGGGACATTCCTATAAAGTCCCTTTATTTATGTCTGACAGAAAAATCTTTTGTTAGTATTTTTGAGATTACATGAGCTACTAGACTCGAAAATAGACAAGGTTAGAGGCCACACTTTAGAATTTTCGAGACAAAAAAAATAAGCTGAAGTGGGCCACCGGGAGATCAACAACCTTAGAATTAGGCCAGGTGGAGCGGGCCCCACCCCAGGCCGCGCCACCTAGGCTCTATCAGCCCTCGGGACGTCGTCTCACCTTGTCCCTTCGCGTACCTCCTTACATACCCCAAAACCTATCCTCTCAAGAGGACGAAGATTTTCGCGAAATAGAGCACCGACACTACCACCATCTTTGTTTCGGGGATCAGATTGATCCTGCTCTCCACGCTGGAGAGGGGGATTTCGACACCATCTTCACCATCATCGTCCTCAACACCGTCTCCATCAACCATGTGCTCTCTCTCCATCACCATGAGGGGGTACTTCTCTGTAGACATGTGAGGTGGATGGGGATTAGATGAGATTGATCATGTAATCATGTATATGTATCGATATTTGATGTGTTTATCTTGAGGATATTCTTGTATGGTGTTGATACACCTTTGCTATATTTAATGCTTGTTGCTAGGGCCCGAGTGACATTATTTCAGTACTAAACTTTTATTGCCCCATCATATATTTGAGTTTCGTATTTATCTGCAAAGTGTGTCATTTATTATTATGTTGAACTTGTGAACCCGAAAGTAACAATTAGGGAAGACAAGGGGAATATGTGGTAGTTTGAGGATATTGTGTGTTCATGAAGTGCTAATGCATTGTCCCGGGCTATTCGAAAGAATAGTCCTTTATTACCTGTAGTTCCAAATTGGCCCCGTTGAAATGGGCAGGTAGGACAATAAATGGTGTACAAATTCTCTTGGTTAGTATGCATAACTATATTTTGAACAGATACCTACACACAATGGAGTTAGAGCATCTCCAACAGGCGCTGGAAAAATCGGCGCGCAATACGTAGGTTCCAGCGCGCTGTAAACACATAGCGCGCGCAGCGGTTACAGGTGCCCCGCTGGAAGCGGCATTTTGCCGCGCGTGCTTAGGCGGAAAAAGTGCTACTCCGCCGGGCGCGCCATTTTGCAGCGCGCGGCGCGGCCCGAACGGCTACTGCGACCATTCTCGATTCAAAATAAATCAAACAATTCAAATAAAACACGAAATTTTAATTGAAAATAGGAAATATATTAAAAGTTCAACGATACATCGCGACATTTTATTGTAAACTAGTCTAATCCTACTCCGATTCCCAGTCGTAGTCCGACAAGTGGCTGCTCGGAGTAGTCTCCGACACCGTCGTCGAAGTCCACTCGAAGGAGGAGGAGGAGGAGGAGAGGATGATGGTGGACGGTCCCGCGCCTTTTTTCTCCTCCTCCTCCTCCTTCCTTTCCGCCTTCTCGGCCCTCGCCGCCTTCCTCGCCGCGGACTCCGCACGGCGCTTGTCGCGACTCGCCTTTTTCTTCGCCTTCGCCGCCGCCTTCTCCTCCTCCTTCCGCACGTAGAAGGCATCCATGGCGACGACGTCTTTGGGGAATTTGCGCGCCCACTCGAGGCGGAGGGCCTCGTCGCGCTCGGCAATGAGGAGGCGCTGCTCGAGCTCCCGTTGGCGGCGCTGCTGCTCGCGCGTGATGACCGGCGGTGGCGGCGCGAGCTGCTCCGCCTGCTCCCGCGTCCAGACATCGTGAAAGTTCATAGTCCGGCGGGAGCGTCCGAGGCTCCAGGCGACGGCGTCGTACGCCCACGCCGCCTCGTGCGCGGTGTCGAAAGTTCCGAGGCGGATCCGCTCATCGCCGGAGCGGATCTCCGCGTCGAAGCGGCCGCTCGGCCGCGCCCGAACGCCGTGGTAGCCGGAGGCGGGGCGGCGGCGCAGAGGCATCTCGACGGAGGCGCGGAGGCGGAGCGGCGGCTGGAGGGAGAGCGGCGGGGAGAGAGAGAGGCGGAGTGGCGCGTGCAAAGCTCAGACGGTTGGCCGCGTTCACGCATGTCGCGTTTATAGCGCGCGTGGCAGCGCACGCGGCAACTTTCCCGCGCGAAATAGCGCAAACGCCTGGGCGCGCCAAATTTTTTAGCGCGCGCGCTTTTTTCCCGCGTTCGCTGGAGCTCTGCGCGGGCTCCCCCGCGCGCCAAACCTACAGTTTTTATACCGTGCGGCCGTTTTAGCGCGCCTGTTGGAGATGCTCTTAAGATGAGCATTGTGTAATTTGTATTTCATTATATGATCAATCTTATTCATGCAACACCCCAGTGTCACCTCATGCCTACGCTTTTAGCCACTTAAGTTACAAATTCACTACCTCATGCCTATGGATTTAAAGATAATGAACAACTTGATATATTTCATAATGGACTAACTAGATAATCTAGATCTTATCTAGATAGTGTTGTAGGAAATATTTTCAGGCAGAGAACTATTGATGTAGCCAAGGGATTATTGGAAAGTATTTCTGTAATATCCCAGATATTGGGGTTACAAAAATAGAGGAAACAGATGTGTGCATTGCATTCATGCATAGAAAATCTGGGGAATTTTCGCGTTTTAAAGTAAAACAGTCACAGTAACTGAAGTTTCACTTGACCTTGGTGGAATTGAAGTAGCTCATCAAGTCAAGTGCTATAAACCTCAATGTGACCTTTGATAAAACCTTGTTTTGGGTAGAGATGATTTGATCTAAGGGGTTAGATCAAATGGAATTAAATCTAACACAACAACACTTTAATCTATGATCCATTGCTTGATCTTATAACAGATCATAATATGGTAATCCTTGCCATAACATAAGAACATCTGTTCAATTACAAACCAAGTAACAATAAAATGGAGAAACCATTCTTGACTTATCTTCTCCATGTCTTAAACTAATCCATGCTCTTATCATAAACCCTACGATATTTATTCTACTTTAATCTTGGAAACAAGACAAGGAGATCCAACTAAGGAATATAATTCTTCTCTATTACATATTATTATACATCAAACCTAGAGAGGTGAGAGTTCTACATTATTTATTAGAGAGGCAATAACAAACTTTGAGCTCAATCTTGGATATACATCCAAGTATTCAAATCATCATCTTCAAGAGGAACCCTAGAGTATTTTTCAAGTCATTCCCAAAGGAGAGAGACCACTCATACTAATCCAAGCTTTACCTATTTAAGAATATAAAGGACAACCTTTGAACTAAAGTATTAGGTTGAAAACCACTTCCCTTGGAGTGGTGATATAACCTAATATCACATGGAATAATACCATATCCATGAATTGACAAAGTAAGGAAGAGATTCATTCAACCAAGATAGCCAAGTGGAGTTTTAGACTTGATACCTATTGAGATATTGTGAGTACACCATAAACCCTAGAATAACTACTCCTATGAAAGAGAGCTCAAGCTTTGGTGCTACACTCAAGTTAGTTGAGGCAACACTTGGATTTGAAGGAGAGAACTATCCATATGTCCTGATGATTAAATCATCATTCCTTAAGTAGAACTATAAGTTATTATCTCAGGCATTCTCATGTGATATAAATTAGTGAGGCAACCATAGTAGTCCCATCTAAGAAAGTAAAATAGAAGTGTTATATCCTATTTGATCAAGATAATGCTTGATCATGGAAGTGAGAAGCTCATTTGATGAGAAATACCTTAGGAAGCCAAACCTTGATCATTATAAATTGAGTAATGATCATAAACCCTAAGAACTTGAGGTAAAGATATTAAGAACAAGGGATCATGCCTAATCCATGATCATGCTCTTGAGGTATGTGAGGATAAGTTAAACCCTAATAGGATAAGTAGATATCATTCACCACATGAAATCATAGGGGGGTAACCAGTAAGCAGCCCCAGGCTTATATCCCAACCTTAACTTGTGAATCACTTGGTGATCATAAGTACAATTCTACCACATTTACATTCCACCTATTATTCACTTAAGAACCACAAGAAAACCTTTAGAGTCAAAATCTATACTTTATATGGTGAGAAACCATCCATCTATATGACCAAAGTTAACTATAAAAAGAACTATAACCACTATAGTTACTTTAATGATTAATTGAGGATAATAATAGAAGTTAATTGGTAGAAGATAAAACCAATTCTTAAATCCTTAGTAATTAGAGAAGCACATAAGATATGAAGCAAGTAACCACCTTATCATGGTTAGGGGAGATTAACCCTAGCTCATGCAATATGGTATCATTTCATCTCTACAACCTAGAATTAAACCTCAACCCTAGTTTGTGTATCACTTAGGTGATCACAACTAAAACCTAAACCACAATTAAGTTCCAACCCATGTGTCATTAGGTAAATAGTATTGTAACCCTAGAATTGTCCATCAAATAAACCTTATGTTCCAATTTGTTAACATATAATTATGCACATCAAATAATAAGCAAGGGATCACTCCCCAAATGGAACCTAAGTCCTAATACTAATCTCTGAAATACTTTGAGTTCAAAGTATCAACTACAAACATTCCAAAGGATTTGACTCACAAGAAAAACCTAAGAAAAAAATGAATATATAAACTCATGTCTAATTGAAATTTGGAATAAAGCTCCCAAACATATTAATAGAACCATATATTTGTGTTAAACAATCCAGTGACATAGTGATTATTCTAAATAGACTTAATAGGATTTAAATAACCAGATACCTGCAAATTCATGTTGAGTTTAAATCAACAAAACCTGAAATGAAATTTGAAAACAGAAAATAAAAACAGAAAAAGAAAAGAGGAGAGAAAAACCTAACTAGACTTTACGTGGATCTTGCCAAGCCGATGCAGCCCACCAGCAGCCCAACAATTGGCCCAACAGCGCCAACCCAACCTAGCCCAGATACCCCTTCGCCGAAATATCTCAGCACTAGCTCGTCCTCATCCTCTCCGTGAGCTGGAGAGCAGCAAGACGCCGTGATCGTCTTCTCCCTCGCGCTGACAGCCTCCCCTTGCTCGACGGTGTGACAAGGCAAGCGTACTGGCGCTGTATAAAAGCTCCCGACGAACTCTAGTCTCCGATTTCTTCCTCCTCTGCTCTATTTTCCCCAATTCCGAAACCCTAGCTCACCCGGCCACCACCTATCACCGGCGACTGGAGCACCCCCAAGCCTCGCCATGACCACCACTGAGACCACCGTTCTCGACTTGGTCACCATACGCTAGGAATCGAGCCGACGCGCCCCAAATCGACCACGTCTGGCCATCTTCTCCGACGCCGGTAATGGCTCAATCCGGTGACTCAGGCCCGCTCCGACCTCGCCGTCAAGCCTAGCGTGACCCTGGTGAGATTCTAAGCCTCCTAGCATGCTCGCCGAGTTCGATTACATGTCGTAGCATACTTCTCGTCGATCGACCGTAGCCACCGCCGCAGACCATCGCCGCCGGCCAACCTCCGGTGACCATTAGCTAGTGGCGCTAGCATCAATTAAATCCCTGTCGCGTGCTGGGGAGAATGGTAGTCTCCAATCATCAGGGGAGAGTCTGAATCGACGACGCCGTCGTGGATTTCCCGCCGGCAGGGAGCTCGTTTGCCACGTTTTGATTTTGACTTGGTCAGCCTCACGTGGCAGCCAACGTGGCATTGACCCCACATGTCTGTCACCGTGGGTAGGATTAGTCTGGGTACGTTTAGTATTTCTAGTCAATTATAAATTCCAGCAAATACATGCAACTTTGCTAAACTCTAGAAAATCCATTATAACTCAGAATAATGTAAATAAGATATCAAAATGCTCCTAAAAATAAACTCTATCCAATAAAAAAATAAAATGAAATTTTTATTTTTAATAAAAAATTAATTATTTAATACTTATTAATTAAGCCTTTTCTTTAATTCTAAATTCAATTAAAATTCAATAATTAGGAAAACTTCCTAAAATAAATAAAAACCAATAAGTAAAAGAAATAAAACATTAAAACTATTTTTCTTTATTTGTTACTTTATTAATTCCTTATTAAAGGGAATTAAACCCTAATTAACAAATATCTTATTTATTAATTCTTGAAAATTAATAAAATACCTAATCCAATATCATTTTTATTTCAAAGTTATTAATAACCTCAAGTTTATTAATGAAGTTATTAATCCAAGAATTATAGGGTAAATAAGAAGACCTAGTTCCATTATAAACAAAGTGATAACCACATAATTTCATGTGGAACCCTAAAACCCTAATTCAATTATGCACCATACCCTAGCTCCATTAGTCAATAGGAACCCTAAATTGTTCTAACCTAAACCCTAGGTTAGAACATGTGATCATGATACTTTCCTTTCAAACATAGAACCATAATAGCAACTAAATAATTTCCATGACCACATAAAATGTAAGAACCCTATCACTAGTTAATTGCTATGCTATGTTCTCATCTAAATAAAACTTGTTGATCTAGTAGGATCAACCAAGTGTAAAAAGCTAGTTCCTATTCCCAAGACCACCATCCTTAAGTAAGAAGAAGTATTACAATTAAGGTTGAGGTTATCTTGGATTAGCTATTGGATTTCTACTTAGAAATCCAATAGCTAATCCAAGATAACCTCAACCTTAATTGTAATACTTCTTCTTACTTAAGAAGTATGTTCTTCAAAAGTTATTCTTTTGAAGAAAGTAAAGAATAGTCATCAACCCTGCCTTATAGGACATATAAACCCTAGCAAGCTAGTACAACAAGGTATACCAACCTTGATAGCACCCATATGCAATTAAATGCTTAAGATACTCATGCTTCACTAAAACTATACAAGCTCTAGTTGTTAATGAATCCAACTGTGTTGAGATCCATCTAACCCTTACTCCAGAAACCAATTAGAATCATAGTAAACCATAGAACTCCACAACCCTAATTATCATACTTGTTCTTTATTAAAGAACATGTTCTTCAAAAGTTATTCTTTTGAATTATATAATAAGTAATTATCAACCATGCACTATATGACTTAAAATTGACAACTGCTCTTTACTTATTATACAACCACTATTCCTTGATGTGTATGACTGTTACCTTGCATTATACCACTTGTTTATGATTCTAAGACAACAAAACGATCATAAGAACCTTGTTTGTGGAACCACTCTAAAAGTGCAACACACCCTAAACAAATCATTTCAACTCACTAATCC
This sequence comes from Lolium perenne, assembly GCF_019359855.2. Taxonomy (NCBI): domain Eukaryota; kingdom Viridiplantae; phylum Streptophyta; class Magnoliopsida; order Poales; family Poaceae; genus Lolium; species Lolium perenne. The sequence continues at coordinate 177,492,186 of NC_067246.2, read as the reverse complement.
TAAATCATCGGGGTTAGGTCACACTTAGAGCGATTGCATCTCATACTTATGCATTATTGCATCCTTGCCAATCTTTTAAACATCGTCCTTACCGTACGATGATGCTATTTCCGAATTTGGAGTTATTGCGTATCGAAGACCTTGTCTGCATAATCTTGCAGTCAAGAAAGGCAAGTTCATCGCTTTCTCATGTCATTTGAGTATTTTTACCAAATTACTTGCAATGTACTATGTTTATCACTATTGCATAAAAAGCAAAACCACTATTTTCATAACTATGAATATGACTATGTGGTGGGCAATGGAACCATGGATTGTGTTCATATGGTGGAGGTTCCATTGCAAGGGTTTATATCCATCTAGGATTAACAACAAATGTCGTCCAGTGATTCTTGTGTCGTAATACTCGTGTTAACCATAAGATCTGGAGTGGGACGGAATAGTCAATTGTATTTCCACCTCTTGTACATCAACGGATGCGCTTTACCGTAGACACTTGTAATCCAAGGGGGCAAGCGGTGAGGCTGGGGAGCCCTAAGTCCCCACGGTAGAGGCCGTAGTACACTTGTCGCCCGAGGAGCAGGTTGTAGGATGGGGTCCCAATAAAATCCCTGATACGCGTACAGCACGCGACCGTTGGGAACCCCAAGAGGAAGGTGTGATGCATACAGCGGCAAGTTTTCCCTCAGTATGAAACCAAGGTTTATCGAGCCAGTAGGAGCCAAGAAGCACGTTGAAGGTTGATGGCGGCGAGATGTAGTGCGGCGCAACACCAGGGATTCCGGCGCCAACGTGGAACCTGCACAACACAACCAAAGTACTTTGCCCCAACGAAACAGTGAGGTTGTCAATCTCACCGGCTTGTTGTAACAAAGGATTAGATGTATAGTGTGGATGATAATTGTTTGCAGAGAACAGTAGAACAATTGCAGTAGATTGTATTTCAGATGTAAAGAATAGGACCGGGGTCCACAGTTCACTAGAGGTGTCTCTCCCATAAGATAAATAGCATGTTGGGTGAACAAATTACAGTTGGGCAATTGACAAATAGAGAGGGCATGACCATGCACATACATGATATGATGAGTATTGTGAGATTTAATTGGGCATTACGACAAAGTACATAGACCGCTATCCAGCATGCATCTATGCCTAAAAAGTCCACCTTCAGGTTATCATCCGAACCCCTTCCAGTATTAAGTTGCTAACAACAGACAATTGCATTAAGTATGGTGCGTAATGTAACCAATAACTACATCCTCGGACATAGCATCAATGTTTTATCCCTAGTGGCAACAGCACATCCATAATCTTAGAGGTTTCTCTCACTCCCCCAGATTCACGGAGACATGAACCCACTATCGAGCATAAATACTCCCTCTTGGAGTTACTAGCATCAACTTGGCCAGAGCCTCTACTAATAATGGAGATCATGCAAGATCATAAACAACACATAGATATAAATTGATAATCAACATAACATAGTATTCTCTATTCATCGGATCCCAACAAACACAACATATTGCATTACAGATAGATGATCTTGATCATGTTCGGCAGCTCACAAGATCCGACAATGAAGCATAATGAGGAGAAGACCATCTAGCTACTGCTATGGACCCATAGTCCAGGGGTGAACTACTCACTCATCACTCTGGAGGCGACCATGGCGGTGTAGAGTCCTCCGGGAGATGAATCCCCTCTCCGGCAGGGTGCCGGAGGCGATCTCCTGAATCCCCCGAGATGGGATTGGCGGCGGCGGCGTCTCTGGAAGGTTTTCCGTATCGTGGCTCTCGGTACTGGGGGTTTCGCGACGAAGGCTATTTGTAGGCGGAAGGGCAGGTCAAGGGGCGTCACGAGGGGCCCACACCGTAGGTCGGCGCGGCCAGGGCTTGGGCCGCGCTGCCCTATGGTGTCGCCACCTCGTGGCCCCACTTCGTCAGCTCTCCGGTCTTCTGGAAGCTTCGTGTGAAAATAGGCCCCTGGGCGTTGATTTCGTCCAATTCCGAGAATATTTCCTTACTAGGATTTCTAAAACCAAAAACAGTGACTTGACAAGCGGCTCTTCGGCATCTCGTTAATAGGTTAGTTCCAGAAAATGCATAAATATGACATAAAGTATGCATAAAACATGTAGATATCATCAATAATGTGGCATGGAACATAAGAAATTATCGATACGTCGGAGACGTATCAGCATCCCCAAGCTTAGTTTCTGCTCGTCCCGAGCAGGTAAACGATAACAAAGATAATTTCTGGAGTGACATGCCATCATAACCTTGATCATACTATTGTAAGCATATGTAATGAATGCAGCGATCAAAACAATGTAAATGACATGAGTAAACAAATGAATCATATAGCAAAGACTTTTCGTGAATAGTACTTCAAGACAAGCATCAATAAGTCTCGCATAAGAGTTAACTCATAAAGCAATAATTCAAAGTAGAGGTATTGAAGCAACACAAGGGAAGATGAAGTTTCAGCGGTTGCTTTCAACTTATAACATGTATATCTCATGGATATTGTCAATGTAAAGTAATATAACAAGTGCAATATGCAAGTATGTAGGAATCAATGCACAGTTCACACAAGTGTTTGCTTCTTGAGGTGGAGAGAGATAGGTGAACTGACTCAACAATAAAAGTAAAAGAAAGGTCCTTCAAAGAGGAAAGCATCGATTGCTATATTTGTGCTAGAGCTTTGGTTTTGAAAACAAGAAACAATTTTGTCAACGGTAGTAATAAAGCATATGTGTCATGTAAATTATATCTTACAAGTTGCAAGCCTCATGCATAGTATACTAATAGTGCCCGCACCTTGTCCTAATTAGCTCGGATTACCTGGATTATCATCGCAATGCACATGTTTTAACCAAGTGTCACAAAGGGGTACCTCTATGCCGCCTGTACAAAGGTCTAAGGAGAAAGCTCGCATCGGATTTCTCGCTATTGATTATTCTCAACTTAGACATCCATACCGGGACAACATAGACAACAGATAATGGACTCCTCTTTTATGCATAAGCATGTAGCAACAATTAATTTTCTCATATGAGATTGGAGATATTTGTCCAAAACTGAAACTTCCACCATGGATCATGGCTTTAGTTAGCGGCCCAATGTTCTTCTCTAACATTATGCAATGCTCTAACCATTTTAGTGGTAAATCTCCCTTACTTCAGACAAGACGAACATGCATAGCAACTCACATGATATTCAACAAATAGTAGTTGATGGCGTCCCCAGGAACATGGTTATCGCACAACAAGCAACTTAATAAGAGATAAAGTGCATAAGTACATATTCAATACCACAATAGTTTTTAGGCTATTTGTCCCATGAGCTATATATTGTAAAGGTAGAGGATAGAAATTTTAAAGGTAGCACTCAAGCAATTTACTTTGGAATGGCGAAGAAATACCATGTAGTAGGTAGGTATGGTGGACACAAATGGCATAGTGGTTGACTCAAGGATTTGGATGCATGAGAAGTATTCCCTCTCGATACAAGGTTTTAGGCTAGCAAGGCTATTTGAAACAAACACAAGGATGAAGCGGTGCAACAAAACTCACATAAAAGACATATTGTAAACATTATAAAACTCTACACCGCCTTCCTTGTTGTTCAAACTCAATACTAGAAATTATCTAGACTTTTAGAGAGACCAAATATGCAAACCAAATTTTAGCATGCTCTATGTATTTCTTCATTAATGGGTGCAAAGTATATGATGCAAGAGCTTAAACATGAGCACAACAATTGCCAAGTATCACATTATCCAAGACATTATAGCAAATTACTACATGTATCATTTTCCAATTCCAACCATATAACAATTTAACGAAGAAGAAACTTCGCCATGAATATTATGAGTACAGCCTAAGGACATATTTGTCCATATGCAACAGCGGAGCGTGTCTCTCTCCCACACAAAGAATGCTAGGATCCATTTTATTCAAACAAAACAAAAACAAAAACAAACCGACGCTCCAAGCAAAGTACATAAGATGTGATGGAATAAAAATATAGTTTCACTAGAGGAACCTGATAATGTTGTCGATGAAGAAGGGGATGCCTTGGGCATCCCCAAGCTTAGACGCTTGAGTCTTCTTGATATATGCAGGGGTGAACCACCGGGGCATCCCCAAGCTTAGGGCTTTCACTCTCCTTGATCATGTTGTATCATCTCCCTCTCTTGATCCTTGAAAACTTCCTCCACACCAAACTCAAAACAACTCATTAGAAAGTTAGTGCACAATAAAAATATACATGTTCAGAGGTGCCATAATCATTCTTAACACTTCTGGACATTGCACAAAGCTACTGAAAGTCAATGGAATCGAAAAATCCATCAAGCATAGCAAAACAGGCAATGCGAAATAAAAGGCAGAATCTATCAAAACAGAACAGTTCGTAAAGACGAATTTTATTGAGGCACCAGACTTGCTCAAATGAAAATGCTAAAATTGAATGAAAGTTGCATACTTATATGGGGATCACTCACGTAAATTGGCATAATTTTCTGAGTTACCTACAGGGAATTTGGCCCAGATTCGTGACAGCAAAGAAATCTGTTTCTGCGCAGTAATCCAAATCTAGTATGAACCTTACTATCAACGACTTTACTTGGCACAACAAAGCACAAAACTAAGATAAGCAGAGGTTGCTACAGTAGTAAACAACTTCCAAGACTCAAAATAAAAATAAAGGTACTGTAGTAAAAACATGGGTTGTCTCCCATAAGCGCTTTTCTTTAACGCCTTTCAGCTAGGCGCAGAAAGTGTATATCAAGTATTATCAAGAGACGAAGTGTCAACATCATAATTTGTTCTAATAATAGAATCAAAAGGTAACTTCATTCTCTTTCTAGGGAAGTGTTCCATACCTTTCTTGAGAGGAAATTGATATTTAATATTACCTTCCTTCATATCAATGATAGCACCAACAGTTCGAAGAAAAGGTCTTCCCAATATAATGGGACAAGATGCATTGCATTCAATATCCAAGACAACAAAATCAACGGGGACAAGGTTATTGTTAACGGTAATGCGAACATTATCAACTTTCCCCGAAGGTTTCTTTGTAGAATGATCAGCAAGATTAACATCCAAATAACAATTTTTCAATGGTGGCAAGTCAAGCATATTATAGATTTTCTTAGGCATAACGGAAATACTTGCACCAAGATCACATAAAGCATTACAATCAAAGTCATCGACCTTCATCTTAATGATGGGTTCCCAACCATCCTCTAGCTTCCTAGGAATAGAAGCTTCGCGTTCTAATTTCTCTTCTCTAGCTTTTATGAGAGCATTTGTAATATGTTTCGTGAAAGCCAAATTTATAACACTAGCATTAGGACTTTTAGCAAGTTTTTGTAAGAACTTTATAACTTCAGAGATATGGCAATCATAAAAATCCAAACCATTATAATCTAAAGCAATGGGATCATCATCCCCAATGTTGGAAAAAATTTCAGCAGTTTTATCACAAGCAGTTTCAGCAGTTTTAGCAGTTTCAGGCAGTTTTTCGCGCTTTGCATTTGAAGTGGAAACATTGCTAACACCAATTCTTTTACCATTATTAGTAGGAGGTGCAGCAACTTGTGGAGCATTAGCATTGCTAGTGGTGGTAATAGTCCAAACTTTAGCTATATTATCTTCTTTTTCATTTTCTTCTTTCTCCCACCTAGCAAGCAATTCGGCCATCAATCTTATATTCTCATTAATTCTAACTTGGATGGCATTTGCTGTAGTAACAATTTTATGATTATGATTTTCATGAGGCATAACTTTCGATTTCAAAAGATCAACATCAGCAGCAAGACTATCGACTTTAGAAGCAAGTATATCAAATTTCCCAAGCTTTTCTTCAACAGATTTGTTAAAAGCAGTTTGTGTACTAATAAATTCTTTAAGCATAGCTTCAAGTCCAGGGGGTGTGTTCCTATTATTGTTGTAAGAATTCCCATAAGAATTACCATAGCCGTTGCCATTATTATAAGGATATGGCCTATAGTTGTTACTAGAATTGTTCCGGTAAGCATTGTTGTTGAAATTATTATTTTTAATAAAGTTTACATCAACATGTTCTTCTTGAGCAACCAATGAAGCTAACGGAACATTATTAGGATCAACATTAGTCCTATCATTCACAAGCATAGACATAATAGCATCAATCTTATCACTCAAGGAAGAGGTTTCTTCGACAGAATTTACCTTCTTACCGTGTGGAGCTCTTTCCGTGTGTCATTCTGAGTAATTAATCATCATATTATCAAGAAGCTTCATTGCTTCACCAAGAGTGATGGACATGAAGGTACCTCCAGCAGCTGAATCCAATAGGTTCCACGAAGAAAAATTCAGTCCTGCATAAAAGGTTTGGATGATCATCCAATTAGTCAGTTCATGGGTTGGGCAGTTTTTAAGCAAAGATTTCATTCTCTCCCATGCTTGTGCGACATGCTCATTATCCAATTGTTTAAAATTCATTATGCTACTCCTCAAAGATATAATTTTAGCAGGGGGATAATATCTACCAATAAAAGCATCCTTGCATTTAGTCCATGAATCAATACTATTCTTAGGCAGAGATAGCAACCAATCTTTAGCTCTTCCTCTTAGTGAGAAAGGGAACAATTTTAATTTTATAATGTCACCATCTACATCTTTATACTTTTGCATTTCACATAGTTCAACAAAATTATTGAGATGGGCAGCAGCATCATCAGAACTAACACCAGAAAATTTCTCTCGCATAACAAGATTCAGTAAAGCAGGTTTAATTTCAAAGAATTCTGCTGTAGTAGCAGGTGGAGCAATAGGTGTGCATAAGAAATCATTATTATTTGTGGTTGTGAAGTCACACAACTTAATATTTTCAGGAGTACCCATTTTAGCAGTAGTAAGTAAAGCAAACTAGATAAAGTAAATGCAAGTAACTAATTTTTTTGTGTTTTTAATATAGCAAACAAGATAGCAAGTAAAGTAAAACTAGCAACTAATTTTTTTGTGTTTTGATATAATGCAGCAAACAAAGTAGTAAATAAAGTAAAGCAATACAAAAACAAAGTAAAGAGATTGGGATGTCGAGACTCCCCTTGCAGCGTGTCTTGATCTCCCCGGCAACGGCGCCAGAAAACAGTTGCTGGCGCAAAGTTGACGTGGGAGTTAGAGATCCCTGTGATGTAACTTTTCTTCAGGTCCCCGACAACGGCGCCAGAAAACAGTCTTGATACGCGTACAACACGCGACCGTTGGGAACCCCAAGAGGAAGGTGTGATGCGTACAGCGGCAAGTTTTCCCTCAGTATGAAACCAAGGTTTATCGAACCAGTAGGAGCCAAGAAGCACGTTGAAGGTTGATGGCGGCGAGATGTAGTGCGGCGCAACACCAGGGATTCCGGCGCCAACGTGGAACCTGCACAACACAACCAAAGTACTTTGCCCCAATGAAACAGTGAGGTTGTCAATCTCACCGGCTTGCTGTAACAAAGGATTAGATGTATAGTGTGGATGATGATTGTTTGCAGAGAACAGTAGAACAATTGCAGTAGATTGTATTTCAGATGTAAAGAATAGGACTGGGGTCCACAGTTCACTAGAGGTGTCTCTCCCATAAGATAAATAGCATGTTGGGTGAACAAATTACAGTTGGGCAATTGACAAATAGAGAGGGCATGACCATGCACATACATGATATGATGAGTATTGTGAGATTTAATTGGGCATTACGACAAAGTACATAGACCGCTATCCAGCATGCATCTATGCCTAAAAAGTCCACCTTCAGGTTATCATCCGAACCCCTTCCAGTATTAAGTTGCTAACAACAGATAATTGCATTAAGTATGGTGCGTAATGTAATCAATAACTACATCCTCGGACATAGCATCAATGTTTTATCCCTAGTGGCAACAGCACATCCATAATCTTAGAGGTTTCTCTCACTCCCCCAGATTCACGGAGACATGAACCCACTATCGAGCATAAATACTCCCTCTTGGAGTTACTAGCATCAACTTGGCCAGAGCCTCTACTAATAACGGAGAGCATGCAAGATCATAAACAACACATAGATATAAATTGATAATCAACATAACATAGTATTCTCTATTCATCGGATCCCAACAAACACAACATATAGCATTACAGATAGATGATCTTGATCATGTTCGGCAGCTCACAAGATCCGACAATGAAGCATAATGAGGAGAAGACAACCATCTAGCTACTGCTATGGACCCATAGTCCAGGGGTGAACTACTCACTCATCACTCCGGAGGCGACCATGGCGGTGTAGAGTCCTCCGGGAGATGAATCCCCTCTCCGGCAGGGTGCCGGAGGCGATCTCCTGAATCCCCCGAGATGGGATTGGCGGCGGCGGCGTCTCTGGAAGGTTTTCCGTATCGTGGCTCTCGGTACTGGGGGTTTCGCGACGAAGGCTATTTGTAGGCGGAAGGGCAGGTCAAGGGGCGTCACGAGGGGCCCACACCGTAGGTCGGCGCGGCCAGGGCTTGGGCCGCGCCGCCCTATGGTGTCGCCACCTCGTGGCCCCACTTCGTCAGCTCTCCGGTCTTCTGGAAGCTTCGTGTGAAAATAGGCCCCTGGGCGTTGATTTCGTCCAATTCCGAGAATATTTCCTTACTAGGATTTCTGAAACCAAAAACAGCAGAAAACAAAGAATCGGCTCTTCGGCATCTCGTTAATAGGTTAGTTCCAGAAAATGCATAAATATGACATAAAGTATGCATAAAACATGTAGATATCATCAATAATGTGGCATGGAACATAAGAAATTATCGATACGTCGGAGACGTATCAGTCCCCACGGTATTGCGGTCTATGATGGGTTGCAGCTACCGGCGAAGGAGTTTGGTTCGATCCCAAATTGTTGTCGTGGTCGGGGGTCATCCTTAATTGGTATAAGAGCACCGGCGAGGACCTAGGGTCGGGGTATGCAACAACGGGTGGGTGCGCGAGGTAGCGGAGGAATATGATTGGCTATGACCTTATATCGGGCCTCACACCAAAGGAAGTGTGGACGAGCACGCGGCTCGGTTGGCACCAAGGTTAAGATCTCTTATGGGTAAAGCAACACACCTCTGCAGAGTGTAATGAATCGTGACATGTCACTCCCTGTTCCGGGTTTGGAACTGCGAACGCTGCTGGAAAGGAGCTCCATGAAGTTCTAGTAAACCGGTGAAGGTTGACGGACATAGTTCTTCTGAATAAAAGCAACCTTTTGAAGAAATGGTTATGAAAACTTGCATTGGTATTAGACTTTCTGGTCTAATGCCGTAGCTAGTGCATTAAACACCTCTTTCCTATAATGAACTTGTTGAGTACGCTCATACTCATCCCACTCTTAAATCCCCTGCTTAGATATGGAGGCATCAAAGGAGGATCTACAGTGCAACTCGAAGATCGAGGAGTCAACAACTACTTCAAGGGACAGGAACCTGTCAGAAGAATCAATCACCACATCCAACAAGGATAAAACCTAGGTTAGCAATAGAAAGGAACCAGTTTCCTAAACCTAGCTCCTATTTAGCTAGAATCTATTCCTAGCCTCTATAGCTAGTTAAATACTCTACAAATAGAGTTACTGATAAGACTTGACTACGAGTCGTTCTTCTGGAGTTTATTTGCAGTTTTACCTCATTGTAAAGTAAGAGGCTATGATGATCTTATGTAACAGAGTCAATGTTGTAATTCTATAGACATGCCTTGGACCCACATATGTTTCTGTTGTACCACTCTGAGCGATATAATACTAGTGGAACGGTGTTTCATTGGTGTTATATTAGACTTGCATACTACACCATGCAGTGGTATGCCGGGTCACCACAATTTCCCAGAATCATTATGATTGCATACTGAAGAAGAAGAAGATAAAATTGATGGGCTTGGTAATAAGAAGGGTATTCTCAAGTTAACCAATGAACATATGAAAGAGGTTTCAAGGTCTATTAAAGAAAAGGGAATTAAGACCTCTCACTTGTAGAACCAATCAAATTCCTTATTGATAAACCATGTTTTCCTATTCAAGTACATGTTAATGTTATGTTGAAGGTAATGAGAAGGTATCATCCACTGCTGAAATATCATATGTTGATCATTAAAATAACTTCGCTTATCATCAAGAGGCTATTGAGCATGATATTAGAATGAATCTCACGAAGAATTCTCATAATATTAAATTTCTCTATGAAAGTTTAAAGTCTAGTGTGGATTCTGTTAAAATGATGAATAATCATGTTGAACAAAGGATTTATCTTCAAAATAAATTATATAAGAAGCTTCTTGCTGAAAAGAGGCAAGTATGCCGAGTTGAAGCTAGAAGAGGGGCAAGTACTCAGGACCCTGATTATACTAAGGGGCATTCAAAAATAAAAGAGCAAGATGATCTTAAAAATAAATCTTCTATAGGACGATCTCCCAATTAAAGTGAAGTTAATGGGAATTATGAAGAACAAGAAAATGATTTATCTATCTTTGATGCTGCAACAGAAGATAATAACAATGAAGATGATGATATGGAATTATATCAAGCCAATGAAGAGCCACAAGGAAATGAAAATGCTAAAGAAACCACTGAATCAATTGTTAGAGAGGACCCTCAATCTTCAAGGAATAAAGGTGAAGGGAAGAAACATCCTCCACAACAAGGTAAGGAAAGAGACCCATGAGTACAAAGAACTATACCATATCCATAAGATGTAATGAAAACTTTAGATGATGCTTGATGTCTACTCACGCTTATTTTCCTGTAGACAGTGTTGGGCCTCCAAGAGCAGAGGTTTGTAGAACAGCAGCAAGTTTTCCCTTAAGTGGATCACCCAAGGTTTATCGAACTCAGGGAGGAAGAGGTCAAAGATATCCCTCTCATGCAACCCTGCAACCACAAAGCAAGGAGTCTCTTGTGTCCCCAACACACCTAATACACTTGTCAGATGTATAGGTGCACTAGTTCGGCGAAGAGATAGTGAAATACAGGTGGTATGAATGTATATGAGCAGTAGTAATGGCACCAGAAAATAGCTTGATGCTACAACTGGCATGTGGTTGATGGTGGTAATGTTGCAGGCAGTACGGATGCAGTAAAACAGTAAACAAGCAACGATAATTGCAGTATTTGGGAACAAGGCCTAGGGATTATACTTTCGCTAGTGGACACTCTCAACATTGATCACATAACAAAATAGATAAATGCTATACTCTACACTCTGTTGTTGGATGATGAACACCACTAATTGTGTAGGATTACACGAACCCTCAATGCCGGAGTTAACAAGCTCCACAATATTCGATATTCATATTTAAATAACCTTAGAGTGCATGATAGATCATTGCAATTACACCAAGTACTAACATAGCATGCACACTGTCACCATCACAATATGAAGGAGGCATAGATCACATCAATACTATCATAGCAATAATTAACCTCATAATCTACAAGAGATTACAATCATAACCTACGCCAAGTACTACACGATGCACACACTATCACCATTACACCGTGCATGAGGAATAGACTACTTTAATAACATCACTAGAGTAGCACATAGATGAATTGTGATACAAAACTCATATGAATCTCAATCATGTAAGGCAGCTCATGAGATCATTGTATTGAAGTACATAGGAGAGAGATTAACCACATAGCTACCGGTACAGCCCTTAGCCTCGATGGAGAACTACTCCCTCCTCATGGGAGACAACAGCGGTGATGAAGATGGCGGTGGAGATGGCAGCGGTGTCGATGGAGAAGCCTTCCAGGAGCACTTCCCCGTCCTGGCGGTGTGCCGAAACAGAGACTCCTGTCCCCCAGATCTTGGCTTCGCGATGGCGGCGGCTCTGGAAGGTTTCTCGTACCGTGGCTTTTCCGTATCGAAGATTTAGGTCAGGGACCTTTATATAGGCGAAGAGGCGGAGTCGGAGGGCTGATGAGGCGACGACACAACAGGGGGGCGCGCCCCCCCTGGGCCGCGCCAGCCTGGCGTCTGGCCCCCCTAGGGCTCCCCTCTGGCGGCTCTCGGGTGTTCTCGAAGCTTCGTGGGATTTTAAGATCTTGGGCGTTGATTTTGTCCAATTCCGAGAATATTTCCTTACTAGAATTTCTGAAACCAAAAACAGCAGAAAACAGGAACTGGCACTTCGGCATCTCGTCAATAGGTTAGTTCCGGAAAATGCATAAAATCATCATAAAGTGTGAACAAAACATGTAGGTATTGTCATAAAACAAGCATGGAACATCAGAAATTATAGATACGTTGGAGACGTATCAGCATCCCCAAGCTTAGTTCATACTCGTCCCGAGTAGGTAAACGATAAAAGATAATTTCTGAAGTGACATGCTACCAACATGATCTTAATCATACTATTGTAAAGCATATGAGATGAATGCAGCGATTCAAAGCAATGGTAAAGACAATGATTAAACAATTGAATCATATAGCAAAGACTTTTCATGAATAGTACTTTCAAGACAAGCATCAATAAGTCTTGCATAAGAGTTAACTCATAAAGCAATAATTCAAAGTAAAGGCATTGAAGCCACACAAAGGAAGATTAAGTTTCAGCGGTTGCTTTCAACTTATAACATGTATATCTCATGGATATTGTCAACATAAAGTAATATAATAAGTGCAATATGCAAGTATGTAGGAATCAATGCACAGTTCACACAAGTGTTTGCTTCTTGAGATGGAGAGAAATAGCTGAACTGACTCAACATAAAGTAAAAGAAAGGCCCATTCGCAGAGGGAAGCATGGATTGCTATATTTGTGCTAGAGCTTTTATTTTGAAAACATAAAGAGAGCATAAAAGTGAAATTTTGAGAGGTGTTTGTTGTTGTCAACGAATGGTAGTGGGCACTCTAACCCCCTCGCCAGACAAACCTTCAAAGAGCGGCTCCCATTTTATTTTATTTTTGGGTGGCCCTCCTTCCAACCTTTGCTTTCACAAACCATGGCTAACCGAATCATCGGGTGCCTGCCAACAATCTCATACCATGAAGGAGTGCCCTTTTATTTTAGTTTTATTATGATGACACTCCTCCCCACCTTTGCTTTCTCAAGCCATGGCTAACCGAATCCTCGGGTACCGTCCAACAATCACATACCATGGAGGAGTGTCTATTTTTGTAACATTATGATGGTTAATTAACTTGGGACTGGGAATCCCATTGCCAGCTCTTTTTGCAAAATTATTGGATAAGCGGATGAAGCCACTAGTCCATTGGTGAAAGTTGCCCAACAAGATTGAAAGATAAACACCACATACTTCCTCATGAGCTATAAAACATTGACACAAATCAGAGGTGATAAATTTTGAATTGTTTAAAGGTAGCACTCAAGCAATTTACTTTGGAATGGCGGAGAAATACCATGTAGTAGGTAGGTATGGTGGACACAAATGGCATAGTGGTTGGCTCAAGGATATTGGATGCATGAGAAGTATTCCCTCTCAATACAAGGCTTAGGCTAGCAAGGCTATTTGAAACAAACACAAGTATGAAGTGGTACAGCAAAACTTACATAAAAGACATATTGTAAACATTATAAGACTCTATACCGTCTTCCTTGTTGTTCAAACCCTTACTAGAAAATATCTAGACCTTAGAGAGACCAATCATGCAAACCCAATTTTAGCAAGATCTATGTATTTCTTCACCAATAGGTGCAAAGTATATGATGCAAGAGCTTAAACATGATCTATTTGAGCACAACAATTGCCAACTATCAAGTTATTCAAGACATCATACCAATTACCACATGTAGCATTTTCTGTTTCCAACCATACAACAATTAACGAAGCAGTTTCAACCTTCGCCATGAACATTAAAAGCTAAGAACACATGTGTTCATATGAACCAGCAGAGCGTGTCTCTCTCCCACACAAGCATTTATTCAAACAAAAACAAAAACGAAAGCAAACAGACGCTCTAAGTAAAGTACATAAGATGTGACCAAATAAAAATATAGTTTCAAGAGAAGGAACCTGATAATTTGTCGATGAAGAAGGGGATGCCTTGGGCATCCCCAAGCTTAGATGCTTGAGTCTTCTTGAAATATGCAGGGATGAACCACCGAGGCATCCCCAAGCTTAGAGCTTTCACTCTCCTTGATCATATTGTATCATCCTCCTCTCTTGACCCTTGAAAACTTCCTCCACACCAAACTCAAAGCAACTCATTAGAGGGTTAGTGCATAATAAAAATTCACGTGTTCAGAGGTGACACAATCATTCTTAACACTTCTGGACATTGCTCAAAGCTACTGGAAGTTAATGGAACAAAGAAATCCATCCTACACAGCAAAAGAAGCAATGCGAAATAAAAGGCAGAATCTGTCAAAACAGAACAGTCCGTAAAGATGAATTTTAAAGAGGCACCAGACTTGCTCAAATGAAAATGCTCAAATTTAATGAAAGTTGCGTACATATCTGAGGATCACTCACGTAAATTGGCATAATTTTCTGAGTTACCTACAGAGAATTAGGCCCAGATTCGTGACAGCAAGAAATCTGTTTCTGCGCAGTAATCTAAATCTACTATGAACCTTACTATCAAAGACTTTACTTGGCACAACAATGCAATAAAATAAAGATAAGGAGATGTTGCTACAGTAGTAACAACTTCTAAGACACAAATATAAAACAAAATTACTGTAGTAAAATAAACACATGGGTTATCTCCCAAGAAGTGCTTTCTTTATAGCCATTAAGATGGGCTCAGCAATTTTAATGATGCACTCGCAAGAAATAGTATTTGAAGCAAAAGAGAGCATCAAGAGGCAAATTCAAAACACATTTAAGTCTAACATGCTTCCTATGCATAGGAATCTTGTAAATAAACAAGTTCATGAATAGCAAAGTGACAAGCATAGGAAGATAAAACAAGTGTAGCTTCAAAAATTTCAGCACATAGAGAGGTGTTTTAGTAACATGAAAATTTCTACAACCATATTTTCCTCTCTCATAATAATGTCCAGTAGTATCATGAGCAAATTCAACAATATAACTATCAAATGAAACATTCTTATCATGAGCTATATGCATAAAATTATTACTCTCCACATAAGCATAATCAATTTTATTAGTTGTAGTGGGAGCAAATTCAACAAAGTAGCTATCATTATTATTCTCATCAAGTGTAGGAGGCATAGTATAATCATCATAAAATGTACTCCCCATAGTAGGTGGCACCAAAAGGCTACTATCATTATAATCATCATAAATAGGAGGCAAAGTATCATCAAAGTAAATTTTCTCCTCCATGCTTGGGGGACTAAAAAGATCATGCTCATCAAAACCAGCTTCCCCAAGCTTAGCATTTTCCATATCATTAGCAACAATGGTGTTCAAAGTGTTCATATTAATATTACTACTAGCATGCAAATAAGGTTCCATAGGTTTTTCAATTTTTGCAACACACCATTTATGTCTTAACTCAGGAAATAGATTAAAAAGCTCCATGTTGCTTTCCATTATGCCTAACTAGTGTAAAACAAGAAACAAAAAGATGCAATTGCAGGATCTAAAGGAAATAGCTTCGAGTACTTACAACGGCGCCGAAAAATAGCTTAGTAGCCGAGATCCGGAGTGTGAGTACCTTTTACCTTTCCTCCCCGGCAACGGCGCCAGAAAAGTGCTTGATGTCTACTCACGCTTCTTTTCCTGTAGACAGTGTTGGGCCTCCAAGAGCAGAGGTTTGTAGAACAGCAACAAGTTTTCCCTTAAGTGGATCACCCAAGGTTTATCGAACTCAGGGAGGAAGAGGTCAAAGATATCCCTCTCATGCAACCCTGCAACCACAAAGCAAGAAGTCTCTTGTGTCCCCAACACACCTAATAAACTTGTCAGATGTATAGGTGCACTAGTTCGGCGAAGAGATAGTGAAATACAGGTGGTATGAATGTATATGAGCAGTAGTAACGGCACCAGAAAATAGCTTGATGCTACAACTGGCGTGTGGTTGATGGTGGTAATGTTGCAGGCAGTACGGATGCAGTAAAACAGTAAACAAGCAGCGATAATTGCAGTATTTGGGAACAAGGCCTAGGGATTATACTTTCGCTAGTGGACACTCTCAACATTGATCACATAACAAAATAGATAAATGCTATACTCTACACTCTGTTGTTGGATGATGAACACCACTAATTGTGTAGGATTACACGAACCCTCAATGCCGGAGTTAACAAGCTCCACAATATTCGATATTCATATTTAAATAACCTTAGAGTGCATGATAGATCATTGCAATTACACCAAGTACTAACATAGCATGCACACTGTCACCATCACACTATGAAGGAGGCATAGATCACATCAATACTATCATAGCAATAATTAACCTCATAATCTACAAGAGATTACAATCATAACCTACGCCAAGTACTACACGATGCACACACTGTCGCCATTACACCGTGCAGGAGGAATAGACTACTTTAATAACATCACTAGAGTAGCACATAGATGAATTGTGATACAAAAATCATATGAATCTCAATCATGTAAGGCAGCTAATGAGATCATTGTATTGAAGTACATAGGAGAGAGATTAACCACATAGCTACCAGTACAGCCCTTAGCCTCGATGGAGAACTACTCCCTCCTCATGGGAGACAGCAGCGGTGATGAAGATGGCGGTGGAGATGGCAGCGGTGTCGATGGAGAAGCCTTCCGGGGGCACTTCCCCGTCCCGGCGGCGTGCCGGAACAGAGACTCCTGTCCCTCAGATCTTGGCTTCGCGATGGCGGCGGCTCTGGAAGGTTTCTCGTACCATGGCTTTTCCGTATCGAAGATTTAGGTCAGGGACCTTTATATAGGCGAAGAGGCGGAGTCGGAGGGCTGACAAGGCGACGACACAACAGGGGGGCGCGGCCCCCCTAGCCCGCGCCAGCCTGGCGTCTGGGCCCCCCAGGGCTCCCCTCTGGCGGCTCTCGGGTGTTCTGGAAGCTTCGTGGGATTTTAAGATCTTGGGCGTTGATTTCGTCCAATTCCGAGAATATTTCCTTACTAGGATTTCTGAAACCAAAAATAGCAGAAAACAGGAACTGGCACTTCGGCATCTCGTCAATAGGTTAGTTCCGGAAAATGCATAAAATCATCATAAAGTGTGAACAAAACATGTAGGTATTGTCATAAAACAAGCATGGAACATCAGAAATTATAGATACGTTGGAGACGTATCAATGCTAGATTTGAAAAATTCTTGAATTAATAAAGAATCCATGTTTAGAAATTTCTCTTCTTGATGCTATTAAAATTCCTCCTTATTCTAAATGTATGAAAGACATTGTCACTAATAAAAGGAAAATACCTAACGAAGCCATAACCGCCATGCTTGTTGATTACTCCTTTAAAGGAAAACTACCTGAAAAGTTTGGAGATCCTAGTATACCTACTATCCCGTGAAATATTAAAGATAACTATGTTAAATATTCTTTATGTGAGTTCGGTGCTGGTGTAAGTGTCATGCCTTTCTCTTTATATAATAAACTCCATTTGAATAAACTTGTTCCCAGTGATGTTTCTCTTCAAATGGATGATAAGTCTAATGCTATTCCTATTGGTATATCTGAAGATTTTCCTTTCATGCATGATAGCTAATGTGGAAATACATGTAGACTTCATTATATTTGAAATGCCTGGAGATGAAAATTTATCTATTACTCTTTAGAGACCTTTTATAAATATTGCAGGGTCTGTGATTAATTGTAATGAGAGCAAGGTGACATTCCATGTCAAGGGAAATGAGCATACTGTTCATTTCCCAAGGAAGAATCCTAGGTATATGACAAAGAAAAGTGTAAACACTATTGAAATAAGAAATCTTATGATTGGAAGTATTGAAATACCAATGCCACCCCATGAGCCAAAGTATGCAATATTTATGATTGAGACAATACCAATCAAGTATGAGGTACCCTAAATATTTCTCTCTTATAACTAATAAACAAATCATTGTTCCTATCCTTGTCATAGTGTTAATGAGACTCGATCAACCTTCTTACTAATATGATAATGCTGAGACGATGATTCCCAGTGAAAATTTGCTACAATAACTTTAAATATTATCTGAAATTCCTTCACTCTATTCAAGGAACTTTAATTATTTATGTTGAGTTCTCACAGTTTTTAAGTTTTAAAAAATATTAAAGAGAAAACACCATAATCCGAGAAAATTTCCAGGTCATATTTCTGTGCAAATGAGCCACCACATGAAAAGGGCATCACCAGAAGGTACCCAGGGGCTGAAAGAGCATTGGTGGCATGGTCCCCACCCCAAGCCGCGCCACCGATCCTCTTTTGCCCTTCCAAACTCTGTTTCACCTCTATTTCCACTCCAATCTTCGTCTTACCCTAGAAATGTCAATATATACATGTCTCTGCCGATCTAATCTCACACTGAATCTTTTCGGGCGCTGATACATCTCCAACGTATCTATAATTTCTGATGTTCCATGCTTGTTTTATGACAATACCTACATGTTTTGCTCACACTTTATAATGATTTCATGCATTTTCCGGAACTAACCTATTAACAAGATGCTGAAGTGCCAGTTCCTATTTTCTACTGTTTTTGGTTCCAGAAAGGCTGTTCGGGCAATATTCTCGGAATTCGACTAAACGAAGACCAAATATCTTATTTTTCCCGGAAGGCTCCAGAACGCCGAAGGAGAGTCAGAGGCGGGCCAGGGGGCCACCACACCACACCTGGGCGCGGGCCCAGGCCTGGCCGCGCCACCAGGTGGGGAGGGCGCCCTGGTGCCCCTCCTGCGCCGCCTCTTCGCCTATATAAGCCCTTGCGACCTAAAAACGCGATACCAATTGACGAAACTCCAGAAAGACTCCATGGGCACCGCCGCCATCGCGAAACTCCAATTCGGGGGACAGAATCTCTGTTTCGGCACCCTGCCGGGACGGGGAAGTGCCCCCAGAAGCCATCTCCATCGATGCCACCGCCTCCATCATGCTCCGTGAGTAGTTCCCCAATGGACTACGGGTTCTAGCTGTAGCTAGTTGGTACTCTCTCTCCCATGTACTTCAGTACAATGATCTCATGAGCTGCGTTACAGGATTGAGATTCATCTGATGTAATCGGTGTTGTGTTTGTTGGGATCCGATGGATTGTTACATTATGATTAGTCTATCTATAAAGTTTGTGAAGTTATTGTTGCTGCAATCTTGTTGTGTTTAATGCTTGTCACTAGTGCACGAGTGGCATGATCTTAGATTTAAGCTC
Source organism: Lolium perenne (assembly GCF_019359855.2). Taxonomy (NCBI): domain Eukaryota; kingdom Viridiplantae; phylum Streptophyta; class Magnoliopsida; order Poales; family Poaceae; genus Lolium; species Lolium perenne. Next base: position 177,472,924 of record NC_067246.2, on the reverse strand, counting down.
TATATGTATTGCTTAGATTGTATCTACAAGTTGTTTGCACATGTCTATGTCCGGAACCCAAGGCCCCAGAGTGACAGCAACTGGGATAACTGGAGGGGAAGGCGTAGGTATGAGGATCACATGTTTTCACCAAGTGTTAATGCTTTGCTCCGGTGCTCTATTAAAAGGAGTACCTTAATTGCCAGTAGATTCCCTTGAGGCCCGGCTGCCACCGCCTGGTAGGACAAAAGATGTTATGCAAGTTTCTCATTGCGAGCACGTATGACTATATATGGAAAACATGCCTACATAATTAATAATCTTGATGTTCTGTCTTAATGCTATTTCAATCCTATCAATTGCCCAACTGTAATTTGTTCACCCAACACTTGTCACTTGTTATTGGAGAGTTACCACTAGTGAAGATAGCTGGGAACCCCGGTCCATCTCTCATCATCATATACTCGTTCTATATGTCATTGGAAGTAGTATCAACTATTTTCTGGTGCCATTGCCTCTGTGTTACTGCTACTGCTGCTGTGTTACTGTTACTATTGCTCTCATATTACTGCTGCTTTCACATCACCCCTGTTACTAGTGCTTTTCCAGGTGTAGCTGAATTGACAACTCAGTTGTTAAGGCTTATAAGTATTCTTTACCCCCTTGTGTCGAATCAATAAATTTGGGTGTTACTTCCCTCGAAGACGTTTGCGATGCCCTATACTTGTGGGTTATCAAGACTGTTTTCTGGCGCCGTTGCCGGGGAGGCATAGCTCTACTCATAAGTTCACCTGGGGAGTACACTCTACCTCTCTCTCTGTTTTTGTTTTATTTTATTTTGTTTTGCTTAGTTTACTTTTGTCTAGTTTATTTGTTCTTAGTTTATTTCTGTCTAGTATTAGTTTGCTTAGTTTACTTTTTTCTAGTTTGTTTTTGTCTTATTTTACTTTTCTTATATACCCAAAAATCCATAAAAAATTGAAAAACCGAAAAATTAAAAACTGTTGTTATGGGAGAACCCACAACCTATTTGGAGCTTATTGAAATATATATGAATTATAGAGAATCAAGAACGGGTAAAGTCATGAGTGCTGTGATAGAAAAATTGAATACAACTGCTAAAATCTTGCTTAAACGCCATGATATAAACTGTTGCTCTAAACATGATACTAAACATCTGAAATTCCAATGTGGCTTTAGTGAAGAAGTTTTAATTAAGAACTATAATTGGAATAACTATATTCATTTTGGGTTCGAAGAGGTAGAACAATTTGTTTTATTTATGGGAGCCTCTTAGATAGAATCCTTCATGGCTAAAAATTATGAAACTTGTGTTGTTTGTAAGGACCTTAAAGATTATGTCTCTTCTATCCTTAATTTTTGCATAGAAAGTTACAGCGATAATCCTTATATCATTGATTAAAAAGAGAGACTCATTAATGCACAAGAATGCACTCACAATTTGCAGGAACCTGTGGAAGAAGAAATTGATGAACCTGAAAGCTCATTGGATGAAAAAGAGGAGGAGAGTGATGAACAAAAGGAGGAAGAATGGATTAGCTACCCATGCCAACCTTCTAATGAGAGTAACTCTTTATCTCTTACACTATTTGATTGTCCTCCATGCTTACCAAATAAGGATGAATGTTATGTTCCTGTGGATTCTCTTGAAATATTCCCTATGAGTAAAACTTGTGAGAATTTCTACTGTTATCTATGATAATCCATGCTATTTTGATAAATCTTATGATAATGCTTTGTTTGTGCCTGATATCGAAATGCATGGTACTAAAGAGTTTTGTTTAGCAAATGTTTATGATAAAGCTCTAGATGATGGTCCTATGTTACTTGATAATATTAATTGTACTACTAATGAAAATGGGATTGGAGAAGTCTTGCCTTTATCTAGGAGTCACATATCTTTTGAGATTGATCAATCATCTTGTTATATTATTGAAAAAAGTGGGTTTGAAAGTTTAATCCCATTATTTTTGAGCTTGATAAAAATTATGTGTTTGTGGATCATGAAAAGCATGCTTTATGTGATAGTTATATTGTTGAGTTTATTCATGAAGCTTCTGAAAACTATTATGAGAGAGAGGAAAATATGGTTGTAGAAATTTTCATGGTACTAAAACACCTCTCTATGTGCTGAAAATTTTGAAGTTACTCTTGTTTTATCTTCCAATGCTTGTCACTTTGTTCTTCATGAATTTATTTGTGTACAAGATTCCTATGCATAGGAAGTGGGTTAGACTTAAATGTGTTTTGAATTTGCTTTTTGAGGCTCTCTTTGCTTCAACTCTCATCCTTATGTGAGCATCATTAAAATTGCTGAGCCCATCTTAATGGGTATAAAGAAAGAACTTCTTGGGAGATAACCCATGTGTTTATTTTGCTACTATTTTGTTGTGTCTTGGAAGTTGTTACTACTGTAGCAACCTCTCCTTATATTTATTTTATTGCATTGTTGTGCCAAGTAAAGTCTCTAATAGAAGGTTGATACTAGATTTGGATTTCTGCGCAGAAACAGATTTTTAGCTGTCACGAATTTGAGTAGGTCTCTCTGTAGGAAACCCAAAAAATTCTGCCATTTACGTGCGTGTTCCTCAGATATGTACTCAACTTTCATTAGTTTTGAGTTTTCTTATTTGAGCAACGGAAGTACCTCTTAAAAATTCGTCTTTACTGGCTGTTCTGTTTTGGCAGATTTTGTCTCTGTTTTTTGCATTGTCTCTTGTGGACTTTAAACAAGGCTTTCTAGACGTGGAGAGCTGTAGCTAATGTTTTATTGAGTTCTTGCAATGTGTCACTACAGGACTAAAGTGGATTAAAGTTTTTTGAGTACTAACCCCTCTAATGAAGTTTATGAGAAGTTTGGTGTGAAGGAAGTTTTCAAGGGTCAAGAGAAGAGGATGATATATGATCAAGAAGAGTGAAAAGTCTAAGCTTGGGGATGCCCCCGTGGTTCATCCCTGCATATTTCAAGAAGACTCAAGCGTCTAAGCTTGGGGATGCCCAAGGCATCCCCTTCTTCATCAACAACTTATTAGGTCACTTTTATTGAGACTATATTTTTATTCGGTCACATCTTATGTGCTTTACTTGGAGCGTCTGTATGTTTTTATTTTTGTTTGTTTTTTAATAAATTCGGATCCAAGCAATCCTTGTGTTTGAGAGAGACACGCTCCGCTTTTTCATATGAACACTAGTGTTCTTCGTTTTACTTTTAATGTTCATGACAAAAGTTGGAAGCTATTGCACTTATTGTTATTTGGTTGGAAACAGAAAATGCCTCATATTGTCTTGGATAATTTGATACTTGGCAATTGTTTTGAGCTCTCAAGTAGATCATGATTAAGTTCTTGCACCATGTAGTTTAAACCTATTAGTGGAGAACTACCGTAGAGCTTGTTGAAATTGGTTTGCATGATTGGTCTCTCTAAGGTCTAGATATTTTCTGGTAAAAATGTTTGAGCAACAACAAAGACAGTGTAGAGTCTTATAATGCTTGCAATATGTTCTTTTGTAAGTTTTGTTGTACCGGTTCATACTTGTGTTTTCTTCAAACAACCTTGCTAGCCAAAGCCTTGTACTGAGAGGGAATGCTTCTCGTGCATCCAAAACCTTGAGCCAAAACCTATGCCATGTGTGTCCACCATAACTACCTACTATGTGGTATTTCTCTGCCATTCCAAGTAAATACTTCATGTGCTACCTTTAAACAATTCAAAAGTTATTATCTCTTATTTGTGTCAATGTTTTATAGCTCATGAGGAAGTATGTGGTGTTTTATCTTTCAATCTTGTTGGGCAGATTTTCACCAATGGACTAGTGGCTTCATCCGCTTATCCAATAATTTTGCAAAAAGAGCTGGCAATGGGGTTCCCAGCCCCAACTAATTAACTTTCATTAATAATTCTCTTCACATGTTTTGCCCTGATTCATCAGTAAGCAACTTAATTTTGCAAATAGACACTCCTTCATGGTATGTGAATGTTGGAAGGCACCCGAGGATTCGGTTAGCCATGGCTTGTGTAAGCAAAAGGTTGGGAGGAGTGTCACCCATAAATAAAACTAAAGTACATGTTTAAACAAAAGAGAAGAGGGATGATCTACCTTGCTGGTAGAGATAACGTCCTTCATGGGAGCCGCTCTTTGAAAGTCTGTTTGGCGAGGGGGTTAGAGTGCCCACTACCATTCGTTGACAACAACAAACACCTCTCAAAACTTTACTTTTATACTCTCTATATGATTTCAAAACTTAAAAAGCTCTAGCACATGATTTAATCCCTGCTTCCCTCTGCGAAGGGCCTTTCTTTTACTTTATGTTGAGTCAGTTTACCTACTTCCTTCTATCTTAGAAGCAAACACTTGTGTCAACTATGCATTGATTCTTACATACTTGCTTATTTGCATTCATCATATTACTTTTGTTGACAATTATCCATGAGATATGCATGTTGAAAGTTGAAAGCAATTGCTGAAACTTAATCATCCTTTGTGTTGCTTTGATGCTTTTACTTTGAATCTATTGCTTTATGAGTTAACTCTTATGCAAGACTTTTTGATGCTTGTCTTGAAAGTACTATCCATGAAAAGTTTTGCTATATGTTATATATTTGTTAAGCAAACTATAGATCGTTGCCTTGAGTCACTTCATTCATCTCATATGCTTTACAATAGTATGATCAAGGTTATGTAAGTAGCATGTCACTACATAAATTATTCTTTTTATCGTTTACCTACTCGAGGGCGAGTAGGAACTAAGCTTGGGGATGCTTGATACGTCTCCAACGTATCTATAATTTCTGATGTTCCATGCTTGTTTTATGACAATACCTACATGTTTTGCTCACACTTTATAATGATTTCACGCATTTTCCGGAACTAACCTATTAACAAGATGCCGAAGTGCCAGTTCCTGTTTTCTGCTGTTTTTGGTTCCAGAAAGGCTGTTCGGGCAATATTCTCGGAATTCGACGAAACGAAGACCAAATATCTTATTTTTCCCGGAAGGCTCCAGAACACCGAAGGAGAGTCGGAGGCGGGCCAGGGGGCCACCACACCACACCTGGGCGCGGGCCCAGGCCTGGCCGCGCCACCAGGTGGGGAGGGCGCCCTGGTGCCCCTCCTGCGCCGCCTCTTCGCCTATATAAGCCCTTGCGACCTAAAAACGCGATACCAATTGACGAAACTCCAGAAAGACTCCATGGGCGCCGCCGCCATCGCGAAACTCCAATTCGGGGGACAGAATCTCTGTTCCGGCACCCTGCCGGGACGGGGAAGTGCCCCCGGAAGCCATCTCCATCGATGCCACCGCCTCCATCATGCTCCGTGAGTAGTTCCCCAATGGACTACGGGTTCTAGCTGTAGCTAGTTGGTACTCTCTCTCCCATGTACTTCAATACAATGATCTCATGAGCTGCCTTACAGGATTGAGATTCATCTGATGTAATCGGTGTTGTGTTTGTTGGGATCCGATGGATTGTTACATTATGATTAGTCTATCTATAAAGTTTGTGAAGTTATTGTTGCTGCAATCTTGTTGTGTTTAATGCTTGTCACTAGTGCACGAGTGGCATGATCTTAGATTTAAGCTCTATATGTATTGCTTAGATTGTATCTACAAGTTGTTTGCACATGTCTATGTCCGGAACCCGAGGCCCCAGAGTGACAAAGAATCGGGATAACTGGAGGGGAAGGCGTAGGTATGAGGATCACATGTTTTCACCAAGTGTTAATGCTTTGCTCCGATGCTCTATTAAAAGGAGTACCTTAATTGCCAGTAGATTCCCTTGAGGCCCGGCTGCCACCGGCTGGTAGGACAAAAGATGTTATGCAAGTTTCTCATTGCGAGCACGTATGACTATATATGGAAAACATGCCTACATAATTAATAATCTTGATATTCTGTCTTAATGCTATTTCAATCCTATCAATTGCCCAACTGTAATTTGTTCACCCAACACTTGTCACTTGTTATTGGAGAGTTACCACTAGTGAAGATAGCTGGGAACCCCGGTCCATCTCTCATCATCATATACTCGTTCTATATGTCATTGGAAGTAGTATCAACTATTTTCTGGTGCCATTGCCTCTGTGTTACTGCTACTGCTGTTGTGTTACTGTTACTATTTCTCTCATATTACTGCTGCTTTCACATCACCCCTGTTACTAGTGCTTTTCCAGGTGCAGCTGAATTGACAACTCGGTTGTTAAGGCTTATAAGTATTCTTTACCTCCCCTTGTGTCGAATCAATAAATTTGGGTTTTACTTCCCTCGAAGACTGTTGCGATCCCCTATACTTGTGGGTTATCAGGCGCAAGTATTGTTTTTTGTCCATGTCCTTTAGATCTACCTTTTTGTCTGAGCCATGTCTTCCCGTTTGAGTACTCCTGCAGGGGTCCCTTAGTTAGCGAGAAGACCATGACACCAGAGTGGATATCTCAGTCTAGAAGCCAACCACAAGGAGGAGGATATGAAGTCACAAGCAAGGACTATTGGCGGGCGAAGTTTGAAGAAGGTGCAAAGGAGATGCGAGAACTCGAAGGAGCAAGATTCATAAGCCTGGTGGACAAAGACCTTCAAGCGAGGATTGATCTTCTCCACCGACAATGAAGAACTCATCCGGTTCAAGCCATCATATTAAATTGTTGCAGGAATATGAAGAGGCAGTCAACATAAAATATGTGAGAGGGATGCAAATGAACATCTCGGTCTACAACGAAACTATTGCAAGGCTTGAAGAAGATATCAAGCGCTACAAGGCTAGACTTGCAGAAGAATTTTATCTCAATGGATGCATGCATGAAGCACTGATTGAGATCGGAAAAAACACCAAGAAATAATTCCCGAAGGCATTGAGATGAAGAACTTACAACAACAGTCCAAGCTTGAGCTCATGCAGATGAGCGCATCATATCTAGAAGTCTCAGTTACAAATTAACTTGAGTAAATTGGACAAGCATAGAATATCTCTCAAGAATCAAGAGTACCAATAATAAAACAAAGGAAAAACATCATGGTAAATATTTAATTAATCTGAAGTTTGGAATAGAGATGTTCTTTTGTAGGATACAGATTTAGGAAGTGATGATAACAAGGGGGCATGAGATGCTCGTATTCAACTTAGTAATCTATGAGTAAACTGATGGTCATGGATATTTCAATACTTGTGCTCTGTTGAGAAGTGATTGAAAGGTAGGTACATGATGATTCAGTTAGCCAAGGAAAGTGAAAGACAAAGGTTGAGTAGAGCATATGACATGATTAAAATATACATGAATAAAGTTTATTTTGGTTACTAAGAAACAAGACAATTAACTAATACCATCAAAAGTGGTGAAAGTGTTCAAGAGAGTTGAACTTCATGTCTATCTTGTTATTAAAACTCTCTTCTTTTAACTAGTTATCCTATGAGACTTTGTCTATTTTGCGGATTAAATAATAACATCAAGATAATCATAATGGATACCTTCGAGAAGAATACAAAAATGAGGGTGGTTTAGTTGTCCAACATACAATAGTTATTCATGTTCAAAAGTAAGGTGTAGTTGCTAGAACTTCTATGTACATTTCCCTCATTTGCATGGTTGCTAGTATATAAATATTTTAAGATAAGTGAACATGCATAATTCGGTGATACAATGCTCGTATTTAGTTGATCAACCATAAGCTCATTGATGCATGATATAATCTATTCTCTTATTTGCTCGAGGACGAGCAAAGGATAAGCTCGGGGGAGTTGATACGTGCATTTTGTATCGTCATAATATAAACTTATAAGACTAGTTTATATTGTTATTTGCATTAATATAACATTACTTATGCATTTTTGATGATCTATGGGAGTTTCCTATAAAGTTCCTTTATTTTGGTTTTAACTCTGTATGGCAGAAAAACCTTATGTTAATATTTTGAGATTACATGAGATACGAGACTCAAAAATGGGAAAGGTCAGAGGCCACGCTTCGGAATTTTTCATAAGAACAAAATGAGTAGAAGTGGGCCACTAGGAGATCAACCGGTTAGGAATTAGGCCAGGTGGCACGGGGCCCACCCCAGACCACGCCAAAATTAGCTCTTTCAGCACTCGTGCATCATCTCGCCTCCTCCCTTCGTGTACCTCCTTATATACCTCGAAAAGCTCTCCTCCAAGGAGGACGGAGCTTTTTGCAAAACAAAGGACCACCACCACCACGATCTTCGTTTTGGGGGTCAGATTGGTCCTGCTCTCCACGCCGAAAAGAGGGATTTCGACACCATCTTCACCACCATCGTCGTTAACACCGTCTCCGTCAACCATGTGCTCACTCTCCATCACCATGAATGAGTAATTATGTGTAGGCATGTGGGGTAGGTGGGGATTGGATGACATTGATCATGTAATCAGGAATATGTATCGAGATTTGATGTATTTGTCTTGAGAATATTCCTGTATGGTGTTGATACACCTTTGATATGTTTAATGCTTGTTGCTAGGGCCTGACTGACATGATTTTAGCACTGAATTTTATTGCCCCATCATATATTTGAGTTTAGCATTTATCTGCAAAGTGTATTACCTATTATTATGTTGAACCTATGAACCCTAAAGTGACAGTTAGGGAAAAGAAGGGAAATATGTGTTAGTTTGAGGATATTATGTGTTCATGAAGTGCTAATGCATTGTTCCAGGTTATTCTAAAAGATAGACCTTAATTACCTATAGTTCCAAGCTGTTCCCAGTGAAATGGACAGGTAGGACAATAGATGTTGTCTTGGTTAGTACTCCCTCCGTTCGGATTAAGTCGACACGAGGTCTACAGAGAAAGTAGCGCATGCATGTAGAAGCTGGCGTCGATTAAATAAGTACCAAGGTAATATGTGTAACTGTATTTGGAACACATACCTACACACAACATAGTTAGAGATTAACACTATGTAATTTATATTTCATTATATGATCAATCTTATTCATGCAACACCCTTATATCACCTCATGCCTACGCTTTTAGCCACTAAAGTTACAACTTCACTACTTTCAGTGAAAACTGGAATCTGCTACTATTGTGTACTATTTTATTTTACTGCTTTGATTCAACTGCTGCAATCGCCACCTCTTTTTTGAGAATATTGATACACATGTGTGGTTGAGAGTGATGCCTCAAGTGCTAAAATATTATTGGTATTCTTGTGTTCTCGTTGATTCGAACTATAAATTTGGGTAATACTTCCCATCAAAGATTTCGGTGATCCAATATACTTGTGACCATCATGGCCTCGCGCTCGGCGATGAAGTGGAGCCCCCACATTTGGCTGTCAGCGCCCTAGTTGGGGTTCTCTTGCGCCTCTAGCATGAGCTCGCTCTGTCGCCATGTGATCTACTCGTCGTACATGTGGCCATCCGACAAAGGCGGCATGATGTACCCTTCGACTCTAATCGTCCAGCAGCTAGGGAGCCGCCAATACGGCGGGATAAGGAGTTCCTCCTTACGTAGGGCATGCAACTTGACGATGGTGATCTTTTGCAGCAGCTCACACTCTTCTTCGCCACTACCCCTGCTCTTGCTCTCGATGTTGTCATGGTTGTGCGACATGGCGAGGTACGGCTAGGGTTTGGCGAAGATGGCGAGAATGATGACTGGGGTTTGAGGTGTAGGACGATTGGCACTCACCTTTTATCGAGCGGAAACCAAGCGTCCGGTATAGGTGGGTGGACACCATTACGTTGGTGTCAGGGGTCGCGTCAGAAAACCGCAACAACACGCTACGTCTGTCTTGTAGAAAATATTGACCGAGGCATTGTGTCGCTACAGGAACGCTACCGAAGCGTTCTCAGCGCCCCCTGTTTGATCCCCTACATACGGGGCCGGCACGGGAGTGCCAATCAAACTTACCTGGCTTACTCTAGCGCCCACACGGTTTGGGGGGCCCCGACGGGGGGAGATATTGGTCCAGAGCCCAAAGGCCGTTTGGGGGGTGGTCTTTGGGGGCTCCCGGTGGAGGTGCTCTAGGTTTTCATCAAGTCCTAGCTACTCCCAAAGTTGCATGATCATCATCATGCATGCACTACCATCACCACCAAGGAGCACTACACATAGTAGTGTTTGACCATGTAGATCCAAAGTTAGAGTGCCCTATGGTCCTCTGTCATCCCAACAAAGCCATTACCTTGAGACATGTTCTTGAGGAGGTGGCCCCGAGTCACCATTAGATCCTCGGAAATGAACCCATCGGACTCTATGATGGCACCACATAGGTAGGGGTGCACATCGGTAGGTATATTGTCCCTGATAGCGGATGCCACCTCTTTCATGGCCTCGGTCATGCATGCACGTGATGGCGACCCCTCATCCGCCAAGGAAGACCTCTTCCTCCTCTTACTAGTGTCATTAGCAGTAGCACTAGGGCCAGCACAAAGGCCATCACCAGTAGCAGGGATGTTATCACCACCATCATCATCGTCGTCAAGGACAACGGTTTCGGGCTGCTTGGTCTCTACATAGCCAATGGAAAGTGTGTCGGGAGGATTTATGGAACCCATGGAATTTCTAGTAGCTAGACCATAGGAGAAGATCTGTTGCATATGTCTATAGTTCTGGATGGGATTGTTGAGGTGTTTTGTTTCCTTGTGGTTATCCTAAGATAGGGGAAATGAAATGTGTTCGTAGTGCTCCACATGTTAGATGAACTAACTAAAGTGACATGTTAGATATGCTGAAATAAGTCTTAGGACTGTGATGTGGCCTCTATAGAGCTCAACCTCCAAGACAGTGGTCAAGGTATCATCATCCCATTGTGCACTACTAATGTCTCTAAGAATGGACACATCGATCTACCTATTATCCACTTCCTAAGATGGTTGTACTCCTGCTGTGAGGACCCCTCTGTGAAATAGAATTCAAAGACCTTATTGGCAACAATGTTCAGGTGCACCTCCTTGAACCCCTTTTTATTCCTGACACCTCTCATGGTGAGATCACATATATTGTTAAGGACGAAGGTGGACAATAAAGCAGTCCACTTCATTAGTGTCTCCTTCATCCCCTTCGTTTTTCCAGTGTTGTGTGCCTTTCCAGCTTTGATTGGCAGCAACACTCCCAGCCTGCTCCACCACAACAGAACACATACCATGATCCAAAAGCACATCTGCATTATGTGGTTAGGCGAGCATCGACAATAACTGGGTCTGACAAAGATAGGAGGGCATGTCCTCGGTATCGAACATGGCCTTTCTAAATTCATCATTTGCCATGTCGTCCTGCATTGGCAACCATTAGTATTAGATATGTGATGAAGAACAATGTTAATTAAGGTAAATGAGAAGTGCAAAAGGAGAAGAACTGAAGAATACAAATTAATGCTAAAGTACAACAAGATCTACAACATTGACATACATAATCCACATCTACACAATACTATACTATACACAAGAAAGATTTTAGGAACTAAACAAGAACATACTATACACTAACATGAGCAGAACGTGAAAAGCCTGCCATACGACCACAAAACCTTCGATCTATCACTACATCGTGAACATCACTACCTATAAGAAAAAAACAGCCATGTGACCATAGATCTAGCACAACATTTACATAGACCTACCACATGCTCAAAGATCTTAGGTACCAACTAGGATTTGATAGTACTCACTACCATCGGAGGAACGGAGAAGGCAACAGACATATCCTAGAAAAGAGGAGGAAGAACATTTTTGCATCTATCTATTCTGCAACCTTTCGCTGCTTACCTGCTCGTTGGTGAAGACCTTTCCCGAGATGGAGAGCTCAAGGTGGGAGGGGAACGGTGACGCGGTTTTTTTGGTGAGCCAAACGGTGATAAATAGATGATGTGAATTGGCAAGAGGTGAAAAAAATTCCCTCACCGACTTTTCGGGGGAAAACGCGAGCCCATGGAATCCCCCTCCCCATTTTGGCCGCGCAGAGCTCGGGTCTAGAAAACACGATGATTCGGGCGTTCCTCTGCAGAATGAATTAAGAACCGTACTGGACGAGATTCGGCAATGACCCTCGCAACTGAACGACCCAAATTTGGCTCCCAAGGGACTGCATGCATCATTGCTGGCAACACATCTGAACGGATCGGTAGCGCGATAAGAGGGGGGTGAATGGTCGCTACACATTTTTTATATCTTTTTCAGTTTTATATGCGATGTGGAAGTAAAGGTGGCAACTTTAGCAACTACGGTGAACCTAGTATGAACCTATGCGATGCAACAAGTAAAGGAACCGACAAGATAGTAAGAGAGAGGGAGCGGGACAACCGGGGTAGCAGATAGGAGACGTGGTGTGTTTACCGCAGTTCCTCCCATAAGAGGGAGTACGTCTGTGTTGAGGAGGTGTGGACCACGAAGGTCCAACGACCACACAGGCCTCACCTTCTTCCTCGATAAAACCCCACGAAGGAGATTTCCCTTCTCCACTAAGTAGCTGGTCGAGGCGGCGGTTCCTTCACAAGGTTGGGGCGAGCTCCACAACATCGGAGGCTCCCAACACCCTATGGGGCTAGCACAAATTCAAGCTAGCATCCATAGGAGCTCATCTCCAACAGATCCCACAATAGGAACCCTAACTTCAAGATCCACTAAGGACTAGGTGGTATTGGTGAAATCTCTCTTGGTAGAACTATAGATCGGGGTCTCCTCCACCAATCCTCAAAGTTTGGGCAAACTTGGTTGGATGGGGAGGGAGATCCTCAAGGTTTTGAGCTCAGCAACAATGGAGGAGAGAGAGAAGACTTGGGTCGAGGTGGGTAAGAAGGCCCCCTTTTATAGGGGCCCTCGAATCCAACCGTTATGTTCAGTTCCTGCCCAACCGGTACTACCACTCCTGGGAGCGGTACTACCGCTCTGGGTCTGAGATTAGCTTGCAGTGCTGCCACGTGGGACTCAAGCGGTATTACCATTGTCGGTACGTCAAGGTACCGGCAGGGTCTCTGCGAGTCCCGGACTCCTACCCGGTACCATGGCGGTACCAGGGCGGAGTACCGTGGTTTGCAATCACCAGTACCAAGGTGCCGGAGCGGTACTACCGGTCAAGGTACCGTCAAGGTACCGACATGTATACTGCAAGCCTTTCCCTCGTGCGAAGATAGATGCGGTACTGGTGACCGGTACCAATAGCTATAGAGGTACTGCCACTCTTGGTAGCGGTACTACCGGTCAAGCTGGAACTGTTGTCTTCTATTTTCCTCTCCAATCATGTTGCCTCGCGACACACACACAGACAACCAGAAAACCTATAAGCTACTCTTGAGTCTTCCGATCCTGAGGTGTTCAGCGAGGGCACCGTGCACCTGCAAATCTTTTCAAAGCAACTATGCACACGGTAAAAATTCATTCTAGTGTTGTTATCAAACACACAAAACACTAAGGATTGATTTTGCTCTTTCAACATCACATATTTTGTGTTTACCAGTAGTACTTGCGGTGACCCAGAACAACACTACATGTTGTAGCGTACAATTTTTTGGCATAACACTCATGACACACCATTTCATAAATATTACACAAGTCATAGTGGTACAACCGAAGCATCGTGGCTCCAAACTCATCTATCTTAATAAACTTAAGGTGGCAAATCAAAAGTCTACAAAGATTTGAGATTCTCCTCGGTCCAATGAGGAGTGAAAGAAAATGAAAACTTCAAATTGAAGGTCTTGAAGCAAGATGAGACAGCTCAGTCTACTTCATACGATCTCAACAACTTATTTAATAGGGTATTACACTACTCAGCTCATTTATCTTAGTCTAATAGTTCTAAGGTTTTGTCTCTAGTTCCTCCTCCTCTATTATGTAAACTATATCATAGTCTATTTCTTTGGTGCATCCGGACAAATATGGTTTTGCATAGTAGACCTCCTCTCCTCCGGGTTCGTCTATAGCCTCCTCGTCATTCGTATCAAACTCTAAATAAAGGGGTACAAAGCAATAGATTGAGTTTGGTAGTACTCAGTAAGTTCTATGGTGGTTGTTTGATGTATAGTCACGGATCAGGAGATCATGGGCATGTGTAGATTTTCTAAAATGGGTTTTTAGAAAAGGTAAGATTTAAATTATAAAAACTACGACCTTTAGTCCCCACGGTCCTGCTTTGATCTTAGTTCTTTATCCTAGAACATGGAGTATCATGACACGTTCTATTCACTCTCGAGCGGTGTGCTACTTTCCAAACAAATGTTTTAAGCCTTGTTGCTCAACTGTGAGTATGTCCTTGTTCACACAATCCAAAATGGTGTGATGCTCGATTAAAAGACAAGCCAATCAATACCCTTCTCCACGACCCTACATTCCACCCAGTGTAATGAGTTTTCGTTGAGAAACCTACGCTCAATTACCCTCCCTTGTATGATACCGTAGTTGTCATTCCGCAACATGAAAGGGGATGTTTTCGGCTCCCACCCTGCTGAGTTCCACCATGGAACCATCCCAACTAAGTATTTAAGGAATGTGAAAGGAAAAAAAGGTATAGCTGACTTTCCCATCCCACTAACTCTAGGATCTATTGTCAACATTATGTATACGATGCTAGGATGATTGACTACATTTGTTGTTTAATTCTTATGGCGTTGTTGGTACAATGGAACCTCTACTATATATAGGTATTCACCCTAAACATGGTTCCATTGCCAAGCCAATAGCTTACACAACTTTTGTACGGTAACCCTCAATTTTATAATTTAGCTTTTTTTTCATTTGAATGCAATGAGGGTCTTGGGAAATGTTTTAAAATTTATCAACTGAATGCAAGATGAATTTGACTAGTGACTTTGAATAACCACAGTTCACAAAATCTAATGGGCCCTAGACCTTGGTCTCTGAAAATAACATCATTGTCCGATAAGGACAATGTTTAAGATCCAAATGATACTATGGTGCATACTATGGGATGCTTTACTATTTTGTGTGTTGTATCCCTCCCTTTTAGCGATGCTTTTAAGATTTTGGTCAAATATTTATCACTGCTTGCCTTAAGGCAAAGTGGTGAATTTTATTTTATAAAAGTCTTTTACTTTTATGAGTGTAGCATGATACTTGAAGATGTGGAAGATTATGACCTATGTATTTTGCACACTTTCGTTGTCATGGTGGGATATCACAATGATATCAACGCGTTGCAGTAATATCAATTGTTCACGAGACTTGGTTAAATCCATGCTCTGGAGTGCAACTATGAGATCAATGGCCATCCATATACCAAAGGGTACTACCTAGCCAATGATATTTATTCAAGATGGTTGAAATTTGGGAAGACAATCTCATACCCTCTAATCAGAAGAAATCTTGGTTTACTTCATGCTAGGAGAGTTGTAGGAAAGATGTCGAGTCGGTATTTGTTGCTCTTCAAGCTTATGGTGCTATTGTTAGGTATCATGTTCTTATCTGGTCGACATCTCAGATGTGTGAGGTCATGAATCCTTGTGTGGTCATGCACAACTTGATCAATGAGAGTGACTCTTGCTTCACTGGTTGATGATTATTCATACGACTCATAGGGGCCTCTTGCCTAATTTGGTCACAAGGTTCCAACCGAGTTTTCTGATTTCCTCATGTGCATGCGGAAATCCGTGGTGATCAAGTTTTGCACCAACTACAAAATGACCTAGTAGAGCATTTGTGGGTTCTCAAAGGAAACGTCCCCGATTATTTGATACAGTTGAACTTCTTGAATTTAAATTTATTTGAAGTGTATCAATTATGTTATTTCTATTTTTACTTTTTGTAAACTATTTTATGTCGTAACCATGTAACTTTGTATAATTGTTAGATTAAGGAGAAAATTGGAAATATTCTATAGGGATGCCGTTAGTGGATGAAGGAACGGTCGGCTGTTGTAGTGGATGGAATAGTGTCCGGCCAACTCCGGGAAGCTACTGTACACCTCATCTGCAACTGCCATTGCCGAGACTCGCATATGATTGCCCATGATGTTGACGATGTCACTCCATTGTAGCGCACCTTTGGTGTGCGGTAGACAATGCAAGCTCAGATACATTCCAAAGCAGACATTCACTTGATATGACGGTTTTCGGAGTGACTTAATAAAAGAAAAATCATCCGGATATCTTCTCTTTTCACCTTTTATTAGTTTGAGGGGTTCTCCAACCATCAATAATATCTTCTAGATATGCCTAGACATCTTCATATAGTTTAAGCACATGGTTAGTCCACTAATAATCTTGTCATTAACACCAAAACGACTGAGGGGGTAAATCCGTAAATGCCCTTTCATCATTTTTTGTTAAAATGGTAAATATGACAGAATAATTATGTTAAAACAATTAAAAATACATTACTTTCGAACTGATCACATCACATTGGATACTTTGATGCTTGATTCCCCCGAACCACTTGAAATAAAATTAAAACGAAAAAAGCATGATAGCTAAGATCAAAATGCATATACAAATACCACCAGCAGCAAATGGACACCAGTACGTGTACGTAAGCCAGCAAGTAGCAGCAGCTGCTTCTTTTTTTTTTCATTGGCAGCTGCTTCATAAAACAAAGCAAAGATTGGCTCGGAGCCAGGCTGAAAAGATTAAATAATTATCTGACCATTATTTAGTGCTTAATCACTCGACCAAACCAGATTAGATTATGAGGCGATCAGCACAGGGACGTAGATTTTTTTGGATCCATCGTGTCGCCGGCTGCATCTACCTATCGTACAGGATGGCCGGTGGGCCCGTACGTCTCCTCGTGAGGGCAAGCATGTTAATCGAGGCCGATGATAGTGGGCGCGTTGGTAGGGTGCGAGCCTTTTGGCTCGCATCGGTCCAGTAAAAAACAGCTCGTTTGGTTGCGTGTAAGTGGTTCGTGGCCACAATCGGTTCTCAAAGCACCTCTGGGATAGGTTCTGGAAGAACGCTCGAATCGGTAGTTTTCAGCGGGCCTGTCCCGTTGTCGTGCCATTTTGCACACTCGGGTGCAATGGTTGCATGTGTGGAGAAGCGCTGGGGACAGCGCGTTGTCTTGGTCCTCACTCCCCACTTTTTCTCACCGGTTCGTTCCTTCTCTCTCCCCATTCACTCATGGCACAGACAGCACCACCCTGTCCCATCAATCGCCGCCATGGCCTCCTCGCCTCCTCCTCCGCCATCCTCTCCAGCGCCGACGGATCCAGCCGTACGGCCGACAGCCACCAAGTCCAACGAGGCGCTCCTGCGCCTCGTCCGCGAGTACGAGGCCGGAGGCGGCGACTCGGCAGCGCAGATCGATGTCGGCCGCGTACCGGTGTTGAATCGACCATCGCCATTCGCAAGCACGAGGTCGGTCGGCGTCGCAACCCGGAGCGTCGCCGTCCTGGCTCTTCAAGCCGCCGGGATTCAACCGGCGGATCCATCGGGGACTGGGTTTTTTGCCCCGTCCCCACTAGGGTTTCCGATGGCGAGAGCGACCGCAATGGCGACCGTTGCACCGGGCTCCAGTAGGGAGATGGAGCCCCCGTCGGGGTTCGCGTAGACCCGATGCACGCGGCGATGCCATGGGGCATGCCGCGTCTGCCTGCCCCCTATGGCGCACCTCCCATCGCGTCGCCCCCGGGGTTCAGCCGACCTCGTGCTCGGCGGCAGACGACAACACCATCGGCGCCCCGCTTCCTGGCCGCTGCACCGCCGCCGTCGCTGAGGACCTACGCTCCGGCTCCGCCTCCTCCTCCACCCGGATTTGGTGTGCGACCTCCTAGAGGACCAACCGACGCCTGCGTGCGTCGTGTTCCTCCTCAGAGTGGGCCGCTGTCTCTCCATCCAATCGTAAGTACCTTCAATCAACTCCTTGTCGCTTGTTTACATCGACTAGATGACATTGTAGATGTGAATGTAGATAGGATTGATTGCAATGTGCATGCATGTTGTTGACAGTGCTTATGCTTGCCATGTCAAGCCCAATGTCAAGTCCATGTCAGTGCTTGAGCTTGGCATTGCCATTATCCATGACATTGCTTGAGCTTGGCAATGCCAAGCTCAAGCACCATGATTGGCTTGACAATGATTGTTCTTTGCATTGGCACAATGTCAAGTCCATGACACTGCTTGTCCATGACATTGCTTCTGCTTGGCAATGACATTGCTTGGTTGTGTTTGTGCTTGACAATGGCATTGCTAGCTTGTGCCTGTGCTTGTGCTTCTGCAAGTCCATGCTTCTGCTTTTCCATGTCATTGCTTGCTTGAGCTTGGCATTGCTTGCTTGTGCTTATGCAAGTCCATGCTTCTGCTTGTCCATGCCATTGCTCGCTTGAGCTTGACTGAAAGGACGATATGTCGCCTAGAGGGGGGTGAATAGGATTTTAAAAACTCTTACAGACTTGGCTTGTAAAAATGCGAAATTAAACTAACGTTTATTTTACACGCACAAATCCTAAATATGCTAGGCTCAACTAAGTGCAACAATAATAACTAGAGCTAAGCAAGATAGGCACAATATATATGAACAACAAGTGATAGCAAGATATAATAGATACTTCAAGCACGATGGCTATCACAAGGAAAGAAATCTCGGGTATAGAAATAACCGAGGCACGCGGAGACGAGGATGTATTCCCATGTTCCCATTCTTTGCAAGAAGGTACGTCACGTTTGGAGGGGTGAAGGTCCCACAAAGGATTCCTCAACGCCACGAAGGCTCACCCTATTCTCCGAGCCAAACCCACGAAGGATAATGGCACTTTCCTTATGGTTAGCTTTTCCTCCACTCCGGAGATGGCAAGCTCCAAAACCACTTCACAAGCTCCACGAAGGAGAAGCCCGGGTCTCTTCACAATCTTCCTTAAAGAGATCACCGGAGCACCAACCGCCAAGTCAACTAGGAGGTCTCCCTCCAAGAGTAACAACCTCACGGTCTCTCACTCGAACTAATCGTGGTGGAGAGCTCAACACTATGCAATGATGCAAAGCAAGAACACTAGAGGTGTTCAAATCCTTCACACTCGAATCTCACCAACGCAACAAATGCTAGGATGAGATTAGAGAGGAGGAACAATGGAGGAAATCAACAAATGACTCCAAGATCTAGATCCTAAGAGTTCCTGTCACTTAGAGAAGAAATGGATCTGATGAGGTTGTAGATCTAGATCTCCTCTTTCAAATCCCCCAGGAATATGCAAGAATCATAAGAGGGATTGGAGAGGAAGCAAGCTCAAGAAGGTCAACAATGGTGGGCAAAAACGTGCCTAAGAACCCTAAGAACAATGGGGAAGAAGGCCCCTTTTATGGCCCATCAAAATATGACCGTTTGGGGGCAGAATAGAGCCACCCAGTACTGAACCCGGTAGCTACCGAGCTGACTACCGACCTACCCGGTAGCAGCACTCGGTGGACCGGGCTGTGTACCGAAACTGCGATAACTTTTGCATCCGGACTCCGATTTCGATGGTCTTGAGCTCGTTGGAATCATGACAACGAGCTCTAGAACATTATGCTTAGAAACATCATAGTCCAACTATTGAGTAAGAACATAATATAAAAGGTTTTTCCTATCTATAAAAGCATCAAACCGGTAAAACCTCCAACCATGAAAACACAATAGAAGATGCATACGAATTCCGTTTTCGATGAACTTGGGCTTGTTGTAAAGCTAACAGCAAGCTCAAGAACCTAACACAGAGAAACACCAAGTAGAAACAAGATTTATGGAATGCAAAGCATGCAAAGGGTTGAGCTCCCTAAGACGATGTGACCAAGTTACCCAACCAAAAGCCCCTCTTGATAGTGCGGCTATGTATCCTATAATCCGGTCTCCCAACAACCACCTTGAGACCGGTAAAAGGAAAACCTAGCAAGGCCATACCTTTTCCTTGAGCATCCCGCTTTATCTTGATGATAACTCTTCAAGCTCCACTCAAACCGGAATGCCTCACTTGATCATTGTTGCTCCGTGAAGACTCACAAATACTCCCCCATACACCATGATGGGAAAGCTCCATTGATGCACATTTTCACATGTCCATTATCACCAAATGGACGGCAAGCTTCAAGCATGTGATCCTCTTGAGATGCTCATCTTGAACTTGTCCAACTCGACCTTGATGACGATCACCACTTGATGTCATCCTCTGATGGGCTATATGAGATCTCACTTTTGATACATGCACATGGAAAGATACCTAACCCACAGACAAGGGCACATATATGATGGGTTAGTTCATAAAGCATAATTGATAAGGCTTATCATAACACATGACTTCACGTGGCACAATCTTCATGCTTCATGTGTTGACCAATCTTAAATCTATTCTTCACTCTTCGTATTGGTCAACCGTGTATCTTCTCATGCTCTATCATACTATCTTGAGGTGTATATAGAATTCTTCATTTGTTTGCATGCTCTAAATCTTAGTCAACCATAGCTCAACTTATGAGACTATCATGACACCGAATTAGAGACATAACTTGAATTCTTCACTTGGAATCAAGCACTCAAGATCATGATCATTCGTTGCTTATCACAGAAGCTAGAGCATGGCTAATATTGAGTTCCACATAAGAACTCCATCTTCGTTTCTTCTTCTTGATCATATCACATATATATCTTCAAATCGATGATCTTGATGCCAATACACAAGGTATATCTTTATCTTCATGGCATCCATACTTGAATCCAACACATGGAATACAAGTAGTACCTATGGAATATTCCTTCATATAAACTCAATGAAAACATTAGTCCATAGGGTTTGTCACTAATTACCAAAACCACGCATAGGGGCAATATACCCTTACAATCTCCCCCATTTTGGTAATTGATGATAACCACAATAAGAGGGTTTATATAATGAATATTAGAAACAAGTACGCAACTTATCCAAAGTTGTATACAAGAGGTTGTATTTGATATGGTTAAGTAACACAAAGCTACTAGCCCATATCAAAACCTGCTCTGCTCACACAACTACAACTAATGCAAGGGATGTGAGTAGAACAAATATATATAGAGCAAACTCCCCCACAATGTATGCACGTGTGATGAACATGAATTCATTTCATATATTGATGTGGCCCTACCCAAGGACGACACTACATCAAGACCGATAAGCCCTCCTCGTGGCCCAATGAAACGAGCTCAAGCCCAAGCCATACACCAAGAGGTGAGGTCGCTCCTTTCCACGTATGCATTTGATACCTCATTGGATGGCATGCTACTTCATGCAACTACCTTGTGTTCAATCAGGTACATCGGTCAAGAAGCGAGCCACGGAGACCAAGCCGATGGAGAGGAAGATGGAAATGAAGAAGATGGAGTCCCAGTGCTCCAGCCGGAACTTCCGCCCCCTAGGACCGGAACTTCCGGCCAGAGGCCTCCCAGATGCCCTCCAGCGCCCAAGAAGAAGCATCCAGTCGGAACTTCCGCTCCGAGCGACCGGAACTTCCGGCCACCAGAACTTCCGCCCAAGTTCCGCCCTTGTTCCGAAAACGCGCCAAAACACCCCTGGATGACACTGCAAGGAAATCGGCTGTTTTCGGAACTAGGCCGGAAGTTGGCGGAACTTCCAGCCCGACCGGAGCTTCCGGCCCTCAGGACCGGAACTTCCGCCCAGATGCCGCCAAGATGCTGTCCAGCCTTAAGTGAAGGGAATCCAGCCGGAACTTCCGCCCAGGACGGCCGGAACTTCCTCCTACTCGACTTTCAGCACAAACAACACTTTTCAGCATGTAACTTACCCCTTCGCCCCTCCCACTATAAATAGCCATGTTGGCTCAGATCTGAGATTAGACTAGATGTGAAATTAAACCTGAGCTTTGCTCTTGACCCTTGTGGGAAACCCTACCATAGATCTTAGATCTTGTACCCACCCGGGCTCCTTATCGAATCCTATTGTATCACTTTGGTGACTTCTACCAATCTTGGTATTTTTCTTGCACTTCTACCTTTGGGTCTTTTGCTTGCACTTCTATCGATTTTGGTCTTTTCACCCTTCTAGATCTATAGGATTTCGATTCCTCGATCTTTTTGCGGGACTTCTACCAAAAGGTCTTTTTCTGCAACTTCTATCGATTTGGTGGTTCAGGACAACGAGGACAAACCGATTTGTGTGTGTGTGAGTTTGTATCCCACGATTCCCCTTTGCGTTCTTCGTGTTCATCGCGTTCTTCCACCTCCCCCACGAATTCCACCCAAATCCGTGAAGATCGGGCACACCCTTGGGCTTATCCCTTATCATATGGTATCAAGAGCTCCTTGGTTGCCACGGATTTGACCCCAACATCCCCAAAAAAATTCTTGGGAAAATTTTCAAAAATCCCAAAAAATAGCCTCAAATTGGCCTTGGTTGGATCTCTCGATTTGTTGAGTTTTTGGTGGTTTTGCTCCAATAGAAACTTGTCTTTGGTGTTGATCTACAATTCCCCCACCTTCCCACAGTTTTTAGTGCCAAATTTTCCTCGAATTCGAAGGATTTCGGACCGGATTTCCGCCGAAATCGACGAAGAGCCCGCAGATCTGATTGCGACCGGAAGTTCCGCCCGGCAGGACCGGAAGTTCCGCCCGGGACCGGAAGTTCCGCCCCAGTGACCGGAAGTTCCGGCCGGCCAAAATTTTGACAGCTACCTTCGTTTTTCGTTTTGGCAATAACCCCTTGTGTTTGGACTTCGGTTTGCGTGCCATTTCAGCTACCACAAAGCTTCCTCAACATCAACAACGACGATGGCACCCCGAAGATCCAAGCGGTTCATTTGCGTACCTTTATCAAGTGGTATAACTTGCCCTCTAACTTGTAGCCCTAGCCTCTTTTGCGTACCTTTCCCATCGAGAGTGGCTTTCTAGTGTTGTGAAGCATTGCGCAAGCGTCCTGGCCGTGAGGGTGTGCGTGTGTTGAGCAAAGCTAAGAAGCAAGCTCGTTGTGAAAAGAGAAGCAAAAGAAGTGTGACATACTTACATAGATAGTAGTATCCTTACATAGTGAGAAAAAGAAAGAAAAATACAAATATAAAAATAAAAAGAGTGTGAGTGACACCTATACACAAAAGAGTCCAAAGCTTATAAGCAAAAGAGAGAAAAGAGAAGAGAGGCATCTTGCGCAAATATTGTTGCTTCTCAATTTTGCAACCAAGCCACGGTCTCTCTTGAGTTAGCGTGACACCGAGCTAGTAGTCTTCGTTAGGACCATTTTTGTTCGTGCTCATTTTCATAAGTCGCGCTAACCCCATTTTGTCCCACGCGTGCGTTCCACATTGTGTATGCCTTTTGTGATCACCGCTTTTGACTTGTGACTTTTGGATCTTACCCACTTTTGACAATAGACTCTTCCTTTGGTTCTTCCATTTGGCTTTCCACATCCATACCTAACACCATATAGAGTTTTTGGTTTTGTGTGTGTGCATACATATCGGTTGTCCTCCGACTTGAAACACCTTTTCGATTCACTACAAGAAATCTGCCATAATATGATGTTTTTTTATGACTGGAAATCAAAATGTCATAACTTTATGACGTTCCTAGCTTTGACCGTCCTTAGCCACTCCGGGGGGGCGAAACCCCAGAAAATCGTGACGTTATTGGACAAAAACGTCATTGGTAATTTAGGTCAAAACGTCATTAGCAAAAGTAAGTGGCTTACGACGTTTTTCCACTGCCGATTGCGACAAATCAATAACGTCATTGGCATTTGGCTCAATACAATGGTATGTGTTTGGCTGCCATGTCATCCATTTTGCCTATGTGTCCCTTTTCGGGTCCCACGCGCCTCACACGTGTCACTAGAAGCAACTGGCTTGAACTAACTGACATGTAGGACCAACTGATACTTGTGGGACCAAGGCGTCTTGTAATTTTTTTCTCTATTGCGTCCACCATTTTAATGGGCTGCTGGTGATATCATCCTCTTTTGGGCTGTCCTCTACTAGGCTGCTGGCCTACCCTAATGTATATGGTGGTTGAATTGCTGGCACGATGGCCCATCCGGTGGTTGAATTGCTGGCCCGACGGCCCATCCGGGGTTGGAAATAACTAGCAAAAATTGCGCTTGCGGGGACTCGAACCCTCGACCTGGCGCTGCCGCACTACCACTCCTTACCGCTTTGCTACAATAGTGTTGTTGACAATATAGACATCATAGAACAATGTGTAGCAACTCCTTTTGCACGGCTCGCCGGCGTCAGCCATGCACGGCGGCGCCACCCATATATGGTCGCCGGCGTCAGCCATGTAAAGTTGATGGGAAATTCATTTTTCTAGCCCATTCAGTGTGAACTTCTTGACAGAGATTACATAATAGCAGTGGGCTCCATTTTTGCATGAGATACTTTGTGTTTGAATTTTGAACTTACAGGATAGCAACCACCACCTACCAACAGCCTCATTAAATAGGTTATAGGCAGTTACTAGTACTTATTGTATTTATAATGCCCCTGGTTGGTTTTGCCTTCCGCCCTCCGGTGAAAGTTCTCCTTCATCTTCTTTCTCTCTCTTTTGTGCTGAAAAACTCTTTTCTCTCTGAAGATTCTTGTTTGTTTTAAGAGGTAGGAAAATATGTTTTTACATGTCACTACTTCATCTCCTTTTCTCTGTTTGTTCAAAATCCTTTTTGACTTCTGAATAATCTTGTTTGTTCAGATCTATGGATATATGTGTATGGTTTCAGATCTATGGATAGATTTCTATGAATATGCCCTACCTACCTGTATTTTTTTCTAGCTTTGGTAATTGCTAAATATACGCAGGATGAACTGTGTTGTTTGTGGTTCGATGGGCAACCATTGTCAGGAGAGGCGGGAGACTCTCAGTTCATTTCGTTGTTATCTTGGAAGCCGATTTGATGAGTTCATGGTATATATCCTTTTTTAGTCTGTATATTTTTTGTCGACAAATTATAGACTATATCCTTATTTTCGGCATTTTTGTTCAGACTGTGCCTTGTTTTGTGAGGAGGCAGTTCAACAACCTTGTTGGTAATGTCTTTTTTGTCGCTACATCGGATGAAGTGAAGTACAAATTTCATGTTAAGAAAGGCAGTTCGAAGACACGTGTTTTTGGAAGTGGATACCAAAAATTTCTTCGTGACTACGACCTGAAAGTTGGCGACTGTATCATGTTTGGGTTTGATAATGCTCCTGAACTGTTTGGGATTTTTGCAGAAGGTCCTGATGGCACTGAAAAGCATCGTGTCGATGGTAATTCTGTTTTCTCCTTTACCATGTGTTGCCCATTTTTGTAATACAACTGATGTTATATCTCCTCTTTTTTGATTCTTTTATTAATTTTAATTTGTATGCAGAAATTCCAACTGCAGTTGTCCACACTAAAGGTGTTATGCTTACTACTGCTCAAACATTGAAGAAGGAACAACTTCTCCGTGAGCGTGGTCTTGGTCTTGGTGTTGTTTTTGTGCACACCTTGACGAATACTGATTTGAAGGGCAATGGACTGGTATAATTCTGCTTTTCTTTATGTGATCTTAGTTATCCTTTATATATATCCTTTCCATATATAATTTAATTTTAATTATTCAGTGTATACCGATGGAAGTTGTTAGGTCCTTGAATATCTCTGAAAGCGACGAGGCATGTTTTTTTGTTGATGACTATGGCTACCACCCTAAGGGTGCATACTACACTACTACTGATGGAAGGCTGAAGTTCGATTCCTGATGGTCAGAGTTTGCTAAGGAGTATAACCTTGAATCTGGGAATGTTGTTCTCCTTCTTTTCAACCAGGGCGGCCGTGGTGGTATTCAAGTTTCAGTTGATATCATATGATATAATCTTTATCATATCATATAATTGTTTTAGTCTACAATTTGTGTGTGTGTCCATTGTGTGTTTATGTCATTTTTGCTACCCTGGCCGCTTGTTTGACTATATATGTCGCAATATCTATTATGCAGACTATATTTCTGATATTTTTTTGATTTGGGTTTGGGGGGGGGGGGGGTAACTCCGCCTACCATATTCTCGGTAGCCAGTCCCAAGCCCGGATAAAGGAGGAGGGTCTCTCTGTTTCTTTCTTCTCAGTATTCAGCGATATTTTAAGTTTTTTGTCTCTGATTCTCCGTATCTGTAAATTTCGTATAATTGACAATAGTGTTTTTTGGTCCCTAAATAACTGCCAAAAATTGCGCTCCCGATGGAAATAACTGGCAAAAAATTGCGCTTGCGGGGACTCGAACCCTCGACCTGGCGCTGCCTCACTACCACTCCCTACCGCTTTGCTACAATAGTGTTGTTGACAAAAGTAGGGTTGTCCATCTATATAGACATGATAGACTAATCAGTTTTCTTCAAAACAAGTGCCGTTGAACCGCTCCTCCTCGACCAGGTGCATCTAGGGTTCCTCCTCCGACAGCTCGCATGGCGGCGCATCTAGGGTTCCCAGCCTGCTCGGGCAGTTCTTCTAGGTCAGGAGCGTCGTCGCGTCGCTGCCGGCAGCCGGGCACGCCCATCCTGTATCGGCAGCGGCCATTCGATTATGAGCCCGCTGACGTCTGTGACTGTGGCGAGAAGATGCCGCAATGGATTTCTTGGAGTGATCCAAACCCTGGGAGAAGATACCGGAACTGCAAAATTCGCTCGGTTAGTCTTCGAGCACGCCCCCCCATTCTGAATTTCCTGGAGCCCGCCGTATTCTGAATTTTCTTTTCTATTGTGGCTTATTTATCCTCTTCTGTTCTTCATCTGTCAGATTGCTGGTGGAATAGGGTGTAGAGTGTTTAAGTGGATTGATGATCCGCTGGATGCACATCACAAAGAATTAGTTCGTGATCTGCGTGATGCTATTTGGGATCGAGATGAAGAAATTGGGAGGCTCCAGGTAGAAATTGAGAGGCTCCAGGAAGAAAAGTTCTGCTTGCTGCAAGGAAACAGAGCAACACTGAACCAAAGAAAATGAGAGGCTTCATGGTTTGGGTGTTATCTGTAGCTTTTGTCATCTGTTGTACCTGGGTGATGTGTAGGAACTGAAATTAGGGTGAATTCAGTGATCTGTTGGTCAGGAGGATAAGAAGCTAGAGTATATGCTAGAGTTATTGTGTTGTAATTCCAACCATTTGTCTGTTCGTGCCACAATGTTTAGTTCCTGAATTTGAACCATGTCTATGTATACGTGCAATTCTGTTCAGTTGAAAATGTGTTCTGTTGAAAATGAGTTCTGTTGAAAATGTGTAGCAACTCCTTTTGCACATCGGCGCCGCCCATATATGGTCGCCGGCGTCAGCCATGCATTGAAAAAATTGGGCATGGATTCCCCAAAAAATTGGGCACAAATTCTGGGAACAAAAAGCTGACATATTCAACATAAATTATGGGAAAACAAGCTGGCATGTTCAACATAAATTCTGGGCCAAACAACCTGACACACAGTCTGAAATAAACTGACATTACACAAACTACAGATTCAAACTGCTATTCATCCATTACACAAACTACAGATTCAAACTCTATTCATCTTCTTCGGAAACTGGACGATTCCTAGTCCTATTTCCTCCATCATCATCATCATCATCAGTGCAATATTGATACATTGTCTCATCAACCTCCTCGATTTCTTCAGGAACAACCTCCTTGCTCCGTTTCTTCAGTTTGTCCACAATGACTTTTTCAAGTAGCACACGTTCCTGGTCACTTCTCGTCCTACTCCGTGCAGTGCCTTCTTTTTCTTGCACAGGAACTTGACTGGAATCTTTATCTTGATATGATAGTACAGCAACACCGGGTCCCTGTTCATTTTCTTTTACACTCCATAGATGTCTATGGTGAAATTTCTGCACAACTTGCCATTTTCCTTTCAACTTGGTGTCTGGCACATAAAAGACCTTGGTTGCTTGTGATGTCAGAAGGAAAGGATCATTCTTGTACCAAAACTTTTTTGTGTTAACACTTTTGAAGTGTCCATCATCGTCGAGCCCGGGTTTCCCGCTGGAGTTGTATTGCAATCTGATGATGGATTTGAGCTGACCAAAGAAGTCAATGCTGTTCCCATCATGATCTCCCTCAGAAACGATTCCACTATTTTGTGTCTTTCTGTTCTTCTCGAGGTCAACAGTATGGTACCGAACACTGTCAACAACACATGCAGAATATAGTCTCACTCTAAAATCTGGTTTGCACGCCAAAGCATAGAGATCAGGACAGACATCATTTCGCATTTTCCCAATCTGCAAAAAATCAACCAGGGGGTGAGTAACACACACAGCAAATTTATATCATGAACTTTTCCAATCTTTAGAAATAAACCAGCTAAAGATCT
Source organism: Lolium perenne (assembly GCF_019359855.2). Lineage (NCBI taxonomy): Eukaryota > Viridiplantae > Streptophyta > Magnoliopsida > Poales > Poaceae > Lolium > Lolium perenne. The sequence goes on along the minus strand of NC_067246.2, from coordinate 177,444,764 downwards.
CACATGAGTCTGAAACCATCTAGCAAAGTTCTTGGCAAGCCATCTATCAACATTGATCTGACCACCTCGTTGGTTCAACTCTTGTTTGCACAGGCTGGAATGGCAACAGAAAATAGATCCTAATTATTATTTGGAGAGGCTGCAATAACCTATCTATATATGGGGATGAAGAGAAACGTACTCGATGTATGGATCAACCTCAGGGCAACTTCGGAGCACATACCACACCATGTTGTCATAGTCCTCACCTGCATACACATATTGAGAGGCTCCAATAAATTTCACACCGTGTTTGAAAACAGACACATCACCAATATGTGAATCATCCCGCTCCGGATTTCTGCTTGGACAGTTGAATCTTGTTTCAACATCGTCGAAGTATCTCGAGCAAAATGTCAGGCACTCATCAACAATATATGCTTCGGCAATCGATCCCTCCGGCCTGGCATTGTTCCGGACATAACGCTTCAATGTTAGCAACCTTCTTTCGACTGGGTACATCCAACCGTAATGCACTGGGCCTCTAAGCCTTGCCTCTTTTGGTAAATGGATGGCCAAATGCACCATCACGTCGAAGAAATATGGGGGGAAGATCTTCTCAAGTTTGCAAAGAATAACTACGATTTCCTTTTCAAGTCTGTCCAGAACGTCTCTTCGTTGTTTTGCAAAGACAACTCTCTGAAGAAATTTCCAAGCTCAGCAACCGCTTCATATATGTCTTCATGGATTGTTCCTCGCAGGCCAGCCGGTAAGATCCTTTGAAGCAATATATGATAGTCATGGGTCTTCAGCCCTTGAAGCTTGCACTTATCAGTAGCCACACACTTGGATATGTTAGACGCGTACCCATCTGGAAACCTCACAGCTTTTATGAATTCACAAAATGCAATTTTTTCTTGTTTACTCATTGTATACCATGCCTGTGGCATCTCAAAAGAGTCAGCTGAAACAGGCTGCAAATGCAAGTCACCTCTTATGCCCATATCTTCCAAATCAAGCCTTGAATTCACAGTGTCCTTTGTCTTGCCTTGTATGTTCATGAAAGTACCAATCAGATTGTCACAGATGTTTTTCTCGATGTGCATTACATCGAGATTATGCCTCAGCTTTAGATCTTCCCAGTATGGCAAGTCCCACAAACATGACCTACGGCTCCAACACTGACCGTTCTCACGTTTCCTTTTCTTCTGAAGCTTGCCTGTTATCACATCTCTAACCCTATCAAGTTGTTCCTTCAGCTCTTCTGGAGTGAATTCCGCTGGCTTCTCACGCCTTTCAATAGCACCATTGTATTCTTTGCTATTTCTCCAAGGATGGGACAGAGGTAGCCAACGGCGGTGCCCAATAAAGCAGATTTTGTTCCTTAATTTCTTGGAGAAATTCTCTTTGTCACAACGCACACATGCCTGGTAACCAGCTGTGGCCCTCCCTGACAATGTGTGCAGTGCCGGATAATCATGAATACACCATAAGATTGCAGCACGGAGATCAAACTTGTCTGGACTATTGGCATCATATGATTTTACACCTTTCCAGAGCTCCTGCAGCTCTTCCATCAAAGGCTCCATGAAGACATCAAAATCTTTTCCTGGAGAGGATGGACCAGGGATTAGCAATGTCAACATGAAGTTGGACTGATCCATACATGCCCATGGTGGAAGGTTGTATGGCACCACGAATACAGGCCACATGCTGTAGGAGTTGCTCATATTCCCGTAGGGATTAAAACCATCCGTGGCAAGTCCAAGCCTTATGTTCCTGGCATCAGCGGCAAAGTCTTTATGAATATTGTCAAAATCCTTCCATGCATCCCCGTCTGCTGGATGACTGAGATCATTCTCCACGTCTTGCCGCTTCAGTTTGTGCCACTGTACTTCCTTTGATTGCTCCTTTGAAAGAAACATTCTTTGCAGCCTTGGAATCAATGGGAAGTGCCTCAGCACCTTCTCTGGGATCTTTCTCCTACCATCAGCATCTTTCCATCTGGAGGCTTTGCACTTGGGGCAATTATTCTCCTTGGCATAATCCTTCCGGAACAATACACAGTTATTCGGGCACACATGGATACTCTCATAACCAAGGCCCAACCTGCCGACTATGCTAAGTGCCTCCTCGTATGACTTTGGTATTGAGCTAGTAGGGTATTGCAAGGCCAAAATCAGGAGTATCACGTTGAATGCAACGTTGCTAATCCGGTAGTACGACTTGGCCTGAAGTAACTTGACTGTGAGTGAAAACCTTGACATTGTACCCCCATCGCTGGCTACGCGCTTGGCTTCCTCTATCAACTCAGCAAATATAGTGTCCTTTCCAGGACGTTGCGGTTCTGACTTGTACAAATCAGCAAGCAGATCATGAATTCTATCATCTTCATAACCATCTTCCTCTTGCAAACCAAAATAGTGTGCCTCTGCATCACCTCCACCAACATGGTGTGCCCCTGCATCACCTCCATGTCCAGCCTCAGGTTCACCTCCATGTCCAGCCTCAGGTTCACCTCCATGTCCATGTCCGGCTTCAGGTGCACCTCCTTGTCCTCCGTGTCCAGCTTCAGGTACAGGATGTAATGGTTCTCCATGGAAGACCCATCTGTCATAAGTGCTTGCCATCCCAAAAACAAGCAAATGAGCCTCTACTACATCTAGAGGTTTTGTGCACCGGTTGAGATAGCTACGACATGGGCACAACACCTGATCATCATTGGCAGCACTCAAGCGAACAAACTGCATAAACTCGGCCACTCCCTTTGTGTGTTCAGGGGAAAGCCTTCTAATTCTTGTTGTAATCCAGCGTCTGTCCATCTGCGGAAGAACAAAATGATGCAATTAGCAAACACCTAACTGCACAGCAGTTCCAATTTCAATCAATGCACAGCAGTTCAATTCGATTTTGTGAACTGATGAAGAAAGACAGATCAAGAGGGGAGAGATGAGAGGGGTGAAGACCGGGAGATGCGGAGGGGCTCGTCGTCGGAGAGGGCCGGGGCTCGTCCTGGAGAGGGACGGGGCTCGTCCTGGAGAGGGCGAGTGGCTCGTCCTGGAGAGGGCGAGTGAAAGTGCATGGAGCCCCCATGTGTGGTTTTGGTAATTAATGACAATCCCTATGGACTAATGTTTGCTTTGAGTTATATTTGTAGGAGTTGTCCATAGGCAATTCTTGAACCATATGTTGGCTTCAAGGTTGCAATAAGAATAAATTGATGAAGGATATCAAGTGTCAAGTATGTCTTGAAGATGAAGATGAAGTGAGCCCTCAAGTTACTTCAAGACATCAACATGATGAAGAATGAAGAAATGAAGTGCAAGTTCAAGATGAGCCATCTCGAAGAGGTCCTTTGCTTGAGTCTTGCCATCCACATGGTGGTCATGGTTATGTGAAGATGCGCCGAAGAAGAAGCTCTCCCATGGTGGATTATGGGGGAGCAATCCACAAGACTTCGTCAAGCAAGCACAAGCAAGAAAGGAGTTCCATCTTGTTGAGGTCAAGATCGTCGTCATCGAGCTCAAGTGGAATGCGCAAGTTTAAGGTTTGCTCTTGATAGGGTTTCTTTCTCACCGGTCTCATAGTGTTGTTGGAGACCGGTTTGTAGTTTAGTTGCCGTACTATCAAGAGGGCTCTCGAGTGAGTAACTCGATCGTATCGTTCGGAGAGAGCTCAAACCTTTGCATCCTTGCATCATCTTTCTTGGTTGTTATTTGGACCTTATCCATGTGATGTTTTAGAGCTTGTGCTTATTCTCATGACAAGCTCTAGTTCATCGAAAACGGATTTCGCATAGATCACTTATTGCGTTTTCGAGTTTGGTTCATCATCTTTCTTGGTTTTATTTGGATCTTATCCATGTGATGTTTTAGAGCTTGTGCTTATTCTCATGACAAGCTCTAGTTCATTGAGAATGGTTTTTCCATGGGCAACTTGTTGCATTTTCAAGATTGGAGGTTTTACCGGTATGTCTTTTTGAGATAGGTCAAACCTTTCATCATTTGTTTCTATCCTCCTTTGCTGGACTATGATGTTTCTATGCATATTGTTGTAGAGCTCGTTGTTGTGATTTCAACGAGCCCAAGATCATCGAAATCGGAGTCCGGATGCAAAAGTTATGCCCGTTTTAGTTTTGGTGTTTCTGCAGTTTTCTTAGGCCGGATATTTTGGAAATATCCGGGCCGGATTATCCGGGCCGGATATTTCGGAAATATCCGGCCCCCCCGAAATCGTCTAAGGACCGGAAGAAAAGCAGCTCTGGATAGGGGCCGGATTTTTGGCCGGATTTTGTCCAGGTTTTGTCCCTGAGGCCGGATTATCCGGCCCCCGGATAATCCGGCCCCAACTTGGGCCGGAATATCCGGCCCTGTTTTTGCCCAAACGGCTTGATTTTCTTGGGGGGTATAAATACCCCCCTTCTTCCTCCTTGGGCTGGGCTTCTCTCACTCTCTCTCCCCTCCATTGTTGAACTAGAGAAGCTTGCTCCATCTCTCAATCCCTCCATGATTCTTGCCCCCATTTGAGGGAAAAGAGAGAGGAGATCTAGATCTACATTTCTACCAATCAAATCCATCTCTTTGTGAGTGGAACTCTCTAGATCTTGATCTTGGTGTTCTTTGTGAATTCCTTTGTTCTTCCTCTCTTATTCCCCCAATAGCTTTTGTAGCTTTGTTGGAATTTGAGAGAGAAGGACTTGAGCATCTTTGTGGTGTTCTTGCCATTGCATTTGGTGCATCGGTTTGAGTTCTCCACGGTGATTCGTGGTGGTGAAAGCAAGAAGGTTGTTACTCTTGGGTTCTTGGAACCCTAGACGGACTCTAGGCCTTTGTGGCGGTTTGTTGGGAGCCTCCAATTAAGTTGTGGATGTGTGCCCCAATCTTTGTGTAAGGCCCGGTTTCCGCCTCGAAGGAAATCCCTTAGTGGAACCGTGACCTAGGCCTTTGTGGCGAGGGTCACCGGAGATTTAGGTGAGGCGCCTTCGTGGCGTTCGGTGTGTGGTGTGAGTACCGCATCTTGGGGTGAGGCCTTTGTGGCGTTGGTGTGCATCGAGCAACCACACCTCAAGGTGAGCCTCTTGTGGCGTTCGGGAGCACTAAGCAACCGCACCTCTCCACCGGAGATTAGCACTCGCAAGAGTGTGAACTCCGGGATAAATCATCGTCTCCCGCGTGCCTCGGTTATCTCTATACCCGAGCTCTTTACTTATGCACTTTACCTTGTGATAGCCATCGTGCTTGAAGTTATATATATCTTGCTATCACATACTTGCTTGTATTGCTTAGCATAAGTTGTTGGTGCACATAGGTGAACTCTTGCTTAGAATAAGTTGTTGGTGCACATAGGTGAACCATAGTATATAGGCTTTGGGCTTGACAAAGTAAACGCTAGTTTTATTCCGCATTTGTTAAGCCCATCTCGTAAAAGTTTTAAATCGCCTATTCACCCCCCCTCTAGGCGACATCCGTGTCCTTTCAATTGGTATCGAGCAAGGTCTCTCATTCTTAGGCTTCACCGCCTTGAGAGTAAAGATGCTCGGTTAGGGGATTAGCGCACAATAACTTGGTTATATTTGATGGCACAAATTATGATCTATGGAAAATTTATGTGCTTAATATTTTGCGGCGTATGTCTCCTGGACATGGAGCGATTTCTTGGCATGGGTTTTTCTTCTCCTAAGGATCCTCAAAATTTATCTCTTGAGGAGGAGAAAAACTCTTGCCTCGATGCTCTTGCTTCTCATGTGTTTTCCATTGTTGTGAGCAATGTAGTTACTTCTTCAATCATGCCTTTTGGGAGCGCTCATGAGTTATGGACAAAAATTCAAGATAAATATGATGTGTCCAATATTATTAAGGATGATTGCATTGCTTCCACTTCCGGCCGTGATGAGTTCTCATCTTCATCCACTTCACCAAAGTGTGTCAAGACACAAGGTAATGATATGGTGAGTGGTGATGAAAATTGCAATGTTGATATTAAGCTTTCTATTGATGATTCTTCATCTCTATCTCAATGCAATGTTTCATCTACGGACTCAAACACATCTAGCACTAGAAATGATTTACATGCTTGTGTTGATAGTCCTTGCATATCATGTGTAAGTTGCTTGAATAAATCTAATGATGATATGCTTGCTTTGTCTTGTGGCCATGATAAAAATGCTTCTATTTCCTCTAGTTGTTGTGTGACTAACATTGTAGAGGAAACCAAAGATTCTATTGGTCAAGACAAGATCTTGAAAGGAGCCTCAAGTAACTCCTCATCTTTATCTCACGGTTCTCATATGTGCCTTATGGCCAAGGGTTCCACGGTATCTCCTACCATGGAACCTCATACTTCTCGTGGTGATAAGGATGAGGATGTTTATGAAGAAGAGGATTGGGTTGTCTCTCTACGCGATAAGGGTAAGAGTGTATTCAAGATTATTTGCAAAGATAAAATTGCTAGCACTCACTTCTTTGAAATCTTGACTACCGCTTATTGAGAGCCAAAAACTTATTTGGATGCATGAGAACACCATTGATAAAAAGGGTGCTCTTGAACGAGAGTATGCCGATGATGTAGCATCTTTAAAGAATGAACTTGAAGAAGAACAAACCATCAAGGAAGCTCTTGAGGAGACCTTTGCTCTAGAATTGTCTAGAGAAAAGGAAAACCATGATAGAGCTCTTGAGATGGCAAATGAACTAAAGCTAAAAAATGATAAGCTTGTGTTTGTTAATGCTAAACTCCTTGAGGATTTTGAGCAACTCAAAAAGGGCTCAAGGGTCATTGAGAGTGCGCTCACCAAACTCACCGAGTCGCATGAGCAACTTAAAGCTTCTTATCTAAAAGTGCATGCCAACTTGCCTTCTCCTATTGCTATTGATAATGATGCTTGTGCTACTAACTCTACTTCTTGTGAAGCATCTACCTTGAAGGAGAATGTTGAGCTAAGGGCTCAACTTGATTTGCTAACTAGCAATTATGGGAAATTGGGAGAAATTCATGGAAAGCTTTCTAGCTCCTATGAGGATCTTCTAGCCTCTCATGATAGGCTAAAGTTAGCTCATGAGGCTATAATATCTAAGGCAACACCTTGTGAGCCTCATGTGGGTACTAGCACTACTACTCAAAATGTTATATTGCCATGTGCTAGTCCTAGTAATTCATCCACTCATAATATTGCTAAATCTTGTGATGAATTATCTTCATTGCCTTGTTGCTCTAACAATGAAGGTTCTACTTCCACTAGTACTTGTGTTGTTACTAACCATGTAGAGGAAATCAAAGAGCTCAAGGCCCAAGTCTCTTCTTTGAAGAATGACTTGGTAAAGAGTCATGAAGGGAAATGCAAACTTGACACGATGTTAAGTGTGCAACAATCCCCCAATGACAAGAGTGGACTTGGATTCAAATCCAACAACAAGAACAAGTCCAACAACAACAACAACAACAAGAAGAAGGGCCAAGTACAAGTCAAAGACCCGGCCAAGATTGTTTGCTTCAAGTGCAAAATTGAAGGGCACCATGTTAGATCTTGCCCTTTGAAGAAGAAGCAAAAAGGGAAGCGGCCTCAAGCTCAAACTCATATTCAACCTCAAGTTGAAGAAATTCCACTTCCCAAGAAGAATCAAGCCAATGCTCCCATTGTGGAGAAATCTAGTGAGAAGAAGGAGAGGAAAAGAACTTGCTACATATGCCGTGAGAAGGGCCACATCTCCTCTTTTTGCACTATTGGTACCTCATCCAACTCTATCTCCATTGATGATGTTTATTCTCTTCGTAAGGATGAGGGTGGCAATGTGTTTGCCAAATATGTTGGTGCTCAAAGTGGTGTCAAGAAAAGAACCATTTGGGTTGCCAAGCCTATTGTGACTAACCTCTTAGGACCCAACTTAGTTGGGGACCAACAATCCAAAACTTGATCAATAGGTGCTTTTTGGAGGGCATTGGAGACTTGGCTACATCATGAAGAATTAAGGGATCTTCATCATTTATATTATCTCAAGCCAAGTCTTGGTTATCTTGCTTCTATCATATATTCAATGTTCCTCCTTGCGGTAACATGTGCTCAACTCATTTATATTGAAAGTTACTCGCCCCTTTGCATGTGTTAGTTTTGTTCCTAACATGTGTTTGTATATGTTGTGCTTCCTACTTGCTTTTTCTTGAGAAATCAAGTCTATGCATGTTGGGTTGCACACCATGTATTTGTGTTTGTGTTGGAGCCTCTTTGCATCTTGTTGTATCTTATATGGCTCTTATGAGAGATTAATGGACTATAACATTTTGGGGGAGTGATATTCCTTTAGGAATTTCACAATCCTAACAATGTGTGTACATGAGGAATATCACATAGAATTGATATTGCAAGATTATCTAGTCTCTATGTGGTATGTCATCTTCATGAGAAATTTAAATTCTAATGTTCATTAATATCTCTAGTTGGATCTTATTTGCCTCTTGTGAAAATAAATTCCTTATCACATTATGGGGGAGTAATAAGCTTTGTGCATATTACAAGCCTAGAAAATGTGAACATTTGAGGTTGTGTCACATAGAATTGATACCGTAAATTATCTCTCTCCTATGTGGCATGTTTGCTCAAACAAGCTCCAATTTGCTTAAATGGCTTCATTGCTAATATCTTTGTGGATCTTATTTGTGAAAGTTTTTCTTGGCATGGTTTTTCCCAACGTGTCCCTCAATACATTTTTGGAAAACCATGTGCTTCAAGTCATACTATTAATTGCTTTGCATGTTGGTATGAATACTATTAATTGCTTTGCATGTTGGTATGAATACTATTAATTGCCTTGCATGTTGGTATGACTAAATGAAGCTATCAAGAAACTATCTTTGCATGATGGTTAACTCTTATCTTTTACCATATGCTTTGTTCGTTGTAAATATGATCTTATGTATACTTATAAACTACCACCGGGAAATATTTCCTAATACCTCTTGTCCTAGGACAATTGGTAATCAATTATGAGGTAGATATTTATTGATCATATCTACATTGGCTCTTGTATTTATATTGCCTTATTTATTGCCATGAATTTGTTGTGCTTTGACTCCCATGTGTCTTCCTTGCATCTTATGGATCTAAGTTGTCTATTCAAACTTTCTTAGCATTGTTAGAAGATATAGGTAGCGTGATGATCCTAGTTTTGTGCATTTTGTATTCATATAAAAAATCCTAGATAATGCACCAAACTTGGGGGAGCTCTTCTATTTTATTAGAATGCTTAACATCTCTTGATCTTTATCAAAAATTTGGTTTTGGGAGACATAAAATTTTCTTTTTGGTACTGTGTGCCATCATAAAAAGTGTCGAGGGTTTGGTTTATTTGTTGGAACCTTGCTCTCTTGGGAGTTGGTTATCTCATTCCTTTGTGCTTAGGCTTAATTAGCTTCTTATAATGAGATAAGTCTTTGGAGTCTATCTTGTGTTGATTTGATTCTTTGATATAATTTGGACAACCATTGTCTCTTGGTTTATTTGGTGTTTTGTCCAAATTGTATCTTCCTTTGGATTCTTGAAAGTATTGTGCATGCATATTTAATATATGTATATCTTATGGCATGTGTCACTTTCTTTGATCCAATATATAGGGTAAACTCCATCAAATCCTAATTTGACTAAGATGTGCATGAAATTCAATTTCATATCTATATGCACATAGAATTGTGGAGTTTGTCCTATATGTTGTAGTGTGTCTAACTACTTCGGACCCAATTAGTTTGGGGACCATTTTGTACTTACCTTTGTGTTAGGTACAATGGATATGCATTGAATGCTTGTCTCACTCTTGGAAAGAAGTGGTGACTCAATGGTAACGTGAGGCAAGCTAGGATGATCAACGAACACATATCTACTACATCCACACCAATGCTATCTTGGTAACAAGTATCTTCTCATGCATACTTTTCTTGTATCCAACCTTATGGTTCCATCTTGGCATGAATCTCTTGATTTGCAAATGTTGTGCTTCTTGCAAAAGTCTTAATGAAACCTCTTTATTGTGAATGTGAGTAATTTGAGATGAGTGCATTTGTTGGGAAGTATTTTAAATCATGCTCATGATTCATCCATCCCAACTATGCCTATCTAGCAATTTTGTTGCATATCAATTCCTCAAGGCTCTCACATGTGCAATATAGATGAAAGTGCAAATTTAGTTACTTCTTTTGGTATCCCCGTTTGTGATACTTGTTACCTTTTCTCAAATGCATCCCAACTATCTTCTATCCCTTGTTGATATTTGTGATGTATTTTAGTTGTTTGTGGTTGAAGTTCATGAATGTACAATGAGATAAAATTGAGCCTTTGGCCATGCTATTAAGCAAAAATTCTTATTGGTATATTGCATGACTTCGTCTTGGATATCATACTATTTTTCTTGCGTATCTATTTTGTGTGTGCATGTTTCTTTGTGGATAAATATCTTTGTGATATTGCCCACTTAGAGAAACTTATACACATAAGAGATTATACATCTCCTTTTGATATCTTATTTATTTATTGCGTGTTGATTGGTCATGCTAAGCAATATAATTCATTGAAGACTATGATGATGCTTTTTGCTCATCCTTGTAATAGTCTTATAATATGCTTTATCATGCCTTTCACATATCCTCTTGGTTGAGCCTTTTTATTATGGTGCCTCTTACTTGTTGCTCAACTATTTGTTTGTTGCAAGTGTTTAGCTTACTTTTCTATCTATGATCTATCACAAATGTTTGTGTTTTAAATGAGGGAGTGAGGATTCCATGTTATGCATATTGTATTCAAATGCAACATTTTATTTTATGCATGTACCTTGGGGAGCTTCCTCATTTGATTTAGAACACTATCTTGTGGTGATCATTAGAGTTTGATTCACTTGGTATCTTTTGTTTTTGAATGATATTAAGGGAGTGATGATTCCATGTTTGTGCACTTTATACTCCAATGCAAATTGTCTAGTTTTGTGTACAAACCTTGGGGAGCTTCCTCATATTATTTAGAGCAATCTTCTTGATCTTATCATAATATCTATCTTTCTTTTGGTATCTTCCTTGTGGTTCATTTGGTTGCTTGCTTCATTTGTTGAAGCTTCTTGACTTTGTTATCTTTTTGCAATCTTTGATCCTATCTATAGTGTGATTCCTTTCGAATATTCGTCATTGGATATGTGCATTTGATTCCACTCAAATTATGAGAAATGCACACGCTATGGAGGAAATCTCACTATATTGGCCTTCTAAATTTTTCACCCATTTCGGAAATTGGTGTCAATGGGGGAGAAGTTTGGAGGGTTTAAGGGAATTTGGTTATGTCTTTGCTTGGTGCTTAAGCATGTGCCTTTATTGCATTGCATCTTGTTGCTTTGCATAGTTGAATATTTAGAGGAAACTCCACTAGGCTTTGAATGCCAATATATGCAATGAAAGTCAAGATCATTCACACATGCATATATTATGGGGGAGTTTGCTCTATATATTCAACTTATTTGTTACTTAAATTCCTTATATAAACCCTCTCAAAGAGATTGTCATCAATTACCAAAATGGGGGAGATTGAAAGTGCATGGAGCCCCCATGTGTGGTTTTGGTAATTAATGACAATCCCTATGGACTAATGTTTGCTTTGAGTTATATTTGTAGGAGTTGTCCATAGGCAATTCTTGAACCATATGTTGGCTTCAAGGTTGCAATAAGAATAAATTGATGAAGGATATCAAGTGTCAAGTATGTCTTGAAGATGAAGATGAAGTGAGCCCTCAAGTTACTTCAAGACATCAACATGATGAAGAATGAAGAAATGAAGTGCAAGTTCAAGATGAGCCATCTCGAAGAGGTCCTTTGCTTGAGTCTTGCCATCCACATGGTGGTCATGGTTATGTGAAGATGCGCCGAAGAAGAAGCTCTCCCATGGTGGATTATGGGGGAGCAATCCACAAGACTTCGTCAAGCAAGCACAAGCAAGAAAGGAGTTCCATCTTGTTGAGGTCAAGATCGTCGTCATCGAGCTCAAGTGGAATGCGCAAGTTTAAGGTTTGCTCTTGATAGGGTTTCTTTCTCACCGGTCTCATAGTGTTGTTGGAGACCGGTTTGTAGTTTAGTTGCCGTACTATCAAGAGGGCTCTCGAGTGAGTAACTCGATCGTATCGTTCGGAGAGAGCTCAAACCTTTGCATCCTTGCATCATCTTTCTTGGTTGTTATTTGGACCTTATCCATGTGATGTTTTAGAGCTTGTGCTTATTCTCATGACAAGCTCTAGTTCATCGAAAACGGATTTCGCATAGATCACTTATTGCGTTTTCGAGTTTGGTTCATCATCTTTCTTGGTTTTATTTGGATCTTATCCATGTGATGTTTTAGAGCTTGTGCTTATTCTCATGACAAGCTCTAGTTCATTGAGAATGGTTTTTCCATGGGCAACTTGTTGCATTTTCAAGATTGGAGGTTTTACCGGTATGTCTTTTTGAGATAGGTCAAACCTTTCATCATTTGTTTCTATCCTCCTTTGCTGGACTATGATGTTTCTATGCATATTGTTGTAGAGCTCGTTGTTGTGATTTCAACGAGCCCAAGATCATCGAAATCGGAGTCCGGATGCAAAAGTTATGCCCGTTTTAGTTTTGGTGTTTCTGCAGTTTTCTTAGGCCGGATATTTTGGAAATATCCGGGCCGGATTATCCGGGCCGGATATTTCGGAAATATCCGGCCCCCCCGAAATCGTCTAAGGACCGGAAGAAAAGCAGCTCTGGATAGGGGCCGGATTTTTGGCCGGATTTTGTCCAGGTTTTGTCCACGAGGCCGGATTATCCGGCCCCGGATAATCCGGCCCCAACTTGGGCCGGAATATCCGGCCCTGTTTTTGCCCAAACGGCTTGATTTTCTTGGGGGTATAAATACCCCCTTCTTCCTCCTTGGGCTGGGCTTCTCTCACTCTCTCTCCCTCCATTGTTGAACTAGAGAAGCTTGCTCCATCTCTCAATCCCTCCATGATTCTTGCCCCCATTTGAGGGAAAAGAGAGAGGAGATCTAGATCTACATTTCTACCAATCAAATCCATCTCTTTGTGAGTGGAACTCTCTAGATCTTGATCTTGGTGTTCTTTGTGAATTCCTTTGTTCTTCCTCTCTTATTCCCCCAATAGCTTTTGTAGCTTTGTTGGAATTTGAGAGAGAAGGACTTGAGCATCTTTGTGGTGTTCTTGCCATTGCATTTGGTGCATCGGTTTGAGTTCTCCACGGTGATTCGTGGTGGTGAAAGCAAGAAGGTTGTTACTCTTGGGTTCTTGGAACCCTAGACGGACTCTAGGCCTTTGTGGCGGTTTGTTGGGAGCCTCCAATTAAGTTGTGGATGTGTGCCCCAATCTTTGTGTAAGGCCCGGTTTCCGCCTCGAAGGAAATCCCTTAGTGGAACCGTGACCTAGGCCTTTGTGGCGAGGGTCACCGGAGATTTAGGTGAGGCGCCTTCGTGGCGTTCGGTGTGTGGTGTGAGTACCGCATCTTGGGGTGAGGCCTTTGTGGCGTTGGTGTGCATCGAGCAACCACACCTCAAGGTGAGCCTCTTGTGGCGTTCGGGAGCACTAAGCAACCGCACCTCTCCACCGGAGATTAGCACTCGCAAGAGTGTGAACTCCGGGATAAATCATCGTCTCCCGCGTGCCTCGGTTATCTCTATACCCGAGCTCTTTACTTATGCACTTTACCTTGTGATAGCCATCGTGCTTGAAGTTATATATATCTTGCTATCACATACTTGCTTGTATTGCTTAGCATAAGTTGTTGGTGCACATAGGTGAACTCTTGCTTAGAATAAGTTGTTGGTGCACATAGGTGAACCATAGTATATAGGCTTTGGGCTTGACAAAGTAAACGCTAGTTTTATTCCGCATTTGTTAAGCCCATCTCGTAAAAGTTTTAAATCGCCTATTCACCCCCCCCCCTCTAGGCGACATCCGTGTCCTTTCAGCGAGGGGCTCGTCGTCGGCGAGGCAGATGGACAGCAGATCCCTTGCTCGGACGCAGCGCCAGCACACCCACCACCGCCGTCACCTCAGACTTTAGTCCTAGTAACAACACATATTGGATCACAGAGATTCGATATTGTGCACTGACGAAGAAGAACAGATCGAGAGGGGAGAGATGAGAGGGGTGCAGACCGGGAGATGCGTAGGGGCTCGTCGTCGGAGAGGGACGGGGCTCGTCGTTGGAGAGGGAAGGGGCCGCCACCGCCGTCGCCGCCGAGCGACTGGATTCGAATTTCTGCTAGGTCATAGGAGGGAGTTGGATTCAGAAGGGATATTTGGGCTTCTCCTGGGCGCCAAAAAAAATCAAAAAGAGTGAGGGCTGGGAGTCGAACCCAGCACCTCTAGATATGTCAACGTGCCAGTTAACCAGTGGAGCTATTGGAGAGATCTTGTCAGCTTACCATCCTTTATCCTTTACATAGTGGAACTAAGGCAACTTCTACTGACTGTGGGGCCATCTAGCAGTAGATACCACTGGGTTGGGCCATTTTTGGGTGGGTGGGGCCATCTAGCAGTAGATACCACTGTGTTGGGCCATTTCTGGTAATTTTATGTGGATTAGGGGCCAGCAGGTAAAATGGATTTCCGGTAATAAATTCTGCCTCCTCCGCCTCTCCGCTTCTTGACGGTTCCACTCCTCCTCCCACTATACGAAAAACCCTCTTCTTCCTCCTCTGTTCCTCCGCGCCATTCTTGACGGTTCTTGCCGCTTCTTCATTCTCGCTGCTTCATTCTCGCCGCTTCTGCCTCCTCCGCGCCATGGATGCTTCTTCTTCCTCTTCCTCTGTTCCGCAACCGCTTCTGCTTCCTCCGCCGTCAGCCATCCAGCCCTTTACTCAGATCAGGACCTTCACCGTCCATGGCGGCAAGGAGATCGATGTTGTCTACACAAACGAGGAGCAGACGATGAGCAAGTACCTTTTGATGTACGCGCAGTGGTATGCGGAAGAAAACGAGAACAAATTTGTAGGATTGGATCTCGAGTACACTCCGGAGGACCCCAACAACGAACTAGAAAACTACCTCGTCGTCGTTCAACTCTCCATGAAGAACCACGTCCTCGTCTGCCACTATTCCTGGTTTGTAGACCTTAATCTTGCTCTGATTTAGTTAATCTTGCTCTGATTTAGTTAATCTTGCTCAGATTTTAGTTAATCGCTAGTGCATGATGAACCAAGTCACCCTCGAGTGCTCTGTTTTAGTTAATCTTGATCTGTTTTAGTTAAATCTCGAGTGTTCTGTTTTCTCTGTTTGAGAGAAAATTGCAACTCACATGCACAATAATTCGCAAGGCAGTTTCAAGATTATGGGATTGTGCATTTTATTGAAAGAAATTGTGGAGAGGGGATTATCCATAATTCTTGTGTTAATGAACCTTGTATTTAGCTATATGATGTTGAATTGTGAATTTAGTTTCAGAGACCGAGTCATATTTCTGTGTTTTCTAACTGGGAATTCGTGCAACAGCAAGTTACAAATTGGTTCATTTGGGCTAGGTGCAACAAATTAAACTACAAACCGTGCTAGCTGCAAAACTAGTTTTGTTTCTGTGTTTTGTGTAACAAAAGCCACAAAGCATGGTGTCATGATCTTGCAGATTGAATCTATCCATATGCTCATCTAGCATGTACTGGATTTCATTATACCAAATTAATTATCACAAAGCAAATTTCCGGAGTCCTGATCTTGCATTTAATAGACTTTTGTTAGTTTCAAAATTATATGATGCAAATTAAATGATATTTCAGTGACTAAAAAATTGCAATTACACATTTCGTAAAAGTGTTGGTCATGCATTCTTTTAGTACCAAATGGATTATGACTAGATAATTTTCAGACTCTTGATCATGCACTTACTAAACTCATGTCAATTTTATTCAAGTTATGAGATTGCATAGACTAAACATTCGTATTCCCAAATTTTATTCAAGTGTTGATCTCGCAAGTACTAAATTTTTGCATCAAATTGAATCTATCCATATGCTCATCTAGCATGTACTGGATTTCATTATACCAAATGTAATGTCCCAGGTTTAGAGACGATCGAGGGGTAGATTTTAGAAAGGGATGTGCATTGCATCGTAAGTTCTGGGGAAATTTCGCGCTTTTAAAACAAAACTGCATCGAAGGGGGACAGGTTTCTCTCTCGACACCTTACAGGGTTAGGGTTTCGAGAGTGCGACGAACCTGTTCCTACTCAACTACATTAGGGTTTTGAGAAGAGAGAAGAGATATTACATCACAATCTTAAGTTGCATGATTGAATTCAAATTTAAGTCGTATGATTGAATTCAAACCAAAGTTGAACTTGAATTTCAAATTCAAACATTAAATGGATATCTCACAATTCAAACTTGAGATAATTCAATAAATAATTATAAGTAATCAAGAATATAAATAATATAACACTTAGATAAAGCTCATTAAGGAAAACTTGAGCTTTATTGATAATCACACATAATACATTGTCAATTACAATATCCAGAATAGTAATATGAAATGTTACAACTCATTACATAAATGGGCAGAATAGAAGAAAGAAAATAAAGGAAAATTACAAGGTAAGATTCTATCCTAATTACTACAAAGTAGTCTTCATTTGATCTCGGACTTGATAATCTTCAGGTCCATCTTGATCAATTGCTTGATCCCTGCACACAAACAAAACCAACACAACATTATGCCAAGTGGCAATGCCACTTGGCAGGTTAGCAAAAATAATGAATCAGGAGAGGATATGACCAAAGCTGCCGAGCTGATTAGCTCACCACCAAGTCCCAAGCCAAGTGCATAGTATCAGGTTACACACACACAGCCTGCTCACAAGGCTGTGTGCATGGAGCACAGCACACACACACAGCTAGTGAGTCACCAACAGGCTACCATGCCTTGTTGTCGATCAGAGAAGGAGAAGGAGAGCACATAAAAGCCTCCACAGTAAACCCTAGTCATTCCATCGACTGGATTGCACTGGGTAAGTTCATCAGAAAACCAAGAACTCAAGAACAGGAAGAACAGCCACTGCTGTTCAACCTGCTCAAACAGCCACAGCACTTAAATCCAGCACCACAAGTTTGCTAGGAGGAGCAGGGCAAGCAGATCAAGCAATCACCGAAGCAATCCTCTACACCAACACCCATTTCTAGGAGCTGGAGTGAGGTATACCAGTAAATCATGAGCAAGCAAGGTTTTGCTCATACTAATCAAGCATATGCACAAGTCACATAAGCAAAAGAGGGTAGAACCCTGTTTGTGTCATCATTTGGCTGAAAAGCCATTTGGTGCAAGCAAATATGGGTAAAGGCCATTAGGAAATCATCCTATGGGAACAACAGTTATGTAAATTAATGCATAACTGAAGAAATCCAACAAAAGATGAAGTCACAGCTAGCCTAGCCCACACACTTAACACCTACAGCTACTTACGCCATCAGACTATAGACAATTTCTTGTCTATATCAATTATCAACATCAAAAGGCCACTGGAAGTCCAGATTTGGATCAACCAGTGAGCAATTATTCATCACAGCAAGCCACCGAGAAAAGGGGATCTACCATGACAGCACCAATGGGCTGTCAGGGCCACCTCAACCCACAGCCAACATTTCCAGCCATCACATCATCACCCAAGAGGGTTCAGTATGAGCTAGGGTACCCAACCAATGGTTGGCATCCCTCTAGCTACATCAAAATCATCCATATGATCATTACTGCTAAACAGTTCACATCATTTATCCATCTAGTAAAGCCAGGAATTACTGATAAATGAAACAGACAAATAACCAAAGCACCAACATCTTGCCAGTGACCCAATGGCTCACTGCAAGCATCAGATGATGCTTGAGCAAGCATCAACACACACCAGCACAAGTATGTGTGTCACACAGACACCAGGATGAGCACCAGATTGAGCACAAGATCATCAGAAGCTTGCTAGAGCCTGTTAAGGCAGGCTACAATTAATCCTGACATCAATTCATAAATCATATAAAGGTAGTAGCCACAGTTAATCAATAGATGCTCTCAGTTAATCACATAATAATTCATGATTATATCCAGAGCACATCAAAGGCATGATGAGCCACTGGATCAAGATGCACAAGCAAGGCACACATCAAATCCTTATTTAATAACACTGTTAAGCCCACAGTGATGCTCAAATGAGCATACTCGTGAAATCAAGCACAAGCTATAGCCTAAAGTAGCACTGGCACTTGCAAAATTGCAAGAAATTGCACACTGTAATCAAGCCAGGGAATCACACATGAACACAATTGAATCCTGGCAAGCATCGCAACTAGAATAGAGGCACAGAGTAGGAAATGAGTGAAAACAGCAAGCACTGGCGTGGCCAGGGTAACACTGGCCAAGGTCAGTAGGGCCAGTAACAAGAGCAGCAGCAGCACAGCTATGGCCATGGCAAAAGAGCAATAGCAGCAGCTAGCCAGGGGTGCAGCAGTAGCACACACGCATGCACAGCAAGCTCAAGCGGTAGAGCATGACAGAGAAGGAAGAAGCAAGGAAGAGGATGGAGGCGCGTGTACCTGGAGCGGAGCACACGGCGTGCCATGGCGGCACGGAGGCACGGGCCAACCACGGCAGCGCCAAGCCGCGGCATGGCCTGGCGTCGCCGAGCGCGAGCGCCCCATCACCACCACGGCGGCGTCACGGCGCCAGAAGCGCTGGTGAGCGACGCATCACCGTGCGGGCGAACGCGATGGGGGCAGACAAAGGAGAAGACGAGGTTCAGATCGAGCCGGTGGACCTGATGCGCCGTCGTGAGGCGGTCCAGATCCGCCGCATCTCGTCGCCGGAGTTGGCCAGAGACGGCCGGAGGATTTCGGCGAAGGCGGCGGCGACCACGGCATCGCCAGAGAGTCGAGGAGGGGATTAGGGTTCTGCGCGAGGAAGAGAGAAAGGGGCGAGTGGGCCGACCGAGCCCAAGTGTGGCTCGGGTTAGGTTAAACCGCTGGGCCACCCTGACAGGTGGGCCCAGGGGCAATATAGACTTTTCACATTTTCAAATAAACCAGAAACTTTGAAAATACACAAGAAATATTTAATAGCTGTAAAAAAATAATTAAAAATATGAAAATTGATCAGCATTAAATGCTCTATCTAAATAAAATATCAAAGTGAATTTTTGAAGACAACTATGAATAAGTTCAAATTTGAGGATTAAAATAATCATTCAAAACACATATATTAATTTTCAATAATGAAAATAAGTCCCTAAATGCATTTGGACTTTAAAAACACCTTGACAACATTTGAAGGTTGTATTTTGCCCTAAAACAGAGTATCCCCAAATCATTCTTAGTATTAACCTCTCACATGAAATAATAATGACATCGGAAGGGGGGAACAAACCCTAAAACTGGAATCATGCATAATTGCTTCTTTAACCATTGCCCTTATCAGACAATGATGCTATTTTTCAGAAAAAGAGGACAAGGGTCAGTCCACACCATCCAACTGCAAAACTTTGCAGTGTTCAGGCAAGTTCATCGCTTGCTCATGTCATTTGAGTATTTTTACCAAATTACTTGCAAAGTACTATGTTTATCACTATTGCATAAAAAGCAAAACCACTATTTTCATAACTATGAATATGACTATGTGGTGGGCAATGGAACCATGGATTGTGTTGAAATGGTGGAGGTTCCATTGCAAGGGTTTGTATCCATCTAGGATTAAACAACAAATGTCGTCTAGTGATTCTTGTGCCGTAATACCCGTGTTAACCATAAGATCCGGAGTGGGACGGAGTAGTCAAAAGGGTTTCCACCTCTCGTTCATCAAAGGATGCGCTTTACCGTAGTACACTTGTAATCCAAGGGGGCAAGCTGGTGAGGCTGGGGAGTCGTAAGTCGCCACGGCATTGTCCGTAGTACACTTGTCGCCCGAAGGAGCAAGATGGTGAGGCTGGGGAGTCCTAAGTCCCCACGGTATTGCGGTCTAGGATGGGTTGCAGCTACCTGCGAAGGAGTTTGGTTCGATCCCAGACTGTCGTTGTGGTCGGGGTCCACCCGTAAGTGGGAATAATGGGACCGGCGAGGACCCAGGGTCGGGGCATGCAACAAAGGGTGGGTGTTCGAGGTAGCGGAGGAACATGATTGGCTAGACCTTATACCGGGCCTCACACCATAGGAAGTGTGGACAGGAATGTACACCTAGTTGGCACCAAGGATAAGATCTCTTATGGGTAAAGCAACACACCTCTGCAGAGTGTAAAGAACCGTGACCTGTCACTCCCTGTTCCGGGATATGGAACTGCGAAAGCGGCCGGAAAGGAGCTCCATGAAGTTCTAGTAAACCGGTGAAGGCTGACGGACATAGCTCTTTGAAATAAAAGCGACCTCTTGAAGAAATGTTTATCAAAACCTGCATTGGTATTGGACTTTCTGGTCTAATATCGTAGCTAGTGCATTAAACACCTCTTATCTATAATGAACTTGTTGAGTACGCTCGTACTCATCCCACTCTTAAATCCCCTTCTTAGATTGTCTGAACCGTCTGGAGGAGGACTACGATAACTCTGAAGGAGCCGAGATCATCGGCTATGAAGAACCAGACCTCTCTGGAGGTGTTGAAGGCGTAGACTACCTTATAGTCTACGGAACCGGGGAGGCTTCCGGAGGAGATCAAATCTAGAATCACCGAGTAGTAGTAGTAACCGAGCAGTGCGAACTCTTAGTACTTAGCTGCTCGCGGTAATAAATGTATAACCTAGTGAAACTTCTATATTGTAAGTTAAGGTGGGTTCGCCTCGAACCCAGGAGTATCCCTCTTAGGACCCAAGAGGAGCTCCGAGACGATATGTATATTACGCTTGTAATAATAAATGAATGAGTTATGGACCTGCTATGTTCTGTTGTACTACTCTGAGGGATGTAATATTTGCGGAATGGTACTTCGTGAATGTTATATCAACGATTGGCATACTACAACATGCAGTGGTATGCAGGGTCACCACAGTTGGTATCAGAGCAAAAGCTTTGACCTTAGGTTGGAACCTAGTAAATGGGACCGAACGTTAGGAGTCAAATAGGACTAGTAAAGAATTCTCTAAAAATATGGTGTATATTCAATTGAGAATACAACAATCATATCTTTTAGTGCGATAATTCTTTATTATATCTATCACTACAAGAGATGGGGGATTTGTTGACGAAAACCCTGGTGACAAAAATGCATACCGTCATGGATGTGTCCTTATAGGTGACGAATTCATCTTTCGTCAAGCATTTAAGGTAATGCTTGACGGTATGATTTCTCGTCAAGAAAAAATCGTCACCCATTACCCAAGCGGGAAGGGCTTCCATCGTGTCTGTTAATAGGTGACGAAATCAAAGATCGAGGTGACGAAATAATACTAAGTTACTTTATTAAATGTTATTAGTTTTATATATCATGCGTGACCCACTTGTCAGGAACATATTTAATTAAGTAAAAATTGTGGTTTGGAAGAATCGAACAAGGGCTTCGGCGTGACCGACGCGGAGTCTTACCGCTAAGGTAGATAATCCCACTATACAATCCCTTCACACAAGAGCGGCCAGGGTAGCGATATGACATAAACACACAATGGGCACACACAAATTGTAGACTAAAACAATTATATCATATGATAAAGATTATATCATAGGATATCAACTGAAACTTCAATACCACCACGGCCGCCCTGGTTGAAAAGAATGAGAACAACATTCCCAGATTCAAAGTTATACTCCTTAGTAAACTCCGACCAGCAGGAATCGAACTTCATCCTTCCATCAGTAGTAGTGTAGTATGCACCCTGAGGGTGGTAGCCATAGTCATCAACAAAAAAACATGCCTCCCCGCTTTCAGAGATATTCAAGGACCTAACAACTTCCTTCGGTATACGCTGAATAATAAAAATTAAATTATATATGGGAAGGATATAAAGGATAACTAAGATTACATAAAGAAAAGGAGAATTATACCAGTCCATTGCCCTTCAAATCAGTATTCGTCAAGGTGTGCACAAAAACAACACCAAGACCAAGACCACGCTCACGGAGAAGTTGTTCCTTCTTCAATGTTTGAGCAGTAGTAAGCATAACACCTTTAGTGTGGACAAGCTGCTTGGAATTTCTGCATACAAATTTAAAATTAATAAAAAGAATAAAAAAGACGAGATAGAACATCAGTTATATTTAAAAAATAGGCAACACATGGTAAAAGGTAAAACAGAATTACCATCGACACGATGCTTTTCAGTGCCATCAGGACCTACTGCAAAAATCCCAAACAGTTCAGGAGCACTATCAAACCCAAACATGATACAGTCACCAACTTTCGGGTCGTAGTCATGAAGAAATTTTTGGTATCCAGTACCAAAAACACGTGTCTTCGAACTGCCTTTCTTAACATGAAATTTGTACTTCACTTCATCCGATGTAACGACAAAAAAGATATTACCAACAAGGTTGTTGAACTGCCTCCTCACAAAACAAGGCACGATCTGAAAAAACAGTAGAACAAAAATGCGAGAAAATAAGGATATAGTCTAGAATCTGTCAACAAAAAAGATACATTCTAAAAAAGGATATATACCATAAAGTCATCAAATCTGCTTCCAAGATAACAAATAAATGAACCGAGAGTCTCCCGCCTCTGCGACAATGATTGCCCATCGAACCACAAACAACACGGTTCATCCTGTGTATATTTAGCAATTTTACCAAAGCTAGTACAAAATACAGGTAGGTAGGGCATATTCATAGAAATCTATCCATAGATCTGAAACCATACACACATATATCCATAGATCTGAACAAACAAGATTATTCAGAGGACAAAAAGGATTTTCAACAAACAGAGAAAAAGGAGGTGAGGTGAAGTAGTGACATGTAAAAACATATTTTCCTACCTCTCAAAACAAACGAAAATCTTCGAGAGAAAAGAGATTTTCAGCACAAAAGAGAGAGAAAGAAGATGAAGGAGACTTGCTTCACCGCATGAACAAGTGAGGGCGAAGGCAAAACCAACCAGGGGCATTATAAATACAATAAGTAGTACTAATCGCCTACAACCGCTATTTAATGAGGCTGTGGGGTAGATGGTGGTTGCTATCCTGTAAGAGTTCAAAAGTCAAACACAAAGTATGTCATGCAAAAATGGAGCCCACTCGCTATTATGTAAACTCGTCAATAAGTTCACAATGGCAAAACATCGCACACCTTTGAAAAATACATTGAATCATAACGTTGCACTTCAAAATTATTTAAAACCATATGATTTACAACTTCAAATGTACAACAAAATGTTGACTACATGCCTTTGTTCGGACTATAGGTTAGGTCAGAACAATTATGGCATGTTAGTCATTTTTTGAACATACATAAAAAACAAAGGCTCATTTGTGGACGAATCGCACAATTATACCAAAGTAGGCATCACTTCAACACATCAAACTACACCAAACCTCATGAAAAATTTAAATTTGAATTTTCCACATGAATGTCACAACATTTACTCGGTCCCACTAGTTACGATGATTTTACATTGAATTTAGCATTTATTATGAGTTTTACTCGTTTTCTGTCATTTTTTAATTAAAATATACATGTACAGTTCCATTTTCGTAGTAATATTTTTTCTTTCGCGGCAAAAACTTGTTCCCTCCAAATTGTAGTACGCCGGCTGCCAAAACGCCCAAATTTTTTGTTCCCTCCACTCCTCCCAGCACCCCACCTATCAAATATTTCGCCCTCCCTTATATACGTCGTGCCTCTACCCCATGATTTACGAGCATCTTAACTACCCACCCCCCCGACCTCATCCTCTCGTGCTCACCCCGATCCGGTGTCTTCGCCGGACGTTCATCCATCTCGCATCTATCTCCCCGGCCGGTGGTCGCCATGGCCGGCAGTCGTCGAAACATCGGGGGGAAGGAAAATCGCACACACACGCCGAAGAAGGCGCCCGGCTCGAAGAAACGCCAAGGTAAATCTGTCGGTGATCGGCTTGTTGTCGTGTTTTTCGGATGGTTAGATCGAGAGATCGGTTTTACATGTCTACCGCGCCCGTTTGACCTATATCTAGATCTTGCATATTTGATAGATCCAATCCCGACATCATACGTATAGGTTTATCGTTTTTATTGCAGAGACAATCATGCCGTGCTATACAATCTTTGCCATCCCGCTGCTGTACAATCTTTTGCATAGACAATTGTTTGCCGAAACACTTAACTGAACTAATTCCAGCCGTTGCGAAAACAGCCTGACGAGCTACGGTGAACAACGACATTGCTTGAGACTTTTATTCCTCGGTTTCGAGAGGGAAGCGAGTTTGATCTAGAACAATTGTTTGCTGTTTTCTATGTAACTAGTCAGTTTGCACCTGCAATGCACGTCTTAACAATGTAATGAAGTTTTTTTAATCATGTACTTTGTTTCATCAGTCTATTTATTTCCACAATTTTTGTTTATCTATGTCTTTCAAAAGTCAAAAATCAAATTTCAGCACATATCTGAACTTCTCAGCACAAATCTGAACTTCTATCAGCACATATCTGAAATTCTATCAGCACATATCTGAACTTCTATCAGCACATATCTTATGTTTTCAATCAGCACGTAGACTCTTATGTTTTCAATCATTTGCTGCTGTACAATATTTTGCAAAGACAATTATTTGCTGTTTTCTATGGAATTGGCCCCCTCTTATGTTTTGTTCACGCTCCGCTCTTCCGATTATTTCAGCGGAGACACAAAACCCCGTCAAGCCGGCATATGAGCTTGCCAAGGAGAAACAAATGCAAGAAAATGTAGTACGCATGGAAAAATTTATTTGAAAGATATGGACCTGCCCACAAATTTCAGAAAGATTTCTCTGGTTTTGCACGTACATTAGTGTATGGTGGGGTACAAAGAGGAACTAGTAACAATCTAAACGACACAGAAAGCCAAGAGATGGAGCACGAAGAGGACCCTTCGTATGAACCGAATCCAGAATAGATACCTACTGCTGATTATGATCTTAATTCAGATCAGGATCAGCGCACGGTCGGCAAAACTTCAGCTCAGTGTCCGTGGAACTATGTCTGAACTATGATAGGAAATACGTACATGCTAAATGTTTCCTACTAATGTAGCCTCTACTTTGCTTGTAGATAGTTGCTTCTTCTGCAATAGTTGCACGAAGAAGCGATCCATACCTGAAGTTGCACCATCCAACATTGCAACAAGATCAATGGCAACAACCGAACCCGAGGCTGGGTCATCGATGAGCCGACGGCCACCGCTGGTCCGAACACCGAAGGAGCACCCTCACCTAACCAGATCATGACATCGGAGGCAGCACCTCATCTCCTGAGGACAATCAAATTGTAAACTTTGAGCGGCAAGGTATGAAAATTTGTAAAAACTAAACACTGTACCGCATATTTTCATATAAAAGAGAATCATTTCGTATATCTTCTTTCAGAGACACTGACAACATCTGGCGGTAGTAAGAGAAAGAGAGGTGGACGCAGACGTACCATGGGCCATGGACTACATGAGTACACAAGAAGACATGGTGGCAATAAGATGCCAATTGAATTCACTGCTGGTGTCAGGAGACCCAAGGATTATGTCCAACAAGCAAAGCTGAGCAATGAGGTTGGTATTCACATCCGTGAAAAAATGCCGCTTGCAACACACTGGACACAGTACAAGAAAGATGACACTCTCAAATATGTCATTCCTCATGCTATAAGTACAGTAGCGGTGAGTCCTGTACAATCTTGGTTTAACCTAATTAGTATGCTACATGATCAACTATCTAATATTCTACTGATTAATGCATCACTATTTTGAAGGGAAAGTTTAATATGGACAAAAATGATGAGGTGGCTCAAGATGTGTGCACTGATATGCTGCAAGTTAGTATTCGGCAGTTCCGATATAGGCTTAAAAAGGAGTATTGGCCGAAAATTAAAAATCTCACACTGGAGCAAGCATATCTCAAGAAGCCAGATCATGTAGAAGAGAAAAGCTGGAAAGAACTGGTGAAAAGATGGTTTGATGAGAAGTACCAGGTACATAAACGTTATTCCTTTCAATAACAGCTACTGAATTCTTACATTTCTCTGATCTGGATAAATAAAATGCATGTACTGAACATAGGGACTGTGTGTAATAAATGGAAAGAACAGAGAAGCTGTGAAACAGTTCCATACCACTGGATCTCGAAGCTATGTTGCTCACTGGGAACATCTAGTAAGTGTTCTGAATTTCCCAATACAGTTCATACTTCTGTCATACACAGTGTACAATGGTAATGTGCATTCTACATTTTTTCAAGCGAAGGCTAAGCAGCAGGAAGAAGAAACCTCTCCAATTGAATTTTTTAGAATCACACACACTAACAAGGATAACATTATGAGTGCTGAAGCAAAAAGTGCATATGTAAGAAATATTTCATATTAGCACAATATAATATAATCCAGTTTTGTATGTTGTCCATGCAATGATTGTAATCTTTATGCAGGATAAAATGGTGGCAAAAAAAGCGGCGCCACGCAATGAAGATGAACCTGATTTGACTGATTTGCAAATTGTTCAGCTAGTTCTGAGCGAGAAAAGCCCATCCACCACCTGCAACAGCACATTCCTACCAAGATTGGGCGTCGCAACAAGTTCCAGGAAGTCTTCTGTCTCACTACACGCATCCGAGAGCTACAACAAAGACTGGCGGATCAAGAGCAGAACTCCATACGAGCGTGCACTGAAACGTACCACGGTGAGATGCGAGCAAGACTACAAGGACAAGATGAAAAATTTGAAGAGATCAGGAAGAAGCAGGAGGAAGAACTTGAAGCTGTGAAGAAAGCCCAAGAAGAAAAGACTCTGGCTTATGAAAAGAGGCTGGCAGAAATGGATGCCGTGCTTAATTTGCTCTTGAGGACATCCCAGCCACCATCCATGTCTCAATCCCAGGGCAACTAATCTATTGCACCACCGTCCTACAACATTATTAATCATAGGTCTTTTAATTTCTTTGTGTTCCAATTGTAATTTTCTTATGAATCTTTCGGTCTGTGAGAGACATATATACTTCTTGTGCCACCATTTAAGTATGATATTTATTGTCTACTTTTTGATATTTCGCCAGTTTTTTTGTTTCCCAAATTTCGCAAATAATTCAAATGCTCTCAAATTTTGTCAAATTCAAAAGGTGACGGAAAATGTCACAACGTCACTATTAAATGAAACCACGTGGCACCAATTTCTGGTCCCACTTGTCAGAATTTGTGGGTCCCACCAGTCAGCATTATTGGGACCCATATGTCGGCAACAACCTGGTCCCACTTGTCTGAATTTTGTGGATCCCACCGGTCAGAATATTGTGGGTCCAGCTTGTCATAATATTTTGTGGGTCCCACCAGATATCCATGTCAGCGCCGTCGGACCCATGTTGTCAGAAGCCAAATGGACCCACATGTAAGGCCACGTATGCTTTTTTTGGACCAATCAGAAGCTTCCCAAGATTTAGATATTGACGAAAGTTGCAATTTTTCGTGACAAACCTGTCTGTCAACAATGAACCTTTGATGTTGACGAATTTGCAGGTCGTCACCATCAAACATTTGACGTTGACGAAAAAATGCATACCGTCACCCCCGATATTTTATGACGGAGCTTCCTTGACGAACCCCATGACGATCAAATTTTGTCACCGCGAAGTAATCCTTGACGAAAATTGGCCTTAACATGACGAAAGTGATTTGTCAAAAAAAATGTTTTCCTTTGTAGTGTATTATGATGCATTATTACTAATCTTATATTCTTTCTATTTCTACAGCCAACAATGGCAAGTTCACGTCCGGGACGAAACGTGAAAGTGATGGATTCAACACTGAGTGAATATGAAGGCGGACTCGCAGATATTCTTCGTGCCATGTTACTTGAATTTGGGTGTGATCCCCAGATCCAAGTAAAGAAATACATGTACTATGACGAAACTGTATTGGCAATGTGTAGGGTAGGACTAAGACTCCCAGAATCCCTAGGAATGAGCATAGTGATGCCAGCAGGTGAGGCCAAAACTATCCAAACAGCCTACCATATAGCCATTATGAGAGCCATAACTGATATTCGGGAGCATAAGACGAAAGAGCTTATGGATTCCGAATTCACACACATTCCTCATATGGAGGAGGAAGATGACCCTATGCTTAACCACTTCAAATTTGCAAAACGCAAACCAGCAAAAGCCACTAAGTACATGGACAATAGCCGCAACTTACTATCATTGTTCTTTCAGTTGAACCGTCATTTGACGGGGGCAATTGATACAATGCTAGAAGAGTTTACTGAACCCAAGGAGGAGACCAATTGGAAGGAAACCATGGAGAATGAGGTGCACACACCAGTTTACTCAACTGGTGACTACATTAGTATTGACCACCCTGAACGAGAAACTACACCCATTACACCTGGGAACTATCTTAGTAGTTCCTATAGAGGATATGAGGGTGGAGAGGAATCCGGAAACAATCAGCGTTCCGTGACTCCTATAGAAAACTCCACGCGTTGGCGTTGGGGATCTGATACTGGAACCCATAGTACTTCAGTTAGATATGACGGGGAGATGAATGAGGACGCCACGACCCAAAACCAGAGTTATCCGTGGAATGGGGAAGAAGATGGAGGGTATCCGATACAGGTTGAGTCGGATACGAATGTTAGAAATACCTATGGTGGAGTCACAGGGGAGTACACCCGATGGGTGGACTATGATGCACTGAATGACCAGTTCGTGAACACCGATTTCTCCCTGGGATCATCATCTGATTCCGACTACCAGCCGACGGGGAGACCTTATGTTCCAGGTTTTGTCAGGAGGACGACACATTCGACCGGATGGAAGCCTGGAATGTACCGGGAGTGAAGAGCGACTAGAGACCACCAAGGGAGGCGAGACTACAATACACAAGTACCACGTGTATTGTAGTGTGTAATATTTGTAGAAATTTGTACATATACTTCAATAAGTGAGTTTGCATACTCACATCGATCTGAGTATTGTAATAAGACCACTTAAGTATGTATATACATGGTATATGTTTTGTATGATTTGGATTTGCTTCTTGATTTCCATTGCGTGACTAGTTCTGTGCACAAAGTTGAGCTCAGAAAACTTGCGCATGGAGTAATTATGAGTATCATCTTGTGTTGCAGAACTAGGGGGATATGTCGGGACCGGTAGGTGAGGAGAGTGAAGCGCAGCGCATGGAGCGCGAGGCGAAGCAAAAGGAAGAGGCTGATGAAGCAGCCAGAAATCAGTTTCCACCACCACCACCACCCATGATGCAGCAGAATTTCGTCCAGTACATGCAGATGGTGGAAGAGAGACAACGTATAACGTTGGAGCAGCAGAATAAATTCTTCCAGGAGCTGCTGCAATAGAACCGGGTAGAGAGACCCGAGAATCAGGGAGTCACCTTGTCAGACTTCCAGAACACCAAGCCGATATCTTTCGCATACGCACCCGAGCCAATGGACGCGGAGGACTGGCTTATGGACACTGAGCGAAAGCTCAACACTGTTGGTTGCAACGACCTGGAGAAGGTCCGTTATGCTACACACTTGTTGTGTGGACCTGCCGCATCATGGTGGGACAACATCGTAGCCGTTTATCCGGCTGGAAAGGTATTCACCTGGGAAGAATTTGCAAGAAAGTTCAGGGAATCCAATGTCCCTGAAAGCATTGTGGAACTGAAGCGTCGAGAATTTGAAAGTCTCGAGCAGAAGGATAAGGCCATCCTGACTTATGTCAGGGAGTTTTCAAAGCTGTCCCGGTACGCTGTTGAGGAGGTCAACACCGAGGACAAGAAAAAGAAGAGGTTCTTGAGGGGGTTAAGTCCCCAGTTCAAGGTACAGCTCCGGATGATGAGAGCAACTGAGTTTCAAGAGTTGGTGGATGTAGCCATCACTCTTGAAGATGACTTCAAACAGCTGCAGGAGGAGAAGAGGAAAAAGGCCAAATTTGAGCCTAAGAGGTTTTCCAGTAACAAGCCCAATACCAGCTTGAATTTCAAGCCAAGGTACAACAACAACAACAACAGCAACTACTACAGTAGCAGGAGGAACCAAGCGTTTCAGACTGCAAATCAAATAGTTTGCCGTATCTGTGGAATGAAAGGACATACTTCGAAGGATTGTCGTAAACCCAGAATCATTTGCTTCGGGTGTCGTCAGGAGGGACACATGATGAAGGATTGTCCCAATAAGAAGAATGGAGGAGGTCAGTCAGGAGGAGGAGCAAGCCGAGGAGGAAACAACGGAGGGAACTGGAAGAACAAGAAACCCTTCGGCAAATTGAACTGCACCAGCCTGGAGGAGGTGGTTAACTCCAATCAGGCAGTGATAGGTACGCTCCAGATACTCACTCATCCTGGCAAAGTACTTTTTGATACTGGTGCAACTACATCATTCATTTCTCAGTAATTCATCATCAAACATGGGATTAGTTGCACTAAGTTAGATACACCCATAACCATACTTTCCGTGGGGGGAACGATAGTAGTAACCCATACCAAACAAAAACAAGTCATCATGATCAATAAATGCGCATTTGACGCAGACCTGTTCATTTTACCGATGAAGGACATTGATGTCATTCTTGGTATGAACTGGTTAGAAGCTAACGGAGCTTTGATCGACTGTGTGAACAAGACGGTATCATTGAAAAGCCCCGATGGAAGTAGAATGATCTACCAAGGAGACAAGCATACACAGATTGAAGTCGAGCTACAGCTGAACAGCATGAAGGAGGTGAAGTTGGAGGATATACCTGTAGTGAATGAATTCCAGGATGTGTTTCCTAAGGAATTACCTGGAATGCCACCAGATAGGGAGATAGAATTCACTATCGACCTAATTCTAGGAACATCTCCGATTGCTAAAGCACCATATAAAATGGGGCCTAAGGAGTTGAAAGAACTAAAGGAGCAATTGGATGACTCGGAACAGAAAGGATTCATACAAGAAAGTGTTTCACCATGGGGATCACCTGTGATCTTCGTAGATAAAAGAGATGGAGGAAGAAGGATGTGCGGAGACTACAGGAATTTGAACAATGTCACAATCAAGAATAAGTACCCACTTCCAAGAATACAAGATCTATTCGATCAAGTTAGAGGCGCATGAGTCTTTTCCAAAATTGATCTAAGATCCGGTTATCACCAGATTAAGATCAAGAAGGAAGACGTTCCGAAAACAGCCTTTGTCTCAAGGTATGGACATTATGAATACCTTGTAGTGCCTTTTGGATTAACCAATGCCCCAGCAATTTTCATGAATCTTATGAATAAGATCTTTATGCCATATTTAGACAAGTTTGTCATCGTATTCATTGATGATATCTTGATATACTCCAAAGATAAAGCAGAACATGCTGAACATCTGAGGTTAGAGTTGCAAACACTAAGAGAACATCAACTCTATGCCAAGTTCAGCAAGTGTGAATTTTGGCTAGATCAAGTGGAATTTCTTGGTCATGTCATTAGCAAAGATGGAATAGCTGTTAACCCGAGCAAGGTAGCAGCAGTTTTAGAATGGAAAGCACCCAAGACTGTCAAGGAAATCCGAGGATTCCTAGGAATGGCAGGATACTATCAGAGATTCATTGAAGGATTCTCCAAGATAGCAGGACCAATGACGAAGCTGTTAAGAAAGAACACACCATTCGTATGGTCAGAGGAGTGTGAGAAGAGTTTTCAAACTCTGAAGGAGAAACTCACCACAGCACCAGTGTTAGCAGTTCCTGAAGTTGGCAAGGATTACACCGTGTACTGTGACGCATCCAAGCATGGATTGGGTTGCGTACTCATGCAAGATCGGAAAGTAATATCCTATGGATCGAGGCAACTCAGACCTCATGAAGTGAATTATCCAACACATGACTTATAATTAGCAGCAGTTGTATTTGCACTTAAAACATGGAGACATTTTCTCTATGGAGCCAAGTGTGAGCTCTATACGGATCATAAGAGTCTCAAGTACTTCTTCACTCAGAAGGAACTCAATATGAGGCAGAAAAGATGGCTTGAATTAATCAAGGATTATGATTTGACCATCAATTATACTCCAGGAAAGGCCAATGTTGTAGCAGATGCCTTGAGTAGGAAGAGCACTGGAGGAGTGGAACAAGAGTTATCACCGGAGTTGAGGAAGGAAATAAGCCAAGCCCAAATACAACTATGGGAGAAAGAAGCTCATGAAGGACTATCAGCTTTACAAGTAGCCGATGAGCTAAATGTTAACTTAAAGAATGAGATAATGATGGGTCAGCTGGACGATCCATTCATCGTGGAGGAGATGAGAAGGATTGAGGAAGGAAAACCATCAGAATTCCATCGAGGAGAATCGGGATCATTATGGTTCCAAAAGAGGATTTGTGTTCCGGATATTGCTGAAATCAAGGAAGTAATACTCCGGGAAGCCCATCAAACACCATACTCCATTCATCCGGGAAGTACAAAGATGTACATGGATCTAAAGGAGCTATTCTGGTGGAACAACATGAAAAGAGAGATAGCACAATATGTGGCGGAATGCCATACCTGCCAAAGGGTGAAGGCTGAACACCAGAGTCCGGCAGGAAAGTTACAACCTTTACCCATTCCAGAATGGAAATGGGAGGAGATAGGAATGGATTTCATCACCGGACTACCCATGACCAATAAAAAGAAGGACATGATATGGGTAATCATGGACCGGTTGACAAAAAGTGCACACTTCTTAGCGGTAAACCAGCAGGATAAAGGAGAGAAACTCATCGATCTTTACATCAAAGAGATCGTGAGTAAACATGGAGTGCCCAAGAAGATCGTGTCGGATCGAGGATCCGTGTTCACGTCAGCATTTTGGAAGCAACTACATGAAGCTTTAGGATCCAAGTTGGATTATAGTACCGCCTATCATCCTCAGACAGGTGGACAAACCGAGAGAACTAACCAGATTTTAGAGGATACGCTTAGGGCTTGTGCCCTAGACTTCGGAGGATCATGGGAGGAGCACTTGCCACTAGCAGAATTTTCATACAATAATAGCTATCAAAGCAACATCAAGATGGCACCGTTCGAAGCTCTATATGGAAGGAAGTGTAGATCACCCATATGTTGGTATGAAGCTGGAGCAAGCAAGGAGTTTAATCCTGATTATGTCAAGGAAAAGCAGCAAATTATTGACATTATAAGGGATAGGCTCAAGATAGCCCAAAGCCGACAGAAGAGTTATGCTGATCAGAAGAGAAGGACATGGGAGCCACAAGTTGGAGACATGGTATATCTCAAGGTGAGCCCGATGAAAGGACTTCAGAGATTCGGAGTAAAAGGGAAGTTAAGCCCTAGATACATCGGACCTTTCAAGATTCTGAGTCAAAACCGAGGGTTAGCCTTTGAATAGGAACTACCGGGAAGGTTATCCCAAGTTCACAACGTATTCCATGTGTCGCAACTCAGAAAGTGTTTGAAGACCCCAGATGAGCCAGTATCACATGAGGAGCTCGAGTTACAACCAGATTTGACTTACATCGAGAAGCCAGCGAAGATTCTCGAGGAGAACTGGAAACAACTCAGGAATCGAGCTATTAAATACTGCAAGATACAATGGAAGCATCATCCCGAGAGGGAAGCCACCTGGGAAAAGGAGGAAGACCTGAGGAAAACATACCCCGAACTCTTCAGGTATTACAACCACAACTTCGGGACGAAGTTTTCTTTAAGGGGGAAAGGCTGTAATGTCCCAGGTTTAGAGACGATCGAGGGGTAGATTTTAGAAAGGGATGTGCATTGCATCGTAAATTATGGGGAAATTTTGCGCTTTTAAAACAAAACTGCATCGAAGGGGGACAGGTTTCTCTCTCGACACCTTACAGGGTTAGGGTTTCGAGAGTGCGACGAACCTGTTCCTACTCAACTACATTAGGGTTTTGAGAAGAGAGAAGAGATATTACATCACAATCTTAAGTTGCATGATTGAATTCAAATTTAAGTCGTATGATTGAATTCAAACCAAAGTTGAACTTGAATTTCAAATTCAAACATTAAATGGATATCTCACAATTCAAACTTGAGATAATTCAATAAATAATTATAAGTAATCAAGAATATAAATAATATAACACTTAGATAAAGCTCATTAAGGAAAACTTGAGCTTTATTGATAATCACACATAATACATTGTCAATTACAATATCCAGAATAGTAATATGAAATGTTACAACTCATTACATAAATGGGCAGAATAGAAGAAAGAAAATAAAGGAAAATTACAAGGTAAGATTCTATCCTAATTACTACAAAGTAGTCTTCATTTGATCTTGGACTTGATAATCTTCAGGTCCATCTTGATCAATTGCTTGATCCCTGCACACAAACAAAACCAACACAACATTATGCCAAGTGCCAATGCCACTTGGCAGGTTAGCAAAAATAATGAATCGGGACAGGATATGACCAAAGCTGCCGAGCTGATCAGCTCACCACCAAGTCCCAAGCCAAGTGCATAGTATCAGGTTACACACACACACAGCCTGCTCACAAGGCTGTGTGCATGGAGCACAGCACACACACACAGCTAGTGAGTCACCAACAGGCTGCCAGGCCTTGTTGTCGATCAGAGAAGGAGAAGGAGATCACATAAAAGCCTCCACAATAAACCCTAGTCATTCCATCGACTGGATTGCACTGGGTAAGTTCATCAGAAAACCAAGCACTCAAGAACAGGAAGAACAGCCACTGCTGTTCAACCTGCTCAAACAGCCACAACACTTAAATCCAGCACCACAAGCTTGCTAGGAGGAGCAGGGCAAGCAGATCAAGCAATCACTGAAGCAATCCTCTACACCAACACCCATTTCTAGGAGCTGGAGTGAGGTATACCAGTAAATCATGAGCAAGCAAGGTTTTGCTCATACTAATCAAGCATATGCACAAGTCACAGAAGCAAAAGAGGGTAGAACCCTGTTTGTGTCATCATTTGGCTGAAAAGCCATTTGGTGCAAGCAAATATGGGTAAAGGCCATTAGGCAATCATCCTATGGGAACAACAGTTATGTAAATTAATGCATAACTGAAGAAATCCAACAAAAGATGAAGTCACAGCTAGCCTAGCCCACACACTTAACACCTACAGCTACTTATGCCATCAGACTATAGACAATTTCTTGTCTATATCAATTATCAACATCAAAAGGCCACTGGAAGTCCAGATTTGGATCAACCAGTGAGCAATTATTCATCACAGCAAGCCACAGAGAAAAGGGGAGCTACCATGACAGCACCAATGGGCTGTCAGGGCCACCTCAACCCACAGCCAACATTTCCAGCCATCACATCATCACCCAAGAGGGTTCAGTATGAGCTAGGGTACCCAACCAATTGTTGGCATCCCTCTAGCTACATCAAAATCATCCATATGATCATTACTGCTAAACAGTTCACATCATTTATCCATCTAGTAAAGCCAGGA
This sequence comes from Lolium perenne, assembly GCF_019359855.2. Lineage (NCBI taxonomy): Eukaryota > Viridiplantae > Streptophyta > Magnoliopsida > Poales > Poaceae > Lolium > Lolium perenne. The sequence goes on along the minus strand of NC_067246.2, from coordinate 177,409,275 downwards.
ATTACAGATAAATGAAACAGACAAATAACCAAAGCACCAACATCTTGCCAGTGACCCAATGGCTCACTTCAAGCATCAGATGATGCTTGAGCAAGCATCAACACACACCAGCACAAGTATGTGTGTCACACAGACACCAGGATGAGCACCAGATTGAGCGCAATAGCTTTTGCAAGCAACTACTGATCACAAGATCATCAGAAGCTTGCTAGAGCCTGTTAAGGCAGGCTACAATTAATCTTGACATCAATTCATAAATCATATAAATGTAGTAGCCACAGTTAATCAATAGATGCTCTCAGTTAATCACATAATAATTCATGATTATATCCAGAGCACATCAAAGGCATGATGAGCCACTGGATCAAGATGCACAAGCATGGCACACATCAAATCCTTATTTAATAACACTGTTAAGCCCACAGTGATGCTCAAATGAGCATACTCATGAAATAAAGCACAAGCTATAGCCTAAAGTAGCACTGGCACTTGCAAAATTGCAAGAAATTGCACACTGTAATCAAGCCAGGGAATCACACATGAACACACTTGAATCCTGGCAAGCATCGCAACTAGAATAGAGGCACAGAGCAGGAAATGAGTGAAAATAGCAAGCACTGGCGTGGCCAGGGTAACACTGGCCAAGGTCAGTAGGGCCAGTAACAAGAGCAGCAGCAGCACAGCTATGGCCATGGCAGAAGAGCAATAGCAGCAGCTAGCCAGGGGTGCAGCAGTAGCACACACGCATGCACAGCAAGCTCAAGCGGTAGAGCATGACAGAGAAGGAAGAAGCAAGGAAGAGGATGGAGGCGCGCGTACCTGGAGCGGAGCACACAGGGTGCCATGGCGGCACGGGCCAATCACGGCAGCGCCAAGCCGCGGCCTGGCCTGGCGTCGCCGAGCGCGAGCGCCCCATCACCACCACGGCAGCAACCACGGCGGCGTCACGGCGCCAGAAGCGTCGGTGAGCGACGCATCACCGTGCGGGCGAACGCGATGGGGGCAGACGAAGGAGAAGACAAGGTTCAGATCGAGCCGGTGGACCTGATGCGCCGTCGTGAGGCGGTCCAGATCCGCCGCATCTCGTCGCCGGAGTTGGCCGGAGACGGCCGGAGGATTTCGGCGAAGGCGGCGGCGACCACGGCATCGCCAGAGAGTCGAGGAGGGGATTAGGGTTCTGCGCGAGTAAGAGAGAAAGGGGCGAGTGGGCTGACCGAGCCCAAGTGTGGCTCGGGTTAGGTTAAACCGCTGGGCCACCCTGACAGGTGGGCCCAGGGGCAATATAGACTTTTCACATTTTCAAATAAACCAGAAACTTTGAAAATACACAAGAAATATTTAATAGCTCTAAACAAATAATTAAAAATATGAAAATTGATCGGCATTAAATGCTCTATCTAAATAAAATATCAAAGTGAATTTTTGAAGACAACTATGAATAAGTTCAAATTTGAGGATTAAAATAATCATTCAAAACACATATATTAATTTTCAATAATGAAAATAAGTCCCTAAATGCATTTGGACTTTAAAAACACCTTGAAAACATTTCAAGGTTGTATTTTGCCCTAAAACAGAGTATCCCCAAATCATTCTTAGTATTAACCTCTCACATGAAATAATAATGACATCGGAAGGGGGGAACAAACCCTAAAACTGGAATCATGCATAATTGCTTCTTTAACCATTGCCCTTATCGAACAATGATGCTATTTTTCAGAAACAGAGGACAAGGGTCAGTCCACACGATCCAACTGCAAAACTTTGCAGTGTTCAGGCAAGTTCATCGCTTGCTCATGTCATTTGAGTATTTTTACCAAATTACTTGCAAAGTACTATGTTTATCACTATTGCATAAAAAGCAAAACCACTATTTTCATAACTATGAATATGACTATGTGGTGGGCAATGGAACCATGGATTGTGTTGAAATGGTGGAGGTTCCATTGCAAGGGTTTGTATCCATCTAGGATTAAACAACAAATGTCGTCCAGTGATCCTTGTGCCGTAATACCCGTGTTAACCATAAGATCCGGAGTGGGATGGAGTAGTCAAAAGTGTTTCCACCTCTCGTTCATCAACGGATGCGCTTTACCGTAGTACACTTGTAATCCAAGGGGGCAAGCTGGTGAGGCTGGGGAGTCCTAAGTCCCCACGGCATTGTTCGTAGTACACTTGTCGCCCGAAGGAGCAAGATGGTGAGGCTGGGGAGTCCTAAGTCCCCACGGTATTGCGGTCTAGGATGGGTTGCAGCTACCGGTGAAGGAGTTTGGTTCGATCCCAGACTGTCGTCGTGGTCGGGGTCCACTCGTAAGTGGGAATAATGGGACCGGCGAGGACCCATGGTCGGGGCATGCAACAAAGGGTGGGTGTTCGAGGTAGCGGAGGAACATGATTGGCTAGACCTTATACCGGGCCTCACACCATAGGAAGTGTGGACAGGAATGTACACCTGGTTGGCACCAAGGATAAGATCTCTTATGGGTAAAGCAACACACCTCTGCAGAGTGTAAAGAACCGTGACCTGTCACTCCCTGTTCCGGGATATGGAACTGCGAACGCGGCCGGAAAGGAGCTCCATGAAGTTCTAGTAAACTGGTGAAGGCTGATGGACATAGCTCTTTGAAATAAAAGCAACCTCTTGAAGAAATGTTTATCAAAACCTGCATTGGTATTAGACTTTCTGGTCTAATATCGTAGCTAGTGCATTAAACACCTCTTATCTATAATGAACTTGTTGAGTACGCTCGTACTCATCCCACTCTTAAATCCCCTTCTTAGATTGTCTGAACCGTCTGGAGGAGGACTACGATAACTCTGAAGGAGCCGAGATCATCGGCTATGAAGAACCAGACCTCTCTGGAGGTGTTGAAGGCGTAGACTACCTTATAGTCTACGAAACCGGGGAGGCTTCCGGAGGAGATCAAATCTAGAATCACCGAGTAGTAGTAGTAACCGAGCAGTGCGAACTCTTAGTACTTAGCTGCTCGCGGTAATAAATGTATAACCTAGTGAAACTTCTATATTGTAAGTTAAGGTGGGTTCGCCTCGAACCCAGGAGTATCCCTCTTAGGACCCAAGAGGAGCTCCGAGACGATATGTATATTATGCTTGTAATAATAAATGAATGAGTTATGGACCTGCTATGTTCTGTTGTACTACTCTGAGGAATGTAATATTTGCGGAATGGTACTTCGTGAATGTTATATCAACGACTGGCATACTACAACATGCAGTGGTATGCAGGGTCACCACACCAAATTAATTATCACAAGCAAATTTCCGGAGTCTTGATTTTGCATTTAATAGACTTTTGTTAGTTTCAAAATTATATGATGCAAAATGAAATTTCAATGACTAAACAATTGCACTTACACATTTCATAAAAGTGTTGTTCATGCATTCTATTGGTACCAAATGAATTATGACTAAATAATTTTCAGACTGTTGATCATGAACTTACTAAACTTTTGTAGTTTCAAATTTTATATTCAAGCTATGAGATTGCATAGACTAGCTTCGTAGTCCCAAATTTTATTCAAGTGTTGATCTCGCAAGTACTAATTTTTTTGCTTTCAGGACCTACGGGGAATGTAAGGCGCTGCGCTCATTCCTTCAAGATCAAGGAATTGTGTTCTGCACCGTTGACAAGAGACAAGATTTTGTAAAGTTATATTTCGAGAATATTATAATTCAAAGTAAGAACTGGATCTATATCCAGGAATTGGTCCACGTCAAAGGTCGCAACGACAGAGGATATTTAATGAGGGATGGAATGGCTAGTCTTCCAACTAGCATCATCGACGAGTCGTACAGCGAGATGAAGAACAAATTCCCTACAGAGAGGCACAATTACTGGGAAGAGCGGCCGTTGTCTGATTTAAACCTGGAGTATGCAGCTAAAGATGCTTACGTGAGCTACCAGCTCTATGTTAAGATATGGTTCTTCTTGCGTTACCTTGTGTTTTGCCCCGGTTGCAAGAAGGAAGACATGCTGAGGGGACCTCTGTGTTACAAATGCAATGCAGCAGAGAAAGAAGCTGAACATGGACAGAAAAATGCTGCAGCTGAAATAGCAAGGTTAAATGCTAAACTTACAAGCGTGCAGGCTGAACTAGCAAGCTTGAAGGCACCAGCTTCCAGCGACAACACCCAGCAGGCAAGTCCCCCTCATGGCATGCGAAGGAAGAGGAATGATGATCAGTGGCTGGAGAGTACTGATGCGCCGAAGAGTAGTGATTATTGGCGGAGGAAGTGGACTGATGATGAGCAGAAGAGTGATGATCCGTGGACGACGGAGAAGAGTGATCAGCAGAGCCCGAAGAGTGATAGTCCGTGTGGCTGACGAAGCCAGGCAATTACTGACGACTTCTCCAAGATCCATGCCTAGTTAATTATTTGTATTTGCTTGTCAAGAAACTTTGCTTCTATCTTCTGTTTGTTTTATGAAGCATCTATTGCTTCTGGTTTGTAAAAAGTACTTTTTAGTTCGAAACCAGAACCTCCTTATTGTAATTAATAAGTACCTAGTTATTTGTTTTATGAATCATCTATTGCTTCTGGTTTGTAAAAAGTACTTTTTAATTAGTTGAAACCCCAGAACCTCATTCCGGTATATGGGGTGTTTCCCGGAAATGCGCAGACGACACTTCGGAAAGGTTCTGGCGAGGTATAGGGGGGAACTCCCACCCGCCTGGTGTCACCTGTGGGAATAATCTCGACGTTGCATGTGCCAAAAACTTTCCACTACATGTTCCTATGATATGTGTCAAAGTGTGATGCAAGGTGTAATTGTGCATAAGTAGCTCCCCTAAACCCTAGACCCTAGCCCTAAACCTACGCCGAACCCTAACCAGTAGATCTCAGGCACAGCGTCGATCGTGTGATAATGGCTCGAGCTGCGGGTGTATGTGCCAAAGGGTCCCAATCTTGGTTCTCCATGTGTATATGTACTAAACAAACCTAAAAGAATGAAAATGTACATTGGTGCACCCTCGCGCGGAGAAATCTAGGGGGGTAGACCTGCCGGGGCACACGTTCCGCTGTTTTGGGGGGAGGAGGGGGAGAACGATCGCCGGAACACCGGAACCCCACCAAATCTTGCATGTGGGCCTATTCTATGTGTCAAAGTGTGATGCAAGGTGTAATTGTGCAAAAGTAGCTCCCCTAAACCCTATACCCAAGCCCTGACCCTACGCCGAACCCTAACCAGTAGATCTCAGGCACACCGTCGATCGTGTGATAATGGCTCGAGCTGCGGGTGTATGTGCCAAAGGGTCCCAATCTTGGTTCTCCATGTGTATATGTCCTAAACAAACCTAAAAGAATGAAAATGTACATCGGTGCACCCTCGCGGGGAGAAATCTAGGGGGGTAGACCCACCGGGGCACATGTTCCGCTGTTTTGGGGGGAGGAGGGGGAGAACGACCACCGGAACACCGGAACCCCACCAAATCTTGCATGTGGGCCTATTCTATGTGTCAAAGTGTGATGCAAGGTGTAATTGTGCAAAAGTAGCTCCCCTAAACCCTAGACCCTAGCCCTAACCCTACGCCGAACCCCAACCAGTAGATCAGGCACACCGTCGATCGTGTGATAATGGCTCGAGCTGCGGGTGTATGTGCCAAAGGGTCCCAATCTTGGTTCTCCATGTGTATATGTCCTAAACAAACCTAAAAGAATGAAAATGTACATTGGTGCACCCTCGCGCGGAGAAATCTATGGGGTAGACCCGCCGTGGCACACGTTCCGCTGTTTTGGGGGGAGGAGGGGGAGAACGACCGCCGGAACACCGGAACCCCACCAAATCTTGCATGTGGGCCTATTATATGTGTCAAAGTGTGGTGCAAGGTGTAATTGTGCAAAAGTAGCTCCCTAAACCGTAGACCCTAGCCCTAACCCTACGCCGAACCCTAACCAGTACATCTCAGGCACACCGTCGATCGTGTGATAATGGCTCGAGCTGCGGGTGTATGTGCCAAAGGGTCCCAATCTTGGTTCTCCATGTGTATATGTCCTAAACAAACCTAAAATAATGAAAATTTACATTGATTCACCCTCGCACGGAGAAATCTAGGGGGTAGACCCGCCGGGGCACACGCTCCGCTCTTTTGGGGGGAGGAGGGGGAGAACGACCGCCGGAACACCGGAACCCCACCAAATCTTGCATGTGGGCCTATTCTATGTGTCAAAGTGTGGTGCAAGGTGTAATGGTTCAAAAGTAGCTCCCCTAAACCCTAGACCCTACCCCTAACCCTACGCCGAACCCTAACTAGTAGATCAGGCACACCGTCGATCGTGTGATAATGGCTCGAGCTGCGGGTGTATGTGCCAAAGGGTCCCAATCTTGGTTCTCCATGTGTATATGTCCTAAACAAACCTAAAAGAATGAAAAGGTACATTGGTGCACCCTCGCGCGGTGAAATCTAGGGGGGTAGACCCGCCGGGGCACACGTTCCGCTGTTTTGGGGGGAGGAGGGGGAGAACGACCGCCGGAACACCGGAACCCCACCAAATCTTGCATGTGGGCCTATTATATGTTTCAAAGTGTGGTGAAAGGTATAATGGTGCAAAAGTAGCTCCCCTAAACCCTAGACCCTACCCCTAACCCTACGCCGAACCCTAACCAGTAGATCAGGCAGCACACCCTCGATCGTGTGATAATGGCTCGAGCTGCGGGTGTATGTGCCAAAGGGTCCCAATCTTGGTTCTCCATGTGTATATGTCCTAAACAAACCTAAAAGAATTAAAAGGTACATTGGTGCACCCTCGCGCGGAGAAATCTAGGGGGGTAGACCCTTCGGGGCACACGTTCCGCTGTTTTGGAGGGAGGAGGGGGAGAACGACCACCGGAACACCGGAACCCCACCAAATCTTGCACGTGGGCCTATGATATCTGTAAAAGTGTGATGCAAGGTGTAATTGTGCAAAAGTAGCTCCCCTAAACCCTAGACCCTACCCCTAACCCTACGCCGAACCCTAACCAGTAGATCTCAGGCACACCCTCGATCGTGTGATAATGGCTCGAGCTGCGGGTGTATGTGCCAAAGGGTCCCAATCTTGGTTCTCCATGTTTATATGTCCTAAACAAACCTAAAATAATGAAAAGGTACATTGGTGCACCCTCGCGCGGAGAAATCTAGGGGGGTAGACCCGCCGGGGCACACGTTCCGCTGTTTTGGGGGGAGGAGGGGGAGAACGACCGCCGGAACACCGGAACCCCACCAAATCTTGCATGTGGGCCTATTCTATGTGTAAAAGTGTGGTGCAAGGTGTAATGGTGCAAAAGTAGCTCCCCTAAACCCTAGACCCTACACCTAACCCTACGCCGAACCCTAACCCCAGTAGATCAGGCACACCCCTCGATCGTGTGATAATGGCTCGAGCTGCGGGTGTATGTGCCAAAGGATCCCAATCTTGGTTCTCCATGTGTATATGTCCTAAACAAACCTAAAAGAATTAAAAGGTACATTGGTGCACCCTCGCGCGGAGAAATCTAGGGGGGTAGACCCGCCGGGGCACACGTTCCGCTGTTTTGGGGGGAGGAGGGGGAGAACGACCACCGGAACACCGGAACCCCACCAAATCTTGCATGTGGGCCTATGATATGTGTCAAAGTGTGATGTAAGGTGTAATTGTGCAAAAGTAGCTCCCCTAAACCCTAGACCCTAGCCCTAACCCTACGCCGAACCCTAACCAGTAGATCTCAGGCACACCCTCGATCGTGTGATAATGGCTCTAGCTGCGGGTGTATGTGCCAATGGGTCCCAATCTTGGTTCTCCATGTGTATATGTCCTAAACAAACCTAAAAGAATGAAAAGGTACATTGGTGCACCCTCGCGCGGAGAAATCTAGGGGGGTAGACCCACCGGGGCACACGTTCCGCTGTTTTGGGGGGAGGAGGGGGAGAACGACCGCCGGAACACCGGAACCCCACCAAATCTTGCATGTGGGCCTATTATATGTGTCAAAGTGTGGTGCAAGGTGTAATTGTGCAAAAGTAGCTCCCCTAAACCCTAGACCCTACCCCTAACCCTACGCCGAACCCTAACCTGTAGATCAGGCACACCCTCGATCGTGTGATAATGGCTCGAGCTGCGGGTGTATGTGCCAAATGGTCCCAATCTTGGTTCTCCATGTGTGTATGTCCTAAACAAACCTAAAAGAATGAAAAGGTTCATTGGTGCACCCTCGCGCGGAGAAATCTAGGGGGGTAGACCCGCCGGGGCGCACGTTCCGCTGTTTTGGGGGGGGAGTGGGAGAACGACCGCCGGAACACCGGAACCCCACCAAATCTTGCATGTGGGCCTATGATATGTGTCAAAGTGTGATGCATGGTGTAATTGTGCAAAAGTAGCTCCCCTAAACCCTAGACCCTACCCCTAACCCTACGCCGAACCCTAACCAGTAGATCAGACAGCACACCCTCGATCGTGTGATAATGGCTCGAGCTGCGGGTGTATGTGCCAAAGGGTCCCAATCTTGGTTCTCCATGTGTATATGTCCTAAACAAACCTAAAAGAATGAAAATGTACATTGGTGCACCCTCGCCCGGAGAAATCTAGGGGGGGGGGGGGTAGACCCCGCCGGGGCACACGTTCCGCTGTTTTGGGGGGAGGAGGGGGAGAACGACCGCCGGAACACCGGAACCCCACCAAATCTTGCATGTGGGCCTATTCTATGTGTCAAAGTGTGGTGCAAGGTGTAATGGTGCAAAAGTAGCTCCCCTAAACCCTAGACCCTACCCCTAACCCTACGCTGAACCCTAACCAGTTGATCAGGCAGCACACCCTCGATCGCGTGATAATGGCTCGAGATGCGGGTGTATGTGTGATACATCTCCGACGTATCAATAATTTCTTTTGTTCCATGCCACATTATTGATGATATCTACATGTTTTATGCATACTTTATGTCATATTTATGCATTTTCTGGAACTAACCTATTAACAAGATGCCGAAGAGCCAGTTACTGTTTTCTGCTGTTTTTGGTTTCAGAAATCCTAGTAAGGAAATATTCTCGGAATTGGACGAAATCAACGCCCAGGGGCCTATTTTCACACGAAGCTTCCTGAAGACCGGAGAGCTAACGAAGTGGGGCCACGAGGTGGCCAGATGATAGGGCGGCGCGGCCCAAGCCCTGGCCGCGCCACCCTATGGTGTGGGCCCCTCGTGATACCCCTTGACCTGCCCTTCCGCCTACAAATAGCCTTCGTCGCGAAACCCCCAGTACCGAGAGCCACGATACGGAAAACCTTCCAGAGACGCCGCCGCCAATCCCATCTCGGGGGATTCAGGAGATCGCCTCCGGCACCCTGCCGGAGAGGGGATTCATCTCCCGGAGGACTCTACGCCGCCATGGTCGCCTCCGGAGTGATGAGTGAGTAGTTCACCCCTGGACTGTGGGTCCATAGCAGTAGCTAGATGGTTGTCTTCTCCTCATTATGCTTCATTGTCGGATCTTGTGAGCTGCCTAACATGATCAAGATCATCTATCTGTAATGCTATATGTTGTGTTTGTTGGGATCCGATGAATAGAGAATACTATGTTATGTTGATTATCAATTTATATCTATGTGTTGTTTATGATCTTGCATGCTCTCCGTTATTAGTAGAGGCTCTGGCCAAGTTGATGCTAGTAACTCCAAGAGGGAGTATTTATGCTCGATAGTGGGTTCATGTCTCCGTGAATCTGGGGGAGTGAGAGAAACCTCTAAGATTATGGATGTGCTGTTGCCACTAGGGATAAAACATTGATGCTATGTCCGAGGATGTAGTTATTGATTACATTACGCACCATACTTAATGCAATTGTCTGTTGTTAGCAACTTAATACTGGAAGGGGTTCGGATGATAACCTGAAGGTGGACTTTTTAGGCATAGATGCATGCTGGATAGCGGTCTATGTACTTTGTCGTAATGCCCAATTAAATCTCACAATACTCATCATATCATGTATGTGCATGGTCATGCCCTCTCTATTTGTCAATTGCCCAACTGTAATTTGTTCACCCAACATGCTATTTATCTTATGGGAGAGACACCTCTAGTGAACTGTGGACCCCGGTCCTATTCTTTACTTCTGAAATACAATCTACTGCAATTGTTCTACTGTTCTCTGCAAACAATCATCATCCACACTATACATCTAATCCTTTGTTACAGCAAGCCGGTGAGATTGACAACCTCACTGTTTCGTTGGGGCAAAGTACTTTGGTTGTGTTGTGCAGGTTCCACGTTGGCGCCGGAATCCCTGGTGTTGCGCCGCACTACATCACGCCGCCATCAACCTTCAACGTGCTTCTTGACTCCTACTGGTTCGATAAACCTTGGTTTCATACTGAGGGAAAACTTGCCGCTGTACGCATCACACCTTCCTCTTGGGGTTCCCAACGGACGCGTGCTGTACGCATATCAATGTGCCAAAGGGTCCCAATCTTGGTTCTCCATGTATATTTGTCCTAAACAAACCTAAAAGAATGAAAAGGTACATTGGTGCACCCTCGCGCGGAGAAATCTAGGGGGGTAGACCCGCCGGGGCACACGTTCCGCTGTTTTGGGGGGAGGAGGGGGAGAACGACCGCCGGAACACCGGAACCCCACCAAATCTTGCATGTGGGCCTATGCTATGTGTCAAAGTGTGATGCAAGGTGTAATTGTGCAAAAGTAGCTCCCCTAAACCCTAGAACCTAGCCCTAACCCTACGCCGAACCGTAACCAGTAGATCAGGCACACCCTCGATCGTGTGATAATGGCTCGAGCTGCGGGTGTATGTGCCAAAGGGTCCCAATCTTGGTTCTCCATGTGTATATGTCCTAAAAAAACCTAAAAGAATGAAAATGTACATTGGTGCACCCTCGCGCAGAGAAATCTAGGGGGGTAGACCCGCCGGGGCACACGTTCCGCTGTTTTGGGGGGAGGAGGGGGAGAACGACCGCCGGAACACCGGAACCCCACCAAATCTTGCATGTGGGCCTATTCTATGTGTCAAAGTGTGATGCAAGGTGTAATTGTGCAAAAGTAGCTCCCCTAAACCCTAGACCCTACCCCTAACCCTACGCCAAACCCTAACCAGTAGATCAGGCACACCCTCGATCGTGTGATAATGGCTCGAGCTGCGGGTGTATGTGCCAAAGGGTCCCAATCTTGGTTCTCCATGTGTATATGTCCTAAAAAAACCTAAAAGAATGAAAATGTACATTGATGCACCCTCGCGCGGAGAAATCTAGGGGGTAGACCCGCCGGGGCACACGTTCCGCTGTTTTGGGGGGAGGAGGGGGAGAACGACCGCCGGAACACCGGAACCCCACCAAATCTTGCATGTGGGCCTATTATATGTGTCCAAGTGTGGTGCAAGGTGTAATTGTGCAAAAGTAGCTCCCCTAAACCCTAGACCCTAGCCCTAACCCTACGCCGAACCCTAACCAGTAGATCTCAGGCACACCGTCGATCGTGTGATAATGGCTCGAGCTGCGGGTGTATGTGCCAAAGGGTCCCAATCTTGGTTCTCCATATGTATATGTCCTAAACAAACCTAAAACAATGAAAATGTACATTGGTGCACCCTCGCGCGGAGAAACCTAGGGGGTAGACCCGCCGGGGCACACGTTCCGCTGTTTTGGGGGGAGGAGGGGGAGAACGACCGCCGAAACACCGGAACCCCACCAAATCTTGCATGTGGGCCTATTCTATGTGTCAAAGTGTGATGCAAGGTGTAATTGTGCAAAATTAGCTCCCCTAAACCCTAGACCCTAGCCCTAACCCTACACCGAACCCCAACCAGTAGATCAGGCACACCGTCGATCGTGTGATAATGGCTCGAGCTGCGGGTGTATGTGTCAAAAGGTCCCAATCTTGGTTCTCCATGTGTATATGTCCTAAACAAACCTAAAAGAATGAAAATTTACATTGGTGCACCCTCGCGCAGAGAAATCTAGGGGGTAGACCCGCCGGGGCACACGTTCCGCTGTTTTGGGGGGAGGAGGGGGAGAACGACCGCCGGAACACCGGAACCCCACCAAATCTTGCATGTGGGCCTATTATATGTGTAAAAGTGTGGTGCAAGGTGTAATTGTGCAAAAGTAGCTCCCCTAAACCCTAGACCCTAGCCCTAACCCTACGCCGAACCCTAACCCCAGTAGATCAGGCACACCCCTCGATCGTGTGATAATGGCTCGAGCTGCGGGTGTATGTGCCAAAGGGTCCCAATCTTGGTTCTCCATGTGTATATGTCCTAAACAAACCTAAAAGAATGAAAAGGTACATTGGTGCACCCTCGCGCGGAGAAATCTAGGGGGTAGACCCGCCGGGGCACACGTTCCGCTGTTTTGGGGGGAGGAGGGGGAGAACGACCGCCGGAACACCGGAACCCCACCAAATCTTGCATGTGGGCCTATTCTATGTGTCAAAGTGTGATGCATGGTGTAATTGTGCAAAATTAGCTCCCCTAAACCCTAGACCCTAGCCCTAACCCTACACCGAACCCCAACCAGTAGATCAGGCACACCGTCGATCGTGTGATAATGGCTCGAGCTGCGGGTGTATGTGCCAAAGGGTCCCAATCTTGGTTCTCCATGTGTATATGTCCTAAACAAACCTAAAAGAATGAAAATTTACATTGGTGCACCCTCGCGCGGAGAAATCTAGGGGGTAGACCCGCCGGGGCACACGTTCCGCTGTTTTGGGGGGAGGAGGGGGAGAACGACCGCCGGAACACCGGAACCCCACCAAATCTTTCATGTGGGCCTATTATATGTGTAAAAGTGTGGTGCAAGGTGTAATGGTGCAAAAGTAGCTCCCCTAAACCCTAGACCCTACCCCTAACCCTACGCCGAACCCTAACCCCAGTAGATCAGGCACACCCCTCGATCGTGTGATAATGGCTCGAGCTACGGGTGTATGTGCCAAAGGGTCCCAATCTTGGTTCTCCATGTGTATATGTCCTAAACAAACCTAAAAGAATGAAAAGGTACATTGGTGCACCCTCGCGCGGAGAAATCTAGGGGGTAGACCCGCCGGGGCACACGTTCCGCTGTTTTGGGGTGAGGATGGGGAGAACGACCACCGGAACACCGGAACCCCACCAAATCTTGCATGTGGGCCTATGATATGTGTCAAAGTGTGATGCAAGGTGTAATTGTGCAAAATTAGCTCCCCTAAACCCTAGACCCTAGCCCTAACCCTACGCCGAACCCTAACCAGTAGATCTCAGGCACATCCTCAATCGTGTGATAATGGCTCGAGCTGCGGGTGTATGTGCCAAAGGGTCCCAATCTTGGTTCTCCATGTGTATATGTCCTAAACAAACCTAAAAGAATGAAAAGGTACATTGGTGCACCCTCGTGCGGAGAAATCTAGGGGGTAGACCCGCCGGGGCACACGTTCCGCTGTTTTGGGGGGAGGAGGGGGAGAACGACCGCCGGAACACCGGAACCCCACCAAATCTTGCATGTGGGCCTATTATATGTGTAAAAGTGTGGTGCAAGGTGTAATTGTGCAAAAGTAGCTCCCCTAAACCCTAGACCCTAGCCCTAACCCTACGCCGAACCCTAACCCCAGTAGATCAGGCACACCCCTCGATCGTGTGATAATGGCTCGAGCTACGGGTGTATGTGCCAAAGGGTCCCAATCTTGGTTCTCCATGTGTATATGTCCTAAACAAACCTAAAAGAATGAAAAGGTACATTGGTGCACCCTCGCGCGGAGAAATCTAGGGGGTAGACCCGCCGGGGCACACGTTCCGCTGTTTTGGGGGGAGGAGGGGGAGAACGACCGCCGGAACACCGGAACCCCACCAAATCTTGCATGTGGGCCTATTCTATGTGTCAAAGTGTGATGCAAGGTGTAATTGTGCAAAATTAGCTCCCCTAAACCCTAGACCCTAGCCCTAACCCTACACCGAACCCCAACCAGTAGATCAGGCACACCGTCGATCGTGTGATAATGGCTCGAGCTGCGGGTGTATGTGCCAAAGGGTCCCAATCTTGGTTCTCCATGTGTATATGTCCTAAACAAACCTAAAAGAATGAAAATTTACATTGGTGCACCCTCGCGCGGAGAAATCTAGGGGGTAGACCCGCCGGGGCACACGTTCCGCTGTTTTGGGGGGAGGAGGGGGAGAACGACCGCCGGAACACCGGAACCCCACCAAATCTTTCATGTGGGCCTATTATATGTGTAAAAGTGTGGTGCAAGGTGTAATGGTGCAAAAGTAGCTCCCCTAAACCCTAGACCCTACCCCTAACCCTACGCCGAACCCTAACCCCAGTAGATCAGGCACACCCCTCGATCGTGTGATAATGGCTCGAGCTACGGGTGTATGTGCCAAAGGGTCCCAATCTTGGTTCTCCATGTGTATATGTCCTAAACAAACCTAAAAGAATGAAAAGGTACATTGGTGCACCCTCGCGCGGAGAAATCTAGGGGGTAGACCCGCCGGGGCACACGTTCCGCTGTTTTGGGGTGAGGATGGGGAGAACGACCACCGGAACACCGGAACCCCACCAAATCTTGCATGTGGGCCTATGATATGTGTCAAAGTGTGATGCAAGGTGTAATTGTGCAAAAGTAGCTCCCCTAAACCCTAGACCCTAGCCCTAACCCTACGCCGAACCCTAACCAGTAGATCTCAGGCACATCCTCAATCGTGTGATAATGGCTCGAGCTGCGGGTGTATGTGCCAAAGGGTCCCAATCTTGGTTCTCCATGTGTATATGTCCTAAACAAACCTAAAAGAATGAAAAGGTACATTGGTGCACCCTCGTGCGGAGAAATCTAGGGGGTAGACCCGCCGGGGCACACGTTCCGCTGTTTTGGGGGGAGGAGGGGGAGAACGACCGCCGGAACACCGGAACCCCACCAAATCTTGCATGTGGGCCTATTCTATGTGTCAAAGTGTGGTGCCAGGTGTAATGGTGCAAAAGTAGCTCCCCTAAACCCTAGACCCTACCCTAACCCTACGCCGAACCCTAACCAGTTGATCAGGCAGCACACCCTCGATCGTGTGATAATGGCTCGAGCTGCGGGTGTATGTGCCAAAGGGTCCCAATCTTGGTTCTCCATGTGTATATGTCCTAAACAAACCTAAAAGAATGAAAAGGTACATTGGTGCACCCTCGCGCAGAGAAATCTAGGGGGGTAGACCTGCCGGGGCACACGTTCCACTGTTTTGGGGGAGGAGGGGGAGAACGACCGCCGGAACACCGGAACCCCACCAAATCTTGCATGTGGTCCTATGCTATGTGTCAAAGTGTGATGCAAGGTGTAATTGTGCAAAAGTAGCTCCCCTAAACCCTATACCCTAGCCCTAACCCTATGCCGAACCCTAACCAGTAGATCAGGCACACCCTCGATCGTGTGATAATGGCTCGAGCTGCGGGTGTCACTAGTAGGAAAACGCTTATAGGTGGAGCTTAATTTAGTGGCGCACCATTAAAAATGCGCCACAGAAAGTTTTTTTGTAGCGCACCGAGCACGGTGCTCCCTAAGACGATGTGATCAAGTTACCCAACTGAAAGACCCTCTTGATAGTGCGGCTATGTATCCTATAATCCGGTCTCCCAACAACCACCTTGAGACCGGTAAAAGGAAAACCTAGCAAGGCCATACCTTTGCATTGCACATCCCGCTTGATTTTGATGATAACTCTTCAAGCTCCACTCAAGCCGGAATGCCTCACTTGATCATTGTTGCTTCGTGAAGACTCACAAATGCTCCCCCATACACCATGATGGGAAAGCTCCATTGATGCACATCTTCACATGTCCATTATTACCAAATTGACGGCAAGCTTCAAGCATGTGATCCTCTTGAGATGCTCATCCTGAACTTGTCCAACTCGACCTTGATGACGATCACCACTTGATGTCATCCTCTCATGGGCTATATGAGATCTGAATTTTGATGCATGCCCATAGAAAGATACCTAACCCACATAGACAACACAAGGGCACATATATGATGGGTTAGTTCATAAAGCATAATTGACAAGGCTTATCATACCACATGACTTCACGTGGCACATTCTTCATGCTTCATGTGTTGACCAATCTTAAATCTATTCTTCACTCTTTGTATTGGTCAACCTTGTATATTCTCATGCTCTATCATACTATCTTGAGGTGTATATAGAATTCTTCATTTGTTTACATGCTCTAAATCTTAGTCAACCATAGCTCAACTTATGAGACTATCATGACACCGAATTAGAGACATAACTTGAATTCTTCACTTGGAATCAAGCACTCAAGATCATGATCATTCGTTGCTTATCACATAAGCTAGAGCATGGCTAATATTGAGTTCCACATAAGAACTCCATCTTCATTTCTTCTTCTTGATCATATCACATATATATCTTCAAATCGATGATCTTGATGCCAATACACAAGGTATACCTTTATCTTCATGGCATCCATACTTGAATCCAACACATGGAATATGTCAACACCCGGATTTTTAAGTCCGGATGCCTATTATGTCATACATCGCAATCCCAGGAAATTGTTGTTGCGAGGCATAATAGTTAAGTATCACAGTCATCATTCATTACAAACCATAATGTCTTACAACTTGGAATCACATGATCCATATTACACGAATAGTTGATCTATTGATCAACGAACAAACACAAGTTCATAGCGGAAGCGTAAGATACAAGGACTCTCTAGTCCACAGGCCAACGCTTGACGTTAGAAGCTCCTAGTTGTGGTAGACATCCTGCTG
Source organism: Lolium perenne (assembly GCF_019359855.2). Classification (NCBI taxonomy): domain Eukaryota; kingdom Viridiplantae; phylum Streptophyta; class Magnoliopsida; order Poales; family Poaceae; genus Lolium; species Lolium perenne. The sequence continues at coordinate 177,392,552 of NC_067246.2, read as the reverse complement.
ATCGTCATCCTCGTACTGCTGCTCGGCTTCATAGTCTGGCCATTTGAATAGCCAGGGACAAAGCTGTGAGTACTTTAAGTACTCGCAATCTAATATTAATGTAAGTACTAACATTACTATACAGAGTGTTCTAAGCTCTAGGGTTATTTGCATAAAGCCAATTTTAGTTGAGAAACATTTTAGTAAACAACTCCTCATGTGCTAACTAACTCAAGTGGGAACATTAGTGTCATTCCCACAACTCTGTTGTAATTCAAATTCAAAGTCACCATTCAAGTTCAAGTTCAAATTCACCAGTCACATAGATATAAATTCTGATGACGGAAACAGTATGGCCTTTCCAATTGTCCATATCCGCGGACGCGGCTATTCGAATAGGTTTACACTCTGCAGAGGTTGCACACTTGTGCCACAACATTTGATTTCATCCGTCAGGAATAAACCCCGAATAATCGTAACTCAGTACGCGGATCATCAACCGTTAACTTTTCACTTACACACCCTAGTATAGGCACCCCCATGAGCTTGGCCTCCGGTGAAAACCAAGCTGTTAACCCGGAACTGCACAGGGCTTGGCCGTACAATTCACCTCAATTCACATCATTTCTTAGCAACGGAGGCAGCCTCAAGCATAACCCCTATGACGTGTGTTCAGAGGGAACCCATACTAAGACACATAAATTTCCAGCTAAGCCTTACCCATAATCAGGTATTGTGGGGGTACTCAAGAATTGGAATGGTATCGCATCCAACTCAAATCATCAGTTTTATTCATTTCACCAAGTCAAATTCATGTCATATTCACCTTCAAAAATCCTTCAATGGAAATGACTCATCATTCCAAGGTTTTCAACATCATCATTTCATAAACACATGTTCCCATCTAGAGTAGTCATTTTTAATTTAGCACTAGCATCTAGGTATGAGGGGTGCTAAGTACTTTGCTTTGCTTCTAGGCTAACTTTGATACTCTTGTACTAATCCAATACTAACCAAGTGAATCATGAATCAAAAGTACTTTGATAAAACAAAAGTAAATAAAGCTTGGAAAGTAAAATTGGGAAATAGGATCATAAGCATAAATTAAATGGGGTAATGCCTTGCTCATGGTGAGCTTTGCACTTTGCAAGATTATTATCTTGCCTTGGTTGGGGAATTGGTCAAAGTGGTCTTCTTCTCCTTGGAAGTAGACCTCCTCCTCCTCTTGATACTCCTCGGTACTAGCGTCTAAAATACGAATACGGGGTACACAATCATCATACCAAACTAACTTACTAAACTAGGCACACTCATGATGCACACAACTAAATCTAGCATCACCCATTATTATTAAGTTGGTGGATGTGTTCTTCTTATTATTTAAGAAAAATAATTTCCTCTCATACTAATTTAGATGTTACTTTTAATTACTTAGAGAAATAATTTCCTCTCATTATCTTATTAAGATTTAATTTCTCTCATGAGTAATATGTGACCTAGGTTGACCAAAGTCAACCTCTTCACACTTATCATTTAAGAAAATGAGTTAAATGAGGTGAGCACCTCATACCATTTAATTCTAGCATGGTAAAGATTTAATATCACCAACAATTCATATGAGATCTAAATGACCAGGGCCTCTACCTCATTTTGAATTGGTGATGACAAGGTTTAAATGAGAGAAACACTCCCATATAATTTCTTAATAGTTTTGGACAATATCTTTGACTAGAAATAGCCATAAAGTCATTTAATTCAACTAGGCCATGATCATTCAAAGTAAGCATGGCATATTTTTGCAGAAACAATTAGTATAAGTGAAATGTGAATTATAGGAGTTGGAATTAACTGAAAAGCATTCATGGTTGATTTTTAATAATTATTCTAAGGCAGAAAAGTCCCTGCTTTGTTTATTTTCTCACTTTAATTCTACAATAGATCTAGGGTTCAATCCAGTGGCATCGTGTAGATAATTTCGTAAGGTTTTCAAATATATAAAATTTGTAAAATCTGGCCTAGTATATTTGTCCCTATTAAATTTCAAAGTTGACATCAGATTGGGTTATTTCCCTATTTTTCATATTTGAATTTGAAACGTGGGCTGGCGGGAGAATTAACGGGCTAGGCAGTACGGGAAGGAAATGGGCCGGCCCAGCTTCGCAGCGGGCCAGCTGACATGGTGGGGGCCACCTGTCTGTGGGGTTTAAACAGCGAAACGGTATGAGCAAGGATGGCCGTGCGATTAGAATGAAGATCGACGGCCGTGGTGCGTCGTCGTCGACGGCGAGAGGCAGACTTACTGGCGACGGCGGTAGGGGGTCGGCGAGCTTGTCGGAGCTCCGGCGGTCGTCGGAGGGGTGCGCCGCAACATTGTCGTCGATGTGGAGGCGCCTGGAAGCAGTTGCGTCGCCTGAGGTGGTCTCCTTCTCCGGCGGGCTCCGTGTACTGGCGTCGGCGGCTAGCTTGCAATTCGAGTGGAGGAGTGGCTAATAGATCCAATTGAAGTGGCGAGGAGAGCTGTGGGGAGGAGAGGAAGAGAGTGGCGTGCTCAATTCTGTGGGAGGAGCTCTCCTTTTATAGGAGCGGGAGGTGGCCGTAGGGCGGAGCGGGGGTCACCGTCGTCGTCACCATTCCAACGTTGCGAAGGGGCAAGTGATGGGCGCTTCGGGTTGATGCTGCTCTGGAGATGACAAATCGCTTGATCGTGGCGCGGCAGAGGCTCAGTGGAGAGAGGGAGCTTGATGGGAAGTGTCCATGCCGCGGCGGTTGAACGGGGTCGTGGTCGTCGAGCCTGGTGTGCCCGCGGGCCAGTGATCGTGTCCAGGCGATCCAGGGATCCGTCGTGCGTCGACTGGCGCTGAGAGGAGGGGTCGAGGTGGTGCGAGGACGCGGGCGTCAGCACGCTCTGGCGCGTCCAGTGTGGATGCCATGCGCGCTCTGGCGCGGCATGGGAAAGTTCTGGGCGCCACTGGGCGCTCGTGTTCTGGCGTCTCCGGTGCATGGAGTCGTCGAGTCACTGGCTGGGCAGCATCAGGTGAGTGAGAGGGAGGGAATTGACAAGGTGGTGCAGTCCAGAGATGGCCAGAGGCGATGGTGGCATGATGGTGGCATGCCATGCCACGGCATGGCATGGTTTTGATGATTTGATCACACAAGGTTCAGTGCAAGTGGGTGAACTGAGGTGGTGAAGTGAGAGGAGGGTCCAGGGATTGCTGTGGTGGCTCAGGTTGGACTTGGTTTTCTCCAAATTTCAGTATGGGCAACAATTATATCCCTGCCCTCAAGGTGTTTGAGGTAATGCCCGAAAGAAAATTAGTTTTGAAATTTGCAATTCTTTTTGGTGGGTTGTAATCATATATTAAATAGAGTAGAATGGTGTTGGTTTGGTTCAATTTGGAATTGGTTTGCAAAATCTCAAAATGCATATGATCTTAGTTTTGTTTCAATGTCTCATCTTGGCTTGCTTGTAATTTGAAATTGAGGCAGAGGTTGAGGTGAGTGTCTTGAGCAAAGTTGTTGTCCTTGATGAGATCTTGGAAGAGGTGCAAAGAGTTGGCCAAGTGTAGAAAGAAAAAGTTGAAAACCAGGGGCTCAAAGTGGGTATCATGCTGAAAATGTCTCACATGACCATAATCACATGTGATCACAAATTTGATTCAAATTTGATTTGAATTGAGTTTGATTGTTTCCAAAAGTGTTAATAAGTGTTTAGTATCCATTCACAACTAATGGTGCAAACCAAAATGGTCTAGATTAAAGATTTGTAAAAATGGCCTAGGCCATATGTGTGTGTAAAATTGATTTTTATAATTTCTTTTCTATTTTATTTTTATTTGACTATGTATGATCAAGTTTCATTGTTAGGGTTTTAGAGTGAGAGTAAACATATAAGCAAGCATCATGGCAAAAGCACACTCAAATAATAAATAAGGTGAGCTATATGCATAGTCCTATATGATGAGAAAAAGTTTTTGTTGGCTCTGATATTTGGATTCTTGAATTTCTCTCTTGTTCCTTTGATTGAAAACTTGGGATGTTACAAACCCTTCCCCCTTACAAAAGATCTCGTCCCAAGATCTAAAGAAAACTAGGTACTAAAGAGATCTGGGTATTCCTTCTTCATATCTTCCTCGCGTTCCCAAGTGGCTTCTTCCTCGGTGTGATTACTCCATTGTGTCTTCAGGAACTTGATACTTCGGGTGCGGGTGGTCCCGAATGCTTCTTCAAGGATGCGAATAGGCACTTCACGGTATGTGAGATCCTTGTTGATATCAATGGCTCTGTGGTCGATGTTCTTGAACACTTCGGTCTTCTCCGGCACTTCTAGGCACTTCCGAAGTAGTGAGATGTGAAACACATTGTGCACGGCGGACATTTCTTCCGGTAGTTCAAGCTGATATGAAACTTCTCCTCGGCGACTCAGAACTTTGAAAGGTCCGACATATCTGGGGGCGAGCTTTCCTTTGAGTTGGAATCTCTGCATTCCTTTGAGGGGTGAGACTTTGAGGTACACAAAATCTCCGATCTCGAATGTCATCTGTCGGCGTCTCTTGTCGGCGTAGCTCTTCTGTCTTGATCAAGGGCGGTCTTGAGGTACTCGCGGATCTTGTGCACCTTCTCTTTGGCTTCTCGGAGAATATCCGGGCCGAAGACTTGACTATCTCCGACTTCTGACCAGTTCAGAGGGGTACGACATTTCCTTCCGTACAGGGCTTCAAAGGGGGCCATCTGTAAGCTGGCTTGATAACTGTTGTTGTAGGAGAATTCTGCGTAAGGTAAGCAGTCTTCCCATTTGGATCCATACTCTAGCACACAGGTGCTCTCAACATATCTTCCAAGATCTCGGTTGACTCTCTCGGTCTGTCCGTCGATCATGCGGGTGATAAGCTGTGCTGAAATTAAGACGGGTTCCTAGTCCTTCATGTACTTTCTGCCAGAATCTTGAGGTAAATTGAGATCCTCTATCTGACACAATTGACTTCGGTGTTCCGTGTAGGCTGACTATTCTGGAGATGTATAATTCTGCTAGTTTTGGGCCTTGGTATGTGGTCTTGACGGGGATGAAATGTGCAACCTTTGTCAACCTATCGATGACTACCCAAATGGAGTCATTTCCTCTGCTAGATTTGGGCAATCCTGTGATAAAGTCCATACCGACAGAATCCCATTTCCATTCAGAATCTGTAAGGGTTGCAATAGTCCCGTGGGGCGTTGATGTTACGCCTTGACGCGTTGACATATATCACACTTGGCGATGTAGCTTCCTATCTCTCGCTTCATTCCGTGCCACCGTAATTGTTCCTTCAGGTCTTGGTACATCTTGGTTCCTCCAGGGTGAATGGAATACAACGTATCGTGAGCTTCCTTCAGAATGACTTGCTTCAACTATGAATCTGACGGTACACACAGGCGTCCGTTGTACCAAAGAACTCCTTCTTCCTCTACGGTGAATCTTGGTGCCTTTCATGCAGCTATTTGATTCTTGATTCCGTCAATGCTGGCATTTCCCTTCTGGGCTTCTTTTATCTGGCTTATCAAGGTGGGTTGGAGCTCAATGCTTGCTAAGAATCCTTCGCTCACTAGTTCTAGCCTGAACTGTTCAAACTCTGGGTACAGGCTTGGTTGCTCTATTGCGATCATGGAGTTTAACTGACAAGGCAGTCTGCTCAAAGCATCCACTACCACATTGGCCTTGCCGGGGTGGTAGTGAATTTCCATGTTGTAATCCTTGATTAATTCAATCCATCTGCGTTGTCTCATGTTCAGCTCTTTCTGGGTGAAAATGTACTTCAAGCTCTTGTGATCTGAGTATATCTCGCATCGATTACCCATGAGGTAATGACGCCAAACCTTCAGGGCTAAGACTACGGCTGCTAACTCCAAGTCATGAGTTGGATAGTTCTGTTCATGTTGCTTCAGTTGTCTTGATAGGTATGATATCACCTTGCCTCCTTGCATCAACACACATCCAAGACCAGTCTTGGATGCATCACAATAGACATCGAATGGCTTGGTGACATCGGGCATGATCAGTATTGGGGTTGTGGTTAATCTGAGCTTGAGTTGCTGAAAGCTTTCTTCACATTTGTCATTCCAGTCAAACTTCTTGTCCTTCTTCAGCAGTTGAGTCATTGGTCTTGCGATGCTGGAAAATCCTTCAACGAATCTGCGGTAATATCCCGCTAATCCCAGAAATGCTCGGACTTCAGTCTGGGTGGTTGGGGCTTTCCATTCCTCAACGGTTTTGATTTTAGCGGGATCTACGGCAATTCCTCCTGCAGACAAGATATGTCCCAGGAATCCCACTTCCTTCAACCAAAACTCACATTTGCTAAACTTGGCGTACAACTTGTGTTGCCTCAGGGTTTCTAGGACCACTTCCAAATGTTGCTCATGTTCTTCTTCTGATTTGGAGTAGATAAGAATGTCGTCAATGAAGACAACGACAAACTTGTCCAGGAATTCCATAAAGATCTTATTCATGAGATTCATGAAGTAAGCGGGGGCATTGGTCAGTCCAAAGGACATGACATTGTACTCATACAGTCCATATCTGGTGGTAAAGGCAGTCTTTGGAATATCCGTTGCACGGATCTTTAGTTGATGGTAACCTGTCCTCAGATCAATCTTCGAGAATACTTGGGCACCGGTCAGCTGATCAAACAGGTCTTCTATCTTTGGCAAGGGGTATTTGTTTTTGATGGTGACATCGTTAAGCTTACGATAATCCGTAACCAAACGAGTGGCACCATCCTTTTTATCCACAAACAAAACTGGTGATCTCCAAGGCGACGCACTCGATCGAATCAGACCTTTGTACAGCATATCATCCAGTTGCTTCTTCAGTTCCACTAGCTATGCAGAGTTCATGCTATAGGCTCTCTGGGCTATAGGTCCTGTTCCAGGGATTAACTCGATGATAAACTCGATATCCCGATCCGGGGGCATACCGGGTAGATCATCCGGAAACACATCAGGGTATCGACAGACGAACCTGATTTGATCCAGAGTTGGCTTGGCTACACTTTGGTTGCAGGTGAATTTTCTGGGTAGTTTTTCAGACACATGTTCTATTATTATTCCGGTGCTACTAGTCATGGTGATGGCCTTCTTGGCACAGTCTATCAATCCATGATGTTTCGCCATCCAATCCATACCCAGTACTACTTCCAATCCTTTTGTTCCCAGAACAATCAAGTTTGCATAAAAGTCTATTTCATGAATTCTGATGGGTACATCTTTGCAAAAATTTCTAGCTTTAGTGGTTGCTCCAGGTATTTGAACTATCATGACATGTTTCAAGCTGATTGGTTGAATCTTACTAGTGCACACAAAATCTTCTGTAACAAACGAATGCGATGCTCCAGAATCAAACAACACTCTTGCTGGTATTGAGTTAACAGAGAACATACCCAGCACCACGTCAGGTGTTTCCTGGGCTTCCTCGGCGTTCATGTGGAAGAGGCGACCTCCACGGTTGTTTGGGTTGTTGGGGGCGAACTTCTTGCCGGTGGAGACACGGCGTTGCTGCTGAGCTGGTGGTGCGGGGTTGCCTGCAAGCTTGGCGAGCCTCTTGGGACACTCATTGGAGTAATGCCCCACTACACCACACTCCTAGCAAGTGATGGTGGCCTTGTCCTTGGTCGCAACGGGGATGGCGTTGCTTCCAGTCCTTGGTGCGGTGTTGGTGTTGTTGTTTTTGTTGTTGTTGTTGGGGGCTCTCGGTGGAGCGCGGTTGTAGTTGTAGTTGTTGTTGTTGTTGTTGTTGTTGTTGTTGTTGTTGTTGTTGTTGTTGTTGTTGTTGTTGTTGTTGTTGTTGTAGTTGCTGTTGTTGTTGTTGTAGTGGCCTCCTGGCCTCGGGTTTTCTTCACTCCGGTTCTGATAACCCGGACGTGACATCTATGCATTGGGCTTGTTGTTCCGGAAGCCTCCGCTTGAGTTGGGGCGATACTTTGGGGCATTGCTAGGCCCACTCTGGTTCATCATGCGGCGCTTGTGGTTCTCGCTGGCTTGGTGCAGCTTGCCTTCCATTTGGATGGCGGAGTCAACAAGCGCTTCGAGGTCGGCGAAGGGGATGTTGATCAACACAGTCTGCATCTCATCATGCAGTCCGTTCAGGAACCTTTCCTTCCTCTTCTCAGTAGTATCAGTCTCATCCGTGGCGTACCTTGACAGTGTTAGAAACTTGTCGCGGTATTCCACCACGGACATCCGGCCTTGCTTCAGTTCACGGAATTCATCTCTCATCTTCTTTATCAGACCCGGGGGCACATGGTACTTGCTGAACTTGAGCTTGAAATCAGTCCAAGTCATAAACTGTCCCGCGTTCATGGCACGGGTGCTTGTCCACCAAGCTCTTGCGGGTCCTGCTAAGTAGTGTGTGGCAAACAGCACTTTCTCATTCTCTTCAACGCCAGCTACTTCTAGATTGTTCTCCATAGTTTGGAGCCAATCATCTGCATCAAGTGGTTCCTCAGTCTTGCTGAAAACTGGCGGGTTGGTATTCTGGAAATTCTTGAGCTTTGATCCTGGATGATCATGATGGCCTTGATTGTTGTTGGCAAGTTGTTGAAGTGCTGCAAGGTTGGCTTGCCTTTCAGCTCTTTCTGCTTCTCTACCTTCCAGCATAGTTTGCAACATCTGCATCATTGCGTCTTGAGTCGCGTTGCGAGTTGGAGGGGCCATCTGAGCATTTAGATAGATCATGAGATAAGAGGGAAATTCTCTATGGCTTGTTTTGTGTTTAAGTTCAAAAGCTTAAAACTTGAAGTCTTTTCATGATAACACAAACATGCATTCATTCATGACAAACAACACACATTACAAGCTAACACACTAAGGGTTTTAAGAACCCTTCTTCTCCAAGCTACGATACATGGGGCGGGGTACAACTCACACCTACGATAGTGCACAAGTGAACTACTCCTCATCCTCATCTACATCTATGGCGACGTGATCATCCTCTCCGGCGTCGAGGAACTCATAGTCTTCCTCCTCGGTGTCTCCATCCTCCTCGAAGTCGTCGTCGTCACTCAGGAAGGCGCTTCCTCCCTGAATGTCTTCTCCATCTTCCTCCATCTTCTTCATCTGTTCCTCCTGGTTCTCGACAGTGGCCTCAAGCGTTGCTATCTTTGCGCGGAGGCGGGTGATGGTGGCATCCTTCTTTGCCCGCTGCTGGCGGAGGGTCTTGCGGTCGTTGTTGAGGAGCTTGATGGCTTCGCCTTGCTCGATGATGTGGGCGTGAGTCTGGTTGGCGTACTCACGCGCGTGGTCGAGGTCCTGCTGAGTGTGGTACAGGATGAAGTCCAGATGCTCCACATGGTGCTTCAGCTCCGGGTGGGGCGACATGTCCATGGGCTCTCCAGCCGAGTTACGCCTCGCGAGGTGAGAAAAGCGAGGGCTCTTGAGTGCCTCCCCGCTCATCCCGCACAAGCGTGCGAGTGCCTCCTGAAGGGCGCGGGCAAGTCCGTCCAGCCAGTTGCTCTCCCTGAAGGAGAAGAGGATCCTCTCAGAAGTGGGAGGCTCCATCTTGCCCCTCAAGTCAGCGGTGATGATCCACTGCAGCTCGCCTCCTGGCTGGTCATTGACCTGCACTCCATGGAACTCCGGGTGCGGGCGATCAAGGTGATCAGAAAGGGCGTTGAGGTCGTGCTCGAAGACCAAGCTTCCCCCGTTCCCGAGCTGGTAAAACTTCGTGTTCATGGGCTCCATCTGAAAGTGAAGGATTAAGTTAGAGAAGTGAACAAGTGTGGCAAAATTTCAAAAAAAAATTCTGTGGCGCACCACCGCCGGTGCGCCACAGAAATAAGTTTCTGTGGCGCACCACTACTGGTGCGCCACAGAAATAAGACTTTCTGTGGCGCATGGGCCGGTGCGCCACAGAAACCTTATTTTTGTGGCGAGAATTCTGTGGCGCACCGCCCATGCGCCACAGAATTGATTTTTGGTGCGCCACTGATGAGCCTTTTCCTACTAGTGTGTATGTGCCAAAGGGTCCCAATCTTGGTTCTCCATGTGTATATATCCTAAACAAACCTAAAAGAATGAAAATGTACAATGTTGACCCCTCGCTCGGAGAAAACTAGGGGGGTAGACCCGCCGGGGCACACGTTCCGCTGTTTTGGGGGGAGGAGGGGGAGAACGACCGCCGGAACACCGGAACCCCACCAAATCTTGCATGTGGGCCTATGATATGTGTCAAAGTGTGATGCAAGGTTTAATGGTGCAAAAGTATCTCCCCTAAACCCTAGACCCTACCCCTAACCCTACGCCGAACCCTAACCCCCGTAGATCAGGCACACCCTCGATCGTGTGATAATGGCTCGAGCTGCGGGTGTATGTGCCAAAGGGTCCCAATCTTGGTTCTCCATGTGTATATGTCCTAAAAAACCTAAAAGAATGAAAAGGTACATTGGTGCACCCTCACGCGGAGAAATCTAGGGGGTAGACCCGCCGGGGCACACGTTCCGCTGTTTTGGGGGGAGGAGTGGGAGAACGACCGCCGGAACACCGGAACCCCACCAAATCGTGCATGTGGGCCTATGATATGTGTCAAAGTGTGATGCAAGGTGTAATTGTGCAAAAGTAGCTCCCCTAAACCCTAGACCCTACCCCTAACCCTACGCCGAACCCTAACTAGTAGATCAGGCACACCGTCGATCGTGTGATAATGGCTCGAGCTGCGGGTGTATGTGCCAAAGGGTCCCAATCTTGGTTCTCCATGTGTATATGTCCTAAACAAACCTAAAAGAATGAAAAGGTACATTGGTGCACCCTCGCGCGGAGAAATCCAGGGGGGTAGACCCGCCGGGGCACACGTTCCGCTGTTTTGGGGGGAGGAGGGGGAGAACGACCGCCGGAACACCGGAACACCACCAAATCTTGCATGTGGGCCTATTCTATGTGTAAAAGTGTGGTTCAAGGTGTAATGGTGCAAAAGTAGCTCCCCTAAACCCTAGACCCTACCCCTAACCCTACGCCGAACCCTAACCCCAGTAGATCAGGCACACCCCTCGATCGTGTGATAATGGCTCGAGCTGCGGGTGTATGTGCCAAAGGGTCCCAATCTTGGTTCTCCATGTGTATATGTCCTAAAAAAACCTAAAAGAATGAAAAGGTACATTGGTGCACCCTCGCGCGGAGAAATCTAGGGGGGTAGACCCGCCGGGGCACACGTTCCGCTGTTTTGGGGGGAGGAGGGGGAGAACGACCACCAGAACACCGAAACCCCACCAAATCTTTCATGTGGGCCTATGATATGTGTCAAAGTGTGACGCAAGGTGTAATTGTGCAAAAGTTGCTCCCCTAAACCCTAGACCCTAGCCCTAACCCTACGCCGAACCCTAACCAGTAGATCAGGCAGCACACCCTCGATCGTGTGATAATGGCTCGAGCTGCGGGTGTATGTGCCAAAGGGTCCCAATCTTGGTTCTCCATGTTTATATGTCCTAAACAAACCTAAAAGAATGAAAAGGTACATTGGTGCACCCTCGCGCGGAGAAATCTAGGGGGGTAGACCCGCCGGGGCACACGTTCCGCTGTTTTGGGGGGAGGAGGGGGAGAACGACCGCCGGAACACCGGAACCACACTAAATCTTGCATGTGGGCCTATTATATGTGTCAAAGTGTGGTGCAAGGTGTAATGGTTCAAAAGTAGCTCCCTTAAACCCTAGACCCTACCCCTAACCCTACGCCAAACCCTAACTAGTAGATCAGGCATACCGTCGATCGTGTGATAATGGCTCGAACTGCGGGTGTATGCGCCAAAGGGTCCCAATCTTGGTTCTCCATGTGTATATGTCCTAAACAAACCTAAAAGAATGAAAATGTACATTGGTGCACCCTCGCACGGAGAAATCTAGGGGGGTAGACCCCGCCGGGGCACACGTTCCGCTGTTTTGGGGGGAGGAGGGGGAGAACGACCGCCGGAACACCGGAACCCCACCAAATCTTGCATGTGGGCCTATGCTATGTGTCAAAGTGTGATGCAAGGTGTAATTGTGCAAAAGTAGCTCCCCTAAATCCTAGACCCTAGCCCTAACCCTACGCCGAACCCTAACCAGTAGATCAGGCACACCCTCGATCGTGTGATAATGGCTCGAGCTGCGGGTGTATGTGCCAAAGGGTCCCAATCTTGGTTCTCCATGTGTATATGTCCTAAACAAACCTAAAAGAATGAAAAGGTACATTGGTGCACCCTCGTGCGGAGAAATCTAGGGGGTAGACCCGCCGGGGCACACGTTCACTGCTTTGGGGGAGGAGTGGGAGAACGACCGCCGGAACACCGGAACCCCACCAAATCGTGCATGTGGGCCTATGATATGTGTCAAAGTGTGATGCAAGGTGTAATTGTGCAAAAGTAGCTCCCCTAAACCCTAGACCCTACCCCTAACCCTACGCCGAACCCTAACTAGCAGATCAGGCACACCGTCGATCGTGTGATAATGGCTCGAGCTGTGGGTGTATGTGCCAAAGGGTCCCAATCTTGGTTCTCCATGTGTATATGTCCTAAACAAACCTAAAAGAATGAAAAGGTACATTGGTGCACCCTCGCGCGGAGAAATCTAGGGGGGTAGACCCGTCGGGGCACACGTTCCGCTGTTTTGGGGGGAGGAGGGGGAGAACGACCGCCGGAACACCGGAACCACACCAAATCTTGCATGTGGGCCTATTCTATGTGTCAAAGTGTGGTGCAAGGTGTAATGGTTCAAAAGTAGCTCCCCTAAACCCTAGACCCTACCCCTAACCCTACGCCGAACCCTAACTAGTAGATCAGGCACACCGTCGATCGTGTGATAATGGCTCGAGCTGCGGGTGTATGTGCCTGATACGTCTCCAACGTATCCATAATTTCTGATGTTCCATGCTTGTTTTATGACAATACTTACATGTTTTGCTTGCACTTTATAATGTTTTTATGCGTTTTCCGGAACTAACCTATTAACAAGATGCCACAAAGGCCTCTGTTTTCTGCTGTTTTTGGTTCCAGAAAGGCTGTTCGGGCAATATTCTCGGAATTGGACGAAATCAACGCCAAACATCCTATTTTTCCCGGAAGCATCCAGAACACCGAAGGAGAGTCGGAGGAGAGCCAGGGGCCACCAGGAGGGTGGGCCGCGCGGGCCAGACCCTGGCCGCGCCCCCCCTATGAGGAGGTGATACGTCTCCAACGTATCGATAATTTCTTATGTTCCATGCCACATTATTGATGTTATCTACATGTTTTATGCACACTTTATGTCATATTCGTGCATTTTCTGGAACTAACCTATTAACAAGATGCCGAAGTGCCAGTTGCTGTTTTCTGCTGTTTTTGGTTTCAGAAATCCTAGTAACGAAATATTCTCGGAATTGGACGAAATCAACGCCCAGGGTCCTATTTTGCCACGAAGCTTCCAGAAGACCGAAGAGGAGACGAAGTGGGGCCACGAGGCAGCCACACCCTAGGGCGGCGCGGCCCCTGCCCTGGCCGCGCGGCCCTGTGGTGTGGGCCCCTCGTGACGCCCCTTGACCTATCTCTTCCGCCTACTTAAAGCCTCCGTCGCGAAACCCCCAGTACCGAGAGCCACGATACGGAAAACCTTACTGAGACGCCGCCGCCGCCAATCCCATCTCGGGGGATTCAGGAGATCGCCTCCGGCACCCTGCCGGAGAAGGGATTCATCTCCCGGAGGACTCTACGCCGCCATGGTCGCCTCCGGAGTGATGTGTGAGTAGTCTACCCCTGGACTATGGGTCCATAGCAGTAGCTAGATGGTTGTCTTCTCCCCATTGTGCTTAATTGTCGGATCTTGTGAGCTGCCTAACATGATCAAGATCATCTATCTGTAATTCTATATGTTGCATTTGTTGGGATCCGATGAATAGAGAATACTTGTTATGTTGATTATCAAAGTTATGTCTATGTGTTGTTTATGATCTTGCATGCTCTCCGTTATTAGTAGATGCTCTGGCCAAGTTGATGCTAGTAACTCCAAGAGGGAGTATTTATGCTCGATAGTGGGTTCATGTCTCCGTGAATCTGGAGGAGTGACAAGAACCACTAAGGTTACGGATGTGCTGTTGCCACTAGGGATAAAACATTGGTGCTATGTTCAAGGATGTAGTCACTGATTACATTACGCGCAATACTTAATGCAATTGTCTGTTGTTAGCAACTTAATACTGGAGGGGATTCGGATGATAACCTGAAGGTGGACTTTTTAGGCATAGATGCATGCTGGATAGCGGTCTATGTACTTTGTCGTAATGCCCAATTAAATCTCACAATACTCATCATAATATGTATGTGCATGGTCATGCCCTCTCTATTTGTCAATTGCCCAACTGTAATGAAAGATCGAGATGTCGCCTAGAGGGGGGGGTGAATAGGCGATTACAAACTCTTGCGGATTTGTCTTGTATGAATGCGGAATTAAACTATCGTTTAGTTTACAAGCACAAACCCTAAATATGCTAAGCTCAACTAAGTGTAACAATAGCAACTAGAGCTAAGCAAGATAGGCACAAGATATATGTAGCACAAGTGATAGCAAGATATATGTACTTCAAGCACGATGGCTATCACAAGGAAAGAGAGCTCGGGTATAGAAATAACCGAGGCACGCGGAGACGAGGATGTATTCCCGTGTTCCCTTGCTTTGCAACAAGGTACGTCACGTTTGGAGGAGTGGAGGTCCCACGAAGGATTCCCCGCGCCACGAAGGCTCACCCTATTCTCCGAACCACACCCACGAAGGATAATGGCCTTTTCCTTATGGTTAGCTTTTCCTCCGCTCCGGAGATGGCAAGCTCCACAACCACTTCACAAGCTCCACGAAGGAGAAGCCCGGGCCTCTTCACAATCTTCTTGAAGAGATCACCGGAGCACCAATCACCAAGCCAACTAGGAGGTCACCCTCCAAGAGTAACAAGCTCACGGTCTCTCACTCGAACAAATCGTGGTGGAGAGCTCAACACTATGCAATGATGCAAAGCAAGAACACCGGAGGTGTTCAAGTCCTTCACACTCAAATCCCACCAAAGCAACAAATGCTAGGATGAGATTGGAGAGGAAGAACAAGGGGAAAAGTCAACCAAAGACTCCAAGATCTAGATCCCAAGAGATTCCCTCACTTAGAGAAGAATTGGTTTGGTGGAAGTGTAGATCTAGATCTCCTCTCTCAAATCCTCAAATATGAGCAAGAATCATGGGGGGGAACAAGAGAGAGAGCAACTTCTTCAAATGCAACAATGGAGGTGAGAGAAAGGGAAGAAGTACTACTCAGCCCAAGGTGGAAGAAGGGCTATTTATAGCCCAAGAGCAAATATAACCGTTGGGGAAAAGTTGGGCTGAGTCAGCCGTCGAGGAGGCCGGTCAACCGGGCCTGGGACCGGGCCGTCCGGTTCAGGACCAGTTAGACCGGGCCAGACCGGGCCATCCGGTCCACAGACCGGTCGACCGGGCTAGTGACCGGACCAAGCTGAAAAGCTTATCGATAGTGCCCGGATGGCACCGGTCCAGGGGCCGGTTTGAAACCGGGCCATCCGGTCAGCGGCCAGTCACGCAGGCTAGAAACCAGGACCAAGATCAAAAGCTTACTGGATAGTGCCCGGATGGCACCGGTCCAGGGGCCGGTTTGAAACCGGGCCATCCGGTCAGACGGCCGGTCACGCCGGGCTAGAAACCGGGCCAGCAGGAAATCATGTTATACAAAAACTGTGATAACTTTTGTGTCCGGACCCCGATTGACATGAAACCAATTTTGTTGGAAAGATAACGACGAATAGAACCCCAACAAAAACTGGAAATATGGAGACTCCTCACAGAACATTTTAGATGATTTAGAGAGGGAGTCTCCCACCGTCAAGAAACGGTAAAGACGTCCAAACTCGAAAACGCAATAGAAGATGCATGCGGATTCCGTTTTCGATGAACTTGGGCTTGTTGTAAAGCTAGCAACAAGCTCAAGAACCTCACATAGAGAAACACCAAGAAGCAATAAGGATATGCAAAGTATGCAAAGGATTGAGCTCCCTAAGACGATGTGATCAAGTTACCCAACCGAAAGCCCCTCTTAATAGTGCGGCTATCTATCCTATAATCCGGTCTCCCATCAACCACCTCGAGACCGGTAAAAGGAAAACCTATCAAGGTCATACCTTTGCCTTGCGCATCCCGCTTGATCTTGATGATAACTCTTCAAGCTTCACTCAAGTCGGAATGCCTTACTTGATCAATGTTGCTTCGTGAAGACTCACAAATACTCCCCCATACACTATGATGGGAAAGCCCCATTGATGCACATCTTCACATGTCCATTATCACCAAATGGACGGCAAGCTTCAAGCATGTGATTCACCCAAGATGCTCATCTTGAACTTGCCCAACTCAACCTTGTATCTTCTCATACTCACATAAGATAGAGCATGGCTAATATTGAGTTCCACATAAGAACTCCATCTTCATTCTTCTTCTTGATCATATCACATATATATCTTCATACCGATGATCTTGATGCCAATACACAAGGTATACCTTTATCTTCATGGCATCCATACTTGAATCCAACACATGGAGAGCAAGTAGTACCTATGGAATATTCCTTCATATAAACTCAATGAAAACATTAGTCCATAGGGGTTGTCATTAATTACCAAAACCACACATAGGGGCAATGTACCCTTACAATCTCCCCCATTTTGGTAATTGATGACAACCACAATAAGAGGGTTTATATAATGAATATTAGTGACAAGTACGCAACTTATCCGAGAATAAGTTGTATACAAGAGGTTGTATTTGATATGGTCAAGTAACACAAAGCAACTAGTCCATATCAAAACCGACTCTACTCACACAACTACAACAAATGCAATGGATGTGAGTAGAACCAATATATATAGAGAAAACTCCCCCACAATGTATGCACGTGTGATGAACATGAATTCATTGCATACATTGTCAAGATTAACCTTTGGGATAGTTTCCACTATATATATATACGACCATGCAAGACATATAAATATGGAATGCATGAGAGGACAAAACACTCAAGCACAAACCAAACTTAAGTATAAAACCATTCCCTTAAACCCTCTAAACTTCTCCCCCATTGGCATCGATTGTCAAAATGGGTGAAAAATTTAGAAGGCCAATATAATGTGAGTTCCTCCCCAAGGTGTGCACTTCTCATAATTTGAGTGGAATCAAGTGCACATATCCAATGATGAATACTTGAAGGAAGTCAAACTATATTGAGGATCAAAGATTGCATAAAGATAACATGGTGAAGTGAGCTTCAACAAATAAAGCAAGCAATCAAAGATCCAATTGGACAAACAAAGATATCATGATAAGAGAGATATAGTGCTTCTAAAAATAAGAAAGCTCCCCAAGGTTCGTGCACAATTTATAATGTTTGCATTTGAATACAATATGCACAAACATGGAATCCTCACTCCCTATATATCATTTAGAACACAACTAAGATAAAGAGAGTATGCTTATCAAGAACAACTTGAGTCCAACAATTACGAGATATGAGTGCAAGAAGGAAAACAAATAAACCAAGCACTCATAAATCTCCTTTACCAACACCACTAAGAAACAAAAGGATAAAAGATGGTCGGCAAAGAACAAAGATATCAAGGTGATGGATTAACGCTCTTATGTATATAAGTTTCTAAAGTGGACAAATGATCCATAAAGAAACATGCACACACAAGAGGTTAACAAAATAGATAAGACATGGTATCCAAGATGAAGTCATAAAATATACCAAGGATGTTTGCTTAAAAAGCATATATAGCCTATGGCTCCAATTTTCACTTATGGTATATATGAATGAACTTCAACCAAGTTAAACCTCAAAAACATTACAACTAACAATAAGGGAAGTAGAGCTAGTTGGAGTGTTTTGACAAAGGCAACAAGTATCACAAATACGGATTTATTTCACAAATTCATCAATATTGCACACAGGAGCTCTTTGAGGAATTGATATGCAATAAATTGCTAGAGGGCATATTTGTGATAGGTGAATCATAGAATATGATATATATATATATATATATATAACCTATCATATGCATCTTCTCAAATTACTCAAATGTTCAATAAGAAGTTTTACTTTAAAAGGGTTTTTCAAGAACCGCAATATTTTCGAAATAAATAATTGCATGCCAAGATACAACCTACAAGAGGTTGGATGCTATATGAGAGTGCATGAATAAGATACTTGTTACCGAGATAGCAATGGCTTGATGTAGTAGATAAGAGTTCATCGATCATCCTAGCTTGACTCCAATTCTCATATGGTGACAACACCTTCCTTATAGATGAGACAAGCCTCCATTGCATCTCCAATGTACCTAAAACATTATTCAAGTACATCTTGGTCCCCAAACTTATTGGGTCCAACATGGTTAGACTAACCACAATATATAGGACACACTCCATATAAACATGTGCATATTTAGATGAAGTTTGAATTTCATGCACATCTTAGCCATTTAGGATTTGATGGAGTATATCCTACATAATGGATCGAAAGAAAGCAAGCATGCTACAAGTATAAACAAATTACATATAAGCATGCACCAAAACTTTTTAAAGATCCAAGAAAGATATACTTTGGACAAAACACCAAAGGAATTAAATAAGGCATAGAGGTGTCACAAAACAAATTTGTTGTCCAAATTATATCTAAGAAGCAAATCACAAAAGATTTGTTCAACAAAGTTCAACAAGTGAACTAAGAAGAAACCATTGAGCATAGAGGATGAAATAAAGCAAACATGCTCAAAGATTTATCTCATTCAAGCTAATAAAATATGTAAGAAGGAATGAGATAGCAAACTCCCCAAAAGAGCAAGGTTCAAACAAAATAAACCAAACCCTATACACTTTTCACAATGGCACAATGTACCGTAAGGAAAAGGTTTGTCTTCCAAAACAAACACTTGATATGAATCAAGAGAATTTATCAAAAGATTTTTCAAAGGGACAAGGAAGACACATGGGAGCAACAAGGATTTGTTGGAAATAAAATAAGGCAATAAGAAACAATCCAAGGTGAAGATGATCCAAAAATTCAACCACATACAAGGTTATCAATTGTCAACGACAATGAATATATTGGAAATAATTTCCGGTGGAGTATTCACAATGTTAGTAAGGATCAACTTCATAATAAAAGGCATAGGATAAGTATATAGAATTGAGCACTATGCACGGATGAAGATTCTTGATAGCTTCAACTAGTCACACAATCACGCACGGCAATGATTAGAATAACTTGAAGCAAACGGTGTCCCAAATAAGATATAGAGATATGTATTTGAGGAAAAACCGCACCAAGAATTTCATATTCAAACAAAAGCCCACAAGATGAGTAATAAAATATTTTTATTAGGAATGGAGCTTGTTTGAGCAAACATGCCACCTAGGAACAAGATAATTAAGAGCATCAACTCTAAGTGGCATAACCTCATATGTTCACATTTTCTAGGCTTGTGATATGTACAAAACATATTACTCCCCCATAATGTGATAAAACATTTCTTCTAAATAAGAGGCAACTAAAATTCAACTAGAGATGATTAATGGATATTTAGAATTTGAATTTCTCATGAGTATGACACAACACATAGTGACTAGATAATCTTGCAATATCAATACTAAGTGGTGGTACCCATATACCAACATTTTATAGAAGGAGAGATGCACAAAGCATATCACTCCCCCAAAATGGGATGTTCCATTAATCACTCAAAGAGAGCCAAATAAGATATCATCAAGATGCATTAGGCTCCAAGACAATACACACGTATATGATGAGTCAAACAAACATACTTGAATACACAAGATAGGTAAGTAAGGCACAATACATACACACAAATATTTGGTACAAAACCAAACATGCAAAGGGGCAAGTAACTTACAATAAATATGATGAGTTGAAGTATAAGTTACCGCAAAGAGGAACATTGGATATACGATATAGATGATAATCCATACGACTTGGCTTGGTCAAAATATAATATATGAAGGTCCCTTAATTCTTCATGAAGTAGCCAAGTCTCCAATGACCTCCACTTGTACCTATTGATCAAGTTTGAGATTGTTGGTCCCCAACCAAGTTGGGTCCTAAGAGGTTAATCACAATAGGCTTGGCAACCCAAATGGTTCTTTTCTTGAAACCACTTTGAGTTCCAACAAACTTGGCAAACACATTGCCATTCTTATCCTTCCCTAGAGAATAATCATCATCAACAATTATAGGGTTAGATAAGGTACCACCTAAGCAAGAAGAAGCAAAGTGCCCCTTCTCACGACATAAGTAGCAAGTGTTCCCCTTTCTCTTCTTTATTGATTTCTTCTCTTGGGGAACAATATCTTGATTCTTCTTGGGAAGTGGCCTATCTTCAACTTGAGGTCGAGCATGAGCTTGACCTTGACCTTGTGGCCGTTTCCCTTGTTGTTTCTCACTCAAGTGCTTCTTCTTCTTCAATGGGCATGATTTAACATGATGCCCTTCAACCTTGCACTTGAAGCAAACCAACTTGGCCGGATCCTTGACTTTGTCTTGGCCCTTCTTCTTGTTGCTCTTGCTCTTGGACTTGTTCTTGTTATTGGAGTTGAATCCAAGTCCACTCTTGTCATTGGGGGATTGTTGCATACTCAACATATTGTCAAGTGCGGATTTCCCTTCATGACGCTTTTCCAAGTCTTTCTTCAAAGAGAGAACTTGAGCCTCGAGCTCTTTTATTTCCTCTACATGGTTAGTAGAAATACAAGTACTAGAGGAAGTAGAAGCTTCATTGTTAGAGCAACAAGGCAAATCAAGTAATCCAACACAAGGTGTATCACTAGTTTGACTAGATGGATTACAAGGACTAGCACATGGCAATATAACATTTTGGGTAGAGATTGTGCTAATGTCCATATGAGGCTCACAAGATGTTACCTTAGTGATACTTGCCTCATGAGCTAACTTTAGCCCATCATAGGAAATTAGAAGTTCATCATGAGAGCTTGAGAGCTTTTTATGACTTTCTTCCAATTCCCTATAATTGCTAGTTAGCAACTCAAGTTGAGCCCTTAGCTCAACATTCTCCTTTAAGGTCGATGCTTCACAAGAATTAGAGTTAGTAGCACAAGCATCAACAATAGTTTTCTCATTTTCATGCATATAGGATTCAATTTTTTGTGTAAGCATGAAATTAGCATGCTTCTCATCTTTTAGCTCATGCTTGAGGAGAGTGAATCTCATTTCCTCATTTTCAACATGGGACTCCAACTTCACTATGGTTTCCTTATATTTATTCAAGATATCCATAGAGTGTTCGAGATTAGCACGAGCTTCTTTATTACCATGAAGAGAAGCATATATCATTGCCATATTATGCACCAAGGTATTATATTCTTCATCATTATCATTATCATCACTCTCATCATTAGAGGAAGTGTTAGGAGTCAAAGTAGGAGATACCTTTGATCCATTTGCCATAAGGCACATGTGCATACCGGAGAATGAAGATGGAGATATTCTTGAATCCTCATTTGAAAACATGTCTTGATCCATAGAGTGTTCGGTTTCCTCTACATTGTTAGTCAACAAACAACTAGAGGAAATATAAGCATTTTGATTATGGGGGCAAGACAAGGTAAGCATATCTTCATGAGATCTATGTAAGCAATTTACACATGATATGCAAGGACTATCAACACAAGCATGTAGATTATTTTCAATGCAAGATGTGTTTAAGTCCAAAGAGGAAACATTGCAATGAGATAGAGATGAAGAGTCATCACTATTGAGCACAATATCAACATTGCAATTTCCCTCACCACTCACCATATCATTACCTTGTGTCTTGCAACACGATGGTGAAGTGGAAGAAGATGATGACTCATCACGGCCGGAGGTGGAAGCAACTTGGAGCTCTTCATGATGTGAAGAAGAAGAGAGCTCCTCGGAGTCACCACCGACCAAATGAGAAGTGGATCCACCAAACATTTCCTTAAGCTTGATCCACATCTCATGAGACGACTTTCGCTTTATATATATCAAGAACCTACGAAAATCGGGTCTCAAGGAGAATAAAAGCTCATTAGATACTTGAGCTTCAAGATGTAAGTTTTTCTCATCCTCTAAAGATAGATTTTGAGGATCCATCGGAGGAGAAAAACCTACATCTAGAAATTGCTCAATGTTTGGACACAAGGTCCGAAGTTTACAAAGCAAGCAATTTCGCCACAAATGATAATTTGTGCCAACAAAGATAATTGTGTCATTGTGCACTAAATTACTAGCCGACATCTTTACTCTCAAGGCGGTGAAGCCTAAAACAAGGAGAGACCTTGCTCTGATACCAATTGAAAGATCGAGATGTCGCCTAGAGGGGGGGGTGAATAGGCGATTACAAACTCTTGCGGATTTGTCTTGTATGAATGCGGAATTAAACTATCGTTTAGTTTACAAGCACAAACCCTAAATATGCTAAGCTCAACTAAGTGTAACAATAGCAACTAGAGCTAAGCAAGATAGGCACAAGATATATGTAGCACAAGTGATAGCAAGATATATGTACTTCAAGCACGATGGCTATCACAAGGAAAGAGAGCTCGGGTATAGAAATAACCGAGGCACGCGAGAGAGAACGAGGATGTATTCCCGTGTTCCCTTGCTTTGCAACAAGGTACGTCACGTTTGGAGGAGTGGAGGTCCCACGAAGGATTCCCCGCGCCACGAAGGCTCACCCTATTCTCCGAACCACACCCACGAAGGATAATGGCCTTTTCCTTATGGTTAGCTTTTCCTCCGCTCCGGAGATGGCAAGCTCCACAACCACTTCACAAGCTCCACGAAGGAGAAGCCCGGGCCTCTTCACAATCTTCTTGAAGAGATCACCGGAGCACCAATCACCAAGCCAACTAGGAGGTCACCCTCCAAGAGTAACAAGCTCACGGTCTCTCACTCGAACAAATCGTGGTGGAGAGCTCAACACTATGCAATGATGCAAAGCAAGAACACCGGAGGTGTTCAAGTCCTTCACACTCAAATCCCACCAAAGCAACAAATGCTAGGATGAGATTGGAGAGGAAGAACAAGGGGAAAAGTCAACCAAAGACTCCAAGATCTAGATCCCAAGAGATTCCCTCACTTAGAGAAGAATTGGTTTGGTGGAAGTGTAGATCTAGATCTCCTCTCTCAAATCCTCAAATATGAGCAAGAATCATGGGGGGGAACAAGAGAGAGAGCAACTTCTTCAAATGCAACAATGGAGGTGAGAGAAAGGGAAGAAGTACTACTCAGCCCAAGGTGGAAGAAGGGCTATTTATAGCCCAAGAGCAAATATAACCGTTGGGGAAAAGTTGGGCTGAGTCAGCCGTCGAGGAGGCCGGTCAACCGGGCCTGGGACCGGGCCGTCCGGTTCAGGACCCGGTCAGACCGGGCCACAGACCGGGCCATCCGGTCCACAGACCGGTCGACCGGGCTAGTGACCGGACCAAGCTGAAAAGCTTACTGGATAGTGCCCGGATGGCACCGGTCCAGGGGCCGGTTTGAAACCGGGCCATCCGGTCAGGCGGCCGGTCACGCCGGGCTAGAAACCGGACCAAGATCAAAAGCTTACTGGATAGTGCCCGGATGGCACCGGTCCAGGGGCCGGTTTGAAACCGGGCCATCCGGTCAGACGGCCGGTCACGCCGGGCTAGAAACCGGGCCAGCAGGAAATCATGTTATACAAAAACTGTGATAACTTTTGTGTCCGGACCCCGATTGACATGAAACCAATTTTGTTGGAAAGATAACGACGAATAGAACCCCAACAAAAACTGGAAATATGGAGACTCCTCACAGAACATTTTAGATGATTTTAGAGAGGGAGTCTCCCACCGTCAAGAAACGGTAAAGACGTCCAAACTCGAAAACGCAATAGAAGATGCATGCGGATTCCGTTTTCGATGAACTTGGGCTTGTTGTAAAGCTAGCAACAAGCTCAAGAACCTCACATAGAGAAACACCAAGAAGCAATAAGGATATGCAAAGTATGCAAAGGATTGAGCTCCCTAAGACGATGTGATCAAGTTACCCAACCGAAAGCCCCTCTTAATAGTGCGGCTATCTATCCTATAATCCGGTCTCCCATCAACCACCTCGAGACCGGTAAAAGGAAAACCTATCAAGGTCATACCTTTGCCTTGCGCATCCCGCTTGATCTTGATGATAACTCTTCAAGCTTCACTCAAGTCGGAATGCCTTACTTGATCAATGTTGCTTCGTGAAGACTCACAAATACTCCCCCATACACTATGATGGGAAAGCCCCATTGATGCACATCTTCACATGTCCATTATCACCAAATGGACGGCAAGCTTCAAGCATGTGATTCACCCAAGATGCTCATCTTGAACTTGCCCAACTCAACCTTGTATCTTCTCATACTCACATAAGATAGAGCATGGCTAATATTGAGTTCCACATAAGAACTCCATCTTCATTCTTCTTCTTGATCATATCACATATATATCTTCATACCGATGATCTTGATGCCAATACACAAGGTATACCTTTATCTTCATGGCATCCATACTTGAATCCAACACATGGAGAGCAAGTAGTACCTATGGAATATTCCTTCATATAAACTCAATGAAAACATTAGTCCATAGGGGTTGTCATTAATTACCAAAACCACACATAGGGGCAATGTACCCTTACATGTAATTTGTTCACCCAACATGCTGTTTATCTTATGGGAGAGACACCTCTAGTGAACTGTGGACCCCGGTCCAATTCTCTATACTGAAATACAATCTCTTAATCGTTTGTTCTACTGTTTTCTGCAAACAATCACCTTCCACACAATACGGTTAACCCTTTGTTACAGCAAGCCGGTGAGATTGGCAACCTCACTGTTTCGTTGGGGCAAAGTACTTTGGTTGTGTTGTGCAGGTTCCACGTTGGCGCCGGAATCTCTGGTGTTGCGCCGCACTACATCCCGCCGCCATCAACCTTCAACGTGTTTCTTGGCTCCTACTGGTTCGATAAACCTTGGTTTCATACTGAGGGAAAACTTGCCGCTGTACGCATCACACCTTCCTCTTGGGGTTCCCAACGGACGCGTGTTGTACGCGTATCAGGAGGCCACCCTGTCGACCCTCCTGCGCTGCCTCTTCGCCTATATAACCCCTTTCGACCTAAAAACGCAGTACCAATTGACGAAACTCCAGAAAGACTCCAGGGGCGCCGCCGCCATCGCGAAACTCCAATTCGGGGGATAGA
This sequence comes from Lolium perenne, assembly GCF_019359855.2. Lineage (NCBI taxonomy): Eukaryota > Viridiplantae > Streptophyta > Magnoliopsida > Poales > Poaceae > Lolium > Lolium perenne. Next base: position 177,367,302 of record NC_067246.2, on the reverse strand, counting down.
AGTCTCTGTTCCGGCACCCTGCCGGGACGGGGAAGTGCCCCCGGAAGCCATCTCCATCAACGCCACAGCCTCCATCATGCTCCGTGAGTACTTCCCCCATGGACTACGGGCTCTAGCAGTAGCTAGTTGGTATTCTCTCCTCCATGTACTTCAATACAATGATCTCATGAGCTGCCTTACATGATTGAGATCCATCTGATGTAATCGGTGTTGTGTTTGTTGGGATCCGACGGATGATACATTATGATTAGTCTATCTATAAAGTTTGTGAAGTTATTGTTGCTGCAATCTTGTTATGCTTAATTCTTGTCACTAGGGCCCGAGTGGCATGATCTTAGATTTGAGCTTTATAATTATTGCTTAGATTGTATCTACAAGTTGTATGCACATGTCGCTGTCCGGAACCAAAGGCCCCAAAGTGACAGAAATCGGGACAGCCGGAGGGGATGGCGGTGATGTGAGGATAACATGTTTTCACGGAGTGTTAATGCTTTGCTCCGGTGCTCTATTAAAAGGAGTACCTTAATATCCAGTAGATTCCCTTGAGGCCCGGCTGCCACCGGCTGGTAGGACAAAAGATGTTGTGCAAGTTTCTCATTGCGAGCACGTACGACTAAATATGGAAAACATTCCTACATAATTAATAATCTGGATGTTCTATCTTAATGCTTTATCAATCCTATCAATTGCCCAACTGTAATTTGTTCACCCAACACTTGTCACTTGTTATTGGAGAGTTACCACTAGTGTAGATCGCTGGGAACCCCGGTCCATATCTCATCATCATATACTTGTTCTACATGTCATTGGAAGTAGTATCAACTATTTTCTGGTGCCATTGCTCTCATATTGCTATTACTGCTGCTGTGTTACTGTTATTATTGCTCTCATATTATTGCTACTTTCACATCACCCCTGTTACTAGTGCTTTTCCAGGTGCAGCTGAATTGACAACTCAGTTGTTAAGGCTTATAAGTATTCTTTACCTCCCCTTGTGTCGAATCAATAAATTTGGGTTTTACTTCCCTCGAAGACTATTGCGATCCCCTATACTTGAGGGTCATCAAGACTGTTTTCTGGCGCCGTTGCCGGGGAGGCATAGCTCTACTCATAAGTTCACCTGGGGAGTACACTCTACCTCTCTCTCTGTTTTTATTTTGTTTTATTTTGTTTTGCTTAGTTTACTTGTGCTTAGTTTATTTCCGTCTAGTATTATTTTGCGTAGTTTACTTTTCTCTAGTTTGTTTTTGTCTTGTTTTACTTTTCTCATATACCCAAAAATCCATAAAAATTTGAAAAACCTAAAAATTAAAAAACTGCTGTTATGGGAGAACCAACAACCTACTTGGAGCTTATAGAATGTTATAATAATTATAGAAAATCAAGAGCTGGTGAAGTAATGAGTGCTATGATAGAAAAAGTGAATACAATTGCTAAAATCTTGCTTAAACGCCATGATATAAACTGTTGCTCTCAACAGGATACTAAACATCTTAAATTTCAATGTGGCTTTAGTGAGGAATTTTTAATTAAGAACTATAATCGGAATTGCTATATTCATTATGGGTTCGAAGAGGTAGAACAATTTGTCGTATTTATCGGAGCTTCTGAGATCGAATCCTTCATGGTTGAGAATTATGAAACTTGTGTTGTTTGCAAGGACCTTAAAGATTATGTCTCTTCTATCCTTAATTGTTGCATAGAATGCTTCAGTGGTAATCCTTATATCATTGATTATAAAGAGAGACTCATTAATGCACAAGAATGCACTCACAATTTGCAGGAATCTGTGGAAGAAGAAACTGATGAACCTGAAAGCTCATTGGATGAAAAAGAGGAGGAAATTGATGAACCTGAAAGCTCATTAGATGAAAAAGAAGAGGAGAGCGACGAACAAAAGGAGGAAGAATGGATTAGCTACCCATGCCAACCTTCTACTGAGAGTAACTCTTCATCTCTTACACTATTTGATTGTCCTCCATGCTTACCGAAAGAGGTTGAATGTTATGTTCCTGTGGATTCTCTTGAAATATTTTCTATGAGTAAAACTTGTGAAAATAATTATGCTACTGTTATTTATGATAATCAATGCTACTTTGATAAATCTTATGATAATGCTTTGTTTGTGCCTGATGTCGAAATGCATGGTACTAAAGAATTTTGCTTAGCAAATGTTTATGATAAATCTTTGGATGATGGTCCTATGTTACTTGATAATATTAATTGTACTACTAATGAAAATGGGATTGGAGAGTTCTTGACTTTATCTATGAGTCCCATATCTCTTGAGATTGATCAATCATCTTGTCATATTATTGATAAAAGTGAGTTTGAAAGTTTTAATTCCACTATTTTTGAGCTTGATAAAAATTATGTGTTTGGAAATCATGAAAAGTATGCTGCATGTGATAGTTATATTGTTGAGTTTATTCATGAAGCTACTGAAAATTATTATGAGAGAGGAAAATATGGTTGTAGAAATTTGGATGGTACTAAAACACCTCTCTATGTGCTTAAAATTTTGAAGTTACTCTTGTTTTATCTTCTTATGCTTGTCACTTTGTTCTTCATGAATTTATTTGTGCACAAGATTCCTATGCATAGGAAGTGGGTGAGACTTAAATGTGTTTTGAATTTGCTTTTTGATGCTCTCTTTTGCTTCAAATACTATTTCTTGCGAGTGCATCACTAAAACTGCTGAGCCCATCTTAATGGCTGTAAAGAAAGAACTTCTTGGGAGATAACCCATGTGTTATTTTGCTACAGTACTTTGTTTTATATTTGTGTCTTAGAAGTTGTTTACTACTGTAGCAACCTCTCCTTATCTTAGTTTTGTGTTTTGTTGTGCCAAGTGAAGCCTCTAATCGAAGGTTGATACTAGATTTGGATTTCTGCTCAGAAACAGATTTCTATCTGTCACGAATCTGGGCTGTTTTGTCTGTACGTAACTCAGAAAAATATGCCAATTTACGTGCGTGTTCCTCAGATATGTACACAACTTTCATTAGTTTTGAGTTTTCTGATTTGAGCAATGGAAGTATTTCTTTAAAATTCGTCTTTACTGGCTGTTCTGTTTTTGGCAGATTCTGTCTCTGTTTTTTGCATTGTCTTTTGTGGACTTTAAGCGAAGTTTTCTAGACGTGGAGAGCTGTAGCTAATGTTTTATTGAGTTCTTGCATTATGTCACTATAGGACCAAGGTGGATTCAAATTTTTTGAGTACTAACCCCTCTAATGAAGTTTATGAGAAGTTTGGTGTGAAGGAAGTTTTCAAGGGTCAAGAGAGGAGGATGATATATGATCAAGAAGAGTGAAAAGTCTAAGCTTGGGGATGCCCCCGTGGTTCATCCCTGCATATTTCAAGAAGACTCAAGCGTCTAAGCTTGGGGATGCCCAAGGAATCCCCTTCTTCATCAACTTATCAGGTTTCTTCTATTGAAACTATATTTTTATTCGGTCACATCATATGTGCTTTACTTGGAGCGTCTGTGTGCTTTTATTTTTGTTTTTGTTTGAATAAGATCGGATCCTAGCAATCCTTGTTTGGGAGAGAGACACGCTCCGCTTTTTCGTATGAACACTTGTTCTTCGTTTTACTTTTAATGTTCAATGATAAAAGTTGGAAGCTACAATACTTATTATTATTTGGTTGAAAACAGAAAAATGCCTCATATTGTCTTGGATAATTTGACACTTGGCAATTGTTTTGAGCTCTCAAGTAGATCATGATTAAGTTTTTTCATGTAGTTTAAACCTATTAGTGGAGAACTACTGTAGAGCTTGTTGAAATTGGTTTGCATGATTGCTCTCTCTTAAGGTCTAGATATTTTCTGGTAAAAGTGTTTGAGCAACAAGGAAGACAGTGTAGAGTATTATAATGCTTGCAATATGTGTTTATGTAAGTTTTGCTGAACTGGTTCATACTTGTGTTTGCTTCAAACAACCTTGCTAGCCAAAACCTTGTATCGAGAGGGAATACTTCTCATGCATCCAAAATCCTTGAGCCAACCACTATGCCATTTGTGTCCACCATACCTACCTACTATGTGGTATTTCCTGCCATTCCAAAGTAAATTGCTTGAGTGCTACCTTTAAACAATTCAAAATGCTTCTCAATTTGTGTCAATATTTTATAGCTCATGAGGAAGTATGTGGTGTTTATCTTTCAATCTTGTTGGGCAACTTTCACCAATGGACTAGTGGCTTCATCCGCTTATCCAATAATTTTGCAAAAAGAGCTGGCAATGGGATTCCCAGTCCCAAATTAATTAACAAAAATAGACACTCCTCCATGGTATGTGATTGTTGGACGGCACCCGAAGGATTCGGTTAGCCATGGCTTGAGAAAGCAAAGGTGGGGAGGAGTGTCATCATAATAAAACTAAAATAAAAAGGCACTCCTTCATGGTATGAGATTGTTGGCAGGCACCCGAAGGATTCGGTTAGCCATGGTTTGTGAAAGAAAGGTTGGAAGGAGTGCCACCCAAAAATAAAATAAAATGGGAGCCGCTCTTTGAAGGTTTGTCTGGCAAGGGGGTTAGAGTGCCCACTACCATTCGTTGACAACAACAAACACCTCTCAAAACTTTACTTTTATACTCTCTAGATGTTTTCAAAATCAAAGCTCTAGCACAAATATATCAATCGATGCTTCCCTCTGCGAAGGGCCTTTCTTTTACTTTATGTTGAGTCAGTTTACCTACTTCCTTCCATCTTAGAAGCAAACACTTGTGTTAACTGTGCATTGATTCTTACATACTTGCATATTTGCATTCATCATATTACTTTATGTTGACAATTATCCATGAGATATACATGTTGAAAGTTGAAAGCAACCGCTGAAACTTAAATCTTCCTTTGTGTTGCTTCGATGCCTTTACTTTGAATTTATTGCTTTATGAGTTAACTCTTGTGCAAGACTTTTGATGCTTGTCTTGAAAGTACTCTTCATGAAAAGTTTTGCTATATGTTATCTATTTGTTAGCAACTATAGATCATTGCCTTGAATCACTTCATTCATTTCATATGCTTTGTAATAGTATGATTGATGTCTACGCCCCCTCCTTTTCCTGTAGACAGTGTTGGGCCTCCAAGAGCAGAGGTTTGTAGAACGGCAGCAAGTTTTCCCTTAAGTGGATCACCCAAGGTTTATCGAACTCAGGGAGGAAGAGGTCAAAGATATCCCTCTCATGCAACCCTGCAACCACAAAGCAAGAAGTCTCTTGTGTCCCCAACACACCTAATAGGTGCACTAGTTCGGCGAAGAGATAGTGAAATACAGGTGGTATGAATAAGTATGAGCAGTAGCAACGGCACCAGAAAAGTGCTTTGCCCAGGACAGTAAACAAGCAGTAGTAACGCAACAGTAGTAACGCAGTAAAACAGTAAACAAGCAGCGATAAGAGTATTTAGGAACAAGGCCTAGGGATCAGACTTTCACTAGTGGACACTCTCAACATTGATCACATAACAGAATAGATAAATGCATACTCTACACTCTTGTTGGATGATGAACACCATTGCGTAGGATTACACGAACCCTCAATGCCGGAGTTAACAAGCTCCACAATTCAATGTTCATATTTAAATAACCTTAGAGTGCATGAAAGATCAATACGACTAAACCAAGTACTAACATAACATGCACACTGTCACCTTCATGCTAAGAAAGGAGGCATAGATCATATCAATACTATCATAGCAATAGTTAACTTCATAATCTACAAGAGATCATAATCATAGCCTACGCCAAGTACTAACACGGATGCACACACTGTCACCATTACACCGTGCAGGAGGAATAAAACTACTTTAATAACATCACTAGAGTAGCACATAGATGAATTGTGATACAAAATACATTGCAATCATAAAGAGATATAAATAAGCACTTCACTATGCCATTCATAACAGTGAATAAGTATTCTGTGAAATATAGCCTAAGAGACCCACACGGTGCACACACTGTCACCTTTACACACGTGGGACAAGGAGTCTCCGGAGATCACATAAGTAAAATTCACTTGACTAGCATAACGACATCTAGATTACAAGCATCATCATATGAATCTCAATCATGTAAAGTAGCTCATGAGATTATTGTATTGAAGTACATAGGAGAGAGATGAACCACATAGCTACCGGTACAGCCCCAAGCCTCGATGGAGAACTACTCCCTCCTCATGGGAGACAGCAGCGATGATGAAGATGGCGGTGGTGTCGATGGAGGAGCCTTCCGGAGGCACTTCCCCGTCTCGGCGGCGTGCCGGAACAGAGACTCCTGTCCCCCAGATCTTGGCTTCACGATGGCGGCGGCTCTGGAAGGTTTTCTCTGGTTTCGTCGAACGTATCAGGGTTTTCACGACGGAGGCTTTAAATAGGCGGAAGGGCAAGGTCGGTGGACTTCTGGGGGGCCCACACTATAGGGGGCACGGGCCCCCCTTGGCCGCGCCGGCCTAGGGTTTGGTGGCCCTGTGCCCCCTCTCTGGCGGTTCTCGTGTGTTCTGGATGCTTCCGGGCAAAATAGGAACCTGGGCGTTGATTTCGTCCAATTCCGAGAATATTTCTTTACTAGGATTTCTGAAACCAAAAACAGTGAAACAGAATCGGCACTTCGGCATCTTGTTAATAGGTTAGTTCCAGAAAACGCATAAATATGACATAAAATGTGCATATAACATGTAGATATCATCAATAATGTGGCATGGAACATAAGAAATTATCGATACGTCGGAGACGTATCAATGATCAAGGTTATGTAAGTAGCATGTCACTATAGAAATTATTCTTTTTATCGTTTACCTACTCGAGGACGAGTAGGAACTAAGCTTGGGGATGCTGATACGTCTCCAACGTATCCATAATTTCTGATGTTCCATGCTTGTTTTATGACAATACTTACATGTTTTGCTTGCACTTTATAATGTTTTTATGCGTTTTCCGGAACTAACCTATTAACAAGATGCCACAGTGCCAGTTCCTGTTTTCTGCTGTTTTTGGTTCCAGAAAGGCTGTTCGGGCAATATTCTCGGAATTGGACGAAATCAACGCCAAACATCCTATTTTCCCGGAAGCATCCAGAACACCGAAGGAGAGTCGGAGTAGAGCCAGGGGGCCACCAGGAGGGTGGGCCGCGCAGGCCAGACCCTGGCCGCGCCCCCCTATGAGGAGGCCACCCTGTCGACCCTCCTGCGCCGCCTCTTCGCCTATATAACCCCTTTCGACCTAAAAACGCAGTACCAATTGACGAAACTCCAGAAAGACTCCAGGGGCGCCGCCGCCATCGCGAAACTCCAATTCGGGGGACAGAAGTCTCTGTTCCGGCACCCTGCCGGGACGGGGAAGTGCCCCCGGAAGCCATCTCCATCAACGCCACCGCCTCCATCATGCTCTGTGAGTAGTTCCCCCATGGACTACGGGTTCTAGCAGTAGCTAGTTGGTATTCTCTCCTCCATGTACTTCAATACAATGATCTCATGAGCTGCCTTACATGATTGAGATCCATCTGATGTAATCGGTGTTGTGTTTGTTGGGATCCGACGGATGATACATTATGATTAGTCTATCTATAAAGTTTGTGAAGTTATTGTTGCTGCAATCTTGTTATGCTTAATGCTTGTCACTAGGGCCCGAGTGGCATGATCTTAGATTTGAGCTTTATAATTATTGCTTAGATTGTATCTACAAGTTGTATGCACATGTCGCTGTCCTAAACCCTAGACCCTACCCCTAACCCTACGCCAAATCCTAACTAGTAGATCAGGCACACCGTCGATCGTGTGATAATGGCTCGAGCTGCGGGTGTATGTGCCAAAGGGTCCCAATCTTGGTTCTCCATGTGTATATGTCCTAAACAAACCTAAAAGAATGAAAATGTACATTGGTGCACCCTCGCCCGGAGAAATCTAGGGGGGTAGACCCCGCCGGGGCACACGTTTCGCTGTTTTGGGGGGAGGAGGGGGAGAACGACCGCCGGAACACCGGAACCCCACCAAATCTTGCATGTGGGCCTATGCTATGTGTTAAAGTGTGATGCAAGGTGTAATTGTGCAAAAGTAGCTCCCCTAAACCCTAGACCCTAGCCCTAAGCCTACGCCGAACCCTAACCAGTAGATCAGGCACACCCTCGATCGTGTGATAATGGCTCGAGCTGCGGGTGTATGTGCCAAAGGGTCCCAATCTTGGTTCTCCATGTGTATATGTCCTAAACAAACCTAAAAGAATGAAAAGGTACATTGGTGCACCCTCGCGCGGAGAAATCTAGGTGGGTAGACCCGCCGGGGCACACGTTCGCTGTTTTGGGGGGAGGTGGGGGAGAACGACCACCGGAACACCGGAACCCCACCAAATCTTGCATGTGGGCCTATGATATGTGTCGAAGTGTGATGCAAGGTGTAATTGTGCAAAAGTAGCTCCCCTAAACCCTAGACCCTAGCCCTAACCCTACGCCGAACCCTAACCAGTAGATCTCAGGCACACCCTCGATCGTGTGATAATGGCTCGAGCTGCGGGTGTATGTGCCAAAGGGTCCCAATCTTGGTTCTCCATGTGTATATGTCCTAAAAAAACCTAAAAGAATGAAAAGGTACATTGGTGCACCCTCGCGCGGAGAAATCTAGGGGGGTAGACTCGCCGGGGCACACGTTCCGCTGTTTTGGGGGAGGAGGGGGAGAACGACCGCCGGAACACCGGAACCCCACCAAATCTTGCATGTGGGCCTATGCTATGTGTCAAAGTGTGACGCAAGGTGTAATTTTGAAAAAGTAGCTCCCCTAAACCCTAGACCCTAGCCCTAACCCTACGCCGAACCCTAACCAGTAGATCAGGCACACCCTCGATCGTGTGATAATGGCTCGAGCTGCGGGTGTATGTGCCAAATGGTCCCAATCTTGGTTCTCCATGTGTATATGTTTTAACCAAACCTAAAAGAATGAAAATGTACATTGGTGCACCCTCGCGCGGAGAAATCTAGGGGGGTAGACCCGCCGGGGCACACGTTCCGCTGTTTTGGGGGAGGAGGGGGAGAACGACCGCCGGAACACCGGAACCCCACCAAATCTTGCATGTGGGCCTATGATATGTGTCAAAGTGTGATGCAAGGTGTGATTGTGCAAAAGTAGCTCCCCTAAACCCTAGAACCTAGCCCTAACCCTACGCCGAACCCTAACCAGTAGATCAGGCACACCCTCGATCGTGTGATAATGGCTCGAGCTGCGGGTGTATGTGCCAAAGGGTCCCAATCTTGGTTCTCCATGTGTATATTTCCTAAAAAAACCTAAAAGAATGAAAATGTACATTGGTGCACCCTCGCGCGGAGAAATCTAGGGGGGTAGACCCGCCGGGGCACACGTTCCGCTGTTTTGGGGGGAGGAGGGGGAGAACGACCGCCGGAACACCGGAACCCCACCAAATCTTGAATGTGGGCCTATGCTATGTGTCAAAGTGTGGTGAAAGGTGTAAGTGTGCAAAAGTGGCTCCCCTAAACCCTAGACCCTAGCCCTAACCCTAGGCCGAACCCTAACCAGTAGATCAGGCACACCCTCGATCGTGTGGGTGGCTCGAGCTGCGGGTGTATGTGCCAAAGGGTCCCAATCTTGGTTCTCCATGTGTATATGTCCTAAAAAAACCTAAAAGAATGAAAAGGTACATTGGTGCACCCTCGCGCGGAGAAATCTAGGGGGTAGACCCGCCGGGGCACACGTTCCGCTGTTTTGGGGGGAGGAGGGGGAGAACGACCGCCGGAACACCGGAACCCCACCAAATCTTGCATGTGGGCCTATGCTATGTGTCAAAGTGTGGTGCAAGGTGTAAGTGTGCAAAAGTGGCTCCCCTAAACCCTAGACCCTAGCCCTAACCCTAGGCCGAACCCTAACCAGTAGATCAGGCACACCCTCGATCGTGTGGGTGGCTCGAGCTGCGGGTGTATGTGCCAAAGGGTCCCAATCTTGGTTCTCCATGTGTATATGTCCTAAACAAACCTAAAAGAATGAAAAGGTACATTGGTGCACCCTCGCACGGAGAAATCTAGGGGGGTAGACCCGCCGGGGCACACGTTCCGCTGTTTTGGGGGGAGGAGGGGGAGAACGACCGCCGGAACACCGGAACCCCACCAAATCTTGCATGTGGGCCTATGCTATGTGTCAAAGTGTGATGCAAGGTGTAATTGTGCAAAAGTAAACGGAGCCAAAAAGTCGAGCGCAGAGACGACATTATATTCTAGGAGAATCCTTCACGATCGAACTACCACGTTCGGAATCTTGATGTATATAGAATGGGATAAAGCTTGCATATTCCTTATGATAAGCATATAATTAGTGTGTGCAAGAGACATATATAATTTGACCTAATTAACCAAACATTTTCTGATTTTTTATATATAATTTATTAAGGATTCTAGAAGTTTCATATATCCCTATAATAATTTCATTAAAGGAATGAAGGTGACACACGTTTAATTACATGATATTCTGTTTTTAAAAATATTTTAACCTACACCAAATTATATGCATTATTGCGCATTTAATTATTATTGTTTTGCACAAAAAAGCCGCAAAAATTCCATCCTACTTAAATAAATTGATAGAGCCAAAACCCTCCCAAACCCCAAAACTCTCCCGCCCAGCTGCTTCTCCCGCCAGCTCCAGCGAAATGTTTTGAATCCACCCGCCACGCCACTAACCTAAGCTGGAAAGGAGGGCAAATGTCCGAAACGCCACTAACCTAAGCTGGAAAGGAGGGACATTTCAGTCAAATCCCGTACGAGCTCCCTCAATTCCCCTCCCAGTCCGGTGCGATACAAACCCCAATTCCCCTCCCACTCCGCTCATCCCCACCCGCCGACGGCCACCGACGAGCGGCGCTCCGACGAGCGGACGAGCAGAGATCTACCCGCCGACGACGGCCGCGCGTGCGTAGACGCTCGCCACAAGATCTACAGGCGAGTTCCCTCCTCAACCCGACCACTCCCCCCCTCTTCTATGGCCTTTTCTTGGCCTGCTTAGGGTTTCGTCGGCCATGGCTAGGGTTACGGTTTGCTTGGCATGGCATGGTTAGGGTTAGGGATTTCGTGGCATGGCTTGTTTCCTTGGCTTGTCCAGGGTCAGGGTTGCTCGGCCTGTCATGGTTCTTGCTGCAACCAGTCCATGGTTGCTTCGGATCTTGCTTGGCATGTTCTTGCTGCAACCAGTCGATGATTGCTGCGGATCTTGCCTGGCTCAGGCTCTGTGGATTTTAGATTTGGTTTTCTGTAGTCCCTATATGATTACCTGCTGCCGATCTTGCTTGCTATATGCAACCAGCCCATGGTTGCTTCAGATCTTGATTGGCATGTGTCTTGCTGCAACCAGTCGATGATTGGTGCGAATCTTGCTTGGCTCAGGCTCTGTAGAATTTAGATCTGGTTTACTGCAGTCCCTATATGATTACCTGCTACCGATCTTGCTTGCTGTATGCAACCAGTTAATTAGTGATGCAGATCTTGCCTGGCGTGGGTCTCGCTGCAACCAGTCCGTGATTGTTGGGGGATTTTACTTGGCTTGGGCTCTGTAGATTGTACATCTAGTTTACTGCAGTCCATATATGATTTGCTGCTACAGATCTTTCTTGCTGCAACTAGTACATAATATGATTACCTGCTGCGGATCTTGCTTGGTACAGATCTTTACCAAGGCATGCCCTTTTATATTTCGTCGATGAACATTTATATTGCCCTTTTATCCTGTGTTGATGAAACTTCTCCCAAACAAAGTTTGGTTTCCCTGTTTATCTGTACATGCCTACAGCTTTATCTGTGTACATGTCTATTGTTGTATGAAGGGATATGTCTAATGATTATAACCTGTTATCTTCTTAGGTAATACTATCAAGGTCTGGCCTACTTCAAGGAGCAAGGTGAACCAGGTGATTGTTGATCAACATGAACCTATGTTGCTTGGTTCTTTAATTGCATCCATATGTTGTATCTGCTGTCACTAATTGTTATTCTTTTTGTGCCAGCACATATCCAACCCATCAACATCAGGCATGGCAAAGACTGGGAAGAAGCAGCCGGCTGGTATGCGGCTTCATCCTAACATCATCGTGTCTAATTGATGCTTTTAATCGGGTGCTGGGGTTTTTTGGTTCTGTCTGAATATTTCTGTACCCTAGGATTAAATGAAACTAAAAGTTGAAAATTGCTATGATTAAACAATTTACCTTAGTTGTTCGAGTTGGCTTGCTTCTATGCATTTCAACCATCAATCTAATGGTTACATATTTCTCCCATACATGAAAAGAAGCGCCCCTCACCGAGATAGAGAAGGACATGGCTAGGACAATGATGCGGAACAACTGTGTCTTGCAGTCCCTGGGTATTCCCGCCGTAGTGTCAATATTTAGGAAGTCACGTGGTGGTCAAGGTGGAGGTGGTTCCACACTTTCAAATGATGAGTCATCTGCAATAACACAAGGCGAGAGCTCAGATTATCATCCGAGCAATGACCAATTGGTTGACCAGGAGGATGGGGAGGTTGAAGGGAGTATAGGGGAACACATTGAGAAGGTGCATTCTGCTTATCATCTTTGGAGGGCTGGCATTACTTGTATCTATTTTCTTATTTCTGTCTTGCTATAACCTGTGATGTAATGCCATTTTTGTTTTGCTATTTTTGCGAGGCATTGAAGGATCACAAGAGTAGAAAGAAAAAGGCATCTGTTGGAAAGACAAGCCCAGGGAGGAGGAGTAAGAGGTTGCAGAAGGAACAAAGTTCAATGCCTCCTGGTAGAGTGTTTGCTGATGCTCCAGGAGGGAGAAAGAGGCATCTGGAACCTGTTGCTGAGGCTCCTTCCAAAAGAGTCACCAGGAGGACATCAAGTGAAGCGTCTGCAACCAACAATGAAGATACTCCGCCCCGCAACAATCGCAGTAGCTCACCGCAGATTGATGAAAGGATCAATGAAGGAAGCACTGTTCGCAGGGACACAGGTCCTACTGCATCTGATGTCATGGACCATCAGCACTTTGATTCTGATGGTTTTCTTGATCCTGAGGATGATGAAGGCAAGTTTTTGTTGGACAGCTGTCCTCACTATCTACTGCTTTTTTTGTTTATCTTTATAAACTCTTTTGGATGTGGGTGCTGCTTTCTGACATGATCTTTGTATGTATGCTATTCAGGTGGAACCACTGCTGCAGGTGGCCGTAAAAGGAAGGGCACCGGGCTGGAGCAGATTTGCAAGGGGATGGGAGTCAAGCTTACCATTGAGATTCCTCCAGGGCTGAAACGTCCTGAGAAGCCTTTGCCTGCTGCCAAGTTTGCATCGGAGGGTGGAATGCTTGCAAGAGGCCAGATGCCACTCCTTCCGCATTTCAAGTTGTACAAGAGGGATGAGAATTTGTTGGCCGACTTCGTTGGAAATATGGGGTAATCTTCTTCATCACTAGTTCATTAGTTAGATGATAGGAGTGCTTGCTTGATTGTTCATAGTTCATGATAACTAACCTCGTCCTTGCCCTTGTTTGCTTTGTAGGCAAATTTCAACATGGACACAGAGTCGGAAGACATCCAGAAGGCTTGCTATGAAGTACTTTGCTTTGCTTCTAGGCTAACTTTGATACTCTTGTACTAATCCAATACTAACCAAGTGAATCATGAATCAAAAGTACTTTGATAAAACAAAAGTAAATAAAGCTTGGAAAGTAAAACTGGGAAATAGGATCATAAGCATAAATTAAATGGGGTAATGCCTTGCTCATGGTGAGCTTTGCACTTTGCAAGATTATTATCTTGCCTTGGTTGGGGAATTGGTCAAAGTGGTCTTCTTCTCCTTGGAAGTAGACCTCCTCCTCCTCTTGATACTCCTCGGTACTAGCGTCTAAAATACGAATACGGGGTACACAATCATCATACCAAACTAACTTACTAAACTAGGCACACTCATGATGCACACAACTAAATCTAGCATCACCCATTATTATTAAGTTGGTGGATGTGTTCTTCTTATTATTTAAGAAAAATAATTTCCTCTCATACTAATTTAGATGTTACTTTTAATTACTTAGAGAAATAATTTCCTCTCATTATCTTATTAAGATTTAATTTCTCTCGTGAGTAATATGTGACCTAGGTTGACCAAAGTCAACCTCTTCACACTTATCATTTAAGAAAATGAGTTAAATGAGGTGAGCACCTCATACCATTTAATTCTAGCATGGTAAAGATTTAATATCACCAACAATTCATATGAGATCTAAATGACCAGGGTCTCTACCTCATTTTGAATTGGTGATGACAAGGTTTAAATGAGAGAAACACTCCCATATAATTTCTTAATAGTTTTGGACAATATCTTTGACTAGAAATAGCCATAAAGTCATTTAATTCAACTAGGCCATGATCATTCAAAGTAAGCATGGCATATTTTTGCAGAAACAATTAGTATAAGTGAAATGTGAATTATAGGAGTTGGAATTAACTGAAAAGCATTCATGGTTGATTTTTAATAATTATTCTAAGGCAGAAAAGTCCCTGCCTTGTTTATTTTCTCACTTTAATTCTACAACAGATCTAGGGTTCAATCCAGTGGCATCGTGTAGATAATTTCGTAAGGTTTTCAAATATATAAAATTTGTAAAATCTGGCCTAGTAGATTTGTCCCTATTAAATTTCAAAGTTGACATCAGATTGGGTTATTTCCCTATTTTTCATATTTGAATTTGAAACGTGGGCTGGCGGGAGAATTAACGGGCTAGGCAGTATGGGAAGGAAATGGGCCGGCCCAGCTTCGCAGCGGGCCAGCTGACATGGTGGGGGCCACCTGTCTGTGGGGTTTAAACAGTGAAACGGTATGAGCAAGGATGGCCGTGCGATTAGAACGAAGATCGACGGCCGTGGTGCGTCGTCGTCGACGGCGAGAGGCAGACTTACTAGCGATGGCGGTAGGGGGTCGGCGAGCTCGTCGGAGCTCCGGCGGTCGTCGGAGGGGTGCGCCGCAACGTTGTCGTCGATGTGGAGGCGCCTGGAAGCAGTTGCGTCGCCTGAGGTGGTCTCCTTCTCCGGCGGGCTCCGTGTACTGGCGTCGGCGGCTAGCTTGCAATTCGAGCGGAGGAGTGGCTAATAGATCCAATTGAAGTGGCGAGGAGAGCTGTGGGGAGGAGAGGAAGAGAGTGGCGTGCTCAATTCTGTGGGAGGAGCTCTCCTTTTATAGGAGCGGGAGGTGGCCGTAGGGCGGAGCGGGGGTCACCGTCGTCGTCACCGTTCCAACGTTGCGAAGGGGCAAGTGATGGGCGCTTCGGGTTGATGTTGCTCTGGAGATGACAAATCGCTTGATCGTGGCGCGGCAGAGGCTCAGTGGAGAGAGGGAGCTTGATGGGAAGTGTCCATGCCGCGGCGGTTGAACGGGGTCGTGGTCGTCGAGCCTGGTGTGCCCGCGGGCCAGTGATCGTGTCCAGGCGATCCAGGGATCCGTCGTGCGTCGACTGGCGCTGAGAGGAGGGGTCGAGGTGGTGCGAGGATGCGGGCGTCAGCACGCTCTGGCGCGTCCAGTGTGGATGCCATGCGCGCTCTGGCGCGGCATGGGAAAGTTCTGGGCGCCACTGGGCGCTTGTGTTCTGGCGTCTCCGGTGCATGGAGTCGTCGAGTCACTGGCTGGGCAGCATCAGGTGAGTGAGAGGGAGGGAATTGACAAGGTGGTGCAGTCCAGAGATGGCCAGAGGCGATGGTGGCATGATGGTGGCATGCCATGCCACGGCATGGCATGGTTTTGATGATTTGATCACACAAGGTTCAGTGCAAGTGGGTGAACTGAGGTGGTGAAGTGAGAGGAGGGTCCAGGGATTGCTGTGGTGGCTCAGGTTGGACTTGGTTTTCTCCAAATTTCAGTATGGGCAACAATTATATCCCTGCCCTCAAGGTGTTTGAGGTAATGCCCGAAAGAAAATTAGTTTTGAAATTTGCAATTCTTTTTGGTGGGTTGTAATCATATATTAAATAGAGTAGAATGGTGTTGGTTTGGTTCAATTTGGAATTGGTTTGCAAAATCTCAAAATGCATATGATCTTAGTTTTGTTTCAATGTCTCATCTTGGCTTGCTTGTAATTTGAAATTGAGGCAGAGGTTGAGGTGAGTGTCTTGAGCAAAGTTGTTGTCCTTGATGAGATCTTGGAAGAGGTGCAAAGAGTTGGCCAAGTGTAGAAAGAAAAAGTTGAAAACCAGGGGCTCAAAGTGGGTATCATGCTGAAAATGTCTCACATGACCATAATCACATGTGATCACAAATTTGATTCAAATTTGATTTGAATTGAGTTTGATTGTTTCCAAAAGTGTTAATAAGTGTTTAGTATCCATTCACAACTAATGGTGCAAACCAAAATGGTCTAGATTAAAGATTTGTAAAAATGGCCTAGGCCATATGTGTGTGTAAAATTGATTTTTATAATTTCTTTTCTATTTTATTTTTATTTGACTATGTATGATCAAGTTTCATTGTTAGGGTTTTAGAGTGAGAGTAAACATATAAGCAAGCATCATGGCAAAAGCACACTCAAATAATAAATAAGGTGAGCTATATGCATAGTCCTATATGATGAGAAAAAGTTTTTGTTGGCTCTGATATTTGGATTCTTGAATTTCTCTCTTGTTCCTTTGATTGAAAACTTGGGATGTTACAAACCCTTCCCCCTTACAAAAGATCTCGTCCCAAGATCTAAAGAAAACTAGGTACTAAAGAGATCTGGGTATTCCTTCTTCATATCTTCCTCGCGTTCCCAAGTGGCTTCTTCCTCGGTGTGATTACTCCATTGTGTCTTCAGGAACTTGATACTTCGGGTGCGGGTGGTCCCGAATGCTTCTTCAAGGATGCGAATAGGCACTTCACGGTATGTGAGATCCTTGTTGATATCAATGGCTCTGTGGTCGATGTTCTTGAACACTTCGGTCTTCTCCGGCACTTCTAGGCACTTCCGAAGTAGTGAGATGTGAAACACATTGTGCACGGCGGACATTTCTTCCGGTAGTTCAAGCTGATATGAAACTTCTCCTCGGCGACTCAGAACTTTGAAAGGTCCGACATATCTGGGGGCGAGCTTTCCTTTGAGTTGGAATCTCTGCATTCCTTTGAGGGGTGAGACTTTGAGGTACACAAAATCTCCGATCTCGAATGTCATCTGTCGGCGTCTCTTGTCGGCGTAGCTCTTCTGTCTTGACTGGGCGGTCTTGAGGTACTCGCGGATCTTGTGCACCTTCTCTTTGGCTTCTCGGAGAATATCCGGGCCGAAGACTTGACTATCTCCGACTTCTGACCAGTTCAGAGGGGTACGACATTTCCTTCCGTACAGGGCTTCAAAGGGGGCCATCTGTAAGCTGGCTTGAT
This sequence comes from Lolium perenne, assembly GCF_019359855.2. NCBI lineage: Eukaryota > Viridiplantae > Streptophyta > Magnoliopsida > Poales > Poaceae > Lolium > Lolium perenne. The sequence continues at coordinate 177,349,954 of NC_067246.2, read as the reverse complement.
AACTGTTGTTGTAGGAGAATTCTGCGTAAGGTAAGCAGTCTTCCCATTTGGATCCATACTCTAGCACACAGGCTCTCAACATATCTTCCAGTATCTGGTTGACTCTCTCGGTCTGTCCGTCAGTCTGCGGGTGATAAGCTGTGCTGAAATTAAGACGGGTTCCTAGTCCTTCATGTACTTTCTGCCAGAATCTTGAGGTAAATTGAGATCCTCTATCTGACACAATTGACTTACGGTGTTCCGTGTAGGCTGACTATTCTGGAGATGTATAATTCTGCTAGTTTTGGGCCTTGGTATGTGGTCTTGACGGGGATGAAATGTGCAACCTTTGTCAACCTATCGATGACTACCCAAATGGAGTCATTTCCTCTGCTAGATTTGGGCAATCCTGTGATAAAGTCCATACCGACAGAATCCCATTTCCATTCAGGAATCTGTAAGGGTTGCAATAGTCCTGTGGGGCGTTGATGTTCTGCCTTGACGCGTTGACATATATCACACTTGGCGATGTAGCTTCCTATCTCTCGCTTCATTCCGTGCCACCAGAATTGTTCCTTCAGGTCTTGGTACATCTTGGTTCCTCCAGGGTGAATGGAATACAACGTATCGTGAGCTTCCTTCAGAATGACTTGCTTCAACTATGAATCTGACGGTACACACAGGCGTCCGTTGTACCAAAGAACTCCTTCTTCCTCTACGGTGAATCCTGGTGCCTTTCATGCAGCTATTTGATTCTTGATTCCGTCAATGCTGGCATTTCCCTTCTGGGCTTCTTTTATCTGGCTTATCAAGGTGGGTTGGAGCTCAATGCTTGCTAAGAATCCTTCGCTCACTAGTTCTAGTCTGAACTGTTCAAACTCTGGGTACAGGCTTGGTTGCTCTATTGCGATCATGGAGTTTAACTGACAAGGCAGTCTGCTCAAAGCATCCACTACCACATTGGCCTTGCCGGGGTGGTAGTGAATTTCCATGTCGTAATCCTTGATTAATTCAATCCATCTGCGTTGTCTCATGTTCAGCTCTTTCTGGGTGAAAATGTACTTCAAGCTCTTGTGATCTGAGTATATCTCGCATCGATTACCCATGAGGTAATGACGCCAAACCTTCAGGGCTAAGACTACGGCTGCTAACTCCAAGTCATGAGTTAGATAGTTCTGTTCATGTTTCTTCAGTTGTCTTGATAGGTATGATATCACCTTGCCTCCTTGCATCAACACACATCCAAGACCAGTCTTGGATGCATCACAATAGACATCGAATGGCTTGGTGACATCGGGCATGATCAGTATTGGGGTTGTGGTTAATCTGAGCTTGAGTTGCTGAAAGCTTTCTTCACATTTGTCATTCCAGTCAAACTTCTTGTCCTTCTTCAGCAGTTGAGTCATTGGTCTTGCGATGCTGGAAAATCCTTCAACGAATCTGCGGTAATATCCCGCTAATCCCAGAAATGCTCGGACTTCAGTCTGGGTGGTTGGGGCTTTCCATTCCTCAACGGTTTTGATTTTAGCGGGATCTACGGCAATTCCTCCTGCAGACAAGATATGTCCCAGGAATCCCACTTCCTTCAACCAAAACTCACATTTGCTAAACTTGGCGTACAACTTGTGTTGCCTCAGGGTTTCTAGGACCACTTCCAAATGTTGCTCATGTTCTTCTTCTGATTTGGAGTAGATAAGAATGTCGTCAATGAAGACAACGACAAACTTGTCCAGGAATTCCATAAAGATCTTATTCATGAGATTCATGCAGTAAGCGGGGGCATTGGTTAGTCCAAAGGACATGACATTGTACTCATACAGTCCATATCTGGTGGTAAAGGCAGTCTTTGGAATATCCGTTGCACAGATCTTTAGTTCATGGTAACCTGTCCTCAGATCAATCTTCGAGAATACTTGGGCACCGGTCAGCTGATCAAACAGGTCTTCTATCTTTGGCAAGGGGTATTTGTTCTTGATGGTGACATCGTTAAGCTTACGATAATCCGTAACCAAACGAGTGGCACCGTCCTTTTTATCCACAAACAAAACTGGTGATCTCCAAGGCGACGCACTCGATCGAATCAGACCTTTGTACAGCATATCATCCAGTTGCTTCTTCAGTTCCACTAGCTATGCGGGGTTCATGCTATAGGCTCTCTGGGCTATAGGTCCTGTTCCAGGGATTAACTCGATGATAAACTCGATATCCCGATCCGGGGGCATACCGGGTAGATCATCTGGAAACACATCAGGGTATCGACAGACGACCCTGATTTGATCCAGAGTTGGCTTGGCTACACTTTGGTTGCAGGTGAATTTTCTGGGTAGTTTTTCAGACACATGTTCTATTATTATTCCGGTGCTACTAGTCATGGTGATGGCCTTCTTGGCGCAGTCTATCAATCCATGATGTTTCGCCATCCAATCCATACCCAGTACTACTTCCAATCCTTTTGTTCCCAGAACAATCAAGTTTGCATAAAAGTCTATTTCATGAATTCTGATGGGTACATCTTTGCAAAATTTTCTAGCTTTAGTGGTTGCTCCAGGTATTTGAACTATCATGACATGTTTCAAGCTGATTGGTTGAATCTTACTAGTGCACACAAAATCTTCTGTAACAAACGAATGCGATGCTCCAGAATCAAACAACACTCTTGCTGGTATTGAGTTAACAGAGAACATACCCAGCACCACGTCAGGTGTTTCCTGGGCTTCCTCGGCGTTCATGTGGAAGAGGCGACCTCCACGGTTGTTTGGGTTGTTGGGGGCGAACTTCTTGCCAGTGGAGACACGGCGTTGCTGCTGAGCTGGTGGTGTGGGGTTGCCTGCAAGCTTGGCGAGCCTCTTGGGACACTCACTGGAGTAATGCCCCACTACACCACACTCCTAGCAAGTGATGGTGGCCTTGTCCTTGGTCGCAACGGGGATGGCATTGCTTCCAGTCCTTGGTGCGTTGTTGGTGTTGTTGTTTTTGTTGTTGTTGTTGGGGGCTCTCGGTGGAGCGCGGTTGTAGTAGTTGTTGTTGTTGTTGTTGTTGTTGTTGTAGTTGCTGTTGTTGTTGTTGTAGTGGCCTCCTGGCCTCGGGTTTTCTCCACTCCGGTTCTGATAACCCGGACGTGACATCTGTGCATTGGGCTTGTTGTTCCGGAAGCCTCCGCTTGAGTTGGGGCGATACTTTGGGGCATTGCTAGGCCCACTCTGGTTCATCATGCGGCGCTTGTGGTTCTCGCTGGCTTGGTGCAGCTTGCCTTCCATTTGGATGGCGGAGTCAACAAGGGCTTCGAGGTCGGCGAAGGGGATGTTGATCAACACAGTCTGCATCTCATCATGCAGTTCGTTCAGGAACCTTTCCTTCCTCTTCTCAGTAGTATCAGTCTCATCCGTGGCGTACCTTGACAGTGTTAGAAACTTGTCGCGGTATTCCACCACGGACATCCGGCCTTGCTTCAGTTCACGGAATTCATCTCTCATCTTCTTTATCAGACCCGGGGGCACATGGTACTTGCTGAACTTGAGCTTGAAATCAGTCCAAGTCATAAACTGTCCCGCGTTCATGGCACGGGTGCTTGTCCACCAAGCTCTTGCGGGTCCTGCTAAGTAGTGCGTGGCAAACAACACTTTCTCATTCTCTTCAACGCCAGCTACTTCTAGATTGTTCTCCATAGTTTGGAGCCAATCATCTACATCAAGTGGTTCCTCAGTCTTGCTGAAAACTGGCGGGTTGGTATTCTGGAAATTCTTGAGCTTTGATCCTGGATGATCATGATGGCCTTGATTGTTGTTGGCAAGTTGTTGAAGTGCTGCAAGGTTGGCTTGCCTTTCAGCTCTTTCTGCTTCTCTACCTTCCAGCATAGTTTGCAACATCTGCATCATTGCGTCTTGAGTCGCGTTGCGAGTTGGAGGGGCCATCTGAGCATTTAGATAGATCATGAGATAAGAGGGAAATTCTCTATGGCTTGTTTTGTGTTTAAGTTCAAAAGCTTAAAACTTGAAGTCTTTTCATGATAACACAAACATACATTCTATGGCGACGTGATCATCCTCTCCGGCGTCGAGGAACTCATAGTCTTCCTCCTCGGTGTCTCCATCCTCCTCGAAGTCGTCGTCGTCACTCAGGAAGGCGCTTCCTCCCTGAATGTCTTCTCCATCTTCCTCCATCTTCTTCATCTGTTCCTCCTGGTTCTTGACAGTGGCCTCAAGCGCTGCTATCTTTGCGCGGAGGCGGGTGATGGTGCCATCCTTCTTTGCCCGCTGCTGGCGGAGGGTCCACTAGTAGGAAAACCCTTATAGGCGATCCTTATTTCTGTGGCGCACCAAAAAAAATGCGCCACAGAAATTTGTTTTGTGGCGCACCAGGCACGGTGCGCCACAGAAATAGCTTAATTTTGTGGCGCACCAACAATCCATGCGCCACAGAAATGAGGTGGGGTCAGCCCCAATCATTGGTTTCACTATTTCTGTGGCGCACAGGACCACGTGCGCCACAGAAATAAGACATTCAGTGGCGCAAATTCCTCGTGCGCCACTGAATTAAGACTTTCTGTGGCGCAACAGGGATGGTGCGCCACAGAAACTACACATTTATGTGGCGCACATGAGATCCATGCGCCACAAAAGTTCTTTTTGGCTTCCCACGCAACTCCACCCCCCCCCCCCCCCCCCCCGTGGATCGCCTTTTTTACCTCTTTACAAAATAAGAAAAATAGATAAAAATTTCAAAAAATAAATTTCTTCAAGATGCCCATGTATTATGTCATCTTTTACCACTGAGAATTAACAAACAATAATTTCGACTTTTTTTGCAAAATTGCGTGGGAAAATCATCAAACTGGATTTCTGGTTGCATACTAACTCGAAAAAAAACGCTTAATATATCAAAATGATCCCACGAAAATTCTACATCCGAATTCACCCGGGCTTGCCCGGTTGGACAATTTTTAGAATCTCAAAATTCGAAAAGAGTAAAAAGTTACGGCCAGTTAAAGTTTTTTTGCTGCAAAATACAAAAAAAAGAAAAAAATTCTGTGGCGCACCTAGTGCCCATGCGCCACAGAATTAACGTCCAGAAAAATTCTGTGGCGCACCTAGTGCCCATCCTGCTGCCCTCCACCACTTCTCCTGCACTCCTCCTCCACTTCTCCTCACTTCTCCTTTTATGCAAACTTCTCCTCCACTTCTCCTCCACTCCTCCTCCACTTCTCCTCACTTCTCCTCTTATGCAAACTTCTCCTCCTCCTCCTCCTCCTCCTCCTCCTCCTCCACCACCACCACCACCACCACCACCACCACCTCCTCCTCCGGCCGGCCGGCCTCCTCCTCCTCCTCCTCCGGCCGGCCTCCTCCTCCTCCTCCACCACCACCACCACCTCCTCCGGGGCCGGCCTCCTACTCCGGCCGGCCTCCTCCTACTCCGGCGACGATGACCTCCTCCTCCTACTCCTCCTCCTCCTCCTACTACTACTCCGGCGACCTACTCCGGCGGCCACCTCCTCCATCACCTCTTCTTCCTCCACCACCACCTCCTCTTCCTCCACCACCTCCTCCACCACCACCTCCATCACCACCACCACCACCACCACCACCACCACCACCACCTCCATCACCACCACCACCACCACCACCTCCTCCTCCTCCTCCGGCCGTCCTTCTCCTTCACCCACCCACCCACCCACCCACCCACCTCCGGCTACCTTCCAGCGAAATTAAAAAAAATTAAAAAATTTCGGTGGCCCCAGATCTAGATCTGGCCGCCATTTTTTTTTTGAATTTCAAAAAAAAATTCTGTGGCGCACCATCGCCGGTGCGCCACAGAAATAAGTTTCTGTGGCGCACCACCGCCGGTGCGCCACAGAAATAAGACTTTCTGTGGCGCACCGGCCCATGCGCCACAGAAACCTTATTTTTGTGGCGAGAATTCTGTGGCGCACCGCCCATGCGCCACAGAATCGATTTTTGGTGCGCCACTGATGAGCCTTTTCCTACTAGTGGTCTTGCGGTCGTTGTTGAGGAGCTTGATGGCTTCGCCTTGCTCGATGATGTGGGCGTGAGTCTGGTTGGCGTACTCACGCGCGTGGTCGAGGTCCTGCTGAGTGTGGTACAGGATGAAGTCCAGATGCTCCACATGGTGCTTCAGCTCCGGGTGGGGCGACATGTCCATGGGCTCTCCAGCCGAGTTACGCCTCGCGAGGTGAGAAAAGCGAGGGCTCTTGAGTGCCTCCCCGCTCATCCCGCACAAGCGTGCGAGTGCCTCCTGAAGGGCGCGGGCAAGTCCGTCCAGCCAGTTGCTCTCCCTGAAGGAGAAGAGGATCCTCTCAGAAGTGGGAGGCTCCATCTTGCCCCTCAAGTCAGCGGTGATGATCCACTGCAGCTCGCCTCCTGGCTGGTCATTGACCTGCACTCCATGGAACTCCGGGTGCGGGCGATCAAGGTGATCGGAAAGGGCGTTGAGGTCGTGCTCGAAGACCAAGCTTCCCCCGTTCCCGAGCTGGTAAAACTTCGTGTTCATGGGCTCCATCTGAAAGTGAAGGATTAAGTTAGAGAAGTGAACAAGTGTGGCAAAATTTCAAAAAAAAATTCTGTGGCGCACCACCGCCGGTGCGCCACAGAAATAAGTTTCTGTGGCGCACAACTACCGGTGCGCCACAGAAATAAGACTTTCTGTGGCGCATGGGCCGGTGCGCCACAGAAACCTTATTTTTGTGGCGAGAATTCTGTGGCGCACCGCCCATGCGCCACAGAATTGATTTTTGGTGCGCCACTGATGAGCCTTTTCCTACTAGTGTGTATGTGCCAAAGGGTCCCAATCTTGGTTCTCCATGTGTATATATCCTAAACAAACCTAAAAGAATGAAAATGTACATTGGTGCACCCTCGCGCGGAGAAATCTAGGGGGGTAGACCCGCCGGGGCACACGTTCCGCTGTTTTGGGGGGAGGAGGGGGAGAACGACCGCCGGAACACCGGAACCCCACCAAATCTTGCATGTGGGCCTATGATATGTGTCAAAGTGTGATGCAAGGTTTAATGGTGCAAAAGTATCTCCCCTAAATCCTAGACCCTAGCCCTAACCCTACGCCGAACCCTAACCAGTAGATCAGGCACACCCTCGATCGTGTGATAATGGCTCGAGCTGCGGGTGTATGTGCCAAAGGGTCCCAATCTTGGTTCACCATGTGTATATGTCCTAAAAAAACCTAGAAGAATCAAAAGGTACATTGGTGCACCCTCACGCGGAGAAATCTAGGGGGTAGACCCGCCGGGGCACACGTTCCGCTGTTTTGGGGGGAGGAGTGGGAGAACGACCGCCGGAACACCGGAACCCCACCAAATCGTGCATGTGGGCCTATGATATGTGTCAAAGTGTGATGCAAGGTGTAATTGTGCAAAAGTAGCTCCCCTAAACCCTAGACCCTACCCCTAACCCTACGCCGAACCCTAACTAGTAGATCAGGCACACCGTCGATCGTGTGATAATGGCTCGAGCTGCGGGTGTATGTGCCAAAGGGTCCCAATCTTGGTTCTCCATGTGTATATGTCCTAAACAAACCTAAAAGAATGAAAAGGTACATTGGTGCACCCTCACGCGGAGAAATCTAGGGGGGTAGACCCGCCGGGGCACACGTTCCGCTGTTTTGGGGGGAGGAGGGGGAGAACGACCGCCGGAACACCGGAACACCACCAAATCTTGCATGTGGGCCTATTCTATGTGTAAAAGTGTGGTTCAAGGTGTAATGGTGCAAAAGTAGCTCCCCTAAACCCTAGACCCTACCCCTAACCCTACGCCGAACCCTAACCCCAGTAGATCAGGCACACCCCTCGATCGTGTGATAATGGCTCGAGCTGCGGGTGTATGTGCCAAATGGTCCCAATCTTGGTTCTCCATGTGTATATATCCTAAAAAAACCTAAAAGAATGAAAAGGTACATTGGTGCACCCTCGCGCGGAGAAATCTAGGGGGGGTAGACCCGCCGGGGCACACGTTCCGCTGTTTTGGGGGGAGGAGGGGGAGAACGACCACCAGAACACCGGAACCCCACCAAATCTTGCATGTGGGCCTATGATATGTGTCATAGTGTGACGCAAGGTGTAATTGTGCAAAAGTAGCTCCCCTAAACCCTAGACCCTAGCCCTAACCCTACGCCGAACCCTAACCAGTAGATCAGGCAGCACACCCTCGATCGTGTGATAATGGCTCGATCTGCGGGTGTATGTGCCAAAGGGTCCCAATCTTGGTTCTCCATGTTTATATGTCCTAAACAAACCTAAAAGAATGAAAAGGTACATTGGTGCACCCTCGCGCGGAGAAATCTAGGGGGGTAGACCCGACGGGGCACACGTTCCGCTGTTTTGGGGGGAGGAGGGGGAGAACGACCGCCGGAACACCGGAACCACACTAAATCTTGCATGTGGGCCTATTCTATGTGTCAAAGTGTGGTGCAAGGTGTAATGGTTCAAAAGTAGCTCCCCTAAACCCTAGACCCTACCCCTAACCCTACGCCAAACCCTAACTAGTAGATCAGGCATACCGTCGATCGTGTGATAATGGCTCGAACTGCGGGTGTATGTGCCAAAGGGTCCCAATCTTGGTTCTCCATGTGTATATGTCCTAAACAAACCTAAAAGAATGAAAATGTACATTGGTGCACCCTCGCACAGAGAAATCTAGGGGGGTAGACCCCGCCGGGGCACACGTTCCGCTGTTTTGGGGGGAGGAGGGGGAGAACGACCGCCGGAACACCGGAACCCCACCAAATCTTGCATGTGGGCCTATGCTATGTGTCAAAGTGTGATGCAAGGTGTAATTGTGCAAAAGTAGCTCCCTTAAATCTTAGACCCTAGCCCTAACCCTACGCCGAACCCTAACCAGTAGATCAGGCACACCCTCGATCGTGTGATAATGGCTCGAGCTGCGGATGTATGTGCCAAAGGGTCCCAATCTTGGTTCTCCATGTGTATATGTCCTAAACAAACCTAAAAGAATGAAAAGGTACATTGGTGCACCCTCGTGCGGAGAAATCTAGGGGGTAGACCCGCCGGGGCACACGTTCCGCTGTTTTGGGGGGAGGAGTGGGAGAACGACCGCCGGAACACCGGAACCCCACCAAATCGTGCATGTGGGCCTATGATATGTGTCAAAGTGTGATGCAAGGTGTAATTGTGCAAAAGTAGCTCCCCTAAACCCTAGACCCTACCCCTAACCCTACGCCGAACCCTAACTAGTAGATCAGGCACACCGTCGATCGTGTGATAATGGCTCGAGCTGCGGGTGTATGTGCCAAAGGGTCCCAATCTTGGTTCTCCATGTGTATATGTCCTAAACAAACCTAAAAGAATGAAAAGGTACATTGGTGCACCCTCGCGTGGAGAAATCTAGGGGGGTAGACCCGCCGGGGCACACGTTCCGCTGTTTTGGGGGGAGGAGGGGAGAACGACCGCCGGAACACCGGAACCCCACCAAATCTTGCATGTGGGCCTATTATATGTGTCAAAGTGTGGTTCAAGGTGTAATGGTGCAAAAGTAGCTCCCCTAAACCCTAGACCCTACCCCTAACCCTACGCCGAACCCTAACTAGTAGATCAGGCACACCGTTGATCGTGTGATAATGGCTCGAGCTGCGGGTTTATGTGCCAAAGGGTCCCAATCTTGGTTCTCCATGTGTATATGTCCTAAAAAAACCTAAAAGAATGAAAAGGTACATTGGTGCACCCTCGCGCGGAGAAATCTAGGGGGGTAGACCCGCCGGGGCACACGTTCCGCTGTTTTGGGGGGAGGAGGGGGAGAACGACCACCGGAACACTGGAACCCCACCAAATCTTGCATGTGGGCATATGATATGTGTCAAAGTGTGATGCAAGGTGTAATTGTGCAAAAGTAGCTCCCCTAAACCCTAGACCCTAGACCTAACCCTACGCCGAACCCTAACCAGTAGATCAGGCAGCACACCCTCGATCGTGTGATAATGGCTCGAGCTGCGGGTGTATGTGCCAAAGGGTCCCAATCTTGGTTCTCCATGTGTATATGTCCTAAAAAAACCTAAAAGAATGAAAAGGTACATTGGTGCACCCTCGCGCGGAGAAATCTAGGGGGGTAGACCCGCCGGGGCACACGTTCCGCTGTTTTGGGGGGAGGAGGGGGAGAACGACCGCCGGAACACCGGAACCACACCAAATCTTGCATGTGGGCCTATTCTATGTGTCAAAGTGTGGTGCAAGGTGTAATGGTTCAAAAGTAGCTCCCCTAAACCCTAGACCCTACCCCTAACCCTACGCCGAACCCTAACTAGTAGATCAGGCACACCGTCGATCGTGTGATAATGGCTCGAGCTGCGGGTGTATGTGCCTGATACGTCTCCAACGTATCCATAATTTCTGATGTTCCATGCTTGTTTTATGACAATACTTACATGTTTTGCTTGCACTTTATAATGTTTTTATGCGTTTTCCGGAACTAACCTATTAACAAGATGCCACAGTGCCAGTTCCTGTTTTCTGCTGTTTTTGGTTCCAGAAAGGCTGTTCGGGCAATATTCTCGGAATTGGACGAAATCAACGCCAAACATCCTATTTTTCCCGGAAGCATCCAGAACACTGAAGGAGAGTCGGAGGAAAGCCAGGGGGCCACCAGGAGGGTGGGCCGCGTGGGCCAGACCCTGGCCGCGCCCCCCTATGAGGAGGCCACCCTGTCGACCCTCCTGCGCCGCCTCTTCGCCTATATAACCCCTTTCGACCTAAAAACGCAGTACCAATTGACGAAACTCCAGAAAGACTCCAGGGGCGCCGCCGCCATCGCGAAACTCCAATTCGGGGGATAGAAGTCTCTGTTCCGGCACCCTGCCGGGACGGGGAAGTGCCCCCGGAAGCCATCTCCATCAACGCCACAGCCTCCATCATGCTCCGTGAGTAGTTCCCCCATGGACTACGGGTTCTAGCAGTAGCTAGTTGGTATTCTCTCCTCCATGTACTTCAATACAATGATCTCATGAGCTGCCTTACATGATTGAGATCCATCTGATGTAATCGGTGTTGTGTTTGTTGGGATCCGACGGATGATACATTATGATTAGTCTATCTATAAAGTTTGTGAAGTTATTGTTGCTGCAATCTTGTTATGCTTAATGCTTGTCACTAGGGCCCGAGTGGCATGATCTTAGATTTGAGCTTTATAATTATTGCTTAGATTGTATCTACAAGTTGTATGCACATGTCGCTGTCCGGAACCAAAGGCCCCAAAGTGACAGAAATCGGGACAACCGGAGGGGATGGCGGTGATGTGAGGATAACATGTTTTCACGGAGTGTTAATGCTTTGCTCCGGTGCTCTATTAAAAGGAGTACCTTAATATCCAGTAGATTCCCTTGAGGCCCGGCTGCCACCGGCTGGTAGGACAAAAGATGTTGTGCAAGTTTCTCATTGCGAGCACGTACGACTAAATATGGAAAACATGCCTACATAATTAATAATCTGGATGTTCTATCTTAATGCTTTATCAATCCTATCAATTGCCCAACTGTAATTTGTTCACCCAACACTTGTCACTTGTTATTGGAGAGTTACCACTAGTGTAGATCGCTGGGAACCCCGGTCCATATCTCATCATCATATACTTGTTCTACATGTCATTGGAAGTAGTATCAACTATTTTCTGGTGCCATTGCTCTCATATTGCTATTACTGCTGCTGTGTTACTGTTATTATTGCTCTCATATTATTGCTACTTTCACATCACCCCTGTTACTAGTGCTTTTCCAGGTGCAGCTGAATTGACAACTCAGTTGTTAAGGCTTATAAGTATTCTTTACCTCCCCTTGTGTCGAATCAATAAATTTGGGTTTTACTTCCCTCGAAGACTATTGTGATCCCCTATACTTGAGGGTCATCAAGACTGTTTTCTGGCGCCGTTGCCGGGGAGGCATAGCTCTACTCATAAGTTCACCTGGGGAGTACACTCTACCTCTCTCTCTGTTTTTATTTTGTTTTATTTTGTTTTGCTTAGTTTACTTTTATCTAGTTTACTTGTGCTTAGTTTATTTCCGTCTAGTATTATTTTGCGTAGTTTACTTTTCTCTAGTTTGTTTTTGTCTTGTTTTACTTTTCTCATATACCCAAAAATCCATAAAAATTTGAAAAACCTAAAAATTAAAAAACTGCTATTATGGGAGAACCAACAACCTACTTGGAGCTTATAGAATGTTATAATAATTATAGAAAATCAAGAGCTGGTGAAGTAATGAGTGCTATGATAGAAAAAGTGAATACAATTGCTAAAATCTTGCTTAAACGCCATGATATAAACTGTTGCTCTCAACAGGATACTAAACATCTTAAATTTCAATGTGGCTTTAGTGAGGAATTTTTAATTAAGAACTATAATCGGAATTGCTATATTCATTATGGGTTCGAAGAGGTAGAACAATTTGTCGTATTTATGGGAGCTTCTGAGATCGAATCCTTCATGGTTGAGAATTATGAAACTTGTGTTGTTTGCAAGGACCTTAAAGATTATGTCTCTTCTATCCTTAATTGTTGCATAGAATGCTTCAGTGGTAATCCTTATATCATTGATTATAAAGAGAGACTCATTAATGCACAAGAATGCACTCACAATTTGCAGGAATCTGTGGAAGAAGAAACTGATGAACCTGAAAGCTCATTGGATGAAAAAGAGGAGGAAATTGATGAACCTGAAAGCTCATTAGATGAAAAAGAAGAGGAGAGCGACGAACAAAAGGAGGAAGAATGTATTAGCTACCCATGCCAACCTTCTACTGAGAGTAACTCTTCATCTCTTACACTATTTGATTGTCCTCCATGCTTACCGAAAGAGGTTGAATGTTATGTTCCTGTGGATTCTCTTGAAATATTTTCTATGAGTAAAACTTGTGAAAATAATTATGCTATTGTTATTTATGATAATCCATGCTACTTTGATAAGTCTTATGATAATGCTTTGTTTGTGCCTGATGTCGAAATGCATGGTACTAAAGAATTTTGCTTAGCAAATGTTTATGATAAATCTTTGGATGATGGTCCTATGTTACTTGATAATATTAATTGTACTACTAATGAAAATGGGATTGGAGAGTTCTTGACTTTATCTATGAGTCCCATATCTCTTGAGATTGATCAATCATCTTGTCATATTATTGATAAAAGTGAGTTTGAAAGTTTTAATTCCACTATTTTTGAGCTTGATAAAAATTATGTGTTTGGAAATCATGAAAAGTATGCTGCATGTGATAGTTATATTGTTGAGTTTATTCATGAAGCTACTGAAAATTATTATGAGAGAGGAAAATATGGTTGTAGAAATTTGGATGGTACTAAAACACCTCTCTATGTGCTTAAAATTTTGAAGTTACTCTTGCTTTATCTTCTTATGCTTGTCACTTTGTTCTTCATGAATTTATTTGTGCACAAGATTCCTATGCATAGGAAGTGGGTGAGACTTAAATGTGTTTTGAATTTGCTTTTTGATGCTCTCTTTTTCTTCAAATACTATTTCTTGCGAGTGCATCATTAAAACTGCTGAGCCCATCTTAATGGCTGTAAAGAAAGAACTTCTTGGGAGATAACCCATGTGTTATTTTGCTACAGTACTTTGTTTTATATTTGTGTCTTAGAAGTTGTTTACTACTGTAGCAACCTCTCCTTATCTTAGTTTTGTGTTTTGTTGTGCCAAGTGAAGCCTCTAATCGAAGGTTGATACTAGATTTGGATTTCTGCGCAGAAACAGATTTCTATCTGTCACGAATCTGGGCTGTTTTCTCTGTACGTAACTCAGAAAAATATGCCAATTTACGTGCGTGTTCCTCAGATATGTACGCAACTTTCATTAGTTTTGAGTTTTCTGATTTGAGCAACGGAAGTATTTCTTTAAAATTCGTCTTTACTGGCTGTTCTGTTTTTGGCAGATTCTGTCTCTGTTTTTTGCATTGTCTCTTGTGGACTTTAAGCGAGGTTTTCTAGACGTGGAGAGCTGTAGCTAATGATTTATTGAGTTCTTGCAATATGTCACTACAGGAACAAGGTGGATTCAAATTTTTTGAGTACTAACCCCTCTAATGAAGTTTATGAGAAGTTTGGTGTGAAGGAAGTTTTCAAGGGTCAAGAGAGGAGGATGATATATGATCAAGAAAAGTGAAAAGTCTAAGCTTGGGGATGCCCCCGTGGTTCATCCCTGCATATTTCAAGAAGACTCAAGTGTCTAAGCTTGGGGATGCCCAAGGCATCCCCTTCTTCATCAACTTATCAGGTTTCTTCTATTGAAACTATATTTTTATTCGGTCACATCATATGTGCTTTACTTGGAGCGTCTGTGTGCTTTTATTTTTGTTTTTGTTTGAATAAGATCGGATCCTAGCAATCCTTGTTTGGGAGAGAGACACGCTCCGCTTTTTCGTATGAACACTTGTTCTTCGTTTTACTTTTAATGTTCAATGATAAAAGTTGGAAGCTACAATACTTATTATTATTTGGTTGGAAACAGAAAAATGCCTCATATTGTCTTGGATAATTTGACACTTGGCAATTGTTTTGAGCTCTCAAGTAGATCATGATTAAGTTTTTTCATGTAGTTTAAACCTATTAGTGGAGAACTACTGTAGAGCTTGTTGAAATTGGTTTGCATGATTGCTCTCTCTTAAGGTCTAGATATTTTCTGGTAAAAGTGTTTGAGCAACAAGGAAGACAGTGTAGAGTATTATAATGCTTGCAATATGTGTTTATGTAAGTTTTGCTGAACTGGTTCATACTTGTGTTTGCATCAAACAACCTTGCTAGCCTAAACCTTGTATCGAGAGGGAATACTTCTCATGCATCCAAAATCCTTGAGCCAACCACTATGCCATTTGTGTCCACCATACCTACCTACTATGTGGTATTTCCTGCCATTCCAAAGTAAATTGCTTGAGTGCTACCTTTAAACAATTCAAAATGCTTCTCAATTTGTGTCAATATTTTATAGCTCATGAGGAAGTATGTGGTGTTTATCTTTCAATCTTGTTGGGCAACTTTCACCAATGGACTAGTGGCTTCATCCGCTTATCCAATAATTTTGCAAAAAGAGCTGGCAATGGGATTCCCAGTCCCAAATTAATTAACAAAAATAGACACTCCTCCATGGTATGTGATTGTTGGACGGCACCCGAAGGATTCGGTTAGCCATGGCTTGAGAAAGCAAAGGTGGGGAGGAGTGTCATCATAATAAAACTAAAATAAAAAGGCACTCCTTCATGGTATGAGATTGTTGGCAGGCACCCGAAGGATTCGGTTAGCCATGGTTTGTGAAAGAAAGGTTGGAAGGAGTGCCACCCAAAAATAAAATAAAATGGGAGCCGCTCTTTGAAGGTTTGTCTGGCAAGGGGGTTAGAGTGCCCACTACCATTCGTTGACAACAACAAACACCTCTCAAAACTTTACTTTTATACTCTCTAGATGTTTTCAAAATCAAAGCTCTAGCACAAATATATCAATCGATGCTTCCCTCTGCGAAGGGCCTTTCTTTTACTTTATGTTGAGTCAGTTTACCTACTTCCTTCCATCTTAGAAGCAAACACTTGTGTTAACTGTGCATTGATTCTTACATACTTACATATTTGCATTCATCATATTACTTTATGTTGACAATTATCCATGAGATATACATGTTGAAAGTTGAAAGCAACCGCTGAAACTTAAATCTTCCTTTGTGTTGCTTCGATGCCTTTACTTTGAATTTATTGCTTTATGAGTTAACTCTTGTGCAAGACTTTTGATGCTTGTCTTGAAAGTACTCTTCATGAAAAGTTTTGCTATATGTTATCTATTTGTTAGCAACTATAGATCATTGCCTTGAGTCACTTCATTCATTTCATATGCTTTGTAATAGTATGATTGATGTCTACGCCCCCTCCTTTTCCTGTAGACAGTGTTGGGCCTCCAAGAGCAGAGGTTTGTAGAACGGCAGCAAGTTTTCCCTTAAGTGGATCACCCAAGGTTTATCGAACTCAGGGAGGAAGAGGTCAAAGATATCCCTCTCATGCAACCCTGCAACCACAAAGCAAGAAGTCTCTTGTGTCCCCAACACACCTAATAGGTGCACTAGTTCGGCGAAGAGATAGTGAAATACAGGTGGTATGAATAAGTATGAGCAGTAGCAACGGCACCAGAAAAGTGCTTTGCCCAGGACAGTAAACAAGCAGTAGTAACGCAACAGTAGTAACGCAGTAAAACAGTAAACAAGCAGCGATAGCAGTATTTAGGAACAAGGCCTAGGGATCAGACTTTCACTAGTGGACACTCTCAACATTGATCACATAACAGAATAGATAAATGCATACTCTACACTCTTGTTGGATGATGAACACCATTGCGTAGGATTACACGAACCCTCAATGCCGGAGTTAACAAGCTCCACAATTCAATGTTCATATTTAAATAACCTTAGAGTGCATGAAAGATCAATACGACTAAACCAAGTACTAACATAACATGCACACTGTCACCTTCATGCTAAGAAAGGAGGCATAGATCATATCAATACTATCATAGCAATAGTTAACTTCATAATCTACAAGAGATCATAATCATAGCCTACGCCAAGTACTAACACGGATGCACACACTGTCACCATTACACCGTGCAGGAGGAATAAAACTACTTTAATAACATCACTAGAGTAGCACATAGATGAATTGTGATACAAAATACATTGCAATCATAAAGAGATATAAATAAGCACTTCACTATGCCATTCATAACAGTGAATAAGTATTCTGTGAAATATAGCCTAAGAGACCCACACGGTGCACACACTGTCACCTTTACACACGTGGGACAAGGAGTCTTCGGAGATCACATAAGTAAAATTCACTTGACTAGCATAACGACATCTAGATTACAAGCATCATCATATGAATCTCAATCATGTAAAGCAGCTCATGAGATTATTGTATTGAAGTACATAGGAGAGAGATGAACCACATAGCTACCGGTACAGCCCCAAGCCTCGATGGAGAACTACTCCCTCCTCATGGGAGACAGCAGCGGTGATGAAGATGGCGGTGGTGTCGATGGAGGAGCCTTCCGGGGGCACTTCCCCGTCCCGGCGGCGTGCCGGAACAGAGACTCCTGTCCCCCAGATCTTGGCTTCGCGATGGCGGCGGCTCTGGAAGGTTTTCTCTGGTTTCGTCGAACGTATCAGGGTTTTCGCGACGGAGGCTTTAAATAGGCGGAAGGGCAAGGTCGGTGGACTCCTAGGGGGCCCACACTATAGGGGGGCGCGGGCGCCCCCTTGGCCGCGCCGGCCTAGGGTTTGGTGGCCCTGTGCCCCCTCTCTGGCGGTTCTCGTGTGTTCTGGATGCTTCCGGGCAAAATAGGAACCTGGGCGTTGATTTCGTCCAATTCCGAGAATATTTCTTTACTAGGATTTCTGAAACCAAAAACAGCAGAAAACAGCAACTGGCACTTCGGCATCTTGTTAATAGGTTAGTTCCAGAAAACGCATAAATATGACATAAAATGTGCATATAACATGTAGATATCATCAATAATGTGGCATGGAACATAAGAAATTATCGATACGTCGGAGACGCATCAGCATCCCCAAGCTTAGTTTCTGCTCGTCCCGAGCAGGTAAACGATAACAAAGATAATTTCTGGCGTGACATGCCATCATAACCTTGATCATACTATTGTAAACACATGTAATGAATGCAGCAATTCAAGACAATGGTAATGACATGAGTAAACAACTGAATCATAAAGCAAAGACTTTTCATGAATAGTACTTTCAAGACAAGCATCAATAAGTCTTGCATAAGGGTTAACTCATAAAGTAATAATTCAAAGTAAAGGTATTGAAGCAACACAAAGGAAGATTAAGTTTTAGCGGTTGCTTTCAACTTATAACATGTATCTCATAGATATTGTCAATGTAAAGTAATATAACAAGTGCAATATGCAAGTATGTAGGAATCAATGCACAGTTCACACAAGTGTTTGCTTCTTGAGGTGGAGAGAAATAGGTGAACTGACTCAACATAAAAGTAAAAGAATGGTCCTTCAAAGAGGAAAGCATCGATTGCTATATTTGTGCTAGAGCTTTGATTTTGAAAACATGAAACAATTTTGTCAACGGTAGTAATAAAGCATATGTATCATGTAAATTATATCTTACAAGTTGCAAGCCTCATGCATAGTATACTAATAGTGCCCACACCTTGTCCTAATTAGCTTGGACTACCGGATCATCGCAATGCACATGTTTTAACCAAGTGTCACAAAGGGGTACCTCTATGCCGCCTGTACAAAGGTCTAAGGAGAAAGCTTGCATCGGATTTCTCGCTATTGATTATTCTCAACTTAGACATCCATACCGGGACAACATAGACAACAGATAATGGACTCCTCTTTTATGCATAAGCATGTAGCAACAATTATTATTCTCATATGAGATTGAGGATATTGTCCAAAACTGAAACTTCCACCATGGATCATGGCTTTAGTTAGCGGCCCAATGTTCTTCTCTAACAATATGCATGCTTAACCATAAGGTGGTAGATCTCTCTTACTTCAGACACGACGGACATGCATAGCAACTCACATGATATTCAACAAAGAATAGTTGATGGCGTCCCCAGGAACATGGTTATCGCACAACAAGCAACTTAATAAGAGATAAAGTGCATAAGTACATATTCAATACCACAATAGTTTTTAAGCTATTTGTCCCATGAGCTATATATTGTAAAGGTGAATGATGGAATTTTAAAGGTAGCACTCAAGCAATTTACTTTGGAATGGCGGAGAAATACCATGTAGTAGGTAGGTATGGTGGACACAAATGGCATAGTGGTTGGCTCAAGGATTTTGGATGCATGAGAAGTATTCCCTCTCGATACAAGGTTTAGGCTAGCAAGGTTATTTGAAACAAACACAAGGATGAACCGGTGCAGCAAAACTCACATAAAAGACATATTGAAAACATTATAAGACTCTACACCGTCTTCCTTGTTGTTCAAACTCAATACTAGAAATTATCTAGACCTTAGAGAGACCAAATATGCAAACCAAATTTTAGCATGCTCTATGTATTTCTTCATTAATGGGTGCAAAGCATATGATGCAAGAGCTTAAACATGAGCACAACAATTGCCAAGTATCACATTATCCAAGACATTTTAGCAATTACTACATGTATCATTTTCCAATTCCAACCATATAACAATTTAACGAAGAAGAAACTTCGCCATGAATACTATGAGTAGAGCCTAAGGACATACTTGTCCATATGCAACAGTGGAGCGTGTCTCTCTCCCACACAAAGAATGCTAGGATCCATTTTATTCAAACAAAACAAAAACAAAAACAAACCGACGCTCCAAGCAAAGCACATAAGATGTGATGGAATAAAAATATAGTTTCAGGGGAGGAACCTGATAATGTTGTCGATGAAGAAGGGGATGCCTTGGGCATCCCCAAGCTTAGACGCTTGAGTCTTCTTGATATATGCAGGGGTGAACCACCGGGGCATCCCCAAGCTTAGAGCTTTCACTCTTCTTGATCATAGTATATCATCCTCCTCTCTTGACCCTTGAAAACTTCCTTCACACCAAACTTCTCATAAACTTCATTAGAGGGGTTAGTACATAATCAAAAACTCACATGTTCAGAGGTGACACAATCATTCTTAACACTTCTGGACATTGCTCAAAGCTACTGGAAGGTAATGGAACAAAGAAATCCACCCAACACAGCGAAAGAAGCAATGCGAAATAAAAGGCAGAATCTGTCAAAACAGAACAGTCCGTAAAGACGAATTTTTAATAAATACTTCCGTTGCTCAGATCAGAAAACTCAAAACTAATGAAAGTTGCGTACATATCTGAGGAACAGGCACGTAAATTGGCATATTTTTCTGAGTTACCTACAGAGAAAACAGCCCAGATTCGTGACAGATAGAAATCTGTTTCTGCGCAGAAATCCAAATCTAGTATCAACCTTCGATTAGAGGCTTCACTTGGCACAACAAAACACAAAACTAAGATAAGGAGAGGTTGCTACAGTAGTAAACAACTTCCAAGACACAAATATAAAACAAAGTACTGTAGTAAAATAACACATGGGTTATCTCCCAAGAAGTTCTTTCTTTATAGCCATTAAGATGGGCTCAGCAGTTTTAATGATGCACTCGCAGGAAATAGTATTCGAAGCAAAAGAGAGCTTCAAGAGGCAAATTCAAAACAAATTTAAGTCTAACATGCTTCCTATGAAGAGGAATCTTGTACACAAATGGATTCATGAAGAACAAAGTGACAAGCATAAGAGGATAAAACACGAGTAACTTCAAAAATTTCAGCACATAGAGAGGTGTTTTAGTAACATGAAAAATTCTACAACCATATTTTCCTCTCTCATAATAACTTTCAGTAGTGTAATGAGCAAACTCAACAATATAACTATCACATAAAGCATTCTTATCATGAGTCTCATACATAAAATTATTACTCTCCACATGAGCATAGTCAATTTTATTAGTTGTAGTGGGAGCAAATTCAACAAAGTAGCTATCATTATTATTCTCATCATCAAATATAGGAGGCATATTGTAATCATAATCAAATTTATCCTCCATAACAGGTGGTAACAAAAGACTACTATCATTATAATCATCATAAATGGGAGGCAAAGTATCATCAAAGTAAATTTCCTCCTCAATGCTTGGGGGACTAAAAAGATCATGCTCATCAAAACCAGCTTCCCCAAGCTTAGAATTTTCCATAGCATTAGCAACAATAGTGTTCAAAGCATTCTTATTAATAACATTCCCATTAGCATGCATATAAAGTTCCATGGGTTTTTTAATTCTCTCTTCAAACACATCATGTCCTAATTCAAGATAAAGTTCATAAAGATCTCTCATATTTTTGTTGTTTTCCATTATGCCTAACTAGTGTAAACAAGAAACAAAAAGTTGCAATTGCAGGATCTAAAGGAAATAGCTTCGAGTACTTACAACGGCGGAAAATAGCTTAGTAGCCGAGATCCGGAGTGTGAGTACCTTTTACCTTTTCTCCCCGGCAACGGCGCCAGAAAATAGCTTGATGTCTACGCCCCCTCCTTTTCCTGTAGACAGTGTTGGGCCTCCAAGAGCAGAGGTTTGTAGAACAGCAGCAAGTTTTCCCTTAAGTGGATCACCCAAGGTTTATCGAACTCAGGGAGGAAGAGGTCAAAGATATCCCTCTCATGCAACCCTGCAACCACAAAGCAAGAAGTCTCTTGTGTCCCCAACACACCTAATAGGTGCACTAGTTCGGCGAAGAGATAGTAAAATACAGGTGGTATGAATAAGTATGAGCAGTAGCAACGGCACCAGAAAAGTGCTTTGCCCAGGACAGTAAACAAGCAGTAGTAACGCAACAGTAGTAACACAGTAAAACAGTAAACAAGCAGCGATAGCAGTATTTAGGAACAAGGCCTAGGGATCAGACTTTCACTAGTGGACACTCTCAACATTGATCACATAACAGAATAGATAAATGCATACTCTACACTCTTGTTGGATGATGAACACCATTGCGTAGGATTACACGAACCCTCAATGCCGGAGTTAACAAGCTCCACAATTCAATGTTCATATTTAAATAACCTTAGAGTGCATGAAAGATCAATACGACTAAACCAAGTACTAACATAACATGCACACTGTCACCTTCATGCTAAGAAAGGAGGCATAGATCATATCAATACTATCATAGCAATAGTTAACTTCATAATCTACAAGAGATCATAATCATAGCCTACGCCAAGTACTAACACGGATGCATACACTGTCACCATTACACCGTGCAGGAGGAATAAAACTACTTTAATAACATCACTAGAGTAGCACATAGATGAATTGTGATACAAAATACATTGCAATCATAAAGAGATATAAATAAGCACTTCACTATGCCATTCATAACAGTGAATAAGTATTCTGTGAAATATAGCCTAAGAGACCCACACGGTGCACACACTGTCACCTTTACACACGTGCGACAAGGAGTCTCCGGAGATCACATAAGTAAAATTCACTTGACTAGCATAACGACATCTATAGATTACAAGCATCATCATATGAATCTCAATCATGTAAAGCAGCTCATGAGATTATTGTATTGAAGTACATAGGAGAGAGATGAACCACATAGCTACCGGTACAGCCCCAAGCCTCGATGGAGAACTACTCCCTCCTCATGGGAGACAGCAGCGGTGATGAAGATGGCGGTGGTGTCGATGGAGGAGCCTTCCGGGGGCACTTCCCCGTCCCGGCGGCGTGCCGGAACAGAGACTCCTGTCCCCCAGATCTTGGCTTCGCGATGGCGGCGGCTCTGGAAGGTTTTCTCTGGTTTCGTCGAACGTATCAGGGTTTTCGCGACGGAGGCTTTAAATAGGCGGAAGGGCAAGGTCGGTGGACTTCTGGGGGGCCCACACTATAGGGGGGCACGGGCCCCCCCTTGGCCGCGCCGGCCTAGGGTTTGGTGGCCCTGTGCCCCCTCTCTGGCGGTTCTCGTGTGTTCTGGATGCTTCCGGGCAAAATAGGAACCTGGGCGTTGATTTCGTCCAATTCCGAGAATATTTCTTTACTAGGATTTCTGAAACCAAAAACAGCAGAAAACAGCAACTGGCACTTCGGCATCTTGTTAATAGGTTAGTTCCAGAAAACGCATAAATATGACATAAAATGTGCATATAACATGTAGATATCATCAATAATGTGGCATGGAACATAAGAAATTATCGATACGTCGGAGACGTATCAATGATCAAGGTTATGTAAGTAGCATGTCACTACAGAAATTATTCTTTTTATCGTTTACCTACTCGAGGACGAGTAGGAACTAAGCTTGGGGATGCTGATACGTCTCCAACGTATCCATAATTTCTGATGTTCCATGCTTGTTTTATGACAATACTTACATGTTTTGCTTGCACTTTATAATGTTTTTATGCGTTTTCCGGAACTAACCTATTAACAAGATGCCACAGTGCCAGTTCCTGTTTTCTGCTGTTTTTGGTTCCAGAAAGGCTGTTCGGGCAATATTCTCGGAATTGGACGAAATCAACGCCAAACATCCTATTTTCCCGGAAGCATCCAGAACACCGAAGGAGAGTCGGAGTAGAGCCAGGGGGCCACCAGGAGGGTGGGCCGCGCAGGCCAGACCCTGGCCGCGCCCCCCTATGAGGAGGCCACCCTGTGGACCCTCCTGCGCCGCCTCTTCGCCTATATAACCCCTTTCGACCTAAAAACGCAGTACCAATTGACGAAAGTCCAGAAAGACTCCAGGGGCGCCGCCGCCATCGCGAAACTCCAATTCGGGGGATAGAAGTCTCTGTTCCGGCACCCTGCCGGGACGGGGAAGTGCCCCCGGAAGCCATCTCCATCAACGCCACCGCCTCCATCATGCTCCGTGAGTAGTTCCCCCATGGACTACGGGTTCTAGCAGTAGCTAGTTGGTATTCTCTCCTCCATGTACTTCAATACAATGATCTCATGAGCTGCCTTACATGATTGAGATCCATCTGATGTAATCGGTGTTGTGTTTGTTGGGATCCGACGGATGATACATTATGATTAGTCTATCTATAAAGTTTGTGAAGTTATTGTTGCTGCAATCTTGTTATGCTTAATGCTTGTCACTAGGGCCCGAGTGGCATGATCTTAGATTTGAGCTTTATAATTATTGCTTAGATTGTATCTACAAGTTGTATGCACATGTCGCTGTCCGGAACCAAAGGCTCCGAAGTGACAGAAATCGGGACAACCGGAGGGGATGGCGGTGATGTGAGGATAACATGTTTTCACGGAGTGTTAATGCTTTGCTCCGGTGCTCTATTAAAAGGAGTACCTTAATATCCAGTAGATTCCCTTGAGGCCCGGCTGCCACCGGCTAGTAGGACAAAAGATGTTGTGCAAGTTTCTCATTGCGAGCACGTACGACTAAATATGGAAAACATGCCTACATAATTAATAATCTGGATGTTCTATCTTAATGCTTTATCAATCCTATCAATTGCCCAACTGTAATTTGTTCACCCAACACTTGTCACTTGTTATTGGAGAGTTACCACTAGTGTAGATCGCTGGGAACCCCGGTCCATATCTCATCATCATGTACTTGTTCTACATGTCATTGGAAGTAGTATCAACTATTTTCTGGTGCCATTGCTCTCATATTGCTATTACTGCTGCTGTGTTACTGTTATTATTGCTCTCATATTATTGCTACTTTCACATCACCCCTGTTACTAGTGCTTTTCCAGGTGCAGCTGAATTGACAACTCAGTTGTTAAGGCTTATAAGTATTCTTTACCTCCCCTTGTGTCGAATCAATAAATTTGGGTTTTACTTCCCTGGAAGACTATTGCGATCCCCTATACTTGAGGGTCACCAGTGCCAAAGGGTCCCAATCTTGGTTCTCCATGTGTATATGTCCTAAACAAACCTAAAAGAATGAAAATGTACATTGGTGCACCCTCGTGCGGAGAAATCTAGGGGGGTAGACCCCGCCGGGGCACACGTTCCGCTGTTTTGGGGGGAGGAGGGGGAGAACGACCGCCGGAACACCGGAACCCCACCAAATCTTGAATGTGGGCCTATGCTATGTGTCAAAGTGTGATGCAAGTTGTAATTGTGCAAAAGTAGCTCCCCTAAATCCTAGACCCTAGCCCTAACCCTACGCCGAACCCTAACCAGTAGATCAGGCACACCCTCGATCGTGTGATAATGGCTCGAGCTGCGGGTGTATGTGCCAAAGGGTCCCAATCTTGGTTCTCCATGTGTATATGTCCTAAAAAACCTAAAAGAATGAAAAGGTACATTGGTGCACCCTCGTGCGGAGAAATCTAGGGGGTAGACCCGCCGGGGCACACGTTCCGCTGTTTTGGGGGGAGGAGTGGGAGAACGACCGCCGGAACACCGGAACCCCACCAAATCGTGCATGTGGGCCTATGATATGTGTCAAAGTGTGATGCAAGGTGTAATTGAGCAAAATTAGCTCCCCTAAACCCTAGACCCTACCCCTAACCCTACGCCAAATCCTAACTAGTAGATCAGGCACACCGTCGATCGTGTGATAATGGCTCGAGCTGCGGGTGTATGTGCCAAAGGGTCCCAATCTTGGTTCTCCATGTGTATATGTCCTAAACAAACCTAAAAGAATGAAAATGTACATTGGTGCACCCTCGCCCGGAGAAATCTAGGGGGGTAGACCCCGCCGGGGCACACGTTTCGCTGTTTTGGGGGGAGGAGGGGGAGAACGACCGCCGGAACACCGGAACCCCACCAAATCTTGCATGTGGGCCTATGCTATGTGTTAAAGTGTGATGCAAGGTGTAATTGTGCAAAAGTAGCTCCCCTAAACCCTAGACCCTAGCCCTAACCCTACGCCGAACCCTAACCAGTAGATCAGGCACACCCTCGACCGTGTGATAATGGCTCGATCTGCGGGTGTATGTGCCAAAGGGTCCCAATCTTGGTTCTCCATGTGTATATGTCCTAAACAAACCTAAAAGAATGAAAAGGTACATTGGTGCACCCTCGCGCGGAGAAATCTAGGTGGGTAGACCCACCGGGGCACACGTTCGCTGTTTTGGGGGGAGGTGGGGGAGAACGACCACCGGAACACCGGAACCCCACCAAATCTTGCATGTGGGCCTATGATATGTGTCGAAGTGTGATGCAAGGTGTAATTGTGCAAAAGTAGCTCCCCTAAACCCTAGACCCTAGCCCTAACCCTACGCCGAACCCTAACCAGTAGATCTCAGGCACACCCTCGATCGTGCGATAATGGCTCGAGCTGCGGGTGTATGTGCCAAAGGGTCCCAATCTTGGTTCTCCATGTGTATATGTCCTAAAAAAACCTAAAAGAATGAAAAGGTACATTGGTGCACCCTCGCGCGGAGAAATCTAGGGGGGTAGACTCGCCGGGGCACACGTTCATTGTTTTGGGGGAGGAGGGGAGAACGACCGCCGGAACACCGGAACCCCACCAAATCTTGCATGTGGGCCTATGCTATGTGTCAAAGTGTGATGCAAGGTGTAATTGTGCAAAAGTAGCTCCCCTAAACCCTAGACCCTAGCCCTAACCCTACGCCGAACCCTAACCAGTAGATCAGGCACACCCTCGATCGTGTGATAATGGCTCGAGCTGCGGGTGTATGTGCCAAAGGGTCCCAATCTTGGTTCTCCATGTGTATATGTTTTAAACAAACCTAAAAGAATGAAAATGTGCATTGGTGCACCCTCGCGCGGAGAAATCTAGGGGGTAGACCCGCCGGGGCACACGTTCCGCTGTTTTGGGGGAGGAGGGGGAGAACGACCGCCGGAACACCGGAACCCCACCAAATCTTGCATGTGGGCCTATGATATGTGTCAAAGTGCAATGCAAGGTGTGATTGTGCAAAAGTAGCTCCCCTAAACCCTAGAACCTAGCCCTAACCCTACGCCGAACCCTAACCAGTAGATCAGGCACACCCTCGATCGTGTGATAATGGCTCGAGCTGCGGGTGTATGTGCCAAAGGGTCCCAATCTTGGTTCTCCATGTGTATATGTCCTAAAAAAACCTAAAAGAATGAAAATGTACACTGGTGCACCCTCGCGCGGAGAAATCTAGGGGGGTAGACCCGCCGGGGCACACGTTCCGCTGTTTTGGGGGGAGGAGGGGGAGAACGACCGCCGGAACACCGGAACCCCACCAAATCTTGCATGTGGGCCTATGCTATGTGTCAAAGTGTGGTGCAAGGTGTAAGTGTGCAAAAGTGGCTCCGCTATACCCTGGACCCTAGCCCTAACCCTAGGCCGAACCCTAACCAGTAGATCAGGCACACCCTCGATCGTGTGGGTGGCTCGAGCTGCGGGTGTATGTGCCAAAGGGTCCCAATCTTGGTTCTCCATGTGTATATGTCCTAAACAAACCTAAAAGAATGAAAAGGTACATTGGTGCACCCTCGCGCGGAGAAATCTAGGGGGTAGACCCGCCGGGGCACACGTTCCGCTGTTTTGGGGGGAGGAGGGGGAGAACGACCGCCGGAACACCGGAACCCCACCAAATATTGCATGTGGGCCTATGCTATGTGTCAAAGTGTGGTGCAAGGTGTAAGTGTGCAAAAGTGGCTCCCCTAAACCCTAGACCCTAGCCCTAACCCTAGGCCGAACCCTAACCAGTAGATCAGGCACACCCTCGATCGTGTGGGTGGCTCGAGCTGCGGGTGTATGTGCCAAAGGGTCCCAATCTTGGTTCTCCATGTGTATATGTCCTAAACAAACCTAAAAGAATGAAAAGGTACATTGGTGCACCCTCGCACGGAGAAATCTAGGGGGGTAGACCCGCCGGGGCACACGTTCCGCTGTTTTGGGGGGAGGAGGGGGAGAACGACCGCCGGAACACCGGAACCCCACCAAATCTTGCATGTGGGCCTATGCTATGTGTCAAAGTGTGATGCAAGGTGTAATTGTGCAAAAGTAAACGGAGCCAAAAAGTCGAGCGCAGAGACGACATTATATTCTAGGAGAATCCTTCACGATCGAACTACCACGTTCGGAATCTTGATGTATATAGAATGGGATAAAGCTTGCATATTCCTTATGATAAGCATATAATTAGTGTGTGCAAGAGACATATATAATTTGACCTAATTAACCAAACATTTTCTGATTTTTTATATATAATTTATTAAGGATTCTAGAAGTTTCATATATCCCTATATTAATATCATTAAAGGAATGAAGGTGACACACGTTTAATTACATGATATTCTGTTTTTAAAAATATTTTAACCTACACCAAATTATATGCATTATTGCGCATTTAATTATTATTGTTTTGCACAAAAAAGCCGCAAAAATTCCATCCTACTTAAATAAATTGATAGAGCCAAAACCCTCCCAAACCCCAAAACTCTCCCGCCCAGCTGCTTCTCCCGCCAGCTCCAGCGAAATGTTTTGAATCCACCCGCCACGCCACTAACCTAAGCTGGAAAGGAGGGCAAATGTCCGAAACGCCACTAACCTAAGCTGGAAAGGAGGGACATTTCAGTCAAATCCCGTACGAGCTCCCTCAATTCCCCTCCCAGTCCGGTGCGATACGAACCCCAATTCCCCTCCCACTCCGCTCATCCCCACCCGCCGACGGCCACCGACGAGCGGCGCTCCGACGAGCGGACGAGCAGAGATCTACCCGCCGACGATGGCCGCGCGTGCGTAGACGCTCGCCACAAGATCTACAGGCGAGTTCCCTCCTCAACCCGACCACTTCCCCCTCTTCTATGGCCTTTTCTTGGCCTGCTTAGGGTTTCGTCGGCCATGGCTAGGGTTACGGTTTGCTTGGCATGGCATGGTTAGGGTTAGGGATTTCGTGGCATGGCTTGTTTCCTTGGCTTGTCCAGGGTCAGGGTTGCTCGGCCTGTCATGGTTCTTGCTGCAACCAGTCCATGGTTGCTTCGGATCTTGCTTGGCATGTTCTTGCTGCAACCAGTCGATGATTGCTGCGGATCTTGCCTGGCTCAGGCTCTGTGGATTTTAGATTTGGTTTTCTGTAGTCCCTATATGATTACCTGCTGCCGATCTTGCTTGCTATATGCAACCAGCCCATGGTTGCTTCAGATCTTGATTGGCATGTGTCTTGCTGCAACCAGTCGATGATTGGTGCGGATCTTGCTTGGCTCAGGCTCTGTAGAATTTAGATCTGGTTTACTGCAGTCCCTATATGATTACCTGCTACCGATCTTGCTTGTTGTATGCAACCAGTTAATTAGTGATGCAGATCTTGCCTGGCGTGGGTCTCGCTGCAACCAGTCCGTGATTGTTGGGGGATTTTACTTGGCTTGGGCTCTGTAGATTGTACATCTAGTTTACTGCAGTCCATATATGATTTGCTGCTACAGATCTTTCTTGCTGCAACTAGTACATAATATGATTACCTGCTGCGGATCTTGCTTGGTATAGATCTTTACCAAGGCATGCCCTTTTATATTTCGTCGATGAACATTTATATTGCCCTTTTATCCTGTGTTGATGAAACTTCTCCCAAACAAAGTTTGGTTTCCCTGTTTATCTGTACATGCCTACAGCTTTATCTGTGTACATGTCTATTGTTGTATGAAGGGATATGTCTAATGATTATAACCTGTTATCTTCTTAGGTAATACTATCAAGGTCTGGCCTACTTCAAGGAGCAAGGTGAACCAGGTGATTGTTGATCAACATGAACCTATGTTGCTTGGTTCTTTAATTGCATCCATATGTTGTATCTGCTGTCACTAATTGTTATTCTTTTTGTGCCAGCACATATCCAACCCATCAACATCAGGCATGGCAAAGACTGGGAAGAAGCAGCCGGCTGGTATGCGGCTTCATCCTAACATCATCGTGTCTAATTGATGCTTTTAATCGGGTCTTTGAGGTTTTTGGTTCTGTCTGAATATTTCTGTACCCTAGGATTAAATGAAACTAAAAGTTGAAAATTGCTATGATTAAACAATTTACCTTAGTTGTTCGAGTTGGCTTGCTTCTATGCATTTCAACCATCAATCTAATGGTTACATATTTCTCCCATACATGAAAAGAAGCGCCCCTCACCGAGATAGAGAAGGACATGGCTAGGACAATGATGCGGAACAACTGTGTCTTGCAGTCCCTGGGTATTCCCGCCGTAGTGTCAATATTTAGGAAGTCACGTGGTGGTCGAGGTGGAGGTGGTTCCACACTTTCAAATGATGAGTCATCTGCAATAACACAAGGCGAGAGCTCAGATTATCATCCGAGCAATGACCAATTGGTTGACCAGGAGGATGGGGAGGTTGAAGGGAGTATAGGGGAACACATTGAGAAGGTGCATTCTGCTTATCATCTTTGGAGGGCTGGCATTACTTGTATCTATTTTCTTATTTCTGTCTTTCTATAACCTGTGATGTAATGCCATTTTTGTTTTGCTATTTTTGCGAGGCATTGAAGGATCACAGGAGTAGAAAGAAAAAGGCATCTGTTGGAAAGACAAGCCCAGGGAGGAGGAGTAAGAGGTTGCAGAAGGAACAAAGTTCAATGCCTCCTGGTAGAGTGTTTGCTGATGCTCCAGGAGGGAGAAAGAGGCATCTGGAACCTGTTGCTGAGGCTCCTTCCAAAAGAGTCACCAGGAGGACATCAAGTGAAGCGTCTGCAACCAACAATGAAGATACTCCGCCCCGCAACAATCGCAGTAGCTCACCGCAGATTGATGAAAGGATCAATGAAGGAAGCACTGTCATTCGCGGGGACACAGGTCCTCATCGCATCGATGTCATGGACCATCAGCACTTTGATTCTGATGGTTTTCTTGATCCTGAGGATGATGAAGGCAAGTTTTTGTTGGACAGCTGTCCTCACTATCTACTGCTTTTTTTGTTTATCTTTATAAACTCTTTTGGATGTGGGTGCTGCTTTCTGACATGATCTTTGTATGTATGCTATTCAGGTGGAACCACTGCTGCAGGTGGCCGTAAAAGGAAGGGCACCGGGCTGGAGCAGATTTGTAAGGGGATGGGAGTCAAGCTTACCATTGAGATTCCTCCAGGGCTGAAACGTCCTGAGAAGCCTTTGCCTGCTGCCAAGTTTGCATCGGAGGGTGGAATGCTTGCAAGAGGCCAGATGCCACTCCTTCCGCATTTCAAGTTGTACAAGAGGGATGAGAATTTGTTGGCCGACTTCGTTGGAAATATGGGGTAATCTTCTTCATCACCAGTTCATTAGTTAGATGATAGGAGTGCTTGCTTGATTGTTCATAGTTCATGATAACTAACCTCGTCCTTGCCCTTGTTTGCTTTGTAGGCAAATTTCAACATGGACACAAAGTCGGAAGACATCCAGAAGGCTTGCTATGACGTACTGCGGAAAGTGTCGAAGAACAGGCGCTACATCCTGAAAAGGGACTACTTCGACAAAGTACCAGCAAATGAAGTCAGCATCAAGTCCCCTGTTAAGGATGTCTCAGATGAAGAATGGGAAGCTCTAACTGCTCTGTGGGTAACCCCAAGACCACTGTTCAAAAACTAGGCCGATTCAACGATTACTAGGCCGATTAATCGCTACTAGGGGCCTGACCGTGTCGATTACCATTAATCGCTTGGGTTAATCCTTTAGCCCGATTAATCAGTCCGAAAGTCCGATTACTAGGTATGTTCCCGATTTACTACTACACTTGGTAAAAAAGTTACAATATTTTTAATGCATATCGCTAATAAGGCGCTACCCCTCCCCAATAAAGTAGGTTTTGCGAAGCTCCCGCTTGATTGAAGCCTCCGGTAGATTGATTTCCACTACCGCCAAATAGTTTCTTGCCCTCCCAGACCAGTTACTCGTAGTTTCCCAAACCTCAGATACAGGAGCTCGACCACCTTGAGGAGCTCGTCCAGGAGCTCGACGACACCTTCAATAGGTTAGGTGATTGAGGTGTAAGAGGGGTCGTACACTAGGTAGGTGGTGGGAGAAGATAAACTTCAGAGGTGAGAGAAGAAGAAATGGAAGGAAGGAACGCGGCTTCGGCTAGTGGATCCGATTCGCTCGTGACCTTGAAGATTAGGTCAATGTGGAGAAGCGTACATGTTTTTCTAGGATTTTAGGCTCCAGAGATGTAGGGACAGACATATAGAGACTCATATACTATTATTTTTCTTATATAAACTATTTTAAGTGCTAATTTGTGTAGGTTGCACCGATTAATAGCCGACTGATTAAATCAGTTAATCGTCCGAATTCCGATTAATTGCTACTCCCCAGTCGACCGAGCAGTTAACGATTACCGATTTTCTTAACATTGCCCAAGACACAGGGTATGTTTTTTGCTTCAGTTGCAGTCATTAGTGCTTGCATGGTAGACATGATGCTCATCGTTGTAGTGTGCACATTGCTGAATATCATGATTGTGCCCTTCTGCAGAACACATGTACCAAGAACAAGGACAGTCGTGCTGCGGTCAAATTTGGACAAAAGACTGGCTCTCGTAGCTATGCTGCTCATCTGTATGCAACTGTAAGAACACTCTTACAGAATTTCCTTTTGCATCTTACTCTTGTCTCCACAAGCTTTATGTTCTGATTCTTGGTGAACATCATTTCCAGAGGGAGGAGCGCAGAGGTGAAGAGCTAGATGCAGTTGACATCTTTAAGGCGACCCATCACAGCAAGAAGGATGGTTTCTCTGAGGAAGCTCTAGCTGCAATAGTAAGTGCTTGTTCATTTCAATTTTGTGAACCATTCTTGGACCTGTGCTTTTCCTGAATTGATGAATCTTTTGGAAACAGATCTCCAGGCTGATATGGAAGCTGAGATGGCTACTCCTGTGCCAGAAGGTGCACCGCCAAGGTCTGCAGTCGCTGTTGTTGCAAAGGTTCTTAGCAAGGAAGCCAAGCACAGCACTTTCCTGAAGAATGCTGGACTTCAGCCCAGTTCCCACCGTCAAGCGCAACAAGCCCAGCGCACCTGCTGTATCTGCGCATGGTCATGACCTGGAAGCACGGTGAAGAGGTCCCAGGAGGAAGCTGAACAGATGAAGCAGCAGTTTGCTGCCATCATGGAAGAAGCAGCTGCCCAGAAGGAGAAGCAAGCGGCAAATGAAGCGGCACAAGCTCAGCGTGACAAGGACTACATGGAGCTCCTCAAGCGGACTGAGGAAAGTGATAGGAGGCTTGCTCACATGATGTCCATCTTCGGAGCTTCTGCGAATTAGCTCCTGCTGCTGGTCGTATCCCTTTTTTGTGTCCCGCCATGGAACTTGGTCACATCCTGGCAGCGTGACAATAACTTGGTCATATCTGTGAACTTCTTATTGGTGAATCTGTGAACTTTCTTGACATGTTGGTGAATCTGTGAACTTTCTTGACATGTTGGTGAATCTGTAAACCTGGTCATTTTGCTGCTGTGACTCTGCTGTGAAATTTGCAGATTTGAAATGTTGTCTTTTATATTTTGCTGTTGAATTTCCTAATTTAATATATGCACTGTTGGGCTATTGTGGGCTCTTAAAAGGCCAAGGCCCAAAGTAGCCTAGAAATATATGGGCTCTTGAAAGGCTACAGCCCAACAAATAATTGACCCTAAAAAGGCTGAGGCCCAAAACCTTTGTGGACCCTAAAAAGGCCTAGGCCCAAAATCTTCATGGACCCTAAAAGGCCAAGGCCCAAAACCATAATGGACCCTAAAAAGGCCAAGGCCCAAAAGTGTAACGGACACTAAAAAGGCCAAAACCCAAAACTGTAATGGGTCCTAAAAAGGCCACGGCCCAAAACTCTAATGGGTCCTAAAAAGGCCACGGCCCAAAACTGTAATGGGTCCTAAAAAGGCCACGGCCCAAAACTGTAATGGGTCCTAAAAAGGCCACGACCCAAAACTGTAATGGGTCCTAAAAAGGCCACGGCCCAAAACTGTAATGGGTCCTAAAAAGGCCACGGCCCAAGACTTTAAACAGGCCAGGCCCAATGAAAATTGGCCCAGGCCCAGTAAGTACAGCAGCTAAAAAGGCCGTTGAAAAAAAATAAGCTAAAAAAAGGCCGAGGTAATAAGATAAAAAAAACTAAAAAGGCCAAGGCCCAACAAAGCCGAAAAAAATAATCAGTACTAATGGGCTCAGCCCACATAAGGAGATGAATGGACCGGGCTGAATTCAGATAATGACGTTTCTAATTCGTCACAATTTTGCCACGTCGGATTGCCACGCTGGACTCGGGGGCAGGTGCCCATGACGTTTTGGGAACGTCATGCCATCAGTGACGTTTGCAAACGTCACAAAGATCTACGACGTTTTCAAGTGGAACGTCGCAAGCAGTCACTGCTGACTCCCAGCTTTCGACGTTTTGAAAAGCGTCACTGTAACGTCACAAGTAACCATCAGTGACGTTTCAGTGACACCTTTTTTTTGTCAACTTATGGCAGATTTCTTGTAGTGATTTTGGTTTGAAAGTTTTGACACTTTTGGTAGTTTTTCCTAACCACCCACCACATAGTTCTTGTTTTAGTTGTAACCATGTCTAGTGGAGAAGGGAACCAACTACCGATGACGCGGCACCAACATTGGATAGCTACTCAAGCCATCCACTCTAAGCTCAATGAATTTGAAGCAATGATGAAAGATACCAACATCCGCTATGAAGAAAGAGCTCAAGTGCAAAGGATAGACCTCAATAACCAAGTTCAAGACCTCCATGACATGATGGAAGCTCAAGGCAACGAGTTGAAAGCAACACTCACCATACAAGGTCAAGAAACAAAAGAGATGAAGACGGCGTTGGACAATATCCTTCATACACTCAACCGTCAAGACAATAGAAGACACCACTGAAAGGATCGTATGCCGCACCTAGAGGGGGGGGTGAATAGGTGCTAACCAATTTTTAGTTCTTTTTCAATTTAGGCTTGACACAAAAGGTAAATTCTCTAGATATGCAACTAAGTGAATTTACCTATATGACAAGGATAACAACTAAGCAAGATATAGAGATAGAATAGGATAGAGGTAACCGAGAGTGGAGCACGCGATGACACGGAGATGATTCCCGTAGTTCCCTTCCTTTGCAAGAAGGTACGTCTACGTTTGGAGGAGTGTGGTTGCTACGAAAGCCAAACCAACAGCCACGAAGGCTTCACTCAGATCTCCGGTGAGCAACGCCACGAAGGCCTAGCCCACTTCCACTAAGGGATTTCCTCGAGGCGGAAACCGGGCCTTTACAAGGTTCTTGGGGCACACATCCACAACCAAATTGGAGGCTCCCAAATCTGTTACAACACAACAATCAACAACAATACATCAACACAAATCAACTAGGGAACCAAATAGGAACACTAGCATGAGATCCCTCAAACAAGAGAGGGGGAAATGAAGAACGCTTCGGTGAGGATGTAGATCGGTGTCTTCTCCTTCGAATCTCCAAAGATCAAGAGATTTGGTTGGGGGAGGAAGGAGATCTTGTAAATCTTGACTTTCTTGAGGTGGCTCTAATGGAGGTGGCTTGGCAGAATTCTTGTGCAATGATTGAGCAAACAACCAAGGAGGAAGAAGGGGGGTATTTATACCCCCTCTCAAAAAGGAGCCGTTGCTGTTTCCGGGGGGCCGGATAATCCGGCCTAAGTAAGGGCCGGATAATCCGCCCCCCCCGGATAATCCGGTCTTCGGGGCAAAAGTGTGACATTGTCCGACCAAATGTCCGGCCCATAGCCAGAGAAGCTTTTCTTCCAGTCCTTAGCCAAAAACGGGGGGGCCGGATATTTCCAAAATATCCGGCCCGGATAATCCGGCCCTGGTACAATACCGGGACATTATCCGAGCAAATGTCCGGCCCCCATACAGAGCCGCATTTCCTCGAAGACTTAGCCAAAACCAGGGGGCCGGATATTTCAACAATATCCGGCCCGGATTATCCGGCCTGGCCAACTTTTTCTGAATCCTTTTGACAGACGATCAAATCCAACACACATGAATAAATATCTATGTAATCTCTGTACCACTTAAACAAACATTAGTGTATCATATATATTGACATCAAACACACAAAACATAATGTGAGAGATGTTCTTTCAATCTCCCCCTTTTTGGTGTTTGATGACAATATACGGATTTGCAAGAGAATCACTATAGAGACAAGCATGATGGCAAAACATAGAGGCACTCCCCCTACATGTGTGCATATAAGTAATTTGCATTTGAATACAAATACACAACACATAGGAGTATGGTGCCTCAACACAAGTGATATCCAACATGAGCTCTAACAAAAAAACATTGACACATATGAAGTTGAGATAGGATGTAAGAAGTCATACCCATGTGTAGATATATAATACGGAGATATAGCATCACACATAATGTAATATCCTTGATCTCAACTAATAAAAATCCGAAAACCATACCAATGTCTCACACCACATAGCACATAGTTTTGAACGGCACACAAACAAACCAAATAGTTCAAATAAGCGGGAACACAAGCAATATAAGAATGATAAACGCATATGCTTGTGCCCAAACCATGCAAATCCCCGAGAATCCTAATAGAACACTTCTCCCCCTTTGGCATCGAGACGCCAAAAAGGGGACAAGCGCGATGCTACACGTCCCATGGGAATCACTCGGAGGCATAATCATCATCGGACTCTTGCGCCTCTTCTTCTTCTTCTTCTTCCTCTTCATCAGTGTCAGGAGCATCCGGAGAACGACGAGAGGTGTTGGACCTGTGAAGGCAATCATCAAGATCACTCCATGGAACCTGTGCAGAGTGCCATCCACTGTAACCCTGGTGAGCTGGAGGCTGAGGCGGGGACCTTGATCACCACTGAGCTTGTGTAGGATAACCGCCTGAGTATGCTTAATCTCAGAACGCTCACGGCTAGCTGCATAGTTCTCCTTGTGAATCTCAATGTTCATGCAAAGGATGTGACGCTGAAACCAACTAAGCCGAGTCACTTCCTTCCTCATAGCCGGGACATCAGGATGACGAGCAGGAGCAACACCACTAGAACGAGCATCATGCATGAAAGAGTCAGGTGCAGGTACAGCTGAAGAGACTGGCTTAAGCTTGTAGGCCTTCTTGACATGGTGCTTCACCAACGGATACCCACTCAAATCTTCACTCACAGACACAGAGTTGTTGATGAGAAGCTGGATGTAGGGGGCATAAGGTATGGTGGTCCGGGAGACCATGGCATCACGGATCTCATGGAAGATAAAGTCCATGATATCAAGAGTGTAGTCCTGCACCTCATTACCATCACGAGCACACTTAAAGCTGAGGTGCATAAGATCCACAAGGACTCCCCGGATAGCATCATTATTACCACCACTTGGGCAAATGGTTGCCCGAAAGAACCGGAGCAACTGACTGTATATGAGGAGCAGCCCCTTAGTATAACCAATCCTTCCTGCTGAGGTATAGAGATTCGCAAGAGCATTCTTGTCAGTCTGTTGTGGTCCATGAAGACGACGACCCTCATCAATAGGAACTCCAAGAATACCAGCAAAGCGGCGCAGAGTGGCAGTGCAGTGAGTGGAGCCAGACATCCATTCCATAGTGCGTTCCTCATCGGTCTTGATTGCCAAAGTGGCAAAGAATTGCTTCACCAACTCTGGGCTATAGTCACATTGAATCTTCATGATATCTTTCAAGCCCATTCTTCCAGCAACCCAGATAGCATCTTCAAAGTGGTTGTTCTCAGCCAGGATGTCCACATTGATAGCTTGCATGGGTCTCAGATTCTTCATAGGCTCATAGATGTCCTTGTAGATGAACACTTGCTCCATGCACCAGAATCTCCTGCCCTCTATCTCTTCATCCCTTGGAACATCTTCATACCAGTTCTTCAAGCGAATAGCAGAATAAGACACTGGATCCATGGTCTTGTAGTTCTCCCTCACTTCCTTGTTCTTCCTCCTTGAGGTGACGGACTTGCGAGGTGCATTGGGTGCAAACTCGTCACTAGATCGGTCATGCCTTTGGCGTCTCCGACCACCCCGAGAAGCACCACCTGTGAGAAGCAAAGGCGGGAAGCAAAGAGAAGGTAATGCTCATAAGTCATGTAAGATATAGTAATATACTCGAGAAACATGCTATAAGTCGGTACACATCTAGACATGATAGATTGAAGCAAAACTGCAGCGGCGATAAAGCTCCAGGCCGGATAATCCGGTGTCCCCTGGGGGCGGATAATCCGGCCCGGCCGGATAATCCGGCCTGCTCGGGGGGCGGATAATCCGGCCCTGCGAGATGTGCAGATTTCCAATCAAAAACTTGTCTAAGACTAGATCGGCCTCATAGCATGCAAGAGGAGTACACTACACGTGATTTGGAACAACTAGACACCAATTCCACCAAGAAAATAGCACATATAAAACACAACATCTAGGGTTAGAGATTGTGAATCATACCCACATCCATTGTGGAAACCGCTTGGAGGAGAAGGTAGCTAGGGAGGAGATGCACCCGATCCACCCAAGAGCTCCGAGAGGGGGCGGACGGAGCGTCTCCGGCGAGGAGGAGGAGATCCGGCGGTCTAGGAAGGAGAAAGAGGAGAGAGGCGCGTGGGGGAGGAAGGTATGAACCGTTTTGCACCCCACGGCCTCCACCTCAACCCTTTCAAGATCTGCCCAGGCCGGATAATCCGGCCCTAGCTTAGGGCGGATAATCCGGCCGGGCCGGATATTCCGGGGTCGCCTGGGGCCGGATTATCCGGGGTTCTGGAAAAATTCCAGAATCACCGGGAATCCGGCCCATCTTTCGTTGGTTATTTGCAACACCCATATATGATGTAATAAAGTATCACGTCACATATAAGGTGCAAATTTACCAATAAGATGGAGCACCCTAGATCATCCGACCGAAAAACCTCAAACTCCAAGTTTTTACCAAACATGACAAATGAGCAAGATGGAAATGGCTTATAGGAGAGGGTAGGCTTAGGTTTTAGAAGATACAAACTGTTAATGGTACATGGTCACTCAAGTTTGCAAGATATGAGCAAATAAGGCCAAACTAGAGTGATTTCCCATAAGAACATGGAGATGTCAATAAAATCCA
Organism: Lolium perenne; assembly: GCF_019359855.2. Taxonomy (NCBI): domain Eukaryota; kingdom Viridiplantae; phylum Streptophyta; class Magnoliopsida; order Poales; family Poaceae; genus Lolium; species Lolium perenne. The sequence continues at coordinate 177,311,421 of NC_067246.2, read as the reverse complement.
ATGAAAAACCAAACAACTCCAACTCTTCACGAAGAAGAGTGTGGTGGCCTAGGCCACCATATATGAGTGTTATGGTATGGCACCGCGAAGATATATCTTGGGTCCAAACCAATACTCATCATTTAAGCTCACATATCAACATATGATATAACGAGAATGAAATCTTTAATGTTGGCATTATGGGGGGAGGGATAGCTCAATAATTTAAACCGCACTCCCCCTATTTCCATGCCCACATCTAAACCAAATAAAGTTTTGAGACGAAGGTGTGTTTGCAAGATGGTCAAGCTATACTCCTTGAATCGATGATATTTAGCTCATTCCTCAAATAAGAAAACCTTGCTTCATCAAGAGGCTTCGTGAATATATCGGCAAGTTGATCTTTGGTAGGAACATAGATAAGCTCAATATCACCACGGGCAACATGATCCCTAATGAAGTGATTCCGGATCTCAATATGCTTCGTTCTTGAATGTTGCACCGGATTATAGGCAATCTTGATAGCACTTTCATTGTCACATAATAGAGGCACTTTGTCACAAATGACACCGTATTCCTTTAAAGTTTGCCTCATCCATAACAATTGAGTGCATCCACTTGCGGCGGCAACATATTCGGCTTCGGCGGTGGAGAGAGATATGCAATTTTGCTTCTTAGAAGACCAACACACCAAGGACCTACCAAGAAATTGGCAAGCCCGGAAGTTGATTTCCTATCATCCTTGTCACCCGCCCAATCCGCATCGGTGTACCCATTGAGAATAAAACTTGAGCCTTTGGGGTACCAAATACCATATCTTGGGGTATCAACCAAATATCGAAAGATTCTCTTGAGAGCTATCATGTGGCTCTCCTTAGGAGAAGCTTGATACCTTGCACACACACCAACACTCAACACTATGTCCGGTCTAGATGCACAAAGGTAAAGCAAGGATCCAATCATGGAGCGATATACCTTTTGATCCACCTCTTTACCATTGGGATCTAGAGCAAGATGACATTTGGTAACCATAGGAGTGGCCACACCCTTCAACTCGGTCATCTTGAACCTCTTGAGCATGTCTTGGAGATATTTTGCTTGATTGATGAAGGTTCCTTCTCTCAATTGCTTGATCTCAAAACCAAGGAAAAACTTCATCTCTCCCATCATAGACATCTCAAACCTATCGGTCATAAGCTTTGAGAATTCATCATTGAAAGCTTTGTTAGTAGAGCCAAATATAATATCATCAACATATAATTGGCAAACGAAAAGCTCCCCATTGACCCTCTTAGTAAAAAGAGTGGGGTCGATTAGCCCAACATCAAACCCACGGTCTACCAACAATTCCTTAAGGTGCTCATACCAAGCTCTAGGAGCTTGTTTGAGACCATAAAGTGCTTTATCAAGCTTGTAGACATGGTTAGGAAAGTTGAGATCCTCGAACCCCGGGGTTGCTTAACATACACCTCTTCATGCAAAGGACCATTAAGAAAAGCACTTTTCACATCCATTTGTTGTAGCTTAAAGTTATGATGCGATGCATAAGCAAGAAGGATACGGATGGACTCAAGACGAGCCACGGGAGCATAGGTCTCTCCAAAGTCAATCCCTTCAACTTGAGAGAAACCTTGAGCCACCAATCTTGCCTTGTTCCTCACAATATTTCCAAACTCATCTTGCTTGTTCTTGAATATCCATTTAGTGCCTATAACATTGCGGCACTCCTTTGGCTTCTCTACTAAGGTCCACACTTTGTTGCGCTTGAAGTTGTTGAGTTCCTCATGCATAGCTTCCACCCAATCCGAATCTTCAAGGGCTTCAAATACTTTCTTGGGTTCCACTACGGAGATATAGGCATGATGATTGCTAAAGTTAGCCAATTGCCTTCTTGTGGAGACTTTTGCTCGAACATCACCAAGGACCTTGTCATGAGTGTGTCCACGAATTTCAAGGGTCCTTTCTCTTCTTGCTAAACGACGGGCCTCGATCTCCTCCTTGGTTCTTCTTGGCCTTGGAGGTGTCACTTGATCAACTTGATCATTTGGGTCCCCGTCTTGACCTTCAACTTGAGCTTCCTCAAGTACTTGAGGTTGCTCATCCTCATGTGCTTGATCTTGGACATTATCCGGTGAGAGTAGAATGTTGAAAGGATATTCATCGGATCCATCATGAATCCGTGGTTGAACTTGTCCTTGATCTTGTCCTTGATCTTGCACACAAGGGGGAGGGTTTTGTTCTTGTTCTTGGGTTGGTGCATCATTTGCTTCACTTGATGGGGTTTGTTGATGTTGAGAAGATGAGGGCTCCACCGTGGTAGAGCATAGTCCTTCCCGAGACGCCACACCGTGTCCCTCAATGGGGCGGAAAAATCCCACACCCATTCTTACTATGGCATCTTGAGGTATTTCATCACCTGCACAAACATCAACTTGCCCCACTTGGGAGCCATCATTTTCTTCGAACTTCACACTACAAGATTCAATGATAATCCCGGAGGATACATCAAAGATTCTATAAGTGTGAGATTCGGCACCGTAACCAACAAATATACCCTCCAAAGCTTTAGGAGCAAATTTAGACAAACAAACCCCTTTGATTTTGTAGAAACACTTACACCCGAACACCTTGAAGTATGAGATATTAGGCTTGTTCCCGGTGAGTATTTCATATGGAGTCTTGTTCAAACCCTTGCGGAGATAGAGCCGGTTGGAGGAGTGACAAGCGGTGGAGATGGCTTCGGCCCAAAAGTTATAGCGGGATTTATACTCCGCCATCATAGACCTTGCCATATCCATAAGAGTCCGGTTCTTCCTCTCCGCAACACCATTTTGTTGAGGGGTGTAAGCAGCGGAATATTGATGACGAATCCCCTCATCACTAAGAAAATCATTGAGTGTGTAGTTCTTGAACTCGGAGCCGTTGTCACTTCTTATTGCCATAATGAGGAGGTTGTGTTGGCATTGCACCTCGGTAGCAAAATCAATGAATACTTGTTGAGTCTCATCTTTCGTCTTGAGAAAGTAAACCCAAGTGTATCTTGAGTAGTCATCGACAATCACCAAGCAATGTTTCTTCGCACCAAGACTTGCATGAGTAACGGGACCAAAGAGATCCACATGAAGGAGCTCCAAGATCCTCTTGGAAGAAATGATGGTCTTGCTTGGATGCGGAGAGTCATGCATTTTGCCTTCAACACAAGCCCTACAAACACGATCTTTGGCAAAAGACACATTTTCCATTAGTCCCACAATATGGTTCCCCTTGTGAAGACTTTGCAAAGTTCTCATGTTGACATGGGCTAGGCGGCGATGCCACAACCAACCCACGTCCGCCTTTCCGAATAGGCACATCGCACTCGACGTGGTGGTCCCCGAAAAGTCCACCACATACAAGTTGTGTTCGCGATACCCAACGAATGCGACTTTTAGAGTCTTGCTCCACAAGAGGACCACAATATCATTATCAATAAAGACGGCGAAACCCATCTTGCCAAGGGCGGAAACGGAAAGCAAATTGTAACCAAGGGTTTTGACAAGCATGACATCCACAAGAGTAATGTTGTGTGCAACCACAACCTTGCCAAAACCCAATACCTCGGATGTAGAATTATCGCCAAAGGAGACGGTGATATCATTTATGTTAGGCCTCAACTCCTTGACGAGGTTCTTGCCACCGGTCATATGACTTGTACATCCACTATCAAGTACCCATTTTGAACCTCCGGCGGCATAGTCCTACATGAGATCAATTCTTGGATTTAGGTACCCATTTTTCAATGGGTCCTCTTTTGTTAGCAACAAGGGTCTTTGGAACCCAAATAGACCAAGCAACATAACCATCATATGGACCAACATACTTAGCATAAACATCACCATAATAATCTTTAAAGAGAACATAGTGAGGATTATCTATTCCCGCACCATCATCATTAATGGTGTTGCCCTTTCGGGGTTCACCATTAGCTTTCTCATGTGCGGGCTTGGTCTTTTTCTTGTTTGCCTTTTTAGCCTTGGAATTAAAACCAAGTCCCTCCTTCCCATTGTTTGACCTTTGCTTACTCAAAAGATCATCCAAGGAAAGTTTACTTTGGGGAGAGGAGGTCCTAGCAAGTTCATCTTTCAACCTAGCATTTTCCTCAATAACATTTGCATGATCACATGAAGGAGTAGAGGAGCTAGGCACATCATAAGAGGCAAGCCTAATTTGAAGTTGCTCATAAGACTTGGATAAGAGAGTGTATTCACTCTTCAAAGCTTTGTGAGCTTTGTCTAGTTCATCTAGATCTTTCACAAGTTTCTCATGATCAACCTCAAATTGGGCCTTTTCCTTTTTAAGCACTTTAGACTTAGCCCTAGCAAGATCTCTAGCTTTAGTGAGCTTGTTAATTTTATCTTGAGGCTCTTCAAGAGTTTCTAGCCTCTCCTCAAGAGAAGCTATAGTTTCTTGACTTTCCTCAAGAGCATTTTTGAGAGCATGGATTTCAAGAGAGTCTTCTCTCTCTATTTGACCCTTTTTCTCAAGCATATCACTTTGTTGAGCTATACGAACCATGAGGCTAGAAACATGCTTCTTAGTGTTACCTTGTAGGTTAAGAATGAAATCCTCAAACTCTAGCATTTCTTGTTTCACTTTTAGACTAGCATCATCAACCCCTAGATCACTAGATAAGTTAGGCATAGAGGGGTTAGGGGATGATACCTCGGAGGATTTAGCCATAAGGCAACTTTCTTCCTCCACATGAATGACCTCATTGGGGGATTCACTTGGTGATGAAGAGTTGGTGGAGAGGGAGGCAAGAGCGACCAATCCATTAGAGGTTGCATCTTCTTCATCATCAACATCATCATCTCCGGAGGTATACTCTTCTTGAGTTGATAGCACAATAGGTGTGTCCAAGGAGGACCTTGCCATGAAGCAATGTGCATTCTTGATATGAGGGTTCTCATTGGGAGATTCAAAGAGAGATGAAGAGGGTGTGTTGGTGGTGACGATGGCGGCTAATTCCTTTGAGCTTTCTTCATCTTCATCACCACTAGAACTTTCAACTTCATCGGTAGAATATTCTTCCCTTGTTACTAGCACAACTCTTGAGGGCCTCTTGCCCTTCTTGGTCTTGTTGTTGTAGAACTTCTTGTTGAGGGGCTTTGAATATTTGCCCTTTGAGTCTTTGCTCTTGTCCTTGGGAATGAGCCTCCCATTATGAAGCTCTCTATTCTCATAGGGGCATTCGGCAATGAAGTGGCGCTTGTCATCACAATTGTAGCATGATCTTGTCTTTGGACCAAAGCTAGTGAACCCATTTTTGTTGTTCCTCTTGATGTTGTCTTCCTTGGCCTTGGAGGGATCAACCCAAAAGGATTTTGCATGGAAGGCCATGTGATCATGGTAGTGGCATTGCAAATCTTCCGGATAGGTCATACTCCAAGATGCTCTATAAGATTCTTGAGTAACCACTTCTTCAACGGAGTTGACCACCAAGGCAAGGTTGGAACCTTTTGCCATCCCAATAGCACGATTGCGAGAATCATGAGAGGTTTCCTCAAGCACCTTGAGAGCTTGCAACTCGTGCACGACTTGTTGAGAGGTGAGAGAGGAATAGCATTCCCTTCCCACAAGAGTCTTGACATCAATGGGTACAAATGGCATCATGCATTCAATGTACTTCTCCTTGATCCAAGAATCATTGATGTGGGTGGCACCAACAAGCCGGAAGGCATCGGCAACGGTGAGAAGTCTTCCATACATGTCTTCATGATCTTCATCCGGTAGCCTCATGAACCCTTCGGCTTTATTCTTGAGAGCATTATACTTGTTCCTCCTTGTGCTCTCACTTCCAATGCAACTCGAGGTCAAACCATCCCAAGCTTCCTTGGCGGTGGTGTAGTTCCGGACACGATGCAATTCCTTTGTCCCCACACTAGTTTGAATCATGTACAAGGCGGTGACGTTGAGTTGACTATCCGCCGCTTCTCTTCTAGTCAACTTGTCGGGGTTGTATGGCTTGAAGCCCTCCATGATGATTCTCCATAATTCATTGGAGGCACTACAAACATGAGAGCGGAACTCAAATCGCCAAGTATCGAAATTTTCAATAGAAAACTTAGGTGGGTCGCCCCGAATGTTCAAATGGGGATGGGGAACCGGTATATCGGGTGATTGGAAAGGTGGAGGTACTCGATTGTAGCTCTCACTTTCACTAGTTCCCTTGGGAGATGCAATGGGGGATTTGATAGTGTTTAAGTTGTCACCTTCCACGGGTTTGGTAGATGAGGGTAAGTCCGAAGCCTCTCCCTCATCTAACACACCCGTGTCTTTTACCTCTACACTAGGAGCCTTGGGAAGGGCCGGAGCCAAAAGCTCGGCAATCATCTTTTTCATGCTTTCCATTTGGGCTTCCACGGAGGACTTCAACGAATTGAAGTCTTCCACGGAGACCATCTTGGCGGCCCCTTCCGAGGACTCCTCGTCCGGCATACTCTTAGGCGGTTAAGCCCGAAATAAGAGCCGAGGCTCTGATACCAATTGAAAGGATCGTATGCCGCACCTAGAGGGGGGGGGGTGAATATGTGCTAACCAATTTTTAGTTCTTTTTCAATTTAGGCTTGACACAAAAGGTAAATTCTCTAGATATGCAACTAAGTGAATTTACCTATATGACAAGGATAACAACTAAGCAAGATATAGAGATAGAATAGGATAGAGGTAACCGAGAGTGGAGCACGCGATGACACGGAGATGATTCCCGTAGTTCCCTTCCTTTGCAAGAAGGTACGTCTACGTTTGGAGGAGTGTGGTTGCTACGAAAGCCAAACCAACAGCCACGAAGGCTTCACTCAGATCTCCGGTGAGCAACGCCACGAAGGCCTAGCCCACTTCCACTAAGGGATTTCCTCGAGGCGGAAACCGGGCCTTTACAAGGTTCTTGGGGCACACATCCACAACCAAATTGGAGGCTCCCAAATCTGTTACAACACAACAATCAACAACAATACATCAACACAAATCAACTAGGGAACCAAATAGGAACACTAGCATGAGATCCCTCAAACAAGAGAGGGGGAAATGAAGAACGCTTCGGTGAGGATGTAGATCGGTGTCTTCTCCTTCGAATCTCCAAAGATCAAGAGATTTGGTTGGGGGAGGAAGGAGATCTTGTAAATCTTGACTTTCTTGAGGTGGCTCTAATGGAGGTGGCTTGGCAGAATTCTTGTGCAATGATTGAGCAAACAACCAAGGAGGAAGAAGGGGGGTATTTATACCCCCTCTCAAAAAGGAGTCGTTGCTGTTTCCGGGGGGCCGGATAATCCGGCCTAAGTAAGGGCCAGATAATCCGCCCCCCCCGGATAATCCGGTCTTCGGGGCAAAAGTGTGACATTGTCCGGCCAAATGTCCGGCCCATAGCCAGAGAAGTTTTTCTTCCAGTCCTTAGCCAAAAACGGGGGGGCCGGATATTTCCAAAATATCCGGCCCGGATAATCCGGCCCTGGTACAATACCGGGACATTATCCGGGCAAATGTCCGGCCCCCATACAGAGCCGCATTTCCTCGAAGACTTAGCCAAAACCAGGGGGCCGGATATTTCAACAATATCCGGCCCGGATTATCCGGCCTGGCCAACTTTTTCTGAATCCTTTTGACAGACGATCAAATCCAACACACATGAATAAATATCTATGTAATCTCTGTACCACTTAAACAAACATTAGTGTATCATATATATTGACATCAAACACACAAAACATAATGTGAGAGATGTTCTTTCAACCACTCAAGGTCTTCGTGCTCTCAAAGTTCAAGGTCACGAGCTCCTACATCGTCTCACCATGATTCCAATGAAGACCCACGCCACCATAATGTGGATGTTCAAGTGCTTCACCAACAAGCTCAAGAAGCGGAGAAAGCTCGACTTCGACTTGTCCAAGAACGTCAACGCATTGAAGAAGAGCGCCTTCAACAAAAGACTCTTCATGCTCAATTCCAACAAGAGCAAGAACGCCTACGACATGATCAAGAGCTAGTTCGAGCAAGGGAACAAGAGCGTATCCGCAATGAACAATAAGCACTTGAAGAACAAGAACGGCAACGACAAGCACAAGAAGCTCAAGCTAGAAGGCAACGCCTTCATGAAGAGGAACAAAGTCAAGCGCAACAAGAGCGCCAAATCATCAATGTTGTGCAACCTCCACGTAATGGTGCACCAGGCCCACAAGGTCAAGATAATCGTCGCCATCATGATGATCGACCTCATGGTAGAAGACCACCTCCTAGGGAGAGAAATGATGAATCAAGTCTTCACCAAGCATCAAGTGAAGAAAGTGTGATGCCTCGACACCGCCACAACAATGATGATCAAGATCAAGGTCATGGAAGACCACCTCCTCGTCAAAAAAATAGAAGCAACGATCGAGATGCTCAAGGTCCACAACCTCAACTTAAACAACGTCAAGAACATGGTGAAGAAAGACCACCTCCTAGACGCAATGACCGTAATGAGGAAGAAATCTTTGGGAAGCTAAAGTTCACCATGCCCAAGTTCCAAGGAGAGGAAGACCCAGATGCATACTTATCTTGGGTACTCAAGGTTGACAAAATCTTCCGCATACACAACTTCTCCGAAGCAAAGAAAGTGGCCATGGCATCACTTGAGTTTGAAGGATATACAAATGTTTGGTGGGAAGAAGTAAACAATAAGCATGACAAGGAAGACTTAGAGCCCAGTGACACATGGCAAGAGATGCAAGAAGTCATGCACAAACGCTTTGTGCCCACCCACCACAAACGCGACCTCTTCAACAAGCTTACTCAACTCAAGCAAAGCTTCAAGTCCGTTGAGGAGTATTACAAGGAGATGCGCATGACCATGATGAGTGCCAATGTGGATGAGCGAGAAGAGCAAACAATGGTAAGATTCTTGAATGGATTGAACATTCCCATCAAGAGGATAGTGGAGTGTTTGCCTTACACAAACATGGTTGAGTTACTTCATCAAGCTACAAGGGCCGAGCGTCAAGTGCGAGAAGACTTAGCAAGTGCCAAGTCCAAGACCTTCTTTGCCGCAAGAAATGCAATAAGTACCTCTTCAAGCATCAAAAATACAAGTGCTAGTGCCTCCAAGGATCCTCCCAAGCAAGCAAGAAGCACTACAACACAACAGAGTTTTGGTAACACAATCATGTAACAGATGGAAAAATATGTTACATGTAAAATTGCAGTAACATAACATTTGTGTGCCAACAATCAAGAGTAACACAAACTGTATCAGAGGCAAAAGTGTGTTACAATAACGCTGCCCTATTGTGTCCCGTCACCGCACGCCATGGAGGAAATCGTCTGGTGTTGTCATCGGACTCGGTCCACAGGTCATCCCACCTCAATTTGTCGCCGGAGATGGTGGACTGGCCCTCCAACTGTGCGTTGATAAAAGCCCTCCTTCGACGCCGGTCCACCTGCCTCGCCCCTCCTCTTCGCCTCTTCGGTATGAAGAAATTCCTTGTCGACGATGTCCTGGGGGAAGTTCGTGTGCCAGGCTTGAATAGCGAGCTCGTCCACCTTGGCGATGGCGAGCCGCCGCTGCGCCTGGCGGTGACGGTCCTCGTCACTGATGAGGATTGGAGGCGGCGCTAAGAACTCCGCCTCAGCGGGCGAGTTGATGTGTCCAAGTTTATATCACGCCACAGGCTGCCGCGGTGCCACGCCGCCACATCTCATAGGTGTCGAGGCACAAGCGAAACCTGACGGCGCGGAGCTCGATGTAGAACGTGTCGTTCAGCCGCGCGCGCGCACCGCGGAAGCCGGACGAGGTCAGCATCCCGCGGCGGCACGGCGACACCCCGACGTCGGAGGGAGGGGCTGGAAGGGGCGGTGGAGCGGAGGCGAGGCGACGAAGCGGCGCTGCACATGGCGTCGAAGAGGCGCGGCGCGTGAAATGTCCTCGAGGGTTTCCTCCCACGCGAGCTCTGTTTGTAACGCACTCGCAAGCCGGTGCCCAAAATATCCCGCGTCGGATAGGGTATTATCCTAAACGCTCCAAAAATTTACCGCACGTGCATTTTTTCCGCGCCCTTTGGAGCTGCGTGGGCATCCTTCCGCAAGCTATATTGGCGGGGGGTTTTTAGCGCGGTGCGATATGACGTTGAAGTTGCTCTAAAAAAATAGTAAATTCTTTTTCTCCCGATCTGTTTATTTTGTTGAGACTAAAAACCATCGGGAGGGAAATGTTTTAATTGTTCCCGCTTTTTTTTTCACTTTTCCCTCCAATCAATAGTTCCTATATATAGAGAGCTCCCCTGCCAAATCCCTTATCACCAGCGCGTGAAACAAAAAAAAATCCCGTAATTAACTCAGACTCTATATCTAATCTCATCTATAGAGGCAGCTAGTCAACCACCATCGCGCCCCCACCATCGCGCCGCCCGCAAGACCTCGCCGCCGAGGCACCCAACACATCCCATCCCTACCCCCACCGACCACCACAGCACTGGATCTCCATTCCCCTCTAACGCCCGGCGGCCCTGCACGGACATAGTGCTGGCAGCAAGATCCCATCATCTTTGGCCTCCTGCTGGACGGTGGACGCCACTGGTGCAGATTCAGATTGTACTTCTTTTTTCCAAGTTATGCTTCCTGGAAGCCCACATGTTCTACTAGCGCAAAGGTGCAGATTTCCAATTCGTGTTTTTTTTCGAATTATGCTTCCTGAAAGCCCACATGTTCTACTATCTCGACACACTTATTGTGGAATAGAAGTATAATTTGATGGACTGGGACATCACCCTGATTTTCTAATTGCCCGTATTAAAACTCTCATATTTTCATGTCCAGTGATGATCAGAAGCTGCTCGATAAAATGCCCCTTTGGTTTCAAGTTTCTTTATTGTCATTGATTGCTGTTGACGAAATGATATTTGAGAAACATAACCTATGGTAATATTTTCATTCAGCTCCAGACATTTGGTACCCACCATCTAATTTTAAATTTTATTCTTGACGATTATTGTAATGAACTACTCCCTTTGATCCCTTTTAATTGACTTGGATTTAGTACAACTTCTTTTTAATTGACTCAGATTTAGTGGGATCAGACGGAGTAGAAAATTCATAATTAAAAAGTATATAGAGTCTGTATGTAGAATGTTATCTCCACTTATACATGAACCTTCCTGGCTTAGAGTCGGGAAACTTTTATATGATCTAACCCATGGTTTGATGACTATAATTTGAGAAATTTCATTTGGCATTGCATAATGTTCATTGCTACTAAAGCAACTAAATTTAACATTTAAAATTGCAGAGAAGAAATTATTTCATTTATATCTATGTACTACGGATAGTCTAGGTGGAGCATATTTTCTATTCACAAATAAGAATAGTGAAGTAAGCCTTTGTCACGACTTAAGTTAGTACCATCAACTAGAGTGCTGGTGATGGACAAACCAAGTACAAAACTGGGTTTGTGATGATTGCCATCTTTGTTTATTTTGGTACTTCTCGTAGGAACTTGTCAACAGAGTTTTCTTGTAATTATCTTTCTCTTATTTCAGGTGGAGTAACTAACGTACATGTGAGTACTGATGGACAGGGAGAACAATTCTTGCTAAGAATTACCAACACTATGGTGGGATTTATGTCCATATTTTGCTTATAGTATATCTCATTTAAATCACGTTTGATATGCAGTTTAGCACCAGCAGGTTTAGTAAATGCATAAACCTATATCTGTCTTCACTACGTGGTGCCGATATATGCACCGACCAATTCATGTAGCCCACTTACCTTCCTTAAAGCTTCCTATGCATACTATTCTCTGCAAAGTCTTCACTAATTTCTATGGACTTGCTATATGCTTTGCTAGTCAAAGATCCTACATGCCTATATACGTATTATGTTTTACAGACTTGACATGATTGTCTGTAGGCAAAAGAAATATAATGCTATATATGAAATCAAAAGTTATTCCACACAAAAATAATCAAAAGACTAGTGATGATGTAGTGAAAGTGAAATGTGTATTGAAATAATAATTTTCTTGTAAGATCTAGGTTTGTTCCTAAATATTATAATTTTTCACTCTTTATCTCTTCCTAACAACAATAACATGTTTACTTTAATTTTGCAGGTGCTTTGGTGTCGGCTCTTATGATGATTGGCGGAGGAATCAAGTCTGTTTTTGGTTTCATCGTAGACATTCTTATTCTGGCATTCTGGATTAGTTATTATGAAGTTCTCAATGTTTTTGCCATGAGGTGGCCATATGATGTTGTTGCAAACGACTAGTTGTTGTTTGTGTCTCACTAATGTAAACGTAATTTTCAGTAATTTTATATATTTTGTAACTGAAACGATAGTTTGTAACTGAAACGTAATTGATGATTTTAATGAGCCTGAAAAGCAATCCAAATTAAATGGGAAAAATTAAAATGCAAAACTAGACAAGAATTATCGTGGAAACATGTGCTAATTTGTAAAGAAAATTCTAGGTAAAATTAAATGTGTCACGAATGCAGGCAATCAAATAAAAAATGCCATTTCATCAACCAAATTCAACATCTAGGCCATGTGGCATCCACGTCCACATAGATTGCCAAGTCAACACATGTGTCATCCACATCAAACTATTATCTAATTATTGTGGTACAATATTTGGAGAATATGTTACTAATTGTGTTACTAGAACCACCCATATGTGTTACCAATTGTGTTACCACAGTTAGAAAACTATGTTACTAGTAGTGTTATGGTGCATAGAAAGATGTTACTATATGTGTGACTATAGTTAAGAAAACATGTTACTAGTGCACTTAGTAACACGTATGATTAATGTTACTACAAGAAAATTGTAACACGTTTTCTTACATGTAGGAACAATTATTATGTGTGACAATGGATACCACTTAGTAACACGGCCTAATGGAACACATCACAAATTGTGTTACTACACGGCCTAGTAACACTGTTTTGGACATGTAGTAACACAACACTGTGTTACCAAAGCTCTGTCCTGTTGTAGTGAAGTGCCATCAAGACAACAAGCTTCAAGCCGGAGCAATCAACTATGTCCTCCAAAGCTTCCACCGGATCTAGTAACATCACTTTCTTCAAGTGTGGTGCTCAAGGACATTAATCCTTTGAATGCAATAACACAAGAGTTATGATAACTCGGGATGATGGAGATGTGAAGTACTTGAGTGAAGGTGAATACGAAGCCTTGGTACAAGCCGCAACCAATCATGAAGATGATGACTTGGAAGACCAAGAGCAAGTCCTATGTGTGCATGATGCAAGCCCATCACTTGTGGTGACCAAAGTGTTGACAACCCATGCACTCCCCAATGAAGACCAAAGGTGCAACATCTTCCAAACAAGAGCTGGCATCAATGGCAAGTCAATAAAGGTTATCATCGATGGAGGGAGTTGCCACAACCTTGCAAGCACCGAACTATGTTCCAAGCTTAACCTTCTGCTCCGGAAACACCCCCATCCTTACCATGTGCAATGGCTAAGTGACAATGGAAATGTGAAGATACAAAACAAAGTCACAATATCCTTCAAGATTGGAGCCTATGAAGACACCGTTGATTACGATGTTGTTCCCATGACGTTATGCCACATGCTACTTGGTCGCCCTTGGCAATATGACAAAATAGCAAACCATGATGGCTACACAAATGCCTATAGCTTCAAGGTCGGCGACAAGACATTCATCCTACGCCCAATGACTCCTAGCCAAGTAACTGCGGACAATGCGAAGGCTTTAGTGAGGGCTAAGGATGCTACTATCACTAGTGAGATGAGCGGTGAGAGAGTGACCCACCAAAAATAAAGTGAGCGCCACAAGCCATATGTGAGTGAGATGAAGAGTGTTCTTATAGCTACCAAGAGTGAGATGAGAGAAGTGCACCACAACCCATCCACCAAATTGCACTATGTGCTCATTTGAGAGGGGCCATCCTCGGAGACTAACGACTTAACAACACTTCCATCATCTTTGTTGTCTCTTTTGAAGGAGTTCCAAGATGTCTTCTCCGACGAGCTTCCTCATGGACTACCATCGCTTAGAGGAATCGAGCACCGCATCGACCTCATACCCGGCGCCCCTCCACCAAACGCGCCGCCTACCGCACCAATCCCGAAGACACAAAGGAGATTCAACGCAAAATTCAAGATCTCCTCGAAAAAGGGTATGTACGTGAAAGCTTAAGCCCTTGTGCGGTTCCGGTGATTCTCGTTCCTAAACCAGATGAGTCGCAAAGAATGTGTATGGATTGTCGCCTCATCAATGCCATTTCCGTTCGATACCGCCATCCCATTCCGCGTTTAGATGACATGCTTGATGAATTGAGTGGTGCCACGATTTTCTCTAAGATTGATTTGTGTAGTGGCTACCACCAAATTCGCATGGCAATTGGTGATGAATGGAAGATGACATTCAAGACCAAACTTGGTCTCTATGAATGGCTTGTCATGCCATTTGGTCTTTCAAATGCTCCGTCTACTTTCATGCGTCTTATGAATCACATCTTGAGACCTCTCATTGGCAAGAGTGTGGTTGTCTACTTTGATGATATTCTCATTTATAGCAAAAATCTCGAGGACCATGTGCAACATGTGAGAGAAGTATTATGCATCTTGCGCCGCGAAAAGCTCTTTGCAAATCTTCCCAAGTGCACCTTTGCACAAAGCAAGTTGGTTTTTCTTGGATTTGTGGTTTCTGCCAATGGTATTGAAGTTGATTCTTCAAAGGTTAAGGCCATCCACAATTGTCCCACTTCTACCAATGTTGGTCAAGTTCAAAGTTTTCATGGACTTGCCGGTTTTTATAGACGTTTCATGAAATATTTTAGCACCATTGCTTGCCCTTTAAATGAGCTTACTAAAAGAATGTTCCATTTGTGTGGGGCAAGGCCCAACAAAAAGCTTTTGATGAGTTGAAAAAGAGACTTACCGAGGCACCACTTCTTGTTCTTCCGAACTTTTCCAAAACTTTTGAGATTGAATGTGATGCGAGTGGACTCGGTATTGGTGGAGTCCTTATGCAAGATGGAAAACCCGTGGCATACTATAGCGAGAAGTTGGATGGCGCACACCTCAACTACCCTGTATATGACAAGGAACTTTATGCTTTGGTTCGTGTTCTTGAAGTTTGGCAACACTACCTTTGGCCAAAAGAGTTTGTTATCCACTCCGACCATGAGTCTTTGAAGTATTTGAAAAGCCAACACAATTTGAACAAAAGACATGCAAAATGGGTTGAGTTCATTGAGTCCTTTCCATATGTAATCAAATACAAGAAGGGCAAGGACAATATTGTTGCGGATGCTCTTTCCCGCAAGCTCACTCTCTTAGTCACTCGTTTGGATGTCCATGTTTTGGGTCTTGATGAAATCAAATACCTCTATGCCTCTGATACCTTCTTTGGCCCAATTTTTGCAAAGTGTTCTAGTCAAAGGGGCATCGATGATTTCTATTTGCACCAAGGATTCTTGTTTAAAGCTAACAAACTTTGTATACCCGAGTCTTCTCTTCGTAAGTTGCTTTTGCAAGAATCACATGGTGGTGGTCTTATGTGACACTTTGGGCCAGACAAGACGCTCTCCATGCTATCTACCCATTACTATTGGCCAAGAATGAAGCGAGATGTGGAGCGCCTATGCAACCGTTGCACGACATGTTTACAAGCTAAGTCTACAACCAACTCTTATGGTCTTTACACACCATTGCCTATTCCTTTTGCCCCTTGGTCGGATATAAGCATGGACTTTGTGCTAGGATTGCCTCGAACCAAATATGGTCATGATTCAATTTTTGTAGTGGTTGATAGATTCTCCAAAATGGCTCATTTTATACCATGCTCCCGAACGGATGATGCTTCACATATTGCCTCCTTGTTTGTTTTAGGGAAATTGTGAGACTCCACTGTGTACCAAGAAGCATTGTTTCGGACCGAGATGTCAAATTCATGAGCTACCTTTGGAAGACACTAATGGGAAAGTTCAACGTCAAGCTTTTGTTCTCGTCATCCTCACACCCACAAACCGATGGCCAAACCGAAGTGGTGAACCGAAGCCTCTCCACACTACTACGAGTCCTTGTCAATAAAAATTTGAAGTCATGGGAAGATTGCATCCCGCATGCGGAGTTCGCCTACAACCGTGCCAAGCACTCTACAACAATGAGAAGTCCATTCATGGTGGTCTATGGGTTTGAACCACCTACGGAGATCGACCTACTTCCTCTTCCGCTACATGAACATCGACAAGCGAGCCCAATACATGAAGAAACTACATGAAGAAACAAGGGCAACAATCGAGGAACAAGTCCTTCGTCAAGCCACTAGACTCAACATGAAGAAGAAGGCAAGGATCTTCAAGGAAGGAGAATTAGTGTGGTTACACCTTCGCAAAGGCCGCTTCCCTCAAGAACGAAACTCCAAGCTCAAGCCCCGAGGCGATGGTCCCTTCAAGGTCCTCAAGCGCATCAATGACAACGCCTACGTCATCGACATACCAACGTCCAAGTACTTGGTGAGCAACACATTCAATGTGTCCGACCTCTCACCATATCATGAAGATGAAGAGACCATAGAGTCGAGGACGACTCTTCCTCAAGGGGGGAGATGATGTAGCCCTACCCAAGGACGACACTACATCAAGACCGACAAGCCCTCCTCGTGTCCCAATGACACGAGCTCGAGCCCAAGCCATACACCAAGAGGTGAATTCGCTCCTTTCCACGTATGCATTTGATACCTCATTGGATGGCATGCTACTTCATGCAACTACCTTGTGTTCAATCAGGTACATCGGTCAAGAAGCGAGCCACGGAGACCAAGCCGATGGAGAGGAAGCTGGAAATGAAGAAGATGGAGTCCTAGCGCTCCAGCCGGAACTTCCGCCCCCTAGGATCGGAACTTCCGGCCAGATGCCTCCCAGATGCCCTCCAGCGCCCAGGAAGAAGCATCTAGCCGGAACTTCCGCCCCGAGCGACCGGAACTTCCGGCCACCGGAACTTCCGCCCAAGTTCCGCCCTTGTTCCGAAAACGCGCCAAAACACCCCTGGATGATACTGCAAGGAAATCGGCCGTTTTCGGAACTTGGCCGGAATTTTCGGCAGACCAGAACTTCCAGCCCTCAGGACCGGAACTTCCGCCCAGATGCCGCCAAGATGTTGTCCAGCCCCCAGTGAAGGGAATCCAGCCGGAACTTCCGCCCAGGACGGCCGGAACTTCCGCCTACTCGACTTTCAGCACAAACAACACTTTTCAGCATGTAACTTACCCCTTCGCCCCTCCCACTATAAATAGCCATGTTGGCTCAGATCTGAGATTAGACTTGATGTGAAATTAAACCTGAGCTTTTCTCTTTACCCTTGTGGGAAACCCTACCCTAGATCTTAGATCTTGTACCCAACCGGGCTCCTTATCGAATCCTATTGTATCTCTTTGGTGACTTCCACCAATCTTGGTCTTTTGCTTGCACTTCTACCTTTGGGTCTTTTGCTTGCACTTCTATCGATTTTGGTCTTTTCACCCTTCTAGATCTATAGGATTTCGATTTGTCGATCTTTTTGCGGGCGGGACTTCTACCGAAAGGTCTTTTCCTGCAACTTCTATCGAGTTGGTGGTTCGGGCCAACGAGGACAAACCAATTTGTGTGTGTGCGTGTGTGAGTTTGTATCCCACGACTCCCCTTCGCGTTCTTCGTGTTCATCGCGTTCTTCCACCTCCCCCATGAATTCCACCCAAATCCGTGAAGATCGGGCACACCCTTGGGCTTAGCCCTTATCATATATTGTCAAGATTAACCTTTGGGACAGTTTTTACTATATATAAACAACCATGCAAGACATAATAAATATGAAATGCATGAGAGGCAAAACACTTAAGCACAAACCAAACTTAAGTGTAAAACCATTCCCTTAAACCCTCTAAACTTCTCACCCATTGGCAACAAGTGCCAAAATGGGTGAAAATTTTAGAAAGCCAATATAATGTGAGTTCCTCCCCAAGGTGTGCACGTACTTCTCATAATTTGAGTGGAATCAAGTGCACATATCCAATGATGAATACTTGAAGGAAGTCAAACTATATTGAGATCAAAGATTGTATAAAGATAACATGGTGAAGAAAGCTTCAACAAATAAAGCAAGCAATCAAAGATCAAATTGGACAAAGAAAGATGTCATGATAAGAGAGATATATTGCTCTAAATGAAATAAGGAAGCTTCCCAAGGTTCGTACATAATTTAGAATGTTTGCATTTGAATACAATATGCACAAACATGGAATCCTCACTCTCTCTATATCATTTAGAACACAACCAACATAAAGAGAATATACTTATCAAGAACAACTTGAGTCCAACAATTACGAGATATGAGTGCATAAAGAAAAACAAATAAACCAAGCACTCATAAATATTCTTTACCAACACCACTAAAATCAAAAGGATAAAAAGATGGTCGGCAAAGAACAAGGATATCAAGGTGATGGATTAACGCTCTCATGTATATATGTTTCAAAAGTGGACAAAGTGATCCATAAAGAAAGATGCACACACAAGAGGTTAATAAAATAAATAAGACAAGATATCCAAGATGAAGTCATAAAATATACCAAAGGATGTTTGCTTAAAAAGCATATATAGCCTATGGCTCCAATTTTCACTTGTCGTATATGAATGAGCTTCAACCAAGAAAATCTCAGAAACATCACAACTAACAATAAGGGAAGTAAAGCTAGTTTAAATGTTTTGAGAAAAGCAACAAGTATCACAAAATAGGTATTTATTTCGTAATTTCATCAATATTGCACATAAGAGTTCTTTGAGAAATTGATATGCAATAAATTGCTAGCGGGCATATTTGGGATAGGTGAATCATAAACATGATTTGTATATATTCCCATCATATGCATCTTCTCAAATTACTCAAATGTACAATAAGAAGTTTTCTTTAAAAAGGATTTTTCAAGAGCCGCAATATTTTCAAAATAAAGAATTTCATGCCAAGATGCAACCTACAAGAGGTTGGATGATATATGAGTATGCATGAATAAGATACTTGTTACCGAGATAGAAATGGCATGATGTAGTAGATAAGAGTTCATCGATCATCCTAGCTTGGCTCCAATTCGCATATGGTGACAACACCTTCCTTATAGATGAGACAAGCCTCCATTGCATCTCCAATGTACCTAAAACAACATTCAAGTACATCTTGGTCCCCAAACTTATTGGGTCCAAAATGGTTAGCTAACCACAATATATAGAATACACTCCATATCAGTATGTGCATATTTACAGATGAAATTTGAATTTCATGCACATCTTAGCCATTTAGGATTTGATGGAGTATACCCCATATAATGGATCAAGGAAAGCAAACATGCTAAAAATATAAACAAATTACATATAAGCATGCACAAAGTCTTCAAAGATCCAAGAAAGATACACTTTGGACAAAACACCAAATGAATTCAAGAAAGCATAAAGATGTGCCCAAACAAATTTGTTGTCCAAATTATATAAAAAGAAGCAAATCACAAAAGATTTGTTCAACAAATGAACTAAGTAGAATACATTGAGCATAAAAGATGAATAAAGCCACACATGCTCAACTATTATCTCATTCAAGAAAATAAAACATGTAAGAAGGAATGAGATAAAACACTCCCAAAAGAGCAAGGTTCGAACAAATAAACCAAACCCTCTACACTTTTCATAATGGAAGAATGTACCTCAAAGAAAAGGTTTGTCTTCCAAAACAAACACCTGATATGAATCAAGAGAATTTATCAAAAGATTTTTTTAAAGGGGACAAGGAAGACACATGGGAGCAACAAAATATTTCTTGGAAATAAAATAAGGCAATAAGAAGCAATCCAAGGTGAAGATGATCCATAAATTCAACCACATACAAGGTTATCAATTGTCAAGGACAATGAGAATATTGGAATTAACTTCCGGTGGTATATTTCAACGATTCGAGATCAACTTCACAAGATGCATATGGTTAAAGATATGAATTAAGAACCATGCACAAATAGAGATTCTCAATATATCCAATCATGCAAAGCAATGATTATAATAACTCGGAGCAAATGGTTTCTCACATAAGATGTATAGATATGTTTTTGAGAAAACCACACCAAGAATCTCTTACTCAAACAAAAAAACAAAATATAAGCAAATGAATCTTTTAATAAGAGTGATCTTGTTTGAGAAAACATGCCACCTAGGAATAAAATATTTAAAAATATCAACTCTAAGTGGCAAATAAAACATTAATCCAAGATGAAGATGATCCAAAGATGTTACCACATACAAGTTTATTAATTGTCGAAGACAATGAGAATATTGGAATTAATTTCCGGTGGTATATTGACAAGGATCAACTTCACAATAAAAGGCATAGGATAAATATATAGGATTAAGCACTATGCACGGATGAAGATTCTTGATAGCTTCAACTAGTCAAACAATCACGCACAGCAATGATTAGAATAACTTAAAGCAAACGGTGTCCCAAATAAGATATAGAGGTATGTATTTGAGGAAAACCGTACCAAGAATTTCTTAGTCAAACAAGAACCCATAAGATGAGCAATAAAAGCTTTTTAATAAAAGTGGAGCTTGTTTGAGCAAACATGTCACCTAAGAACAAGATAATTAAGAGTATCAACTCTAAGTGGCATAACCTCATATTTTCACATTTTCTAGGCTTGTGATATGTACAAAACATATTACTCCCCCATAATGTGATAAAACATTTCTTCTAGTCAAGAGGCAATTAAAATTCGACTAGAGATGATTAATGGATATTAGAATTTGAATTTCTCATGAGTATGACACACCACATAGTGACTAGATAATCTTGCAATATCAATACTAAGCGTTGGTACCCATGTACACACATTTTAAAGAAAAAGAGAAGCACAATGCATATCACTCCCCCAAAATGGGATGTTCCATTAATCACTCAAAGAGAGCCAAATAAGATATCATCAAGATGCATTAGGCTCAAAACAATACACAAATATATGATGAGTCAAACATACATACTTGAATATAAAAGATAGGCAAGTAAGACACAACACATAAAAACACATATTTGGTACAAAACCAAACATGCAAAGGGGGCAAGTACCTTACAATAAATATGAAGGTTTGAAGTATAAGTTACCGCAAAGAGGAACATTGGATATAAGATATAGATGATAATCCATACAACTTGGATTGGTCAAAATATAATATATGAAGATCCCTTAATTCTTCATGAAGTAGCCAAATCTCCAATGCCCTCCACATACACCTATTGATCAAGTTTGAGCTTGTTTGTCCCCAACCAAGTTGGGTCCTAAGAGGTTAGTCACAATAGGCTTGGCAACCCAAATGGTTCTTTTCTTGAAACCACTTTG
This sequence comes from Lolium perenne, assembly GCF_019359855.2. NCBI lineage: Eukaryota > Viridiplantae > Streptophyta > Magnoliopsida > Poales > Poaceae > Lolium > Lolium perenne. The sequence goes on along the minus strand of NC_067246.2, from coordinate 177,290,027 downwards.
AGTTCCAACAAACTTGGCAAACACATTTCCATTCTTATCCTTCCCAAGAGAGTAATCATCATTAATAATGATAGGGTTAGATAAGGTACCATTTAAGCATGAAGATGCAAAGTGCCCCTTCTCACGACATAAGTAGCAAGTGTTCCCCTTTCTCTTCTTTATTGATTTCTTTTCGTGTGGAACTTTATCTTGATTCTTCTTGAGAACTGGCCTATCTTCAACTTGGGGTCGAGCTTAAGCTTGAGCTTGACCTTGTGGCCATTTCCCTTGTTGCTTCTCACTCAAGTTCTTCTTCTTCTTCAATGGGCACGATCTAACATGATGCCCTTCAACCTTGCACTTGAAGCAAACCAACTTGGCCGGTTTCTTGACTTTATCTTGGCCCTTCTTCTTGTTGCTCTTGCTCTTGGACTTGTTCTTGTTATTCGATTTGAATCCAAGGCCACTCTTGTCATTGGGGGATTGTTGCGCACTCAATATCTTGTCAAGTGCGGATTTCCCTTCATGACGCTTTTCCAAGTCTTTCTTCAAAGAAAGGACTTGGGCCGCGAGCTCTTTTATTTCCTCTACATGGTTAGTAGAAATACAAGTACTAGAGGAAGTAGAAGCTTCATTGTTAGAGCAACAAGGCAAGGCAAGTAATCCAACACAAGGTGTATAAATAGTTTGACTAGATGGATTACTAGGACTAGCACATGGCAATATAGCATTTTGAGTAGAGGTTGTGTTAATGTCCATATGAGGCTCACAAGATGTTACCTTAGTAATACTTGCCTCATGAGCTAACTTTAGCTCATCATAGGAGGTTAGGAGATCCTCAAGAGAGTGCAAGAGCGTTTTATTGCTTTCTTCCAATTCCCTACAATTGCTAGTTAGCCAATCAAGTTGAGCCCTTAGCTCAACATTATCCTTTAAGATAGATGCTTCACAGGAAGTAGAGTTAGTAGCACAAGCATCATCAACATGGTTTTCCTTTTCAAGTTCAAGGGATTCAATTTTTTGTGTGAGAAGGAAATTAGTATGCTCTCATTGTTCAGCTCATGCTTGAGGAGATTGAATCTCATTCTCCCATTTTCAACATGGGACTCCAACTCCACTATGGTTCCCCTGTATTTATTCAAGGTTTCCATAGAGTGTTCGAGATTATCACGAGCTTCTTTATTACCCCGAAGATAAGCATATACCATCCCCATATCATGCAACAAGGTATTATATTCTTCATCATTATCATCGTCATCACTCTCATCATTAGAGGATGTATTAGGAGTCAAAGTAGGAGATACCATTGATCCATTTTCCATAAGGCACATGTGCATACCGGAGGATGAAGATGAGGATATTCTTGAATTCCCATTTGAAATCGTGTCTTGATCCATATAGTGTTCGGTTTCCTTTACATTGTTAGTCAACAAACAACTATAGGAAATTGAAGCATTTTGATTATGGAAACAAGACAAGGCAAGCATATCATCATGAGGTCTATGTAAGCAATCTACACATGATATGCAAGCACTATCAACACAAGCATGTAGATTATTTTTAGTGCAAGATGTGTTTAAGTCCAAAGAGGAACCATTGCAATGAGATAGAGATGAAGAATCATCATTACTGAGCACAATATCAACATTGCAATTTTCCTCACCACTCACCATATCATTACCATGTGTCTTGCCACACGTTGGTGAAGTGGATGAAGTTGATAATACATCACGGCCGGAGGTGGAAGCAAATTGGAGCTCTTCATGATGTGAAGAGTAAGAGAGATCCTCGGAGACACCACCGACCATATGAGAAATGGATCCACCAAACATTTCCTGAAGCTTGATCCACATCTCATGAGACGACTTTCGCTTTATATATATCATGAACCTACGAAAATCTGTTCTCAAGGAGAATAAAAGCTCATTAGATACTTGAGCTTCAAGATGTAAGTTTTTCTCATCCTCTAAAGATAGATTTTGAGGATCCATCGGAGGAGAAAAACCTACATCTAGAAATTGCTCTATATTTGGACACAAGGTCCGAAGATTATAAAGCAAGCAATTTCTCCACAAAAGATAATTGGTGCCATCAAGGATAATTGTGTCATTGTGCACTATATTACTAGCCGACATCTTTACTCTCAAGGCGGTGAAGCCTAAAACAAGGAGAGACCTTGCTCTGATACCAATTGAAAGGACGAGATGTCGCCTAGAGGGGGGGTGAATAGGCGTTTAAAAACTCTTACGGATTTGGCTTGTAAGAATGCGGAATTAAACTAACGTTTATTTTACACGCACAAATCCTAAATATGCTAGGCTCAACTAAGTGCAACAATAACAACTAGAGCTAAGCAAGATAGGCACAATATATATGAAATACAAGTGATAGCAAGATATAATAGATACTTCAAGCACGATGGATATCACAAGGAAAGAAAGCTCGGGTATAGAAATAACCGAGACACGCGGAGACGAGGATGTATTCCCGTGTTCCCTTCCTTTGCAAGAAGGTACGTCACATTTGGAGGGGTGGAGGTCCCACGAAGGATTCCCCAACGCCACGAAGGCTCACCCTATTCTCTGAGCCAAACCCACAAAGGATAGTGGCACTTTCCTTATGATCAGCTTTTCCTCCACTCCGGAGATAGCAAGCTCCAAAACCACTTCACAAGCTCCATGAAGAAGAAGCCCGGGCCTCTTCACAATCTTCCTTGAAGAGATCACCGGAGCACCAACCGCCAAGCCAACTAGGAGGTCTCCCTCCAAGAGTAACAAGCTCACGGTATCTCACTCGAGCTAATCGTGGTGGAGAGCTCAACACTATGCAATGATGTAAAGCAAGAACACTAGAGGTGTTCAAAGCCTTCACACTCGAATCTCACCAAAGCAACAAATGCTAGGATGAGATTAGAGAGGAAGAACAATGGAGGAACTCAACAAATGACTCCAAGATCTAGATCCCAAGATTTTCTCTCGCTTAGAGAAGAAATGGATTGGATGAGGTTGTAGATCTAGATCTCCTCTTTCAAATCCCCCAAGAATATGCAAGAATCATAGGAGGGATTGGAGAGGAAGCAAGCTCAAGAAGCCCCCTTTTATAGCCCATCAAAATATGACCGTTTGGGGGCAGAATCGAGCCACCCGGTACTGAACTCGGTACCTACCAAGCTGACTACCGACCTACCCGGTAGCAGCACTCGGTGGACCGGGCTGTGTACCGAAACTGCGATAACTTTTGCATCCGGACTCCGATTTAGATGGTCTTGGGCTCATTGGAATCATGGCAGTGAGCTCTACAACATTATGCATAGAAACATCATAGTCCAACTATTGAGTAAGAAACATAATATAAAAGGTTTTGCCTATCTATAAAAGCATCAAACCGGTAAAACCTCCAACCATGAAAACACAATAGAAGATGCATACGAATTCCGTTTTCGATGAACTTGGACTTGTTGTAAAGCTAGCAACAAGCTCAAGAACCTAACACAGTGAAACACCAAGAAGCAACAAGATTTATGGAATGCAAAGCATGCAAAGGGTTGAGCTCCCTAAGACGATGTGATCAAGTTACCCAACTGAAAGACCCTCTTGATAGTGCGGCTATGTATCCTATAATCCGGTCTCCCAACAACCACCTTGAGACCGGTAAAAGGAAAACCTAGCAAGGCCATACCTTTGCATTGCACATCCCGCTTGATTTTGATGATAACTCTTCAAGCTCCACTCAAGCCGGAATGCCTCACTTGATCATTGTTGCTTCGTGAAGACTCACAAATGCTCCCCCATACACCATGATGGGAAAGCTCCATTGATGCACATCTTCACATATCCATTATTACCAAATTGACGGCAAGCTTCAAGCATGTGATCCTCTTGAGATGCTCATCCTGAACTTGTCCAACTCGACCTTGATGACGATCACCACTTGATGTCATCCTCTCATGGGCTATATGAGATCTCAATTTTGATGCATGCCCATGGAAAGATACCTAACCCACATAGACAACACAAGGGCACATATATGATGGGTTAGTTCATAAAGCATAATTGACAAGGCTTATCATACCACATGACTTCACGTGGCACATTCTTCATGCTTCATGTGTTGACCAATCTTAAATCTATTCTTCACTCTTTGTATTGGTCAACCTTGTATATTCTCATGCTCTATCATACTATCTTGAGGTGTATATAGAATTCTTCATTTGTTTGCATGCTCTAAATCTTAGTCAACCATAGCTCAACTTATGAGCCTATCATGACACCGAATTAGAGACATACCTTGAATTCTTCACTTGGAATCAAGCACTCAAGATCATGATCATTCGTTGCTTATCACATAAGCTAGAGCATGGCTAATATTGAGTTCCACATAAGAACTCCATCTTCATTTCTTCTTCTTGATCATATCACATATATATCTTCAAATCGATGATCTTGATGCCAATACACAAGGTATACCTTTATCTTCATGGCATCCATACTTGAATCCAACACATGGAATATGTCAACACCCGGATTTTTAAGTCCGGATGCCTATTATGTCATACATCGCAATCCCAGGAAATTGTTGTTGCGAGGCATAATAGTTAAGTATCACAGTCATCATTCATTACAAACCATAATGTCTTACAACTTGGAATCACATGATCCATATTACACGAATAGTTGATCTATTGATCAACGAACAAACACAAGTTCATAGCGGAAGCGTAAGATACAAGGACTCTCTAGTCCACAGGCCAACGCTTGACGTTAGAAGCTCCTAGTTGTGGTAGACATCCTGCTGATCGTCATCCTCGTACTGCTGCTCGGCTTCATAGTCTGGCCATTTGAATAGCCAGGGACAAAGCTGTGAGTACTTTAAGTACTCGCAATCTAATATTAATGTAAGTACTAACATTACTATACAGAGTGTTCTAAGCTCTAGGGTTATTTGCATAAAGCCAATTTTAGTTGAGAAACATTTTAGTAAACAACTCCTCATGTGCTAACTAACTCAAGTGGGAACATTAGTGTCATTCCCACAACTCTGTTGTAATTCAAATTCAAAGTCACCATTCAAGTTCAAGTTCAAATTCACCAGTCACATAGATATAAATTCTGATGACGGAAACAGTATGGCCTTTCCAATTGTCCATATCCGCGGACGCGGCTATTCGAATAGGTTTACACTCTGCAGAGGTTGCACACTTGTGCCACAACATTTGATTTCATCCGTCAGGAATAAACCCCGAATAATCGTAACTCAGTACGCGGATCATCAACCGTTAACTTTTCACTTACACACCCTAGTATAGGCACCCCCCCCATGAGCTTGGCCTCCCGGTGAAAACCAACTGTTAACCCGGGAACTGCACAGGGCTTGGCCGTACAATTCACCTCAATTCACATCATTTCTTAGCAACGGAGGCAGCCTCAAGCATAACCCCTATGACGTGTGTTCAGAGGGAACCCATACTAAGACACATAAATTTCCAGCTAAGCCTTACCCATAATCAGGTATTGTGGGGGTACTCAAGAATTGGAATGGTATCGCATCCAACTCAAATCATCAGTTTTATTCATTTCACCAAGTCAAATTCATGTCATATTCACCTTCAAAAATCCTTCAATGGAAATGACTCATCATTCCAAGGTTTTCAACATCATCATTTCATAAACACATGTTCCCATCTAGAGTAGTCATTTTTAATTTAGCACTAGCATCTAGGTATGAGGGGTGCTAAGTACTTTGCTTTGCTTCTAGGCTAACTTTGATACTCTTGTACTAATCCAATACTAACCAAGTGAATCATGAATCAAAAGTACTTTGATAAAACAAAAGTAAATAAAGCTTGGAAAGTAAAATTGGGAAATAGGATCATAAGCATAAATTAAATGGGGTAATGCCTTGCTCATGGTGAGCTTTGCACTTTGCAAGATTATTATCTTGCCTTGGTTGGGGAATTGGTCAAAGTGGTCTTCTTCTCCTTGGAAGTAGACCTCCTCCTCCTCTTGATACTCCTCGGTACTAGCGTCTAAAATACGAATACGGGGTACACAATCATCATACCAAACTAACTTACTAAACTAGGCACACTCATGATGCACACAACTAAATCTAGCATCACCCATTATTATTAAGTTGGTGGATGTGTTCTTCTTATTATTTAAGAAAAATAATTTCCTCTCATACTAATTTAGATGTTACTTTTAATTACTTAGAGAAATAATTTCCTCTCATTATCTTATTAAGATTTAATTTCTCTCATGAGTAATATGTGACCTAGGTTGACCAAAGTCAACCTCTTCACACTTATCATTTAAGAAAATGAGTTAAATGAGGTGAGCACCTCATACCATTTAATTCTAGCATGGTAAAGATTTAATATCACCAACGATTCATATGAGATCTAAATGATTAGGGTCTCTACCTCATTTTGAATTGGTGATGACAAGGTTTAAATGAGAGAAACACTCCCATATAATTTCTTAATAGTTTTGGACAATATCTTTGACTAGAAATAGCCATAAAGTCATTTAATTCAACTAGGCCATGATCATTCAAAGTAAGCATGGCATATTTTTCTAGAAACAATTAGTATAAGTGAAATGTGAATTATAGGAGTTGGAATTAACTGAAAAGCAGTCATGGTTGATTTTTAATAATTATTCTAAAGCAGAAAAGTCCCTGCCTTGTTTATTTTCTCACTTTAATTCTACAACAGATCTAGGGTTCAATCCAGTGGCATTGTGTAGATAATTTCGTAAGGTTTTCAAATATATAAAATTTGTAAAATCCGGCCTAGTAGATTTGTCCCTATTAAATTTCAAAGTTGACATCAGATTGGGTTATTTCCCTATTTTTCATATTTGAATTTGAAACGTGGGCTGGCGGGAGAATTAACGGGCTAGGCAGTGCGCGAAGGAAATGGGCCGGCCCAGCTTTGCAGCGGGCCAGCTGACATGGTGGGGGCCACCTGTTTGTGGGGTTTAAACAGCGAAACGGTATGAGCAAGGATGGTCGTGCGATTAGAACGAAGATCGACGGCCGTGGTGCATCGTCGTTGACGGTGAGAGGCAGACTTACTGGCGACGGCGGTAGGGGGTCGGCGAGCTCGTCGGAGCTCCGGCGGTCGTCGGAGGGGTGCGCCGCAACGTTGTCGTCGATGGGGAGGCGCCTGGAAGCAGTTGTGTCGCCTGAGGTGGTCTCCTTCTCCGGCGGGCTCCGTGTACTGGCGTCGGCGGCGAGCTTGCAATTCGAGCGGAGGAGTGGCTAATCGATCCAATTGAAGTGGCGAGGAGAGCTGTGGGGAGGAGAGGAAGAGAGTGGCATGCTTAATTCTGTGGGAGGAGCTCTCCTTTTATAGGAGCAGGAGGTGGCCGTAGGGCGGAGCAGGGGTCACCGTCGTCGTCGCCGTTCCAACGTTGCGAATGGGCAAGTGATGGGCGCTTCGGGTTGATGCTGCTCTGGAGATGACGAATTGCTTGATCGTGGCGCGGCAGAGGCTCAGTGGAGAGAGGGAGCTTGATGGGAAGTGTCCATGCCGCGGCGGTTGAACGGGGTCGTGGTCGTCGAGCCTGGCATTTCCGCGGGCCAGTGAGCGTGTCCAGGCGATCCAGGGATCCGTCGTGCGTCGACTGGCGCTGTGAGGAGGGGTCGGGGTGGTGCGAGGACGCGGGCGTCAGCACGCTCTGGCGCGTCCAGTGTGGATGCCATGCGCTCTCTGGCGCGGCATGGGCAAGTTCTGGGCGCCACTGGGCGCTCGTGTTCTGGCGTCTCCGGTGCATGGCGTCGTCGAGTCACTGGCTGGGCAGCATCAGGTGAGTGAGAGGGAGGGAATTGACAAGGTGGTGCAGTCCAGAGATGGCCAGAGGCGATGGTGGCATGGCATGGTTTTGATGATTTGATCACACAAGGTTCAGTGCAAGTGGGTGAACTGAGGTGGTGAAGTGAGAGGAGGGTCCAGGGATTGCTGTGGTGGCTCAGGTTGGACTTGGTTTTCTCCAAATTTCAGTATGGGCAACAATTATATCCCTGCCCTCAAGGTGTTTGAGGTAATGCCCAAAAGAAAATTATTTTTGAAATTTGCAATTCTTTTTGGTGGGTTGTAATCATATATTAAATAGAGTAGAATGGTGTTGGTTTGGTTCAATTTGGAATTGGTTTGCAAAATCTCAAAATGCATATGATCTTAGTTTTGTTTCAATGTCTCATCTTGGCTTGCTTGTAATTTGAAATTGAGGCAGAGGTTGAGGTGAGTGTCTTGAGCAAAGTTGTTGTCCTTGATGAGATCTTGGAAGAGGTGCAAAGAGTTGGCCAAGTGTAGAAAGAAAAAGTTGAAAACCAGGGGCTCAAAGTGGGTATCATGCTGAAAATGTCTCACATGACCATAATCACATGTGATCACAAATTTGATTCAAATTTGATTTGAATTGAGTTTGATTGTTTCCAAAAGTGTTAATAAGTGTTTAGTATCCATTTACAACTAATGGTGCAAACCAAAATGGTCTAGATTAAAGATTTGTAAAAATGGCCTAGGCCATATGTGTGTGTAAAATTGATTTTTATAATTTCTTTTCTATTTTATTTTTATTTGACTATGGATGATCAAGTGATCATTGTTAGGGTTTTAGAGTGAGATTAAACATATAAGCAATTATCATGGCAAAAGCACACTCAAATAATAAATAAGGTGAGCTATATGCATAGTCCTATATGATGAGAAAAAGTTTTTGTTGGCTCTGATTTTTGGATTCTTGAATTTCTCTCTTGTTCCTTTTATTGAAAACTTGGGATGTTACAAACCCTTCCCCCTTACAAAAGATCTCGTCCCGAGATCTAAAGAAAACTAGGTACTAAAGAGATCTGGGTATTCCTTCTTCATATCTTCCTCGCGTTCCCAAGTGGCTTCTTCCTCGGTGTGATTACTCCATTGTGTCTTCAGGAACTTGATACTTCGGGTGCGGGTGGTCCTGAATGCTTCTTCAAGGACGCGAATAGGCACTTCGCGGTATGTGAGATCCTTGTTGATATCAATGGCTCTGTGGTCGATGTTCTTGAACACTTCGGTCTTCTCCGGCACTTCTAGGCACTTCCGAAGTAGTGAGATGTGAAACACATTGTGCACGGCGGACATTTCTTCCGGTAGTTCAAGCTGATATGAAACTTCTCCTCGGCGACTCAGAACTTTGAAAGGTCCGACATATCTGGGGGCGAGCTTTCCTTTGAGTTGGAATCTCTGCATTCCTTTGAGGGGTGAGACTTTGAGGTACACAAAATCTCCGATCTCGAATGTCATCTCTCAGCGTCTCTTGTCGGCGTAGCTCTTCTGTCTTGACTGGGCGGTCTTGAGGTACTCGCGGATCTTGTGCACCTTCTCTTCGGCTTCTCGGAGAATATCTGGGCCGAAGACTTGACTATCTCCGACTTCTGACCAGTTCAGAGGGGTACGGCATTTCCTTCCGTACATGGCTTCAAAGGGGGCCATCTGTAAGCTGGCTTGATAACTGTTGTTGTAGGAGAATTCTGTGTAAGGTAAGCAGTCTTCCCATTTGGATCCATACTCTAGCACACAGGCTCTCAACATATCTTCCAGTATCTGGTTGACTCTCTCGGTCTGTCCGTCAGTCTGCGGGTGATAAGCTGTGCTGAAATTCAGACGGGTTCCTAGTCCTTCATGTACTTTCTGCCAGAATCTTGAGGTAAATTGAGATCCTCTATCTGACACAATTGACTTCGGTGTTCCGTGCAGGCTGACTATTCTGGAGATGTATAATTCTGCTAGTTTTGGGCCTTGGTATGTGGTCTTGACGGGGATGAAATGTGCAACCTTTGTCAACCTATCGATGACTACCCAAATGGAGTCATTTCCTCTGCTAGATTTGGGCAATCCTGTGATAAAGTCCATACCGACAGAATCCCATTTCCATTCAGGAATCTGTAAGGGTTGCAACAGCCCTGCGGGGCGTTGATGTTCTGCCTTGACGCGTTGACATATATCACACTTGGCGATGTAGCTTCCTATCTCTCGCTTCATTCCGTGCCACCAGAATTGTTCCTTCAGGTCTTGGTACATCTTGGTTCCTCCAGGGTGAATGGAATACAGCGTATCGTGAGCTTCCTTCAGAATGACTTGCTTCAACTCTGAATCTGACGGTACACACAGGCGTCTGTTGTACCAAAGAACTCCTTCTTCCTCTATGGTGAATCCTGGTGCCTTTCCTGCAGCTATTTGATTCTTGATTCCGTCAATGCTGGCATTTCCCTTCCGGGCTTCTTTTATCTGGCTTATCAAGGTGGGTTGGAGCTCAATGCTTGCTAAGAATCCTTCGCTCACTAGTTTTAGTCTGAACTGTTCAAACTCTTGGTACAGGCTTGGTTGCTCTATTGCGATCATGGAGTTTAACTGACACGGCAGTCTGCTCAAAGCATCCGCTACCACATTGGCCTTGCCGGGGTGGTAGTGAATTTCCATGTCGTAATCCTTGATTAATTCAATCCATCTGCGTTGTCTCATGTTCAGCTCTTTCTGGGTGAAAATGTACTTCAAGCTCTTGTGATCTGAGTATATCTCGCATCGATTACCCATGAGGTAATGACGCCAAACCTTCAGGGCTAAGACTACGGCTGCTAACTCCAAGTCATGAGTTGGATAGTTCTGTTCAAGTTGCTTCTGTTGTCTTGATAGGTATGATATCACCTTGCCTCCTTGCATCAACACACATCCAAGACCAGTCTTGGATGCATCACAATAGACATCGAATGGCTTGGTGACATCGGGCATGATCAGTATTGGGGCTGTGGTTAATCTGAGCTTGAGTTGCTGAAAGCTTTCTTCACATTTGTCATTCCAGTCAAACTTCTTGTCCTTCTTCAGCAGTTGAGTCATTGGTCTTGCGATGCTGGAAAATCCTTCAACGAATCTGCGGTAATATCCCGCTAATCCCAGAAATGCTCGGACTTCAGTCTGGGTGGTTGGGGCTTTCCATTCCTCAACGGTTTTGATTTTAGCGGGATCTACGGCAATTCCTCCTGCATACAAGATATGTCCCAGGAGTCCCACTTCCTTCAACCAAAACTCACATTTTCTAAACTTGGCGTACAACTTGTGTTGCCTCAGGGTTTCTAGGACCACTTCCAAATGTTGCTCATGTTCTTCTTCTGATTTGGAGTAATTAAGAATGTCGTCGATGAAGACAACGACAAACTTGTCCAGGAATTCCATAAAGATCTTATTCATGAGATTCATGAAGTAAGCGGGGGCATTGGTCAGTCCAAAGGACATGACATTGTACTCATACAGTCCATATCTGGTGGTAAAGGCAGTCTTTGGAATATTCGTTGCACGGATCTTTAGTTGATGGTAACCTGTCCTCAGATCAATCTTCGAGAATACTTGGGCACCGGTCAGCTGATCAAACAGGTCTTCTATCTTTGGCAAGGGGTATTTGTTCTTGATGGTGACATCGTTAAGCTTACGATAATCCGTAACCAAACGAGTGGCACCGTCCTTTTTATCCACAAACAAAACTGGTGATCTCCAAGGCGACGCACTCGGTCGAATCAGACCTTTGTACAGCATATCATCCAGTTGCTTCTTCAGTTCCACTAGCTCTGTGGGGTTCATGCTATAGGCTCTCTGGGCTATAGGTCCTGTTCCGGGGATTAACTCGATGATAAACTCGATATCCCGATCCGGGGGCATACCGGGTAGATCATCCGGAAACACATCAGGGTATCGACAGACGACCCTGATTTGATCACGAGTTGGCTTGGCTACACTTTGGTTGCAGGTGAATTTTCTGGGTAGTTTTTCAGACACATGTTCTATTATTATTCCGGTGCTACTAGTCATGGTGATGGCCTTCTTGGCGCAGTCTATCAATCCATGATGTTTCGCCATCCAATCCATACCCAGTACTACTTCCAATCCTTTTGTTCCCAGAACAATCAAGTTTGCATAAAAGTCTATTTCATGAATTCTGATGGGTACATCTTTGCAAAATTTTCTAGCTTTAGTGGTTGCTCCAGGTATTTGAACTACCATGACATGTTTCAAGCTGATTGGTTGAATCTTACTAGTGCACACAAAATCTTCTGTAACAAACGAATGCGATGCTCCAGAATCAAACAACACTCTTGCTGGTATTGAGTTAACAGAGAACATACCCAGCACCACGTCAGGTGCTTCCTGGGCTTCCTCGGCGTTCATGTGGAAGAGGCGACCTCCACGGTTGTTTGGGTTGTTGGGGGCAAACTTCTTGCCGGTGGAGACACGGCGTTGCTGCTGAGCTGGTGGTGCGGGGTTGCTTGCGAGCTTGGTGAGCCTCTTGGGACACTCATTGGAGTAATGCCACACTACACCACACTCATTGCAAGTGATGGTGGCCTTGTCCTTGGTCGCAACGGGGATGGCGTTGCTTCCAGTCCTTGGTGCGGTGTTGGTGTTGTTGTTGTTGTTGTTGTTGTTGGGGGCTCTCGGTGGAGCGCGGTTGTAGTAGTAGTAGTTGTTGTTGTAGTTGATGTTGTTGTTGTTGTTGTAGTGGCCTCCTGGCCTCGGGTTTCCTCCACTCCGGTTCTGATAACCCGGACGTGACATCTGTGCATTGGGCTTGTTGTTCCGGAAGCCTCCGCTTGAGTTGGGGCGATACTTTGGGGCATTGCTAGGCCCACTCTGGTTCATCATGCGGCGCTTGCGGTTCTCGCTGGCTTGGTGCAGCTTGCCTTCCATTTGGATGGCGGAGTCAACAAGGGCTTCGAGGTCAGCGAAGGGGATGTTGATCAACACAGTCTGCATCTCATCATGCAGTCCGTTCAGGAACCTTTCCTTCCTCTTCTCAGTAGTATCAGTCTCATCCGTGGCGTACCTTGACAGTGTTAGAAACTTGTCGCGGTATTCCACCACGGACATTCGGCCTTGCTTCAGTTCACGGAATTCATCTCTCATCTTCTTTATCAGACCCGGGGGCACATGGTACTTGCTGAACTTGAGCTTGAAATCAGTCCAAGTCATAAACTGTCCCGCGTTCATGGCACGGGTGCTTGTCCGCCAAGCTCTTGTGGGTCCTGCTAAGTAGTGCGTGGCAAACAGCACTTTCTCATTCTCTTCAACGCCAGCTACTTCTAGATTGTTCTCCATAGTTTGGAGCCAATCATCTGCATCAAGTGGTTCCTCAGTCTTGCTGAAAACTGGCGGGTTGGTATTCTGGAAATTCTTGAGCTTTGATCCTGGATGATCATGATGGCCTTGATTGTTGTTGGCAAGTTGTTGAAGTGCTGCAAGGTTGGCTTGCCTTTCAGCTCTTTCTGCTTCTCTACCTTCCAGCATAGTTTGCAACATCTGCATCATTGCGTCTTGAGTCGCGTTGCGAGTTGGAGGGGCCATCTGAGCATTTAGATAGATCATGAGATAAGAGGGAAATTCTCTATGGCTTGTTTTGTGTTTAAGTTCAAAAGCTTAAAACTTGAAGTCTTTTCATGATAACACAAACATACATTCATTCATGACAAACAACACACATTACAAGCTAACACACTAAGGGTTTTAAGAACCCTTCTTCTCCAAGCTACGATACATGGGGCGGGGTACAACTCACACCTACGATAGTGCACAAGTGAACTACTCCTCATCCTCATCTACATCTATGGCGACGTGATCATCCTCTCCGGCGTCGAGGAACTCGTAGTCTTCCTCCTCGGTGTCTCCATCCTCCTCGAAGTCATCATCGTCACTCAGGAAGGCGCTTCCTCCCTGAATGTCTTCTCCATCTTCCTCCATCTTCTTCATCTATTCCTCCTGGTTCTTGACAGTGGCCTCAAGCGCTGCTATCTTTGCGCGGAGGCGGGTGATGGTGGCATCCTTCTTTGCCCGCTGCTGGCGGAGGGTCTTGCGGTCGTTGTTGAGGAGCTTGATGGCTTCGCCTTGCTCGATGATGTGGGCGTGAGTCTGGTTGGCGTACTCACGCGCGTGGTCGAGGTCCTGCTGAGTGTGGTACAGGATGAAGTCCAGATGCTCCACATGGTGCTTCATCTCCGGGTGGGGCGACATGTCCATGGGCTCTCCAGCCGAGTTACGCCTCGCGAGGTGAGAAAAGCGAGGGCTCTTGAGTGCCTCCCCGCTCATCCCGCACAAGCGTGCGAGTGCCTCCTGAAGGGCGCGGGCAAGTCCGTCCAGCCAGTTGCTCTCCCTGAAGGAGAAGAGGATCCTCTCAGAAGTGGGAGGCTCCATCTTGCCCCTCAAGTCAACGGTGATGATCCACTGCAGCTCGCCTCCTGGCTGGTCATTGACCTGCACTCCATGGAACTCCGGGTGCGGGCGATCAAGGTGATCGGAAAGGGCGTTGAGGTCGTGCTCGAAGACCAAGCTTCCCCCGTTCCCGAGCTGGTAAAACTTCGTGTTCATGGGCTCCATCTGAAAGTGAAGGATTAAGTTAGAGAAGTGAACAAGTGTGGCAAAATTTTAGTTATATTTCTAAGGAAGAGCATGACTTCTTATTTTTCCAAAGAACTCAAAGATAAGACAAAGACTAAGTTTTTCAGAAATACTCCATTCATTTTTGAAACTAATCTTTCAGAACGTCCATTTCTAACTAGGGTCTCCTAAGGTCAAACAATGGCTCTGATACCAACTTGTCAACACCCGGATTTTTAAGTCCGGATGCCTATTATGTCATACATCGCAATCCCAGGAAATTGTTGTTGCGAGGCATAATAGTTAAGTATCACAGTCATCATTCATTACAAACCATAATCACTACAAGAAATCTGCCATAAGTTGACAAAATAAAGGTGTCACTGAAACGTCAATAATGGCTACTTGTGACGTTACGGTGACACTTTTCAAAACGTCGAAAGCTGGGAGTCAGCAGTGACTGCTTAAGACGTTCCACTTGAAAACGTCGTAGAGCTTTGTGACGTTTTAAAATGTCACTGACGGCATGACGTTCCCAAAACGTCATGGGCACCTGCCCCCGAGTCCAGCGTGGCAATCCGACGTGGCAAAATTGTGACGAATTAGAAACGTCATTATCTGAATTCAGCCCGGTCCATTCAGCTCCTTATGTGGGCTGAGCCCATTAGTTCTGATTATTTTTTTCGGTTTTGTTGGGCCTTGACCTTTCTATGATCTATTTCTTCTTGGGCCGGCACCAGCTAAATGTGCCCCAATTATCAAACTGCTCAATATTTCGGCCGCAGGCTTTATTTTTCAACAATTTTGTAGTAATTAAAACAACAGATTATTTGTTCAGAACAGACAAATACATGAAATTCTTTTGAAGAGAGAAATAATCAATACAAGGTTCACATGTACAGTACGACATGAAGCAGCAACTGAATAGTTTAGATCAAAACGTAATTAAACCCACCGCATAACCCTATGCCATATCCCTACAGCAGACAACATCAATCATCGGTGGAACTATGCAGAACCAAAGAATGTCCTGACGGCCCTGCAGCCCACAAACTTGTTGACTTCTCCCCATGTGTACCGCTCCCTGCAGCATCGGGTCGCAGAGGCTGGCTAAATACCACCACTAGTCCAAGAACAAGCCTCCGCCGTATGCTTGCCAACAATCAAAGCCATTGAGGAAACACAGCCTGGCGACAATAACAGTTTAGTTTTGTTCACGAAGTGAAATGAGATTATGACCAATGAGAAATCAGATGCAAGTGCTCAAAAAGGTCAGACTGTTCAATATCATAATGATTCGAAGAACAATAGCAGTAGAAAACAGGTAACCACATGTTTCCAAGAAACTAGACAATTTCCAAGTTCAAACTAGTTCGAAGAAGTTTCTCAGTCAACTAAGGTTTTCCTAGTTTTCCTTGCCTTTTTTTGCATTATTTTAGCTTCACACACATTTGACAACAAAAACTATCCTCCACATATCAGATACCAGTCCTATTTTACAGAAAACAACACATGCAATTCAGAGACTTAATCCTACAAACTTGAGCTGTTTCTATGTGATTCTTCAAGACTTAATTCTAGTTCATCTCAATTTTATCAGCTAAAATCTTGGCAGCAACAAGCTATTAGCTGTTCAATTTTAAAAGATATTATCAAACAAGATAATTAACAAAGTAATAGGAAACATATATTACTGTACCAACTGATGTTGCAGGGAATAAGGAATCAGATTAGAACTTACTGATGTATCTGCTGATGTCTGATGATCATCACAACCGCTAAAGGAAATAGCTTCCCCAGCATAGTTCCTTTCAAGACACCAGATGGTCGCATATGATCTTTCCATACATAATGCAAAATCCTGTAGCAAACCAACAAGTTCAGTCCTATAAACTTTTTTTCGAGAAAGCAGTCCTGGACACTTACACAATGTATAAAGAAGAAAAGGTAAAATAAGCAGCACAGCAAACAAACGTCTCTTGAGAAGCAACATTTCATATATGCACCATGTTCAACATCCCACAATCATGACTAGAAAGCAGAACTAAACAGATTGCAGATGCACTAACGCACAGCAACAATCAAATGCGGCTCAATTTGACAGGAAACTTCCAATTATTGCATAACAGAACCTAGTTACTAAAGCGGACATGGTAAGTCGATTGCACACAATAAATGTGAGATAGATTTTGTAGAGAAGCAGCAAATGGCCCATCTGTGGATCTATTTCTACAGTTGTATGGCCGCTACTGCTGCAAGGAGCAGCTTTTCCTTTTTGCACCAGTGTCATATCTTACTAGCATTCTAGCAACGAGTAGAAATTAGGACAATAAACACACAGGTGCAACAAAGATTAAGCAACTATCCTACAGTGTAGGTTTGACATCAACAGCTCATAGCAGTTCAACTACACTGACGCCACCTGGAGCATCATCAGTTTAAACGCACGCTGAAGCACTTGCGAAAGAACATCGGAAAGGACTCCTTTCAAAGGAGGGATCAAATGGCCTCACCTTGCAGCTTGCTGGTGGGGCGACGGACAGATGTTCCATCGGAGCTGAGCGTCGATGGCGCTCTTGGCGATGTTCAAGAAGTGTCCAGTGTGGCCGTCGTAGACAAACAATGAATCCACCATGTATATGCCAGAAAATACATCAGTCAGGTACCTTGGTTGTGATTAGCTAGTTCAAACAACAACAAGAACAAAAAAAAGACAGAGAATGGGGCGTGCGGAACATACCTTGCTGGGAATGGGAGCTGCCATGGGGGCGTTGCCTGAGAGCGGCCGGCCGAGCCCCTACCGGTGGGCGACCTTATGCTCCGGAAGCGCGAGCACGGCGGGGCGCCCGGTAGAGCGGCGGGAGCCTGAGCGCCTCGTCGGGTCGACTTCCTGGCGGCGGGAATCGAGGGGGCGGGACAGGACGAGGCGCGGAACCGGCGAGGGGGAGCTTTGGAGCGCGGCGTCGGCCAACAGATCCGCCGGCGGCGGCGATGGACGGGAGGATATGGCGGCGGCCCGTGCGAACCCTAGGCGTACCCCGCGCCGTCGGCGGCGGGCTCGGTGGTGATGTCGTCGTCGTCGAAGGGGTGGGAGGCCGTGCGCGGGAGCTCGTCGACGCCATCGTCGTCGGCGAAGAAGGGGTCCATGGCGGCCGGCCGGTGGTGGGAGAGGCGGAGGTTTCATGGGCGGCGCGGTGCGCGTTGCGGTGCGGTTTTGGATTTGCAGATTTGGACAGTGGGGGTCGCCGGAGTTGGCCGGGATCTAGGCCGGAGAGGAGGGGCGGCGGAAGGGAAATGGGGGTTTCTGGCCGGCGGGGGCGGTCTCGGTCGGTTTTGTTGGAGTGGTTTGGTCGGTCGCTCGTGGTTTGGACTGGTCGTCGCGCGCGTGCCCAAAATATTTAGGCGCCAATGGGAAAATCCAGCGCAGCAATTTCGGTTCATGTTTGGTGCGTTGGATGCATTGGACGGTTGAGATCCAAGTCTGGGGCTGATCCTTGGTAGGTTGTTTCCTGGCTTCTGATTGGCTAGATTTTTTTTGGCCTGCTAATGACGTTTTGACCTAAATTGCCAATGACGTTTTTGCCCAATAACGTCACGATTTTCTAGGGTTTTGCCCCCCCCCCCGAGTGGCCAAGGACGGTCAAAGCTAGGAACGTCATAAATCTATGACATTTTGATTTCCAGTCATAAAAAAAACGTCATATTATGGCAGATTTCTTGTAGTGAATGTCTTACAACTTGGAATCACATGATCCATATTACACGAATAGTTGATCTATTGATCAACGAACAAACACAAGTTCATAGCGGAAGCGTAAGATACAAGGACTCTCTAGTCCACAGGCCAACGCTTGACGTTAGAAGCTCCTAGTTGTGGTAGACGTCCTGCTGATCGTCATCCTCGTACTGCTGCTTGGCTTCATAGTCTGGCCATTTGAATAGCCAGGGACAAAGCCGTGAGTACTTTAAGTACTCGCAATCTAATACTAATGTAAGTACTAACATTACTATACAGAGTGTTCTAAGCTCTAGGGTTATTTGCATAAAGCCAATTTTAGTTGAGAAACATTTTAGTAAACAACTCCTCATGTGCTAACTAACTCAAGTGGGAACATTAGTGTCATTCCCACAACTCTGTTGTAATTCAAATTCAAAGTCACCATTCAAGTTCAAGTTCAAATTCACCAGTCACATAGATATAAATTCTGATGACGGAAACAGTATGTCCTTTCCAATTGTCCATATCCGCGGACGCGGCTATTCGAATAGGTTTACACTCTGCAGAGGTTGCACACTTGTGCCACAACATTTAATTTCATCCGTCAGGAATAAACCCCGAATAATCATAACTCAGTACGTGGATCATCAACCATTAACTTTTCACTTACACACCCTAGTATAGGTACCCCCCCCCCCCCCCATGAGCTTGGCCTCCCGGTGAAAGCCAACTGTTAACCCGGGAACTGCACAGGGCTTGGCCGTATAATTCACCTCAATTCACATCATTTCTCAGCAACGGAGGCAGCCTCAAGCATAACCCCTATGACGTGTGTTCAGAGGGAACCCATACTAAGACACATAAATTTCCAGCTAAGCCTTACCCATAATCAAGTATTGTGGGGGTACTCAAGAATTGGAATGGTATCGCATCCAACTCAAATCATCAGTTTTATTCATTTCACCAAGTCAAATTCATGTCATATTCACCTTCAAAAATCCTTCAATGGAAATGACTCATCATTCCAAGGTTTTCAACATCATCATTTCATAAACACATGTTGCCATCTAGAGTAGTCATTTTTAATTTAGCACTAGAATCTAGGTATGAGGGGTGCTAAGTACTTTGCTTTGCTTCTAGGCTAACTTTGATACTCTTGTACTAATCCAATACTAACCAAGTGAATCATGAATCAAAAGTACTTTGATAAAACAAAAGTAAATAAAGCTTGGAAAGTAAAACTGGGAAATATGATCATAAGCATAAATTAAATGGGGTAATGCCTTGCTCATGGTGAGCTTTGCACTTTGCAAGAGTATTATCTTGCCTTGGTTGGGGAATTGGTCAAAGTGGTCTTCTTCTCCTTGGAAGTAGACCTCCTCCTCCTCTTGATACTCCTCGGTACTAGCGTCTAAAATACGAATACGGGGTACACAATCATCATACCAAACTAACTTACTAAACTAGGCACACTCATGATGCACACAACTAAATCTAGCATCACCCATTATTATTAAGTTGGTGGATGTGTTCTTCTTATTATTTAAGAAAAATAATTTCCTCTCATACTAATTTAGATGTTACTTTTAATTACTTAGAGAAATAATTTCCTCTCATTATCTTATTAAGATTTAATTTCTCTCATGAGTAATATGTGACCTAGGTTGACCAAAGTCAACCTCTTCACACTTATCATTTAAGAAAATGAGTTAAATGAGGTGAGCACCTCATACCATTTAATTCTAGCATGGTAAAGATTTAATATCACCAACAATTCATATGAGATCTAAATGACCAGGGTCTCTACCTCATTTTGAATTGGTGATGACAAGGTTTAAATGAGAGAAACACTCCCATATAATTTCTTAATAGTTTTGGACAATATCTTTGACTAGAAATAGCCATAAAGTCATTTAATTCAACTAGGTCATGATCATTCAAAGTAAGTATGGCATATTTTTGTAGAAAAAATTAGTATAAGTGAAATGTGAATTTTAGGAGTTCAAATTAACTGAAAAGCATTCATGGTTGATTTTTAATAATTATTCTAAGGCAGAAAAGTCCCTGCCTTGTTTATTTTCTCACTTTAATTCTACAATAGATCTAGGGTTCAATCTAGTGGCATTGTGTAGATAATTTCGTAAGGTTTTCAAATATATAAAATTTGTAAAATCTGGCCTAGTAGATTTGTCCCTATTCAATTTCAAAGTTGACATCAGATTGGGTTACTTCCCTATTTTTCATATTTGAATTTGAAACGTGGGCTGGCGGGAGAATTAATGGGCTAGGCAGTGCGGGAAGGAAATGGGCCGGCCCAGCTTCGCAGCGGGCCAGCTGACATGGTGGGGGCCACCTGTCTGTGGGGTTTAAACAGCGAAACGGTATGAGCAAGGATGGCCGTGCGATTAGAACGAAGATCGACGGCTGTGGTGCGTCGTCGTCGATGGCGAGAGGCAGACTTACTGGCGACGGTGGTAGGGGGTCGGCGAGCTCGTCGGAGTTCCGGCGGTCGTCGGAGGGGTGCGCCGCAACGTTGTCGTCGATGGGGAGGCGCCTGGAAGCAGTTGCGTCGCCTGAGGTGGTCTCCTTCTCCGGCGGGCTCCGTGTACTGGCGTCGGCGGCGAGCTTGCAATTCGAGCGGAGGAGTGGCTAATCGATCCAATTGAAGTGGCGAGGAGAGCTGTGGGGAGGAGAGGAAGAGAGTGGCGTGCTCAATTCTGTGGGAGGAGCTCTCCTTTTATAGGAGCGGGAGGTGGCCGTAGGGCGGAGCGGGGGTCACCGTCGTCGTCGCCGTTCCAACGTTGCGAAGGGGCAAGTGATGGGCGCTTCGGGTTGCTGCTGCTCTGGAGATGACGAATCGCTTGATCGTGGCGCGACAGAGGCTCAGTGGAGAGAGGGAGCTTGATGGGAAGTGTCCATGCCGCGGCGGTTGAACTGGGTCGTGGTCGTCGAGCCTGGCGTTCCCGCGGGCCAGTGAGCATGTCTAGGCGATCCAGGGATCCGTCGTGCGTCGACTGGCGCTGAGAGGAGGGGTCGAGGTGGTGCGAGGACGCGGGCGTCAGCACGCTCTAGCGCGTCCAGTGTGGATGCCATGCGCGCTCTGGCGCGACATGGGCAAGTTCTGGGCGCCACTGGGCGCTCGTGTTCTGGCGTCTCCGGTGCATGGCGTCGTCGAGTCACTGGCTGGGCAGCATCAGGTGAGTGAGAGGGAGGGAATTGACAAGGTGGTGCAGTCCAGAGATGGCCAGAGGCGATGGTGGCATGCCATGCCACGGCATGGCATGGTTTTGATGATTTGATCACACAAGGTTCAGTGCAAGTGGGTGAACTGAGGTGGTGAAGTGAGAGGAGGGTCCAGGGATTGCTGTGGTGGCTCAGGTTGGACTTGGTTTTCTCCAAATTTCAGTATGGGCAAAAATTATATCCATGCCCTCAAGGTGTTTGAGGTAATGCCCGAAAGAAAATTATTTTTGAAATTTGCAATTCTTTTTGGTGGGTTGTAATCATATATTAAATAGAGTAGAATGGTGTTGGTTTGGTTCAATTTGGAATTGGTTTGCAAAATCTCAAAATGCATATGATCTTAGTTTTGTTTCAATGTCTCATCTTGGCTTGCTTGTAATTTGAAATTGAGGCAGAGGTTGAGGTGAGTGTCTTGAGAAAAGTTGTTGTCCTTGATGAGATCTTGGAAGAGGTGCAAAGAGTTGGCCAAGTGTAGAAAGAAAAAGTTGAAAACCAGGGGCTCAAAGTGGGTATCATACTGAAAATGTCTCACATGACCATAATCACATGTGATCACAAATTTGATTCAAATTTGATTTGAATTGAGTTTGATTGTTTCCAAAAGTGTTAATAAGTGTTTAGTATCCATTTACAACTAATGGTGCAAACCAAAATGGTCTAGATTAAAGATTTGTAAAAATGGCCTAGGCCATATGTGTGTGTAAAATTGATTTTTATAATTTCTTTTCTATTTTATTTTTATTTGATTATGGATGATCAAGTGATCATTGTTAGGGTTTTAGAGTGAGAGTAAACATATAAGCAAGCATCATGGCAAAAGCACACTCAAATAATAAATAAGGTGAGCTATATGCATAGTCCTATATGATGAGAAAAAGTTTTTGTTGGCTCTGATTTTTGGATTCTTGAATTTCTCTCTTGTTCCTTTTATTGAAAACTTGGGATGTTACAGAATACAAGTAGTACCTATGGAATATTCCTTCATATAAACTCAATGAAAACATTAGTCCATAGCGGTTGTCACTAATTACCAAAACCACACATAGGGACAATATACCCTTACATTGACATTGCTTACTTGTGCTTCTTCATAACTGGCATTTCCTGGAACTGTTCTCGGAAGGGCCCATACTAGACGCTATCGAATTTGCTGTCCGTGTGCAGCTGCGTGATCCCAACGTAGCGTTCATGGAAGCCCACCACCAGATTACAGCGTCGACGCTTCACGCCGGCTGTCTTGCTGACCTGGGGCACGCTGCAAGGTAGCGTCTATCGGTGTTCTTCATGCAGGTGGAGAGACACGACCTCCATGCCCTCGCCATCCCGCCGTACATGGAGCAGCCCCTAATCACCAAGTACAAGCTCAAGAACAATGCCCCCCCCCCGGTGAAGGTCTGCTTGTACTTAAGGTTGGCAATGGGTCGGGTTTGGTCGGGTCAGCCTAAACTAGACCCATGCCCATCACCCTTATCGGGGACACCTGTGACCCACGACCCTACCCATGGGTAAGGAATGAGACCCATGCCCAAACCCATCGGGCAACCCAAACCTGTCGGGCAACCCATCGGGTACAAAAATTGGAGAGTTTGACGCAACCAAATATTTAGAACACATCGACGCATTGTTGGGATGCCAGGACGAAGAGTGGTGTGTTCCCGTTCATGGCTTTGCGACTGCAAGTAGTACTAATATGCACATGTTTGGTGTCTGGATACAAGAGCTTTGTGTGTTACGCTGTATACTGTGTACATGTATGTGTATCATAGCCCACGTACCATACAAAATAATTCAATTGTTTTAATTAGTAATATTAATCGGGTGACCCGTCAGGCAACTCGTGGGAAATTGGGCATAGACTGATACCCATGCCCGACCCACGACTAATCGGGTTGTCCATGAGTCGTTTCCATGGGCGAACATCGAGACCCATACCCTACCCATTCGGGTCGGGTGCCCCATGGGCAGACGTACCCATGGGTTAAAATGTCAGCTTGAAGTTGTACTTGGGCCAGTGTTGCGAGTGGAAACTGCAGCTGCAGTGGACAGGGCAGCGCGTCAGGTTCATCAAGTCCTGAAGCGAGTTCTGCGCCAGGATTTTGCTCCACATCGACGACACGCTCATCTTCACCCCTCGGGACGACGGCTTCAAGGTCGACGTCTTCAGGAAGGAGATATCCTGCTCCAGCGTCTTCGGCTGCAAGAGGCACCGCGAGGGCCCTTTTGCTGATCCTCGCCATTAAGGTGATGCTGCTCCATCGCTGCCTCTGTTTATGTCTGATCCTGTAGTTGTGCTGGCCTCTAGGAGGCTCTTAAACATTTATTTTGTGCATATCTCACTGTTGTGCTGGCCTCTAGGAGGCTGTTGAACGCTGCTTTTGGACCTGGGTAGTTTGCCCCCAGGTTTAGGCAAGCGTCTTACCACTCTGACGCTAGATTAGAAACTGTTAAGTACTCTGTTCGTTGTGTATAAGTGTTTGCTCTGCTTATGATCGTGTTTGAGCTGTTTGTGTGCCGTTATATGATGGTAAGGCCACCATATTTGAATGTGATGAGGATAAGCTGTTGTGAGGGTGCCAAAGGCAACCAAACACATGTGTTGTGGCTGAACACAGATGGAACGCTGTCTTCAGGCATCCAAACAATGTGCACTTCTGTTCGAGCTGGTTCAGCACAGACCACCAAACGATGGACCAAAGGCCCGCGGCCCGTTCACGAACGCCCATCTCTGATGAGGTCTGAGACCCCGTGTGTGGCCCGATCTCGCGGATTGACTTCGAAACCAAGGGGGAAGATGGAAGAACGCGAGGAACATGAAGAACACGATGAACACGAGGAACTCCGAGACTCACGCACGCACACCAACCCGATACACCCGATGCTTACCTCCGTGGCTCGATGGACCACGCCAATAGAATCTCCGAGGAAGAGGCCGTGGCAGAATTCCCGGAGAGAGATTGGGGTTGGAGAGGAAGAGCTTGGTGAGGGAGAGAGAGTAACTTGTACTAGAATCTCACTCAACAAGATCAAAGTCAGCAACCAAGGTGCCTTGATTACAGAGGGATGATACCCAAGGGAGACTAAGCTCAAAGGTAGGTTTGAGTTCAAAACAAGTCTAAAGAGGTAAAGGGGCGTCTGGGGTGCTTATATAGTCTTACAAGGCGTCACGGGCCGAAAAGGTACAAGTGAAACAAGTTCGGGCCGATTTGGCGACTTAAGTCGTGCAGGCCGGTCAGGATGCCGGTCAGACCGGGCCTGGGACCGGGCAGGCCGGTCCAGACCGGGCCTGGGACCGGGCGGCAACCGGACGAGGTTCCGGGGCCCCTGGATAGCGCCCGGATGGCACAAGCGGGAAATCCGGTTTGGACCGGGTTGCCCGGTCAGGAGGCCGGTCAGACCGGGTTCTGGACCGGGTGGCCCGGTCAGGAGGCCGGTCAGACCGGGTTCTGGACCGGCCGGCCAACTTCTCTTCGTTGTGCTCTTCGGGCGACTTCCGGTCCAGCTCCATGTCCATCTTCGCGTCCAGCTGCTCCTCTCCTCCTCTTGACCATGGTGTGTCCTCCTCTTCGTGCTCTTGATGCTCCTCGTACCTAATGACACATAACACGTCGGTATGAGGTAGCAATCCATCCAAAGGGGTACCAAGATCAAGGGTGGTGAGGAGCGAGTTCACCTCATCATGTAGAGCTTTGACTCGGGCTCGTGTCATCGGTCCACTTGGGGGACTTGTTGGTCTTGGTGTAGCGACGTCGGTGACCGGGGCTACATCATCTCCCCCCCCCCCTTGGGAAAGAGTCATCCTCGACTCTTGCACCTCCTCATCTCCATGATAGGGTGACAAGTCCGAGACGTTGAACGTGTTGCTCACCAAGTACTTGGATGTTGGTATGTCGATGACGTAAGCGTTGTTGTTGATGCGTTTGAGGACCTTGAAGGGGCCATCTCCTCTTGGCTTGAGCTTGGAGTTGCGCTCATGAGGGAACCGTTCCTTCCGGAGGTGGATCCAAACGAGGTCTCCTTCTTCGAATATTCTTTCCTTCTTCTTGGCGTTGAGGCGGTTGGCTTGACGAAGAACATGTTCTTGTATGGTTGCCCTTGTCTCTTCATGTAGTTTCTTGACGGCGGCGGTGCGCTTGTCGAAGTCCATGTTGATGCGCTCGTGGAGGGGAAGCGGAAGTATGTCGAGTGCCGTGTAAGGTTCGAAGCCATAGACGACCATGAAGGGGCTCCTTGACGTAGTCGTGTGCTTGGCGCGGTTGTAGGTGAACTCGGCGTGAGGAAGACACTCCTCCCATGACTTCAAGTTCTTCTTCACGAGGATGCGTAGGAGGGTGGAGAGACTTCGATTGACCACTTCCGTTTGGCCATCCGTTTGCGGGTGCGATGATGATGAGAACAAGAGCTTGACTCCAAACTTCGCCATGAGCGACTTCCAAAGATAACTCATGAACTTGACGTCTCGATCCGACACAATGCTTTGCGGTACTCCATGTAGGTGGACAATTTCCCTGAAAAACAATGAAGCAATGTGTGAAGCATCGTCGCTCTTATGGCAAGGTATGAAATGAGCCATCTTAGAGAATCTATCCACTACCACGAATATAGAATCATGACCATGCTTAGTGCGAGGTAATCCTAGAACAAAATCCATGCTAATATCGGTCCATGGTGCATAAGGAATAGGTAATGGAGTGTAAAGACCATAAGGGTTGGAGGTAGACTTAGCTTGTAAGCAAGTGGTGCACCGGCGGCAAAGTCGTTCCACATCTCGCTTCATCTTTGGCCAATAGTAATGAGTGGAGAGCATCGCAAGTGTCTTATCACGGCCAAAGTGACCCATAAGACCTCCTCCATGAGACTCTTGCAAAAGCAATTTTCGAAGAGAAGACTCGGGAATGCAAATCTTGTTAGCTTTAAACAAATAGCCATCATGCAAATAGAAATCATCCACTCCTCGCTCAATGGAGCACTTCTCAAAAATTGGAGCAAAGAAAGAATCGGAAGGATAGAGTTCTTTGATCTCTTCAAGTCCCAAAACATGAAAATCCAAACGAGTTAGCAAAAGGGTGTTTTTGCGGGAAAGAGCATCCGCCACAACATTGTCCTTGCCCTTCTTGTATTTGATCACATATGGGAAGGACTCAATGAACTCGACCCATTTTGCGTGTCGTTTGTTCAAGTTGTGTTGGCTTTTCAAATATTTCAAGGACTCATGGTCGGAATGAATGATAAACTCTTTTGGCCAAAGATAGTGTTGCCAAACTTCAAGAACACGAACCAAAGCGTAGAGCTCCTTGTCATATATAGGATAGTTGAGGCGTGCGCCATCTAACTTCTCACTATAGTATGCCACGGGTTTGCCCTCTTGCATAAGAACACCACCAATACCAAGCCCACTTGCATCACACTCAATCTCAAATTTTTTTGCAAAATTTGGAAGAACAAGAAGGGGAGCTTCGGTAAGGCGTTTCTTCAATTCATCAAAAGCATTTTGGTGGGCCTTGCCCCAAACAAACGGAACATTCTTCTTGGTAAGCTCATTCAAAGGGCAAGCAATGGTGCTAAAATCTTTCACAAAGCGACGATAGAAACCGGCAAGTCCATGGAAGCTTCGGACTTGACCAACATTTGTAGGAGTAGGCCAATTATGGATGGCCTCCACCTTGGAAGAATCAACTTCAATCCCATTAGCGGAAACCACAAAGCCAAGGAAAACCAATTTGTTTTGAGCAAAGGTGCACTTGGGGAGGTTAGCATAAAGCTTTTCATGACGC
Source organism: Lolium perenne (assembly GCF_019359855.2). Lineage (NCBI taxonomy): Eukaryota > Viridiplantae > Streptophyta > Magnoliopsida > Poales > Poaceae > Lolium > Lolium perenne. The sequence continues at coordinate 177,262,915 of NC_067246.2, read as the reverse complement.
AAGATGCACAAAACCTCTCTCACATGTTGCACATGGTCCTCGAGACTTTTGCTATAGATGAGAATATCATCGAAATAGACAACCACGCTCTTGCCAATGAGAGGACGCAAGATGTGATTCATGAGGCGCATGAAAGTAGATGGAGCATTGGAAAGACCGAAAGGCATAACGAGCCATTCATAGAGACCGAGTTTGGTCTTGAATGCCGTTTTCCATTCATCACCAATAGCCATGCGGATTTGATGGTAACCACTACGCAAATCTACTTTAGAGAAAATCGTGGCACCACTAAGTTCATCAAGCATGTCATCTAAACGTGGAATGGGATGGCGGTAACGGACGGTAATGGCATTGATGGGGCGACAATCCATACACATCCGTTGCGTCTCATCCGGTTTAGGCACAAGAATCACGGGAACCGCGCAAGGGCTAAGGCTTTCTCGGACGTACCCTTTGGCGAGGAGATCTTGTATTTGTCGTTGGATCTCCTTGGTCTCTTCGGGGTTGGTGCGGTAGGCGGCACGGTTTGGAAGCGGAGCGCCGGGTATGAGGTCGATGCGGTGTTCTATGCCTCGGAGTGGTGGTAGTCCATGAGGGAGCTCGTCGGGGAAGACGTCTTGAAACTCCTTCAAAAGAGACAACAAAGACGAAGGAATGTTGGTTAAGTCGTTAGTCGCCGACGAGGGTCCCTTGCATATGAGCACATAGTGCAATATGGTGGATGGGTTCTCTTGGAGCTCTCTCCACTCACTCTTGGTGGCTAGAAGGACACTCTTGGACTCACTCATGTATGGCTTGTGGCGCTCACTTTCTTTGTGGTGGGTCGCTCCCTCTCCTCTCATCTCACTATGGTGGGTGCGGAGTTGTGCCCTCGCTAAAGCCTTCGCATTATCCGCGATAATTTGGCTAGGAGTCATCGGGCGCAACTCGAACTTCTTGTCGTTGACCTTGAAGGTGTATGTGTTGGAGAGTCCATCATGTATAGCCCCAAGTGGACCAACAACACCAACCCCCACCATATATGATGTAGCCCCGCCTATCGTCGACGCTACACCATGGCCAAAGAGTCCCCCAAGTGGACCGTCAACCCTAGCCCACGCTACACGCGACAAGGTGAACTCCTTCCTCTCGATACTCGACCTCGTAGATACCTTGGATGGAATGCTACCTCATGTCGGCATGTTATATGTCATTAGGTACAAGAGTCATCGAGGACCGGAGAGGAGGAACACCCATGGTGCAAGGAAGCAAGGGAAGGGAAGAGGAGCCATTCATCATGGTGCAAGGAAGAAGGAAGAAGAAGAAGAAGGAAGGAAGAAGGAATAAAGAGGAAGAAGAGGCGAGAGGAGGAAGGCCGGCCGGTCCCAGGGCCGGTCAACCGGGCCACAGGCCGGCCCACCCGGCCCCAGGGCCGGTCTGACCGGGCCCCTGACCGGCATGGCCGGTTTCGACCGGAATCTCCGCTTGTGCCATCCGGACGCAGTCCCGGGGCTTCGGGAGCCTCGCCCGGTCACCGCCCGGCCCATAATCCGGTTTGGACCGGATGGCCCGGTCCCAGACCCGGTCGGACCGGCCCCTGTACCGGATTTCACGGGTTTGACCCACCAACTTGTACCCGTTCGACCCGAGCTGCCTTGTATGCCTATATAAGCACCCCGGTCGCCCCCTTACCTCTTTAGACAAGATTTAGGCTTAGACATGAAGTTGAGCTTTGTCTCCCTAGGGTTTCATCCCCTTTGTATCAAGGCTACCCATGTTGGATGATTGGATTTGGTGTGTGAGATTCTAGTGTTACCCACTCTCTCTCCCACTCCTAGATTCATCTCCCTCACCAATCTCTCCGCTCGGAATTCTACCGCGTGTCTCTTCCGGGTTGATTCTATTGGCGTGGTCCATCGAGCCACGGGGTAAGTAATCGATTGTATCGGGTTGGTGTGTGTGCGTGAGTTCATCGTGTTCTTCGTGTTCATCGAGTTCTTCGCGCTCTCCCTCTCTCCCTCCTTTGGATTTCGGGTCAACCGCAAGATCGGGCCACACACGGGGTCTTAGACCTCATCATATGGTATCAGCAGCCTTTGGTTTCCGCGGATTTGATCCTCCACCCACCGGATTTGCCCTCTAAATTTTTTCCAAAAAATCCCCAAAAAATAGCCCTAATTTGCCTTTGGACCGATCTGTGATTTGGTTGCGTTTTGAGTGGTTTTGGTCCATGGATTTGGTGTTGGAGTGCTTGATCTACTATCTCCCCAACTTTTAGCCCCCAATTCCATCATTTCCCCTCCGTTTTGGTCAATTTGGTCGATTTTCGTGAAGAACAGGAGAGAGAAACTGCGTCCCGGTTGAGAAATCCGGTCAACCGGGCTGCAGACCGGCCGGGCCAGCCCAGGCCCCGGTCGACCGGCCGTGTGACCGGCCAGGCCGGCCCCAGGTCCGGCCCAACCGGCCCCTGGACCGGGCGCCACCCCTCCACCGCCACCGCCGACCACCGCCACTCCTCTCCTCCGCCGGCAAGCACCGCCATCATCCACAACCACCGGCAAACACCACCGTGGCCCCAACAAACACCGCCGCATCCGCAAGAGCATCGACACCACCACCACCGGCATACCACCGCCAAGCTATATTGACCCGACTTCTTCCGCTAACTTGTGTTTGCTTGTTCCGGTTTGAGTGCCTTGTTTGTGAAACTAACCCGCAGCTCCGAAGCAAGCGACGACATCATCGGCACCCCGGACTTGCAACCGTACTCTTGACATCACCACCATCATCGCAAGTTGTGTGTTCATCACCGCCTAACATCTTAGGTATAACTTGCATTCCCTTGTAACCCATCTTCTTTTGCGATCTATCCTATCGAGCATTGCTTATTGAGTGTTGCGAGACATTGCACGTGGCCCCGATTGTGAGGTGTGTGTGTAGTGTGGAGTCAAGCTTCTAAGCAAAACTCGTGTGGCAAGATAGCAAGAGCGAGCTAACGCTAACATAGAGCATCAAAAAGAAAGAAAAGCACAAAAAGAGTGCAAGTGCCATCATACATACAAAAGTGTACAAAGTGCCACCATAGATACAAAAGAGTGCAAGTGCCACCATATACAAAAGAGAAAAAGCTTTTAAGCAAAAGAGAGAGAAGAGAAGAGAGGCCACGTGTGAATCTTGTTGTCTCTTCCTTTGCAACCGAAGCTTTGATCTCTTCTTGTGTTAGTGTGACACCGAGCACCCTTGCTTAAGGGCTTCTTACACTTTTCCGCTCATTCCTTGGTCGCACTAACCCCGCTTATCTCGTGTGTGCGTTCCATATCTTTCCGTGTTTATAGTGATCATCGCTTTGACATTTGAATTTTTGGATTTCACCCACTCTTGACAACATACTTGATCTTGGATTTCGTCTTTTGGCTTTCCACCATACTCACCTAACACCATATTTGCTAGCTTTTGCGTGTGTTTTTGTGTGAGTGCCCGATACAATTGACTTGGACCTCGGCTTGTTGGATCGCCCCGATCTTATCATACCACGGTAAGATTGCGAGGTAGTGTTCTTCCACTAACATACACCATATACATACCATCGTGCTAACATGGATAGCGAAGATGAGGATACGGAGGAGTACACGGAGCACTTCGAGGAGGATTCCTCTTCAAGCACCGCGGATGTGGAGGAACATGTGGAGCTCGACACCGACTATGGCTCCGCGAGCATCACCGACATGACCGACATCGAGGAGCTCTACATCGACAATGGCTCCTCAAGCATGGACGACATGGTGGAACACCACCTTGAGGACGACATCGACGAGCTCTACATCGACAATGGCTCGTCAAGCATCGACGACATGGTGGAGCACCACCTTGAGGACGACATCAACGAGCTCTACATCGACAATGGCTCGTCAAGCATCGACGACATGGTGGAGCAAGGCCACGCCTACGACATCGACACCATGGCAGAACCTCACCTCGACTCCACCTTGCGCACCGCCTACTTGGCCAATGGAGCTACATATGAGGATAGAGGACCTCCACGATGGCACCACCATATGGATCATCAAGAGCGTCCTCATCATGATCGTCATCGACACTCGTCTCCGAGCTCCACAAGGCGCCACCATGAGAGTGCTTATGCACAAAATCGTCGACTTCAAGCACATCATGTGGAGCATCAAGAGCGTCCCCAACATGATCGTCATCGACACTCTTCTCCAAGCTCCACAAGGCGCCACAAGCAACATGCCAAGTCGCATGAGCCATCATCTAGGCATGGCAAGGTCCGTCATCGACATACATCACCACATGAGCTTCGCCGCCACAAGCCACTTCATGATCGCCATCGACCAACATCTCCCACGAGTCTTCGACGACACCACTCAAGCCATGGTGATGATGCACGAAGACGAGAGCCTCGACATGAAGGCGACAAACACCATGATAGGGTGCCTACCACTCCAAGGATGGCAAGTGCACATCGAGCATACCTTCCTCATAAGGCGACTTCCACCTCTTGTGCCACCACCACAATGGCCTCTACCTCGTCACGTGCCTATGGACTCCGATGCTACAAGTGCAAGCAACAAGGCCACCCTCCACGGGAATGTCCCAATCTCCTATGTGAGGTGTGCAAGGCCAAGGGTCACGTGGCATGGCAATGCACAACGCCAAGTGCCAAGACGCTCTACTTCGACAAGCTACAAGCACAAGTCCCCAAGATGCCTATGGCGCCCACACTTCAAGATGAAGAACTCCAAGGCCATCGCAAGGATGATGTGGATCCGAGCCTAGCTCTCCTCGTCACTACGGCGCCACCGCTTGAGGATGACTTGGGAGGCGATGGAGTTGAGCATGGTGACCATGGGATTCTCCCTTCACCTATGGAGGCGCATGGAGTTGAGATGGTTGAGCATGGGATTTTCCCTTCAACCAAGGAGGCGCATGGAGATGAGAAAGTCGAGCCTACTCCCCTATGCTTCATTGATGAGTTGGTACCAATCCCATGTGAGAATGAGAGCCACTTAGCCCACTTGAGTGAGAGTGATAGTGAGTTGAGTGACTTCCACCCCATATGTGAGTTTGAGTGCTTCCGTTTGGAGGACATGAGTGATACACAAAGTGAGTTGAGAGAGGTAGATGATAGGTCCATGGAGGACATCGCTTTGGCTAACACATTAACCTCTCCCCCTTTGGTGTCTTCTTATGTTGCACTAGGTTCCACGGAGGACGAGTTCCCGCTCATGGAGACGATGTACATGGTGCATGAAGATGATGATATCTCACCATGCTTGCTCCAAGATGGACATGTCGACCACATGGATCCTCCTACTTCCACAACACCTACCTCAAATGAGTCGGCCTACAAAGGTAACAACATAGGTGTTGATGATGCCATGATCCCACTAGTGGACATGATGACTTATGAGTGCATGCATGATCTCGATGATCCATTTGCTACTTCACATGCTACTTTCACTTTCCCATGTGATGCTTTGCTTGATAACATTGTTGATCATGTGAAATTGCTTGCTTGTGATACCATGAACATGCCATGCTACGAGAGTTTCACATTTTCCCCGCTTGCTTGCCATGATGATTACGATAATACTTGTGTTGTGCCACCCTTGATGAACACTTGCTCTTTACATAGGGTTGTCGACAACAATGATAACATGTTGAACATGCTTTGCCCAAAATGTTTGCACCATTCCATGATCCTTGCATCCAAGATTGTGAACAATTGCTCTTTCTTATGCTTGATATGCAAGAATGCTTATTTCATTGTCCATGAGATGGCCCCCATAGCCTTCTCTATTTTTTATGATCATGAGTTACCACATGCCATGAATGCACCTTCTTGCCATATGCACCATCGCCATGCATTTCATACTATCTTGATTGACACTAATGGTGATGTGCACAAGACATGGAACATCATGATGGATGATGTGTTCCTCTACCATGCACACACGCTTTTTGTTTTCTCTTTTGCGTGTATAGGTACCCGAATGACAACTTCCACCGCTACGGAGCATGAGCTCACGAAACGCGCAATTGAGAGCTACCCCAACACGGACGAGATACATGATCCAACCCATGGGATTCACGCCAAAGGGTATGTTCCCAAACGCCTTCGCCCTCGTGTGTTTCCGGCTTGTCTTGTAGAGCTTCCGGTTTGGACCAAGGCCTCGTCACCTCTTTTGCCTCTTATGCAACATATCTTGACACATCTTGTTGGCACAATGGTTGTTGTATGTCTTGATGTTATCATCATACACTCCGAGAATCTCAAGGACCATGTCATACATGTGAGAGACACCTTATGCATCTTGTGCCACATGTCACTCATAAAGTTGCTCTTCTTTGGATTTCTCATTTCACCTTTGGCAATTGAAATGGATTCTTTGACACTTGAGGATACCCATACTTGGCTCACGCCAACCATACTTTCCCAAGCTAGAAGTTTCCACCTCTTTGCCATTGCACATAACAATTTTGCCCACAATTTTGCCGCCGATACTTGCCTTTTGATTGTTCCATTTGTGTGGGACAATGCTACACATCACATTTTTAACACTGATGTAGCCCGACCTACGGTCTTCGCTTCATCATGTGCGTCAACGTCAAGAACCACACTCAAGGCCGAGGTCACGGAGGCATGGAAGAGAAGAAGGAAGAATAGCGTCTGAGGTTGCCTAGGAGAGAAGACGTCGACCACAAGTCAATTCGGGCCAAGGCCCATGTACCCCTTTGTTTCCCTAAACTACCCCTCCTTAGTGGCTGCCTATATATAGGCTCCCACCTCCCCCTTCATTAGGGAAGAGTTGATGAACTAGAACTAGGCTCATGCCTCCACCATCCCTCTGGGATTAGGGAAACCCCCTCCTTAGATTACCATAATCTATTGTACAAGGCACTCCTTATATGATTAGTCTCTCACACTTGTGATTCTACCACCGGTCTCTCACTCGTGTGATTCCACCGATCTTATACCGATCTTCCTCTCGGGGATTCTACCGCGTGTCTTTCTCTTGAGAGATTCTATCGGGATAGTGGTTCGGGCTATCGGGAGTAAACCGGAATTGTATCGGGTTGGTGTGTGTTTGCGTGTGTTCATCGTGTTCATCGCCGTGTTCTTCGTGTTCTTCCTCTCCCCCGCCTTTCCCTCGGTCAATTCGTGAGATCGGGCAACCCACGTGGCCTTAGGCCGCATCATATGGTATCAGAGCAAAGGTTGCCACGAATTTGACCCTCCAATTTCACCAATTTCGCCCAAAAATTTTCCCAAAAATTTCCCCCCAAAAAATAGCTCGAATTTGGATCTCTGGATTTGTTGAGTTTTTTGTGGTTTTGATCCACGGATCTGATGTTACTAGTGCTGATCTATATTTTCCCCATCAATTCCTTCCAATTTCATGTGAATCTGAGCATTTTTCGTCACGTTCCGTGGCTGTTCTTCGTGGAGGAAGAACTCGTGTTCTTGGTGAGCCGCTCGAGCCCCGGCCTCCCTGCAGCCTGCACGACCGCCGCCCAGGCCGCTCCACCCTGCCGCTGCTCCCCAACAGGGCCACGAGCCCCGACCACCACGCCGCCCCGCTCGATTTCCCCCAGCTCGAGCCGCTCCTCGCTCGCCCAAGCCGCCTCCACCGCGCGCCCGACCTGCCTCTACTTCGCCCGTCCGCAACTGGCAGCAGGCCGTCCGCCACCACAACCCCGCGCGTCAGCCCGCAGCACACCAGACCCGCGCCGCCGCTCGCCCCAAGCTCGCCCGCACGCGCGCGTCTCCGGCTCCTGCCGCCCGCGCCTTATTTCACTGGCCGGCTGCCACCTCCACGCTCTCCATTTCTGCTCCCCTGTGCCTCAACCAGCAAGCAGCAACCACGCCCGCGTTGACCCACCAGCTCCCCAATCAGCTCCACGCCATCCTCAGCTCCACGAGCAAGCCAACATCAACTCCGGCCGGTCAACACGCGCAGCAAACGTACACAGCAAGCGCGCGCCAAATCACCAGCTCCTGTGCATCGATTCCCAATTTCCGCTCCTCCATTGATTTCCTCGCAGCTGCTCCGCTCGATTTCGCATCCACGCAAGAAAAAAAAATTCAGCCGGCACTACTGGCCGGAGCCTCCGGCCGCACTACCGGCCTTGCTACCGCCCGCGTTCCATCTCCCCCTGGATACTTTGCCGTTTTAACCGGTACCACGTCCGGTACCTCGGCCGGTACTACCGCCCAGCACAATTTCTGTCCAATTTTGCACTTTTTGCCCCAAATTTTGACAACTTTTCGGAGCCCTGTTTGACTCCAAACTTTAACAACATCCTCCATCTACTCCACATAGTCCACATCTAATTTTTGACGATTTTTGGAGCCCAACTTTTGACCGCTCGTTTTGACCCAACTTTTCGGGCATTGACATATTTTGCTCGGTTTCCGTTTTGAAGTGCAAGGATTGTCTACCAAGCGTCCGCGTCTACATCAACACCGCGGCGACAACTTTGGCACCCCGGATTCCGGCGCAACTTCGACACCGTCATCGTCGACACCATCGCAAGTTCATGTGCTTGACACCGCCTAACCTTTTCACTAGGTATAACTTGCCCCCTTACCCCTTGTAGCCCCGTTTCTTTCTTTGTGTACCTATCCCATTGAGAGTGGCTTTTCGAGCGTTGCGAAGCATTGCACAAGTGTCACGACCGTGAGAGGGTTTGTGTGTGTGCGTTGTGTTGAGCGAAGCTCCGAAGCAAGCTCGGTGTGAAAGATACACAAAAGAAGAAAAGTGTGACATATACATAGAGAGAAATAAAGCTTCTAAGCATAGAGAAAAAAAAGTGAAAAAAAAGAAAAAAAAATTGAAAAGAGTGTGTGTCCACCGATACCGAGAAGTGCAAAGCTTGTGAGCACTAAGAGAGAAAAGAGAAGAGTGGCATTTGTGCAAATCTTGTTGCTTCCCTCTTATGCAACCGAGCTACCGTCTCTCTTGTGTTGGCGTGACACCGAGCTTATAGTCTTCGTTAGGACCATCTTGTTACTTAGCTCACTTCCTTGGTCGCGCTAACCCCATTGTTCTCCGTTGTGTGTGTTTCCGTGTTTCCTTGACATAGATCACCATTCTTGACATTTGACTTTGGATCTTACCCACATTTGACAATAGACTTTTCCGTTGATCTTTTCCGTTTGCTATCCACCCCTTACCCACCACATATAGTGTTTCTTAGCCTTTTGCGTGTGCTTTGAGTGTGTGTGTGAGTAACCCCAATACATTTTGGCTTTGCTCTTGACTTGAACCATTTTTCCGATACTTTCTTGAAAGGTGGGATACTTGTGTAGTTTTCCTTCCACCATACATATACACCTATCCTAGTGAAATATACATGATGACCCCACAAGAGCAAGCCGAGATGAGAGCATACTTCGCCGAGCTAGATGCTCGAGAAGCCCAAATGACACCCAAAGATAAAGCCGAGTGCAACGCATACTTCAAACACCTTGAGAGCAAGAGTGATACACCCCATGAGTCGAGTGAGGATGTTTCGATTTCTAACAACTTAACCTCTACTCCTCTTGTGTTGTCTTCCTCTTTGCTAGGTTGCTCGGACATCGACGACGCCATTGCCATGGAGATGAAGGACTCCACTATATGTGAGATGAGCGACTCCACTATATGTGAGATGAGTGACTCCACTATATGTGAGCTTGATGAGTGCCTCCACTTCGAGAGCATGAGTGATACACCGAGTGAGATGAGAGTGGTAGTTGATAGGTCATGTGAGGCCATTTTGAATTCTAACATCTTACCCTCTACCTCTAGTGTGTTTCCTTGTGTCTCACTAGGTGCCATGGATGACGAGACGTCGATCATGGAGAAGATGTACATGGTGCATGAAGATGATGATATCACACCATGCTTTCTTGAAGATGAACATGGAGGCCACATCGAGCCTACCACTCCCACAACACCTACCTCATATGAGCGGAACTACAAAGGTACATATATGGGTGTTGATGATGCCATGATCCCACTAGTGGACATGAAGATTGATGAGTGCATGCATGATCTTGATGATACAAATGCTATGTCATATGCTTCTTTCATTTTCCCATGTGATGCTTTGCTTGATACCAACATTGTTGATCATGTGGACTTGATTGCTTGTGATAACATGACCATGCCATGCTATGAGTGTTTCGATTTCTATCCTATTGCTTGCAATATGTCGAACAATTTCTCTTTCCCATGTATTGCTTGCAATGTTGATAATGATGCTTGTGTTGTGACAACCTTGCCGAACAATTGCTCTTTCCCTAGGTTTGTCGACAACAATGATCAAACTTTGAACATGTTTTGCTCACAATGCTTGCAATATTCTCCCATTAATGCATCCAAAATATTGAACACTTGCTCTTTCAAATGCTTGGTTTGCAATTATGTTAATGTGCTTGTTAGTGAGATTTCCCCCATAGCTCTCTCAAATTTTGGAGACTTTGCATATATCCATGTTGAGCATGTTCCCATGTTTACCCCGCATATTCACCATATCCATTATGATGCATTTCTTAACGCTAATGGTGATGTGCAAAAGAAATGGACCATCATGATGGATGATGTGTTCATATACCATGCACACACGTTGTTCTTGTTGTCTAACATGTGTGTAGGTACCCAAACTCCAATGTCAACCTCGATTGAGCACGAGTTGACAAAAAGAGCTCTTGAGAGCATGATACAAGTGAGCTCCAATAAATGGTTTCGCCCGCACACTTCGACTACACAAGATCTCTCAATGAGAGCACACCGACATCTTGCTAAGGTGACCTCCTTCTACTTGCGCTATCTTGCTAAATCCAATGAACCTTGGCTACGCTTTGATTGCTCCTTTGCTTTTCTTGTGCTATTGATAGGGCTCTTGACAAGTGAAGGAACATTCAAGCGTTGGTGTCATCTACCTCCTCTACACATTCACGAAGACTCATCGTCGAGGTCGACTCTTTTTCAAGTGGGGGGAGATGATGTAGCCCGACCTACGGTCTTCGCTTCATCATGTGCGTCAACGTCAAGAACCACACTCAAGGCCGAGGTCACGGAGGCATGGAAGAGAAGAAGGAAGAATAGCGTCTGAGGTTGCCTAGGAGAGAAGACGTCGACCACAAGTCAATTCGGGCCAAGGCCCATGTACCCCTTTGTTTCCCTAAACTACCCCTCCTTAGTGGCTGCCTATATATAGGCTCCCACCTCCCCCTTCATTAGGGAAGAGTTGATGAACTAGAACTAGGCTCATGCCTCCACCATCCCTCTGGGATTAGGGAAACCCCCTCCTTAGATTACCATAATCTATTGTACAAGGCACTCCTTATATGATTAGTCTCTCACACTTGTGATTCTACCACCGGTCTCTCACTCGTGTGATTCCACCGATCTTATACCGATCTTCCTCTCGGGGATTCTACCGCGTGTCTTTCTCTTGAGAGATTCTATCGGGATAGTGGTTCGGGCTATCGGGAGTAAACCGGAATTGTATCGGGTTGGTGTGTGTTTGCGTGTGTTCATCGTGTTCATCGCCGTGTTCTTCGTGTTCTTCCTCTCCCCCGCCTTTCCCTCGGTCAATTCGTGAGATCGGGCAACCCACGTGGCCTTAGGCCGCATCATGACGTTGCCCTTGTCACTCAACCATTGGATATGGTAAGGGTGAGGATGCTTGCGGAGAGTGAGGTTGAGCTTCTCACACAACTCGGTGCTCGCAAGGTTATGGCAACTTCCACCATCTATGATGACCTTGATCGACTTGCCACCAATTCCGGCATGGGTTTGGAAGATGTTGCACCGTTGTTCTTCCATAGCATGAGGTTGTGTGGTTAGCACCCTTGTGACCACAAGTGAGGGACTTGGGTCATGCTCACATAAGAGAGGATCTTCTCCACATTCTTGCTCATAAGCTTCTTCACTTTCCACGGCGGCTTGCACAAGGGCCTCGTATTCTTCTTCATCTAGTGTCTCGATGTCACCATTCTCCATAGTGATCATAACCTTGGTGTTCTTGCACTCAAACGATTTGTGACCTTGGGTGCCACACTTGAAGCAAGTGACACTAGAGGGTCCCGTGGATGCCTTAGAGGAGGCGGTGGAGGAGACCGTTTGCTTCATGCGACTTTGGATAGTCGGTTTCTTGCATGTTGTAGAGGATGCGTCGGCCTTGGCACTTGTAGCATGAGGAGTTGATGTAGTAGGAGGAGTCGATGTAGCGAGCTTGGAGGAGAAATAGGTATTGGCCTTGGAGTACTTGATGTCCTCAATCACTTGGCGCTCGGCCTTCGATGCTTGGTGGACCAACTCAACCATGTTGGAGTAGGGTTGGAACTCGACGATCCTCTTGATGGGGTAAGTAAGGCCATTGAAGAAGCGGGCAATGGTTTGTTCCTCGGATTCTTGGATGTTGGCTCGCATCATAGTGAGCTCCATCTCCTTGTAGAACTCCTCAACGGTCTTGGTGCCTTGCTTCAACTTTTGGAGCTTGTTGAAGAGGTCGGTCATGTAGTGCGCGGGGACAAAGCGAGCATGCATCTCTTTCTTCATGTCTTCCCAAGTGTCAATAGGAGGTTCACCCTTTTCTTCTCGAAGAGTGAGGACTTGCTCCCACCAAGTGTTGGCGTAGTCCTCGAACTCAAGAGACGCCATAGCCACCTTCTTGGCACCGGAGTAGTTGTGGATGCGGAATATCTTGTCAACCTTGAGTGCCCATGAGAGGTACGCCTCGGCATCTTCTTCTCCCTTGAACTTTGGCATGGTGAACTTGAGTCTTCCAAACATGTTCTCTTCATCCTCCAAGGTTCTTCGACGAGGAGGGGCGCCGTCATCTCTTGCGGCTAGAGGGGGAATAGGAGGTCTTCTACGGCCAACCATAGCATTGGGTTGGCGTTGGAGGTGCACACTTGCTTCGCTTGCTTCACGGTGAGGATGTGGTTGAAGATCTTGTCGTGGTTGTTGACGATGCTCAAGGTTGGGTCTCTCATCTTGATCATGGTGTTGCTCTCCTCGTCCACGTTGGTCATGGCGAGGGTGGCGGCGGAGATCTCGCCGAGGTTGATCTTGAGGACCTTGGTCTTGGGGATGGCCATCACGCCCATGGTGGGCATGGCGATCCGCTTGGTGACGATCTTGTTGAAGGACTTGGTCTTGTGGAGGACGCTCATGTGGGCGAGCATGGCGATGGATTTCTCCGCGCCTAGAGTTGGAGCGGGAGTCTTCATGACGAGCTTGTGGGCGATGAGGTCGATGATGGTCTTCATGCCTTGAGGACGAGCTTGAGGACGAAAGGCCACCATGAGAATAGTAGTCTTGTGGCGAGCTTGATGAAGAGGAAGTAGAGCGGTGTCGACGATGACGACCCAAGTTGGTGATGGCGCGCTCGAGGCTATCCATGCGCCGCTCCATGTTGGCATCATTGGCCGCCATTTGGCCATTCAAGTTGTCCGTAGCTTCACGAAGCAGAGCCAAGTCTTGGTTCACGGCGGAGAAGTTGTGAGCCACCTCATCGTATTGCTCATCGATGCGCGTCTCGAAGAGGGTGAGTTGCTCCTTGAACTCTTGTCGTTGCGTCCATAGGTTGTGTTGAGTAGCCAACCTCTCGGTGTTGCGGAGGATCTCTTCATCCCTATTGGTATCTCCGTTCCTATCCATGATGGAAAGACAAGAACTATGTTGTGTATGTTAGTGGAAGGAGACTACCTCGCACTCTTACCAAGGTAAGATAGTATTGAGGCAATCCACCAAGCCGAAAGCAAGATCAAGTGTATCAGGAACACATGCAAAACCACACGCAAAAGTAGCAAATATGGTGTTAGGCGAGTGTTGTGGAAAACCAAATGACAAATCCAAGATCGAGTATGTTGTTAAAAGTGGGTGAGGTCCAAAAATCCAAATGTCAATGTGAAGATCACTATAAACACGGAAAAAGTTGTGGAACACACACACGAGATAAGCGGGGTTAGTGCAACCAAAAGTGAGCGGAAAAGTGTATGTATAAGTGCTCGGTGTCACACTAACACAATGAGAGCCAAAGCTTTGGTTGCAAAGGAAGAGACAACAAGATTCACACGCGGCCTCTCTTCTCCTATCTCTCTTTGCTTAAAAGCTTTTTCTCTTTTGTATATGGTGGCACTTGCACTCGTTTGTATCTTTGGTGGCACGTGGACACTTTTGTATGTATGGGCGTATGGATGTATGGATGTATGGATGTATGGTGCTACTCGCACTCTTTTTGTGTTTTTGGGGCTTTTTCACGCACTATGTTAGCGTTAGCCTCGCTTTTGCTATCTTGCCACACGAGTGTTTGCTTGGGTGCCTTACTCAACGCGACACACACACCTCACAATGCGGGGCCACGTGCAATGTCTCGCAACACTAGACAAGCAATGCTCGATGGGATAGATCGCAAAAGGAAAAGGGGTTACAAGGTGAAAACTGCAAGTTATACCTGCGATGGTGGTGGTGGTGGTGGTGGTGGTGGTGGTGGAGATCGCCGGAAAACGAGGTCGAAGGGGGGCGCGAAGATGCGCCCGGTCTGGGGCCCGGTTGGACCGGATCCTGGACCGGCCTGTCCGGTTGCCGCCCGGTCGACCGGGTTCTGTGCTGGGTCGTCCGGTCTGTGGCCCGGTTGACCGGGTTCGAAACCGGGTTTCACGATTTGGAGCTTTCTCTCTCCTGTTCTTCCCCAAACCAAAACCAAATCGACCAAAACGAAGGGAAACGATGGAATCGGAGGCTCAAAGTTGGGGAAATAGTAGATCAAGCACAACAACACCAGATCCACGGACCAAAACCACTCAAAACGCAACCAAATCACAGATCGGTCAAGAGGCAATTTGGGGCTATTTTTGGGGATTTTTTGGAAAATTTTCTAGGATCGAAATCGAGTGGGTGGAAGGTCAAATCCGCGGTAACCAAGAGCTGCTGATACCATATGATGAGGTCTGTGGCCCGATCTCGCGGATTGACTTCGAAACCAAGGGGGAAGATGGAAGAACGCGAGGAACACGAAGAACACGATGAACACGAGGAACTCCGAGACTCACGCACGCACACCAACCCGATACACCCGATGCTTACCTCCGTGGCTCGATGGACCACGCCAATAGAATCTCCGAGGAAGAGGCCGTGGCAGAATTCCCGGAGAGAGATTGGGGTTGGAGAGGAAGAGCTTGGTGAGGGAGAGAGAGTAACTTGTACTAGAATCTCACTCAACAAGATCAAAGTCAACAACCAAGGTGCCTTGATTACGGAGGGATGATACCCAAGGGAGACTAAGCTCAAAGGTAGGTTTGAGTTCAAAACAAGTCTAAAGAGGTAAAGGGGCGTCTGGGGTGCTTATATAGTCTTACAAGGCGTCACGGGCCGAAAAGGTACAAGTGAAACAAGTTCGGGCCGATTTGGCGACTTAAGTCGTGCAGGCCGGTCAGGATGCCGGTCCAGACCGGGCCTGGGACCGGGCAGGCCGGTCCAGACCGGGCCTGGGACCAGGCGGCAACCGGACGAGGTTCCGGGGCCCCTGGATAGCGCCCGGATGGCACAAGCGGGAAATCCGGTTTGGACCGGGTTGCCCGGTCAGGAGGCCGGTCAGACCGGGTTCTGGACCGGGTGGCCCGGTCAGGAGGCCGGTCAGACCGGGTTCTGGACCGGCCGGCCAACTTCTCTTCGTTGTGCTCTTCGGGCGACTTCCGGTCCAGCTCCATGTCCATCTTCGCGTCCAGCTGCTCCTCTCCTCCTCTTGACCATGGTGTGTCCTCCTCTTCGTGCTCTTGATGCTCCTCGTACCTAATGACACATAACACGTCGGTATGAGGTAGCAATCCATCCAAAGGGGTACCAAGATCAAGGGTGGTGAGGAGCGAGTTCACCTCATCATGTAGAGTTTTGACTCGGGCTCGTGTCATCGGTCCACTTGGGGGACTTGTTGGTCTTGGTGTAGCGATGTCGGTGACCGGGGCTACATCAATCTCGCTACGCCAGGCATGCAGGATTTCGACCCAAACAACCAAACGCGTCCAATATGTTTTGTTTGAGGCTAGGATTTGTATACCGTTTTTGCCTCGATGATGTTTAGCTGTCTGTCATATTTGTGTCACGTTCTAGATCACCACCTAAGGCTGTTCCCGATGCTCCCTATGTTTTTTCTGTAATGCATATGAAATGTTATGTTTTTTTTTTGCGAAACACTATATGATGTAGACCCTCACAAATAGAACATACACTTACTCAGGTGAATGTACATACGAATATCCTACCCTATGAGCAATTTCGAGTGATTGAGTTCAGAAAAACTAACCCGGCGAGTTTTGAGGTTGACGAAATCACCATAGACATATCACTATCAATATAAATGTTACATCTCACTTGAGAATATTCCACCTTGTACAAGACATCAAAGTGTTAAACTTGGGGGTTTGATCCCTGGTGGGCTCGGGTGTCACTACTCTCCTGATCATCTAACCCATATTGATTCTGTGTTATGTCTAATTAGATATTCAGCGGTAATAATATTGAACACATACATATTGTTATGTGCGCTTAGTATAATAATATTTACTGTGAGCTTAGTTCTCAGCCAAATGATGATATCATCGAATTTTAGTCGTTGCTCATGTTGCAACTTACTATTAGCACGGAATATGAAGCAACTCTTGCAGTTCGGAGGTATTTTTTTAGTTGCAACCACATATGCAACTAAAAAAATCACAGCCGCGGTCAACTTAAAGCTCAAGTGCTTAAATTATAATACAAATCTGATAGCTTAGGACTCGACTGAGAACAAAGTTAGTTCTCAGCTAGTTAGTTCTTAGCTAACAAAGAACTAGCAAAACCGGCAAAAAAAAAAAGATGAGACAAAAATAAATTCTCCTAGATACAACACAAGATACAAAGTTAAGAGAGTTGTATCTAACAGAAATTCATTAATACGTGTACAAAATAAAACATCAGATCTTTTTGTACTGTTCTAATTGTTTTTCATAACTTAAAAGAGGTGAATATCAGAGCGACACTTTAGTGACACGCATGTTTATATTGTTTTCATACTCTCATATAAAAACATCTTACGTTGTACTCCATCCCATGCATATTAATTGTATATCTATAACTAAAATTAAAATGTGTCTAGATCAAGAAATTAAGCGATCGAATTGCTGCTTAATTGAATTTAAAACTGACACAAAATGGACAAGATTAACAACACATTAATCATATGGTAGGTCGCTGTCTGCCACGGCTGTATTTTATTCCGCTGATGGCATGCAGACAAGCGTCAACGTAGACATGCCATGTGCCACCTCATCTCTGCTTAAACATTACTTTGTGATCGTAGCGGCAGTGACAGGAAGCATGAATTGCTAGCCGCACTTGGTTACGTTGCGGTTTCCACTCTGACGTCTTTGCATTGCAGAAATTAGAGAACATGGTAATAGGAAACATATATAGACTGAGATGGCATGTGCGATCAGTTTCTAATACTCCCTCTGTTTCTACCGTGCCTATAGATTTTTGGCATTTGTTTCAGAATATAAGGTTATAGCTTAGCTTTTTTTCAATTACCCCTTTCCAGTTCAGCTCCCAAATCGTTCAGTTCTCAAATTTGTTATGGTAAGTTAGGAAGATATGGATTTCCCAAAATTTACGTTGATCTCAAATCGTTCAGCTAGGGGTCTTGTGTAAAAAATACTCTTGCGCTAATTTCCGTGCCAAAAAACTATAGGCACTATAGAATGAAACAGATGGAGTATTATTTTATTCAAAGGATTTTAAAAGGAAATTTAGATGATTGGAATTATTATAGATTTTTTTCCTTCTGTTTGGGTTGTTTGCTTTGTAGAATTGAAGGAGTTTTTCTTAGTAACATTTTATACGTATTCTTCATTGATGCAAATATTTGGGATTTGGAAATATGTACGTATTTTTCCTAGGGTGCACAATAGATTTGGTGAAAATTTGAAAATGTGGGAGTATTAGCCATATAATCAGTATGGTTATTAAATTATGTGGATATTATAGCATTGGTGCACTAGCAAAATCAACCAAAAACCCAAACTGATAGAAAATATCTAGACAATACATCTATATTCAACACTCCTCCTCACATTTAGGCTATTTTAGTGTTTAGCGTGAGTTCGATGTAGATCACAATTTTTTTTTAATATTATGTAAGCAGGTTCTTAGACTTAAGAGCTACGTAAATATACTCATATTCAACACATATATGGAGATGGTGCCTAAATGGATGTTCTCATGTTAAGATAATTATTTGCATGTCTCATAGACATATCTACGCTTGTTGTTGTTTCGTGCCACAATGTTTATGCGAAATGATGCTAGTGAACCTATAAACCCCACGGAAATTCAATTCGGTTCCCAGGTGCATATGCTCCCTATACCAAAAAAATGATATTTTGAGTTGTCGAAATTTTTTGATAAAAATTTCTACATGTACAACTCCATAATATATGTGTATTCGTCAAGTTTCACGAAAAATTAATATTTTTTGTAGTCTATGTAAAAAGAGAAAATTTATCTTGTAAAAAACATTATTTTTAGCACTGAGTTTTGTCTTTTTTACACATGTCACATGCCAAGTCTATTTTTTATGAAACAACTTTGTGAGTGTGTAGCACGTGAAGATGTACGTGCGAATTTTTTGTTTCAATTTTTTGAAATTCAAAATATATGTAAGATGAATTTCAAAATAGAGGGAGCATATACACCCATGTTCCAAAACACCACTCCCTAAACCCCACCCCTATTTTAAACATAAAAAAACACAAACAACAAACTTTATATATTTTGTACTAGTTGATCTAAGATGCTGGGAACACAAGACTAATATCTAGCATTTATTTCAGGTTTGCTAGATGCTTCGAGAACTATCGCCTATTACATCTCTTGGATTGATAACCTTAGGTCACTCACTTGAGGGAAAAAAATCATGCCATATCTATAAACAAGCACATAGGTTATGTATAAGCAGGAATATCTAGAAGAAGGTGAACTTGTGGACATCTACAATATATATGTGACTCAAAAGAGGTTAGCAGATCTTGTCTTTTTTGGATAAAGGTTTTTTTAATGAAATCAATAGTTCGCATCAAAGCGATACAACCAAATGAGTTATACCTAGCCTATGCATAACAAAGATGTACACAAACCACAAACAAAACAAAAAATGTTTAACATAGACGGTTTCACATGCGACATAAATGATAAAACAGCCTAACGCAACAAATGACTGATACGCAGATTATGATGACATCCATGTTGGTGAAAAACTTCTTGGCTGCTCGCACTGTTTGATAACATGTCACCATGAAGATTTCCTTAGAGCATCTCTAGCAGATGCCACATCCGTTCGAAACGTGGAAAATATCCGCTAGTATGCTAGATGTAGTTGGCTTGTATAAGCACCTCATGTGCTCGAATCCTGGTTCCCACACCATTTTTCCCAATTTTCTTTGTACTTTTTATTTATTTTGACTACCTATTTAGAAAGTTCTAGGCCCGCCCATGGGTACCGGGCCAAAATAAATGTTCCGAATAGATACGGCAAATATGCGTGAGCCCAATTTTCTTTTTATAGCAAACCCCCATCACTTCGTCAAATGTTGCATATACGTGGATTTTGGACCGAGCTATTCAGTTCGCGGCATTGTTGGCGTGAGGGAAATTCTAGGCACTTGGTTTCCTTGCGTGGCCAAAGCTGACCAATTTCCGGCGAATCTCCTGCAAAAGGAGTACAATGGGACCGCGTGGGAGCATGGGACGCTGGAGCCCCTCGTGATCGAGCTCGGGGCCGAGCCGGGTGACCTCTGCTCGGGGCGGAGCGACGGACAGACATGCAGTGGGCACGCAGCAGGTGCTCGAGGTGGCGGGCATGCCGGAGCAGCGGGCACGGAGCAGCAGGCGGGCGGCCGGTGCGGGAGGGGGCTGGTGTGTGGCCGGCTCGCATTTGGGGATGAAAGGATTGGAAAAAAAGAAATGATTTTTTTTACGTTCTTTACGGTATTTGTTTTGCCAAAGTACATGCGGTTAGCTGCATCTGTGTTTTATAGTCCTGCTATCTGTTAGAGATGCTCATAGCGGCTCCGATAGCGACTTAGGGCAGGGAGCGAAAATGAGCTCACACCGGCGTGCCCCAAACGGCGCCGGCGTTTTTTCGAGCCTAATAAAAGCGCCAGCAACCCCGTGTCGGCCTCTTGGCTATGTGCGCAAATTGGGCGCGCCGGCGCCTCGCGATGCGGAAAATTTTAGCCGTGGGAGCCGCCTGTCAGCCACAAATCCCCAAATTATACATCTTCTCCACCAAAACCCCATCCCCTCCGTCGTTCATGTCTCCCGCCCGCCGCTCCATCTCTCATCCAGCCTCCGACCCGGAAAACCCTCGCCGTCGCCATGGTGCCGAACTGAAAGGCTTCGGCGAAGGCGCCGACGAAGGCACCGCCGAAGCCGCACCGTCGCGCCGAAGGAGAAGCCGGCGAACATGTCGCAGGAGGAGTGGGACAAGGAGATGGAACGCCGCTCCTTTATAACAGCCGACCACAGAAGGCGTCGCATCGCTGCTATCGACGCAGCGAAAGCGGCGTCCACTGCGGAAGCGTGCCTCAGCTTGGGCGGTGGCCTCAGCAACATCTCGAGCTCACCGTCATCACCGGGGTACTACGCGGGGTGCAACGCGGATGGGCCGTCGATCTCGCAGATGCGGCTGTCGCAGATGGACGGCCGCACCCGCTACTCCCCCGAGTACGCGGACATCGACATGACCTTCGACCCCAACGCGTCATTCTCGCCGGATTCAGCGGAGAGGGGTAGTGGCGCCATTCTCTTCCCCGTCGACCTGAACGCGTCGCCTAATCTGCGCCGCTTCGATGACCACGTGACAGACGGCACCATCCTTCCCCGCGACCTCTTCCCCGACGAGGGCAGGAGCACCCACCAGGTGTTCGGCAGCGCATCCGGCGTGTCCATGGGCGAGGACGAGGTGCGTTTCCGTACTTTTTTATGTGTTATGTGCATCGTAGACACCGGCGGCGACTGAAAGTAGGTAACTTGTTGCGTAGATTGCCACCGGGGATGAGATCCTCAGCGGCTTCATACGCGGCCATGCCTACGAACCCCCCGTCAACGAGTATGAAGAAGAGGCCGAGGAGGACGAAGGTGAGGAAGAGGTCCAGGAGGAGCTGATCGACACCGACACTAGCGTGACCACGACGACGACGCGCAGGCGTTCCGGCGGCACTCATGGTCCGAGGTGGCAGTCTTTGGAGGATTGATGCGTGTGGTTGACACGTCCGTTGGGAACCCCAAGAGGAAGGTGTGATGCGCACAGCGGCAAGTTTCCCTCAGTAAGAAACAAAGGTTTAATCAAACCAGTAGGAGTCAAGAAGCACGTTGAAGGTTGATGACGGCGGGATGTAGTGCGGCACAACACCAGAGATTCCGGCGCCAACGTGGAACCTGCACAACACAACCAAAGTACTTTGCCCCAACGAAACAGTGAGGTTGTCAATCTCACCGGCTTGCTGTAACAAAGGATTAACCGTATTGTGTGGAAGATGATTGTTTGCAGAAAACAGTAAAACAGTATTGCAGTAGATTGTATTTCAGTATAGAGAATTGGACCGGGGTCCACAGTTCACTAGAGGTGTCTCTCCCATAAGATAAACAGCATGTTGGGTGAACAAATTACAGTTGGGCAATTGACAAATAAAGAGGGCATGACCATGCACATACATATTATGATGAGTATTGTGAGATTTAATTGGGCATTACGACAAAGTACATAGACCGCTATCCAGCATGCATCTATGCCTAAAAAGTCCACCTTCAGGTTATCATCCGAACCCCCTCCAGTATTAAGTTGCTAACAACAGACAATTGCATTAAGTATTACGCGTAATGTAATCAGTGACTACATCCTTGAACATAGCACCAATGTTTTATCCCTAGTGGCAACAGCACATCCATAACCTTAGAGGTTCTTGTCACCCCTCCAGATTCACGGAGACATGAACCCACTATCGAGCATAAATACTCCCTCTTGGAGTTACTAGCATCAACTTGGCCAGAGCATCTACTAATAACGAAGAGCATGCAAGATCATAAACAACACATAGACATAACTTTGATAATCAACATAACAAGTATTCTCTATTCATCGGATCCCAACAAACGCAACATATAGAATTACAGATAGATGATCTTGATCATGTTAGGCAGCTCACAAGACCCGACAATTAAGCACAATGGGGAGAAGACAACCATCTAGCTACTGCTATGGACCCATAGTCCAGGGGTAGACTACTCACACATCACTCCGGAGGCGACCATGGCGGTGCAGAGTCCTCCGGGAGATGAATCCCCTCTCCGGCAGGGTGCCGGAGGCGATCTCCTGAATCCCCCGAGATGGGATTGGCGGCGGCGGCGTCTCAGTAAGGTTTTCCGTATCGTGGCTCTCGGTACTGGGGGTTTCGCGACGGAGGCTTTAAGTAGGCGGAAGGGCAGGTCAGGGGGCCACACGAGGGCCCCACACCACAGGTCGGCGCGGCCAAGGGGCAGGCCGCGCCGCCCTAGGGTTTGGGCGCCTCGTGGCCCCACTTCGTCTCCTCTTCGGTCTTCTGGAAGCTTCGTGGCAAAATAGGACCCTGGGCGTTGATTTCGTCCAATTCCGAGAATATTTCGTTACTAGGATTTCTGAAACCAAAAACAGCAGAAACAAAGAATCGGCACTTCGGCATCTTGTTAATAGGTTAGTTCCAGAAAATGCACGAATATGACATAAAGTGTGCATAAAACATGTAGATAACATCAATAATGTGGCATGGAACACAAGAAATTATCGATACGTCGGAGACGTATCAGCATCCCTGCTTAGTTCTGCTCGTCCGAGCAGGTAAAACGATAACAAAGATAATTTCTGGAGTGACATGCCATCATAACCTTGATCATACTATTTGTAAAGCATATGTAGTGAATGCAGCGATCAAAACAATGTATATGACATGAGTAAACAAGTGAATCATAAAGCAAAGACTTTTCATGAATAGTACTTCAAGACAAGCATCAATAAGTCTTGCATAAGAGTTAACTCATAAAGCAATAATTCAAAGTAAAAGCATTGAAGCAACACAAAGGAAGATTAAGTTTCAGCGGTTGCTTTCAACTTGTAACATGTATATCTCATGGATATTGTCAACATAGAGTAATATAATAAGTGCAATATGCAAGTATGTAGGAATCAATGCACAGTTCACACAAGTGTTTGCTTCTTGAGGTGGAGAGAAATAGGTGAACTGACTCAACAATGAAAGTAAAAGAATGGTCCTCCATAGAGGAAAAGCATCGATTGCTATATTTGTGCTAGAGCTTTGATTTTGAAAACATGAAACAATTTTGTCAATGGTAGTAATAAAGCATATGTATCATGTAAATTATATCTTACAAGTTGCAAGCCTCATGCATAGTATACTAATAGTGCCCGCACCTTGTCCTAATTAGCTTGGACTACCGGATCATCGCAATGCACATGTTTTAACCAAGTGTCACAAAGGGGTACCTCTATGCCGCCTGTACAAAGGTCTAAGGAGAAAGCTCGCATTGGATTTCTCGCTATTGATTATTCTCAACTTAGACATCCATACCGGGACAACATAGACAACAGATAATGGACTCCTCTTTTATGCATAAGCATGTAACAACAATTAATAATTTTCTCATATGAGATTGAGGATATATGTCCAAAACTGAAACTTCCACCATGGATCATGGCTTTAGTTAGCGGCCCAATGTTCTTCTCTAACAATATGCATGCTTAACCATAAGGTGGTAGATCTCCCTTACTTCAGACAAGACGAACATGCATAGCAACTCACATGAAATTCAACAAAGAGTAGTTGATGGCGTCCCCAGTGAACATGGTTATCGCACAACGAGCAACTTAATAAGAGATAAAGTGCATAAGTACATATTCAATACCACAATAGTTTTTAAGCTATTTGTCCCATGAGCTATATATTGTAAAGGCGAATGATGGAATTTTAAAGGTAGCACTCAAGCAATTTACTTTGGAATGGCGGAGAAATACCATGTAGTAGGTAGGTATGGTGGACACAAATGGCATAGTGGTTGGCTCAAGGATTTTGGATGCATGAGAAGTAATCCCTCTCGATACAAGGTTTAGGCTAGCAAGGTTATTTGAAACAAACACAAGGATGAACCGGTGCAGCAAAACTCACATAAAAGACATATTGTAAACATTATAAGACTCTGCACCGTCTTCCTTGTTGTTCAAACTCAATACTAGAAATTATCTAGACCTTAGAGAGACCAAATATGCAAACCAAATTTAAGCATGCTCTATGTATTTCTTCATTAATGGGTGCAAAGTATATGATGCAAGAGCTTAAACATGAGCACAACAATTGCCAAGTATCACATTATCCAAGATATTTTAGCAATTTACTACATGTATCATTTTCCAATTCCAACCATATAACAATTTAACGAAGAAGAAACTTCGCCATGAATACTATGAGTAGAAACTAAGGACATACTTGTCCATATGCTACAGCGGAGCGTGTCTCTCTCCCATAAAGTGAATGCTCGGATCCATTTTATTCAAACAAAACAAAAACAAAAACAAACCGACGCTCCAAGAAAAGCACATAAGATGTGATGGAATAAAAATATAGTTTCAGGGGAGGAACCTGATAATGTTGTCGATGAAGAAGGGGATGCCTTGGGCATCCCCAAGCTTAGACGCTTGAGTCTTCTTAGAATATGAAGGGGTGAACCACCGGGGCATCCCCAAGCTTAGAGCTTTCACTCTCCTTGATCATGTTGCATCATACTCCTCTCTTGATCCTTGAAAACTTCCTCCACACCAAACTTAGAACAACTCATTAGAGGGTTAGTGGACAATAAAAATTAACATGTTCAGAGGTGACACAATCATTCTTAACACTTCTGGACATTGCATAAAGCTACTGGACATTAATGGAACAAAGAAATTCATCCAACATAGCAAAAGAGGCAATGCGAAATAAAAGGCAGAATCTGTCAAAACAGAACAGTTCGTATTGACGAATTTTATCGAGGCACCAGACTTGCTCAAATGAAAATGCTCAAATTGAATGAAAGTTGCGTACATATCTGAGGATCACTCACGTAAATTGGCATAATTTTCTGAGTTACCTACAGAGAAAACAGCCCAGATTCGTGACAGCAAAGAAATCTGTTTCTGCGCAGTAATCCAAATCTAGTATGAACTTTTCTATCAACGACTTTACTTGGCACAATAAAACACTAAACTAAGATAAGGAGAGGTTGCTACAGTAGTAAACAACTTCCAAGACACAAAATAAAAACAAAGTACTGTAGTAAAAACCATGGGTTGTCTCCCATAAGCGCTTTTCTTTAACGCCTTTCAGCTAGGCGCAGAAAGTGTGTATCAAGTATTATCAAGAGACGAAGTGTCAACATCATAATTTGTTCTAATAATAGAATCAAAAGGTAACTTCATTCTCTTTCTAGGGAAGTGTTCCATACCTTTCTTGAGAGGAAATTGATATTTAATATTACCTTCCTTCATATCAATGATAGCACCAACGGTTCGAAGAAAAGGTCTTCCCAATATAATGGGACAAGATGCATTGCATTCAATATCCAAGACAACAAAATCAACGGGTACAAGGTTATTGTTAACGGTAATGCGAACATTATCAACTTTCCCCAAAGGTTTCTTTGTAGAATGATCAGCAAGATTAACATCCAAATAACAATTTTTCAGCGGTGGCAAGTCAAGCATATTATAAATTTTCTTAGGCATAACGGAAATACTTGCACCAAGATCACATAAGGCATTACAATCAAAATCATTAACCTTCATCTTAATGATGGGCTCCCAACCATCCTCTAGCTTTCTAGGAATAGAGGCTTCGCGTTCTAGTTTCTCTTCTCTAGCTTTTATGAGAGCATTTGTAATATGTTTTGTGAAAGCCAAATTTATAGCACTAGCATTAGGACTTTTAGCAAGTTTTTGCAAGAACTTTATAACTTCAGAGATGTGGCAATCATCAAAATTCAAACCATTATAATCTAAAGCAATGGGATCATCATCCCCAATGTTGGAAAAAATTTCAGCAGTTTTATCACAAGCAATTTCAGCAGTTTTAGCAGTTTCAGGCAGTTTCTCGCGCTTTGCATTAGAAGTGGAAACATTGCTAACACCAATTCTTTTATTATTAATAGTAGGAGGTGCAGCAACATGTGTAGCATTAGCATTACTAGTCGTGGTAATAGTCCAAACTTTAGCTATATTATCTTCTTTAGCTAGTTTTTCATTTTCTTCTCTATCCCACCTAGCACGCAGTTCAGCCATTAATCTTATATTCTCATTAATTCTAACTTGGATGGCATTTGCTGTAGTAACAATTTTATTTTCAATATCCCTATTAGGCATAACTTTCGATTTCAAAAGATCTACATCAGCAGCAAGACTATCGACTTTAGAAGCAAGTATATCAATTTTCCCAAGCTTTTCTTCAACAGATTTGTTAAAAGCAGTTTGTGTACTAATAAATTCTTTAAGCATGGCTTCAAGTCCAGGGGGTGAATTCCTATTATTGTTGTAAGAATTCCCATAAGAATTACCATAGCTGTTGCCATTATTATAAGGATATGGCCTATAGTTGTTACTAGAATTGTTCCGGTAAGCATTGTTGTTGAAATTATTATTTTTAATGAAGTTTACATCAACATGTTCTTCTTGGGCAACCAATGAAGCTAACGGAACATTATTAGGATCAACATTAGTCCTATCATTCACAAGCATAGATATAATAGCATCAATCTTATCACTCAAGGAAGAGGTTTCTTCGACAGAATTTACCTTCTTACCTTGTGGAGCTCTTTCCGTGTGCCATTCTGAGTAATTGATCATCATATTATCAAGAAGCTTTGTTGCTTCACCAAGAGTGATGGACATAAAGGTACCTCCAGCAGCTGAATCCAATAAATTCCGCGAAGAAAAATTTAGTCCTGCATAGAAGGTTTGGATGATCATCCAAGTAGTCAGTCCATGGGTTGGGCAATTTTTAACCAAAGATTTCATTCTTTCCCATGCTTGTGCAACATGCTCAGTATCTAATTGTTTAAAATTCATTATGCTACTCCTCAAAGATATAATTTTAGCAGGGGGATAATATCTACCAATAAAAGCATCCTTGCATTTAGTCCATGAATCAATACTATTCTTAGGCAGAGATAGCAACCAATCTTTAGCTCTTCCTCTTAATGAGAAAGGGAACAATTTTAATTTTATAATGTCACCATCTACATCTTTATATTTTTGCATTTCACATAGTTCAACAAAATTATTAAGATGGGCAGCAGCATCATCAGAACTAACACCAGAAAATTGTTCTCGCATAACAAGATTTAGTAAAGCAGGTTTAATTTCAAAGAATTCTGCTGTAGTAGCAGGTGGAGCAATAGGTGTGCATAAGAAATCATTATTATTTGTGGTTGTGAAGTCACACAACTTAGTATTTTCAGGGGTGGCCATTTTAGCAGTAGTGAATAAAGCAAACTAGATAAAGTAAATGCAAGTAACTAATTTTTTTTGTGTTTTTGATATAGCAAACAAGATAGCAATTAAAGTAAAACTAGCAACTAATTTTTTTGTATTTTGATTTAGTGCAGCAAACAAAGTAGTAAATAAAACTAAGCAAGACAAAAACAAAGTAAAGAGATTGGGAAGTGGAGACTCCCCTTGCAGCGTGTCTTGATCTCCCCGGCAACGGCGCCAGAAATTTGCTTGATGCGTGTGGTTGACACGTCCGTTGGGAACCCCAAGAGGAAGGTGTGATGCGCACAGCGGCAAGTTTCCCTCAGTAAGAAACCAAGGTTTAATCGAACCAGTAGGAGTCAAGAAGCACGTTGAAGGTTGATGGCGGCGGGATGTAGTGCGGCGCAACACCAGAGATTCCGGCGCCAACGTGGAACCTGCACAACACAACCAAAGTACTTTGCCCCAACGAAACAGTGAGGTTGTCAATCTCACCGGCTTGTTGTAACAAAGGATTAACCGTATTGTGTGGAAGATGATTGTTTGCAGAAAACAGTAAAATAGTATTGCAGTAGATTGTATTTCAGTATAGAGAATTGGACCGGGGTCCACAGTTCACTAGAGGTGTCTCTCCCATAAGATAAACAGCATGTTGGGTGAACAAATTACAGTTGGGCAATTGACAAATAAAGAGGGCATGACCATGCACATACATATTATGATGAGTATTGTGAGATTTAATTGGGCATTACGACAAAGTACATAGACCGCTATCCAGCATGCATCTATGCCTAAAAAGTCCACCTTCAGGTTATCATCCGAACCCCCTCCAGTATTAAGTTGCTAACAACAGACAATTGCATTAAGTATTGCGCGTAATGTAATCAGTGACTACATCCTTGAACATAGCACCAATGTTTTATCCCTAGTGGCAACAGCACATCCATAACCTTAGAGGTTCTTGTCACCCCTCCAGATTCACGGAGACATGAACCCACTATCGAGCATAAATACTCCCTCTTGGAGTTACTAGCATCAACTTGGCCAGAGCATCTACTAATAACGGAGAGCATGCAAGATCATAAACAACACATAGACATAACTTTGATAATCAACATAACAAGTATTCTCTATTCATCGGATCCCAACAAACGCAACATATAGAATTACAGATAGATGATCTTGATCATGTTAGGCAGCTCACAAGACCCGACAATTAAGCACAATGGGGAGAAGACAACCATCTAGCTACTGCTATGTACCCATAGTCCAGGGGTAGACTACTCACACATCACTCCGGAGGCGACCATGGCGGCGTAGAGTCCTCCGGGAGATGAATCCCCTCTCCGGCAGGGTGCCGGAGGCGATCTCCTGAATCCCCCGAGATGGGATTGGCGGCGGCGGCGTCTCAGGAAGGTTTTCCGTATCGTGGCTCTCGATCGGGGGTTTCGCGACGGAGGCTTTAAGTAGGCGGAAGGGCAGGTCAGGGGCCACACGAGGGCCCCACACCACAGGTCGGCGCGGCCAAGGGGCAGGCCGCGCCGCCCTAGGGTTTGGGCGCCTCGTGGCCCCACTTCGTCTCCTCTTCGGTCTTCTGGAAGCTTCGTGGCAAAATAGGACCCTGGGCGTTGATTTCGTCCAATTCCGAGAATATTTCGTTACTAGGATTTCTGAAACCAAAAACAGCAGAAACAAAGAATCGGCACTTCGGCATCTTGTTAATAGGTTAGTTCCAGAAAATGCACGAATATGACATAAAGTGTGCATAAAACATGTAGATAACATCAATAATGTGGCATGGAACACAAGAAATTATCGATACGTCGGAGACGTATCAAGGATGAATGTCTCATCGAGGCGTGGAAGCAAGTAATATTTTGCCCCATTACCGGCGCCAACCAAACCGGAGCCAAGTACTACAAGTGCATCCTCGATTGCTTCAATGAGAAGAAGAACTATGGTGATTACGCCACCATCAACATGAACCGGAATGAGGGCGCCCTCTCCCACCGTTGGAACATGATCAAGGCGGCGTGTAGCAAGTTCCATGGCTACTATGAGAAGACTAAGAAGCGGCAGGAGAGCGGCAAGATGATGGTGGATTGGGTATGATCTACGCAATCTTGTTCCATATCTTGTTTATTATGATCCATCTTGTTCCATATCTTGATGATCCATCTTATTCCATATCTTATTTTGCATCATGTATTGTTAGATTCTCCAAGCCCTCGGGATGTACAAGTTCAAAAACGAGGACAAGGACTTCATCTTCATGCATTGCTTCAACAAGGTACAAGGTTGCAAGAATGGGATGACCTCCGCCACACTCTACACAAGGACGGGGTAGAAGGGCCGGTGGATCCTGCCGGCGTATCCATCGGGCGCCCTATTGGCAACAAGAAGGCCAAGGCCGAGAGGAACGCGGCGCCGGTATTGGCCGCCATGGACGGCTTCCTCGAGAAGATGATTACCTCATCCTCGGTGGAGAACAGCGGCGGATAGGGCCGTCGTCGTGTGGAAGGCAATCCTTGACAAGCAAGACATGAAGATCGAGTTTGAGAGGGGGAAGGTGGAGGCGACGAAGATGGTAGCTCACGCCGCTGCCATGAAGGCCACCAACGAAGCGACGCAGCTTTCGTTGGCCAAGATGTCTCAAGAATCCAAGATCTTGATGGCCGATATGGAGAAGATGGACCCGTTGGCGCGGGCGTGGCACGAGATGTACCGCGAGCGCATCGGCCAAGAGGTGCTGGCGGCGCGAGCTGCATCGGCGTCTCCCCTGGTACCCTCCACGTTCATGCCTCCGCCGGCACCCTCCTTGTTCATGCCTCCGCCGGCACCCTCCACGTTCATGTCTCTGCCGGCACCATCGACGTTCATGCCTCCCCCGGCGACCGTGTGGATCCTATTGCAGCGACGAAGCTGCCGCCGGGGCTCGCCGACGATGAGGAAGTCGTCGAGGTTGAGCCGCCCCTGACCCCGCTCATCTGATCAGCTGTCTTGGAAGCCGAAGTTCCTTTTTGCAGCCGAAAACGGCGATTCGGTGGCCATATGTTGTCCCAAACTTCATATTCGAAAACCTATTCGAATTTGGTGGCTGTGTGTTGACTCAAACTTTAAATTCGTAAACTTATCCGAATTCATATGCTTTTGTTTGAGTTTTCAATTCAAATCATCTATTGATGCTATTGTATGGAGAGCGTCGGTGTGGGAGCAGCTCCCCAAATGGAGGATGCTGTGCCGACGCGCCCCATACAATAGTGCCGGCGCCTCCGCCGGTGACTATATAGGACACGCCGGTGGAGATGCTCTGCTTCGATTGCTGCAAGTGGCTTCACAATGCGTGCACTAATAAATTACGTGCAAGCGTAGGAGAAACTTCTTTTTACCAGAAACAACATCATTACAGCAGAGCCACAATATAAGGCTGCCGCTGCCATGAGTATATGTGTTCTTGTACTGCAAAGGAATTTCTTCTAGCTAATTGCCAAATATATTTGCAACTGACCGTGGTGGATAAAAATCTGATGAAACATGAATAATAGACTAAGCTGCGTGTTAAAATTTACGATTAAAAAATAGGTGTTTAATTTGATCTAACTAATATAGGGATTGTAGATGCGTTTTCAGGTAGTCTATTATTTATTTATATTTTCAAAACTTGGTATGTTTTGTCCGCAACCCTCGTCTGGCAGGAATCAAGTATGGACTGGTTTTACTCTTTGGGTAGCATTTTATTAGATTGACTTGAATAACATCTGCTTTGGCATTTCTGTTACCTAGTTAAATTCAGTTTTTGTTGCTCGCTCCAACCTCCAAGTTCTCTTGACAAATGCAACAATATTCTTTTAGATATATACAGATAGGGTTAAGCGGTGTGTAGAATATACTTTAGGAAAAAAGACTCTCTCTCCCGAGTCGCTCCCTCCCGGGTGGCTCTGGAGGCGCCCTCCCACCTCAAACCCCCCGCCCCTGGCCGCCGTCGCTACCCTCGCCCGAAGCGGTAGCGACACCCTCCACGTTAAAAACGGTGGTTGGGATGGCGAGGTGCGGCCCGTTGGGATTACTCGGGAGATGGGGAACTCCAGTGAGAGCACAGGGCGGCGGGGCTTTCTGGCTGGGGCCTGAGGCCCTCCGTAGGTGCGGCGGCGATGAGGAGGCGGTGCGCCCCCAGCGGGTCTATCATCGGGCTGAGATCTAGGCTGAGGCCGATCTGGCCAGATGGGTTCTGCCAGGGCCGGGGCAACGTGATCTAGAGGCTCCTCGGACCGCAGGTACCTGCAGACTTGCGCCTGGACTGACTCTTTCCTCCCCGACCAATCCGGCATGGAGGCAACTGACGGCGTGGGGGCATGTCGGTCTCGTGAATAATGGTGGCGGTCATAGGGTTTCCCCTCCTGTCAAGATGAAGACCTATCGGTTGCCTGACCTCATTGATCTGGCCAGAGCGGCGTATTCCAGAAGCCTCCATCTGCGTACTCCGCCGTAGATTGATGGATCGGGTGGGATCTGGTTGTGTGCGCACCCGTGTTTTTTCTCTAGCCGTTTGGTTTCAGAGGGAGTGCTTCGAAGCTCTACTAGCTGTTAATATCATGCGACATGTTCTTGTTTTGTGGTGCTGGTGGAGAATGTCATGGAAGCCGAGATCTGAGGACTAGCAATGTTGGTTCAATTCCAGATGGCGGTGAGGAATTGGCTTGGTGATTCGTGACTTGGAGCAACCTCATGCTAGTGGGGACGACTACACAGGAGAAGTTCATAGTCTTACCTTTCAGGGTGAAAATCTAGCGTTTGAACTTAATTGGTTGTGCCTGACAATATCATCATTGAAGGTATTGTTTTGAGAGTGAGAACTTTGCTAGATTTCTGGTGTTGTCTCAGCGGTGTCAGTCTGCTGCTCCAAAAGATAGATCATTGTAGCGAAAAATTTCTTTTATGTAATTTTTTTTGATTGTGTGCATTTCTAATGCTTGTTGGGCGATACGTTGTTGTACATGCTGGATGTAATTAATATCTCCGCGATATTAATATATGTTTTTTGTTAAAAAAAAGACAGGATTAAGCAACTAGATAGACATATCTTGCACAAACTCTTCGTAGCTTTCATCACATAACCATCACAGTACTACCCAATAGTTTTTCCTCTACATCATGGTTAAATTAAGAAACGCGGTCTGCTTTGGATGAAATTGTGTTAAATATATGCTGTACTCCGTATTTGTTTTGGTCTTTTGCGCGATAAAAGCACTCATGCACACGTGACTTCTTGGTCTTCCTTTTACAGCACAGCATCATTCAGATAGTAACAAAGCTGCAGTTCTCTTTAGCATGCAAAGGTGGAATCCAACTTTCCGATCAGAAGATGATAAAAAAGAGAAGACACATGAACACAGATGAACCAATGATTACAAGATAATTGGCGCAGCGTGGGTGGGCTAGCTTTTGCTGAACCAAGTCAAGCAAAACAGCAAGGCTAGATTTTCTTGCAAGGTGAGCAATCACAAACAACGTTACATATCAGTCACGAACACAATCAAACATCTCCAGACAATAGTAAAACAGAACCCTCCTTGCCTACCCATGTCAAGATCAATCTGCTAGAATTGTGATCAAGCATGATTTTTAAAAGGCGGTCAAGGTGCGAATTATGAGCCCGAATATAAGCATGTCTGCATCAAGAAAAGGACAGGTCCCTCTTGCAAGTTGCAGTCACAATTTTGCATAACGAATTACTACAGCAGTTGGGGGAAGAAAGCTCATGATTCAGAAGCAGGAGCCATGAAATCAGGGTCTCCTGATCCCCAGGGCAATTGCACGTTACCTTGACCGATGAAACCATGGGTTTTACCGTCGTCGAAACGAAGAACAGAACAGACCGACAGGGCGAACTGTTTTTGACGAGTAGAAGGAACACAACTTCTTGGATGGACTGTGTGACGGTATGTGGTGAACATGAGGACAAGGCACTAATCCGTCTTCACGGAGTGTCGTTGATGTTTTCACGGAAGAGTCTCACGTGATAGGCTCCACTTCTAACTGAGGAAGTTGTAAGGCGACAGCTGCATCCTGCGAAGCTGTCTTTTTTTTCGAGAAGAGGAGATCTGAGAGCCTATATATTAACGTACTCCGTAGATAGAAGATTTTTTTTACAACTCACCGGCGCCACACTCGGCAGCCAGGTGAACTCCACATCCACCAAAAAACAACTGGAGTACTAGAGAAAGTTGTCCACTAAATACTGATTCCAGAAATATATGCACAGTACAATATGAGTGGGTGGCACTGAGAAAGTGAGAAATGCACATTCTCTGGAGGTACTGAAACCAGAACTGCCTAACCTTCCTTCCTGCTTCTTATCTCTGAAATGGCGACCAAACAAGATATTCGGCTGTTGCTGATCAAATAATCCATAATAACCTGAGTGCAAATTCAGACATGAATAGGTCAAGGCTCTGATTTTGTCGATTTAGTTAAAAGATACGGTTCCCTCGCACAAAATAAGAAATGTACAGTTGAGCTCACCTTGATTTAGACATGTAAATAAATATTTCAAGCTTGGTAAAAAATTCTCATTGCCACCAGACATGCTGGACGGCTGGCTAGAAGAGACACGAACAAAGTCCTGAGATTTTCCAACCGCGGATTCCACCTCATCATTCTTCCTGTGGGCATTGA
Organism: Lolium perenne; assembly: GCF_019359855.2. Taxonomy (NCBI): domain Eukaryota; kingdom Viridiplantae; phylum Streptophyta; class Magnoliopsida; order Poales; family Poaceae; genus Lolium; species Lolium perenne. Next base: position 177,228,664 of record NC_067246.2, on the reverse strand, counting down.
CTCATTCCATTACTGAGAGATGAATGGCAACAATTCAAGAACAGTGAAGTGCAGAATACACACAGGAATGGCCCTATCAGCAATTTAACAGAGGCTGTGCCGACTGAATTCAGAGGCCTCGGTCTTTAGACATGAACTGAACGGATGCAGGAGTTTCCTGTTTGCTGAAGCAGATTTATCCAGAGCATCTGTTTTTTGTCAGCCAGCCTGAATGCTCCCTGTTCAGGATTAATACGATTGCAGTGCTAAAGTGAGAAAGACAAGAAGCAAAACTGTGTCAAAGTCCGATCGACGAATCAAGGTCAGATTTGGTTTCATTGGAGAAGTAGCACATGGCATTTTGCTGAATTCCTCGGTCCTAGGAATCAAACCCAGCTCCACTGAAACTTCATAGATATTGCCATCGTCACCAATGAAGGGCCAGGTCGACATCAATGTGTTAGATTGGAAGAGGATTCTGCTATAATGTTCAGATAAGTTGGCATATCTATGGTAGCACTCCATTGCAGCAAGCTTGAACAAGCTTAAGGCTGCGTATTATCAAACACATTTCTCGTTGTAACGTTTTATAGAAATGTCTCCTCATAAACAAGGGTGGTAGCTAAGCATAAACGTAAGGCTGTGTAACCTTTTTACTTTGTTGAAATTTGTGTGTGGGTTCTTCATATGCAAAACCCAGGGTTAAACTCTTGCGCAGTTATGTCAGATTGATACGACGATAAGAATGATACAAGATTTCATTAATGGAAAAAATCAAAAACCGCCGTCATACGGTAAGAAAACAAGAAGTTAAACATGAAACTATTCCCGCAAAATCAAAATGTAACTAATACATACGCATGTATGCAACACACATATTCAACAACGCAGCCTCGATAAAATCACATAATACCTATATCTAGCCCCAAAACATTTTGCATTTTGTTATAAAGTTTATAGATTATCAAAATGTTTACTTCTTTGCCATGTACTTTCTACCTGAAGTTGATTGTTAGGTCATATATTAGGACACCCAACTACGTATAAGGAATGTTGAAGATGCAAAAAATAGAAAGAACCGTGATTTTAGCAATCGGTTTACTTCTTTGCCATGTACTCCTACCTCACGTTGATTGTTAGGTCATATATTAGGAAACGAAGATACCTGTCATTCTTTCTCAGAAAACCTACGCTGCTATAAACGAGGACCAAACAAGCCTGCTTAGTATTTTCTCCATGGAAAAGTGTAGGAATCGCTCATATACACCAAGCATACTCTTGGTGCTTCTTCTCACGAGTTTTCCTACCCATGCGCAGTGTAAGTTGCAGATAAACTCTTGATCTACTACCTATTTTGATGCTTCAGTTGACTTTTCTTCCAGTAATGATCTTCCACGATCCAGCAGTGAAGGCACATGCTATGCATAATTTTTACGTCTTATAAGAACGGCGTACGGCTTTTCTAAGTGATTTTGTTTGTTTGTTGTATGAATTACTGATACTTCTTAGTTGATAAACAGATTAATTTGAATATTATTTGCTTTCATGTTCCGTAGGCAGAATACTGGAAGACATGGAAAGCGCTAAGGTCAGTATACACGGACTGTGTATCCGCCGGTGTCCGGTACCGCCCTCTTGCTTCTTCTGCTGTTTAGTGAAGACCAAATGCTACGACACAGGGGAAGAGTGCATGATTGATTGTCCCAAGACTTCTCCCCTGAACCTGCCGGTGACGATGGCATCATCACCTACCATCTAATCTGATCATATAGCCTTTCCAAGGATTGTGCCCCTATGAATAATTTGGATGATAATAATAATGTGGTAATGGTTGCGTTTCCATGAGTTGAGAATTATGTTACGGAGTACAGTGTGTTCATGCGTAATGTCTTATGATGTAAGGCAACTCCATTTGGAATGTATTTTTGGCCCCGAGTCAAGTCAGTTCTCCATGTTCGAAAATATGAAAATGGAGAGTAAGCCATCTCACCTTTCCAAACAACTCAATCCAACGGTCTATGTTGCTCTTAAGAAACAAACACAATTGATGCACAGTTATGCCATGATGCCCAAACTCACCTCGAAAAAACGTCCTGACCTGCTTCCTTTGCCGTCAATGTGCCCTGCCATCGCCGCCAGTTGCCAATGGGCTTAATATTAGAAACTTGTTCTGCTCAAAATATAGTGCACATGATGATATCAACCAAAAAAAAAACAGCAATAGAAGAGTTACCGAAATGCCATAAATTAAGTAACTTCAGTAAGTAACTGAGAAGTGTTTAGCCGTACCAAGCAGGCACTTCTGCCGCCGACTCCTGCCAGGTTGGCTACCTGTCCATTCGGGGGTATATAGGGTGCCCAAGGACTCCGGTCTAAGGGCGGACTGAATCTGAACTGCCCCCTACACACGAAATTCCACTCTCCTCTGTCTCACTCAAGTGAATTGGTTTCGAGAGCATTCCGCCACTTTTTGGCGACTTTCACTTTCAACCCGATTCACCGCCTACGTGCCCTTTACGCCCAGTCATTGGACAATGGATCAAAGAACTAGACCAAGGCACTTCTTCACATGGCTTTCGAGCCGAGCTTTGAATCACAATTGCTTTACTAGCATGCCCAAGAAACATGGTGGCTATGCCGTTGGCAGGGACTGAGACAGAGAGAGGGGGGCATAGCCCCTATGATCCCGGTAAAGAGTTCCAACTATGCTCTTCTCAGGTTCTTTCTTTCTCCTTCACCAGACTCTCGTTAGTCTAGATTGGAATGGAAGTTTCTCAAATTCTTCGGATCTTCGAATCATCATATAAAAAAGAAATGATAGCTCGCTGCTTCAAATATCAAATAGGAATTCCAATCGGTATAGCTGGTGCTTCTGCCGAAAGAAAAGTAAGATGGTGCTAGCTTATTTGCCTCTTTATTTTTCTTGGAGGACAACACACACGCGGCGCTAAGGTTCCCGTGGCAACTGAACTAGGATTCGAAGCCAGGATGAGCGGATCTACCGCTCCAGGTCCTTTCCTATTCTTATACTAATATGTGTAAGTTCCTTGCGTTTAGAACTAGAACGTCCCCAAGGATGTCCATTCCATTCGGCAGGGACTCCATCTCGCATTCGATCTCCCTCCTTTCCCTGAAAGAGTCGAGGTCTCTCTGGACTTATCTTTTGCCTCTCTCCCAGATTCATAAAAAGGGAGCAAGAGGGCCTCGGACCATATTTCCAAGTGTCATTCTTTTGTTCATTGCTATACCATCGTTTGCTCTGTTATACTCAATGGACGGGGTATTAGTAGATCCAGAACCTTGCTTCTGCTCGCCGCTGGCGCACCTCTCCTAACTATTGCCCATTTATTCTGGAATCATTTTTTGAGGAGGGACAATTTTACATATTTCTGCCAAATCCTTCTATTATTAAGTACGGCTGGTACCATTTCGATGTGTTTCGATTTTTTCGAAAAAGAGAGGAAGAAGAGACCTATTTTCCACTTTCAAAGTCGATTCTATAAAAGCAAAAGCTAGGCCTTAATAAACTACAGTTCTTTCCAAGCTTTTTCTTCTTGTTATGCTTCACTTTGATTTTGATTTATTTGATGGAATCGTCCTCCGGGCAGAAACGGGGAAGAATCTCTTCTGTCGTAGAGGCCTCGTCGAGCCATCTCGCAAGGCATCCTTAGGTGGTGCTCGTTATATGTTGACAATTATTGATGATTACTCATTAAGAGTTTGGCCTTATTTCTTGAAGCATAAATCAGAAGCATTTTCAGCATTTAAAGAATGGAAGACTATGGTTGAAAGGCAAACTGAAAGGACCACTGGTTGATAATAAACTTTCTCCTTTGCAATCAGAACGAGAGGAGCGCCTCCTGCCTGATCTATACAGGTCGTTACTGGTTATGGATTCGTTTGTTCTTTCACCTTTTGGTATTGGGTCGTCATCCCGGTCCTCTCCGGGCACCAATATTATTGCGGCTTCCGAACCCCGTTTCTGCCCGGAGGACGATTCCATCAAATAAATCAAAATCAAAGTGAAGCATAACAAGAAGAAAAAGAGTAATCGAAATTGCATGAATGATATAATAATACCGACTTGATTACCCATTCATATAGAACAGAACTAACAGGCATGCACAAGGGGCTGCACCAAGTCCATATAAGATTCATGGATGTGGCAATCTAAGTTAGAAAACTAACAATACGCTAGAGTCTTTTTATTGTAATTAAAAAAGCATTGGAAATATGCATCATCGATGTGAAAAGCCATTGCTGGGTGACTCGCACAAGTCCTTTCTTTTTGAATGAGGCTTGCACGATGAACAGATTGTCCTCAACTGCGCGTATCTAGCATTACTGTGATGGGACATCGGACGACAAACTTAAATAACCGTACTAGAAAATCAGTCTGAGAATAAAATGACAGTTTGGTCTGGTTGGGTATGGATGCTGCTTTCATTATTTTATTTCAGATTTACTTATTTCATTGAAATGCAATCTCATGCTCCCATCTTGGAGAATCCGGTTTCACCGTGATGGGCACTTGGCTATCATGGTATAGACCTGAAGCATTATGGCCGGTATTTGGTCATTCACAACAGGGAGTAGCGTACATCAAGCCGTACAACAAAACCCCTAGGATGATCTCAAGAGGAGAAAACAAATCCTAGGGAAGAAATGTTACATATATGTTTCTGCCAGATTTCGCCACATCTGCTTACTCTGTAAGCTGAGAAGACGTTTGTGAAGTACATAAAACCTAAATATCGCATTTCTTTTTTCCAATGCAGAGAGTAAAAAATGATCAAGGGTAAAGCAACAAAATAGCTATACATCAGTCTTTTTTTTTTGTGCGAGAAGCTACACATCAGTTCATCACTTCTTCAGTGTGAATCTGACCGGAAGAGGAGGCTTTCGCCAGGTTGACACGTGAAGTAACTTATCCAGTTCCCATGACACGCAACACTTACAGGTTCAGGTGCAAAAGGTTGGGATCAATTGCTTTCACGAGTGTGACAGAAATATCCCAATACTAAGATACAAAAATACACCTCAGGTGAAAAAATATATCATCATCATCATCATCATACAGTGCAATTAAGACTCTGACTATGTAGTGAGATAGACAGTAACGGTACCGAGCCACTGGTAGCAGGGTTAGAGAGAGACATAACTCAGATGTCTCCTTCGTATGGCAAATCCTGAGATGATGAAATGCCATGTGAGCCTCTCTCAGTGATCATGTGAAACGTAATTCAAACTTGATTCGATAACATCTGAGACTTCGACAGCAAGTAGGCACAGGGTAGGTTGGGGCGAAGCCTCCGATGAAGCAATAAACCATACGCAGTCCAGCTAATACTTGGGACACTTTTGATTCTGCCTGTCCTTGTGCCCCACGGACTCCAGAGGAGTTCCACGAGCAATTCTGAACCAAGAGATAAGAGATCCTGGCCTCCCAGGCACTGCAATGCATGTAAGTTCAAACCATCCAATGCACTAGGCTAACACCAGTCTCCAGCAGAGGACCCATGGTTCTGGCTCAGGTGTGCCTAAAATCATATTGATCAAGAATAAAATTGCAAGCTTTAGCTGCCATTATCACGGGGCAACAAAGTAACGCTTACTTTGCCAGAGGAATCTCGAGGCCCTGAAAGCAGAAAAACATACATATTCCTTTTCCCTACTTCTGATAAGCACAGTAGATACTTAATTTTTATAACAAAGCAGCTAAACACCGTCTGCTGCACGGGGCGTGTCCATGGGGAAGCATCTTTTAATAGACAGCCCAACAGAAGTAATGTGTACGTACTGAATCAACCTGACAAGAGGTCCTATAAACCAGCCTTTGTTAGGAACTGAATAATGACATCAAATCTCCAGCATTTCGCCTTGTGAGCCAGTGTAGCTTAATTTTTCCATGATACAAATAAAGAAACTACATCAGATTCCATGCCAACGCTGCAGATAAACTTATCACGCAACCAATGGACCCAGGAAATAAATAACGAGATCTGATTCAATATTTCTACAGGCCTTAGACTGTATTTCTCCAAACAAAAATATCTTGGACGAATGTTAAGATGATTTGTTTGAGAAGGAACTAAACTGAACATACCCTACTGTAGGTTGTAATAGAAGTCACTCTCAAATTTCACTAACCAGTAACCACTTAAAAATGGAGTTGAAAAGGCTAATACTCCCTCCGTCCCACCAAAACTGTCTCAACTTTGTTAAAATTTGGATGTATCTACCTACTAGATAGTGTCTAGATACATCCAAATTTTGATAAAGTTGAGACAATTTTGATGGGACGGAGGGAGTACTTCGATTTAGAATAAACCTACTAAAAGTGAAAAAGTAGATTTGTCACATGGAAATTACTTTAACTACATTCAATTATATAGCCATGAAAAATGTGTTTTCATAAAAGCTACTTTCTAACTGCCGATAGGACAGGCGAAAACCAGTACCAGTCTGGTCCCGTCCTGGGTGGTTGCTATAAAAGACCGTTTTAGAAAATAAAAAGAACAGGAAATTTTTGCATTTTAACTCTGAGCATAGAATTCAAACCAAGAAACCTTCTCAGCTGTTCAAGATGCAAAGGGAGCGGTGCAGTCCAGCCCTGTTATTGGACCACCGTACCTGTAGTAGAATTGGAGGTTCGGCCCTCCTGCTCTACTCCTGTGTGCTTTGTGGGCGCCATAAGCAATTCTTAGCTTTGTTTGCGTTGGTTTGCCTGAGTGTTTGTGTGAGTGATTGAATCTGCACTAGTACCGTGCGGCCATGTATTTCATACGAGCTAAATGCTTGGTTGACTGCTGTACGGTTGGGTATCAACGACGGCAGATGGAGAGGACAGAGGAGAGGTCAAGGTTGGAGGGGCAGCCACAGGGGAGAGCAGCTACAAGAGAAGGGGCAGGGGACGGCATGGTGCGCGAGCTAATGGCGCCCTTGGCTGCGAGTGCATACCGCAGCGCTCCGGCGGTGGGCGTCTTGCACTGCTCCAGTGGTGGGGGCGACTTGAAGACAGGAGGGGAGGGAGCAGCCAAAGGGTGGAGAAGCTGACGGGGGGTTGAGGCTCTACTCTGACAAGCTCTAGGCGCTCCCACGCTGTGCGCGCCTCGCAGCGGCCGGCGGCTTCTTGGTCCTTTGGCGGCACATTCATGTCGCTAAGAGCAGCGTGCAGGTACGGTTCGACCCCAGGGCCGAAAGGGTATTACCCTCGCTGGACCTGAAATTTCGCGGGTCGCCCCACTACCCTAATGGTGCCAAAATACAGGTTCGGTCAACCGGACCACTTGCATCTTGACCAGCTGTCTACTACTTCCTCTGTTATAAAAAGGACTAGAGGGAGTATCATATGAAGTGAAGTTGAATTAACTACTCCCTCCGGTTCATATTAATTGACTCTAATATGGATGTATCTAGACACATTTTAGTTCTAGATACATCCATATTGAAGTCAATTAATATGGATCGGAGGGAGTAGTAAAATTGCTAAAACGTCTTATAAGAACAGAGGGAGTATCATATGAATTAAAGTTGAATTAATTAGTAAAATTATTTAAACATAATATCTCCAAAATGTTGTTAGACCATCCTAAATGGTGGCCGGAGAAGCAAAACAGCTGCTTCAGCAAACCATTAGCCCCAACAGTTTCAAAAGAATATGATAAAACTCATGCTCAAACTTATGTCTAGGGAGGTAGTGAGTAATCACAAGTAAAAATAAAATGTTTTACCAGAGATGTATAATTCCTCATTATGAATACTCCCTCAGTTCCAAATTATAAGATGTTTTCGATATTTCAATATGGACTACATACGGACTGAAATGAGTGAACAGACACACTGAGATGCCTCTAGATAGATAAGATTCAGAAAAACTACAACATCTTAAAATTTGGAACAGACTGTAAAAATCAAGTATCAAGATTCAACACTACGTCCTCAAATTTCGCAAAGAAATGAAGAAATATTTGCAAACTAACAGATTTTGCTAACATATCAACTATGAAAAGGAAACATTTCAAAATCTAGAGTCAATTAACTCGGAGCAACTTCCCAAGTGTGGTTCATAAGAATCACATGTGAAAGGTGGAGGATTAAAGAAGGAATTCATCATACCAGCAAGCTTACATCCAACATTACAGAAGTGAGTTGACAATAATCAAACTTCATGTACCCATTGTGACTCTTAGCCTAGTTCTGCAAAAACAATTTTGTGAAATTTCTTGGCAACAAAAAAATCATATTGTATTTCTGTTAACGTACCAGATTATATCAATTGCAATGTGCAGTTACAACAAGAAAACTGGGCCGAAAGTATCAAAACAAACCGCACACTCATGCGGATGAATTCATCACTAGACAAGAGCCAGATATACTGCACAACGAAAGAAATAGTCTACAGGTACCAAGAGTAGTATATTCACACTTTCCTGAGTTTCCTCTAACTGCCAGCACCAAACAAGAATTCCTGCAGAATTCTAGAAGCCTCTGAAACTTCGTGCTGAGTGTTTACTGATCCAAGCACTGCAGTAGAGTCAGTAAGCAAACTTTTCCTTTGATGTGAACTATCTTCTTTGAATGAGTTCTTCTCATCGAGAAGTGGCGCTGAGCTCTGTCTCTGTCTATTTGGATTGACATTTTTATCCCCTTCTGCAGCCTGTGGCCCACCAAAATTCTTATATTTACTGCCATTTGTAAGCATACGCTTCTCGATGGGCGGAGCATCCTGATGCAGCATGCTATAATCTGATCTGTCTTTACTAGAAGTACGAAACTGTACACCCTTTGGTGTACGAGCTGATGCTTTTTGAGCATTTACTGAGCTGCCGGCAAGGTTTTGAAGAATGGAGTTAGGTTTGGTAGGAGCAGAGGTTACATGTTCACCATCATGCACTGCCAATGTTTTCTGACTACTTGTTTGATCTCTGCTGATTGTTTTTTCAGACACCAATGACATATCAGATTTCTTTGCATCCGATTTGGAAGGACCATCTGCAGTTGGGACCTGATAAACAATGCAGTTTTGTCAATTCACAGAGTGAGATTAACATTTTACAAGGCTATTTGATTTCCAGATAACAGAGAATGATTTTTTTTAATCACGTACCACATGAGAAAATTTGCATTTATCACCCCTGAAGCACGTTCCATTTTCCACAAAATTGTGGCAAGGGTACTTTGACAGGTCATGATCATAAGGACAATCATCTCCTTTCAAACAAGAACCACGTGCAAAATGTGTGCACGGCTGTAAAATTAAGAAGAGCAATAAGCGGGTACCAAAACAGAAAAAAGATAGGAAATGTACAGAATGAAGCTAGCTGCTAAATACTTGGATTAAGATATATACTAGAGTACACTTTAATACTTCACAACTACATACATAATGTACACATAAACTAAAACTGAACAGGCACCATTTTGTGTACACCTGGGTAAACCATCTACTTTAAGCACCAATGGGCATTACTGAGTTACGATGTTGCAAAACTTGAGTTCACCATTGATAGCTCTTGAAATATGTTTTGTATAGGTAAGCACAAAACGTGCGGGTGGAGCGAATTGATGCATCCATACAGGATATAAACCAACATCACTGCAATACATAATTGATACTGCACACATACCTTAGATTTTGTCAAAGGTGTAGTATCATGGGAGAACTTGCAAGTGTTGCCCTGCAAAGAGAAAGAAGACAATCAGGTTTGTTTAAGAAAATAATGAGAATCTATTTATCCAGTACTTTTACAGACGTGTTGCTATTTTATCAAAAGTAACATGTCTACTGACAAAATGGACACAGTTTAACATGAAGCAGTTCAAACATTTAAGTCATTCACATTTAATATGACTCATCGTAGAATTATACAAACCCAACAAGCAATGTTCCTTCATTTTTTTTGGCTAAATGAAGACACAAGAAAAATGTAACTGAGAAGCATGCATGACTATAACATCTGTTCCAACTGAAAAACAAGTAGAGGCCAAAGAAAAGCTCACCTGCTGGCACTTCCCGTTCAAGTAGAAGTGGCAATACTTCACTACTTTTGGCTTCATAATTGGCGCAAGTTTCAGTCTTTTCACACCATCAGCTACCCGTTGCTGTGCTCTCTTAACTCGTTTATTTTTCTACATGTCAATGAAATTGCAAAGCAAGTTCAATACTCCCATAAGAAAAAGAAAAAAAGCATAGTTGAATAAAATATGCGTTGAACTCAAATGGTGGTGAGAACCGACATACCGTCTTCTTAGCCTTTCTTTCCTCTGTCAAATGTCGTTTTCTTCCCCCTCCTCTAGGAGCCTGCAAAAGATTGTCATGGAACATATTTAGTATATGTACTTCTGTAGTCACGCAGAACATATGAACGAAAAAGAACTGATTGGGCTCTATTAGCGTGAGTTCTGTACTCTACTCTTAAAGTACATGATATTAAGAAAGAAATCTATGGTATGTTTCAACAAAACTAAAGGCACTGAAAGTTAACATACAGCATCAAATGATAAGTTGCATCTCAGTAGCTACATTTCCAGGTGAACACATATTTAGACAAGACAAAGCAACATGCCAAGAAACATCCAATAATCAATACTGGTTAATCAAAAAATGGTATGTTCAGTACCTCAGCATCATGCACTGGAGTCTCATTCCATTCCACAATTTCATCGTAACTGACTACTTGCGTCCTGGGATCATGCATTAGCGCATCACCCTTGATAGTATCTTCCTTGTCCAGTATAAGATTAAGATCACTGGTCCCTTTGATTTCAGGCGTTGAAAGCAAATTCAGACACCGCGTGTCATGTCCAGATGATTCATTCTCCCCAGACCCTCTGGTATCACAATCCTCCTGTAATTTCTCATCATCTGCATCTTGAAGCTCCGAATCATCAGATCCATTGTCCAAATCCTGCAAGTCACCCTCAATCTCTCCTTCCTCAAACCCGCCACCAGCATTAATCGACTGATGATCCAAATTGCCCAACGGTCTGTCTTCTTCAATTCCAACTCCCAATTTTGTCACCCCATCGGCTATCTTGCCATCATTCTGTGGCTCACCTTCAGAAACCCCATAGGATGCTGTGCCGCCACTGGCATCACCGATCAACCCTGAGAAGTTGGTCATCATTGTGTCAAGCAGCAGATGTCCATCATCATCGACGACCGCTACCTCTGCCGATTCCTCAGCCTCCCCCTCCAAACAAGCCTTCATCGTCCTCAAAACATCGTCTGCCCCCACAAGTTCAGCTTCACCGCTGAACTCGTCAACTAACGCACCTGGCTTACGGCAGGCGCTTCCTACAACAACCATGTCCTCTACCTGCTCAACCCCAGCGACCTCATGCTCCACAACGGATCCCTGTGGTGCCACGTCCAGGTCGGCAATAGGGTTCCCGGCGGCTACCGAGGGTACGGGAGCCTCAGGGACAGAAGTGCTTACTACAGCCGACTCCTCTGCTAGATGCCCAAACTCGGCGTCCTTAGGCGGCACCGAGCCCCCCTGTGAGTCATCGCAGATAGGGTTGGCGGCGGCGGTCTGGACCTCCGGATGCGCCGGGACCGCATGGTGCTGAGGGTGGAGGTGGAGGCAGTGGGAGAAGAGCCGAGAGAGCGTGCGGTAGGAGGCGCTGTCGAGATGTGATCGACGGCGAGTGAGGAAAAGATTGGTTGGGGCGGCGGCGGCTGCCGCAAGAGGGGCAGGAGGCACCGGCGGCATGAGGGCATCCTCCATGGCGGGGGAGTTAGAATTAGGGTTGGGAGTTGGCTGGGTTGGGGTTAGGGTATCGAGCAGCGCTTGGCCTCGCCGTCAGAGCTCGTCGGCGGCGACGGGACTGTCCGATGAGGAGAGGAAAACGGACCCATTGTGATTGAAGGCAGAGGCGGCAAATAAGGGATGGGCCAGAATGTACAGTAATACTAGTCCATATAAACAAGGTATTCGGCTCTTATAAATTGCCAATATAGGCCGTAGTCCAGTTGTAACATATGGCCCATCAACAATGGCCGAGTATCTGGTTAAAGTGTTTATTTTCCTTTTTTTTAGATAGCTCTAAAAAAATGTTTTTAATATATAATAATCTACTTTATATTGCTCGCTCCGAATCCATGCATAGTATCAACACAAAGTGAAGTCACTTAATTTGCATCGGAGGGAGTAAATAAATTGAACAGTTACAACAAGAACATGGGGCAACTGAATCCATGGACGTGAAAAAACCGTAACAAAGTGGATGACGAAAACCGTAACCGGAAGATCTTCATCTTTGCTTGCGAGAAACCAGAGGACTGTAACATCCCAACTTTTCAATAAAGAAAGAGAGAAAGTTTTCAAAAATATAAATTTGAGAACCAACAAAACCTTTTCATCTTCATATAGGGCTATGCATATAGATCACCTTGTTAATTCTTTTAGTGTGCATTTTGCCATGTTAATTGCTTGTGTGATTACCATTGTGCCAAAACCCTAACCAATGATCTCTTGATCATCCATTTGGAAGGAAAAAAGAAAAGAGAAATAAAAATAGAAAAATCACCTCAACACTCACATATGGCTTATGCCATTTTTGCAAATTCTTAACCTAGACCATTTTGGCTTGCACCATTGGTTGGAGATGGTTACTAAACACTTATAAACACTTTTGGAATCAAAGAAACTCAAATCAAATTGAAAACAAATTGAAATTCCAATTCACATGCAATATGGTCACTTGTGACAATTTTAGTCTGATGCCATCTTTGAGCTCCTGGTTTGGAAGATTTCTAAACTAAACTTTGCCAAATCTTTGCACCTCATCCAAGACAACATCAAGGGGAACAACTTAGCCCAAAACCACCCTGCAAATTCTTTCTCAAATTCAAATGGTGATCAAGCAAAGTTGGAACCATAATGCAAATTGTAGATCATATGCAATTTGTGATTTTGCATTTCAACACCATTTTGACCACCACCACCTCCATTCTACTTCTATTAATATATGATTACACTCCACCAAAAATCTTTCCAAAATTCCAAAGTAAATTTCTTGCGGCCATTTTTACAAACACCTTGCAGGCAGGGTAGAAATTGAAGCCCATGCTGAATATGTAGGATAACGTTGCATAGAAAACAAAAAATTTCCTACCGCGAACACGCAATCCAAGCCAGGATGCAATCTAGAAGACGGTAGCAACGAGGGGATTATCGAGTCTCACCCTTGAAGAGATTCCAAAGCCTACAAGATGAGGCTCTTGTTGTTGCGGTAGACGTTCACTTGCCGCTTGCAAAAGCGCGTAGAAGATCTTGATCACGGCGCCACGAACGGGCAGCACCTCCGTACTCGGTCACACGTTCGGTTGTTGATGAAGACGACGTCCACCTCCCGTTCCAGCGGGCAGCGGAAGTAGTAGCTCCTCTTGAATCCGACAGCATGACGGCGTGGTGTTGGTGGTGGTGGAGAAATCCGGCGGAGCTTCGCTAAGCGTGCGGGATGTGGTGGAGGAGAGAGAGCCGCTAGGGTTTGGGAGAGGGGGCGCCGGCCTCAAGGGGTGCGGCCACCTTGGTGGTTGTTGGGGTGGCCGGCCCCCTCCCCTTGGCCCTCATTATATAGGTGGAAGCCCCAAGTGTTGGACTACAAGTCTCCGAATAAGACCCGAACCCAAAACCTTCCATGTGATAGGGAAACCTACCCAAGGTGGGAATCCCACTTGGGGTGGGATTCCCCCCTTCCATGTGGGGGGTGGCCGGCCCCCTTAAGGGGAGTCCACTTGGGACTCCTCCCCCTCTAGGGTTGGCCGGCCATGGAGGTGGAGTCCCGGAGGGACTCCACCTTCCTTGGTGGTTTCTTCCGGACTTTTCTAGAACCTTCCATAGAACCTTCCGGATCATTTTAAATCTCATAAAATGACTTCCTATATATGAATCTTATTCTCCGGACCATTCTGGAACTCCTCGTGATGTCCGAGATCTCATCCGGGACTCCGAACAAATATTCGAACTCCATTCCATATTCAAGTTCTACCATTTCAACATCCAACTTTAAGTGTATCACCCTACGGTTCGCGAACTATGCGGACATGGTTGAGTACTCACTCCGACCAATAACCAATAGCGGGATCTGGAGATCCATAATGGCTCCCACATATTCAACGATGACTTTAGTGATCGAATGAACCATTCACATATGATACCAATTCCCTTTGTCACGCGATATTTTACTTGTCCGAGGTTTGATCATCGGTATCACTTCATACCTTGTTCAACCTCGTCTCCTGACAAGTACTCTTTACTAGTACCGTGGTATGTGGTCTCTTATGAACTTATTCATATGCTTGCAAGACATTAGACGACATTCCACCGAGAGGGCCCAGAGTATATCTATCCGTCATCGGGATGGACAAATCCCACTGTTGATCCATATGCCTCAACTCATACTTTCCGGATACTTAATCCCACCTTTATAACCACCCATTTACGCAGTGGCGTTTGGTGTAATCAAAGTACCTTTCCGGTATAAGTGATTTACATGATCTCATGGTCATAAGGACTAGGTAACTATGTATCGAAAGCTTATAGCAAATAACTTAATGACGTGATCTTATGCTACGCTTAATTGGGTGTGTCCATTACATCATTCATATAATGATATAACCTTGTTATTAATAACATCCAATGTTCATGATTATGAAACTAATCATCCATTAATCAACAAGCTAGTTAAGAGGCATACTAGGGACTTCTTTGTTGTTTACATATCACACATGTATCAATGTTTCGGTTAATACAATTATAGCATGGTATATAAACATTTATCATAAACATAAAGATATATAATAATAACCACTTTATTATTACCTCTAGGGCATATCTCCTTCAGTCTCCCACTTGCACTAGAGTCAATAATCTGAATTACATTGTAATATACCTAACACCCATGGCATTTTGGTGTTGATCACGCTTTGCCCTAGGGAGAGCTTTAGTCAACGGATCTGCTACATTCAGATCAGTGTGTACTTTGCAAATCTTTACTTCTTCATCTTCGATGTACTCGCGAATCGAGTGGTAACACAGCTTGATATGCTTCAGCCTCTTGTGTGACCTTGGCTCTTGTGCATTGGCGATGGCATCCATGTTATCACAGTAGATGATTAATGGGTCCAATGCACTAGGAACCACACCGAGCTCTACAATGAACCTCTTCATCCATACCGCTTCTGATGAAGCCTCTGAAGCCGCTATGTACTCTGATTCTGTTGAAGACTTCGCCACCGTGCACTGTTTCGAGCTTGCCCAGCTTACTGCAGCACCATTCAATATAAACATGTACCCAGACTGTGACTTAGAGTCATCAGGATCAGTGTTCCAACTTGCATCGGTGTAACCGTTTACAACGAGCTCTTGGTCACCTCCATAACAAAGAAACATATCCTTAGTTCTTTTCAAGTACTTCAGGATATTCTTGACCGCTGTCCAGTGTTCCATTCCTGGATCACTTTGATATCTGCTAGTCAAACTAACAGCATGCGCTATATCCGGTCTAGTACATAGCATGGCATACATGATAGATCCTACTGCCGAGGCATAGGGGATATTACTCATCCTTTCTCTTTCTTCTGCCGTAGCCGGTCCTTGAGTCTTACTCAAGACCTTGCCTGGTAACATAGGTAAGAACCCTTTCTTACTTTCGTCCATTCTAAACTTCTTTAGAATCTTGTCTAGATATGTACTCTGTGATAGCCCTATTAGGCGTCTTGATGTATCTCTATAAATCTTGATGCCTAATATATACGATGCTTCACCAAGGTCTTTCATTGAAAAACTATTATTCAAATAACCTTTTACACTGCTTAATAGTTCTATATCATTCCCAATCAATAATATGTCATCTACATATAATATCAGGAATGCTACAGAGCTCCCACTCACTTTCTTGTAAATACAGGCCTCTCCATGACACTGTATAAACCCGAAGTCTTTGATCACCTTATCAAAGCGTCGGTTCCAACTTCTTGATGCTTGCTTCAGTCCATAGATTGAACGCTGAAGTTTGCATACTTTGTCAGCATTTTTAGGATCGACAAAACCTTTGGGTTGTATCATATACAACTCTTCCTCAATGTCTCCATTAAGGAACGCCGTTTTGACATCCATCTGCCAAATCTCATAATCGAAAAATGCAGCTATTGCTAACAAAATCCTCACAGATTTTAGCTTCGCTACAGGTGAGAAAGTCTCATCGTAGTCAACTCCTTGAATTTGTCGGAAACCCTTTGCGACAAGTCGAGCTTTATAGACAGTAATATTAGCATCAGCATCTGTTTTTCTTTTGAAGATCCATTTATTCTCGACAGCCTTTCGGCTATCAGGTAAGTCTACCAAAGTCCATACTTTGTTATCATACATGGATCCCATTTCGGATTTCATGGCTTCTTGCCATTTGTTGGAATCTGGGCTCATCATCGCTTCTTCATACGTCGCAGGGTCCTCATCATTGTTATCCACAATCATGACATTTAGACAAGGATCATACCAATCAGGAGTGGCACGTTCCCTTGTCGATCTACGAGGTTCAGTAGTTTCCTCGTTCGAAGTTTCATGATCATTATCATTAGCTTCCTCTGTTGCCGGTGTAGGCGGTACAGGTACAACTTCCAAGATCTTGCGCTACTCTGATCAACGAGTATAGATTCATCAATCTCATCGAGTTCTACTTTTCTTCCAGTCACTTCTTTAGTGAGAAATTCTTTCTCAAGAAAGGTTCCGTTCTTAGCAACAAAGATTTTGCCTTCGGATTTGTGATAGAAAGTGTACCCTATAGTTTCCTTAGGGTATCCTATGAAGACGCATTTCTCCGCTTTGGGTTCTAGCTTGTCCGGTTGTAACTTCTTTACATAGGCTTCGCAACCCCAAACTTTAAGGAACGACAGCTTAGATTTCTTATTAAACCATAATTCATACGGTGTCGTTTCTACGGATTTTGATGGTGCTCTATTTAAAGTGAATGCGGCTGTCTCTAATGCATAACTCCAAAATGATAACGGCAAATCAGTAAGAGACATCATAGAACGAACCATATCTAAGAGAGTTCGATTACGACGTTCGGACACACCGTTTCGTTGTGGTGTTTCCGGCGGTGTCAATTGTGAAAGTATTCCGCATTTCTTTAAATGCATGCCAAACTCATAACTCAGATATTCACCTCCACGATCAGATCGTAGAAATTTAATCTTCTTGTTACGTTGATTTTCTACTTCACTTTGGAATTCCTTAAACTTCTCGAAAATTTCGGATTTATGTTTCATGAAATAGATATACCCATATCTACTCAGATCATCTGTGAAGGTTAGAACATAACGATAACCACCGCGCGATGCTACGCTCATTGGTCCGCACACATCGGTATGTATGATTTCCAATAAGTCAGTAGCTCGCTCCATCATACCAGAAAATGGAGTCTTAGTCATTTTTCCCATTAGACATGCTTCGCATCTATCAAGTGACTCAAAGTCAAGTGATTCAAGTAATTGTTACAGTCAGAAACCCACCGGCGAGCAACGACGGGCAACACAGGAGAGCCGGGAGCAACTTAGGGCTGCGGCTGGCCCTGGTCCCTCCGAGCGACGGCCCGCACAGAACTCCGGCACGCACGTCCGATGCTGGTGCAAGGGCGTGCCACCTGACCTATACCTGGTCAGGAAGGTGATGGAGATGCCTCGCTTAGTTTCCTGCATGGCATACACGTAAACATTAAATACGAGCCTCGATCGGCTCTCAGGTTGTCCTGTGAATCGGCTCAAGGAGCCGATCCACCCATGATTCACACGAGGTGTACGAATATATGGTGGTCCTGCTTGATCAAGATAAAGCTAAAACGATCTACGACGATTTGGGGTTTTCACCGCATAATCAGATCATCCTACTCGTGATTGGGCCTCGCGGCCACGCACGGTGATCGTAAGCCGATCCTAGACAAGGCCTAAAAACCAACGCGAGGTTGATCCCCGGAACATCCTGTCTAGGGCTAGCAAACTACACCCTACGCGCCGCTGGATCCTCCAACCCTTTGTAAGGCCTAACTATTGCAGATATTAAACTAATCCTTGAAGAACAAGGAGCAACCGTAACGGATCGGATCTACTGAATAATGATCAAGCGGGGTGCCGCCCCTACACCTAAGATAGGTGTAAGGGCGGCTAGATGTCTAAGGGTTGCACTACGACAGCATATGATACGAAGAACAATGCTAACCCTAACACATCTAAGATAACTACGTTGCTCGCCATCAAAAAGGCTTCAGTACGAGCAACGCATGAACGACGAATAAACTTGTACTGCCTAGATCGCAAGATGCGATCTAGGCAGCATGATGCTTACCCGGAAGAAACCCTCGAGACAAGGGAGTTGGCGATGCGCCTAGATTGATTTGTGGTGAACGTGATTGTTGTTTATTTCATAAACCCTAGATACATATTTATAGTCCGTAGACTTTCTAACGTGGGAATAATCCCAACCGTGCACGAGCTTAACTCTATCTAATCGATACGTATCCTACTATATTACAGATACACGGGCCAACTAGCCCAAACTTTGCATACAAGGCCGATTCACATATATTCTTCCGTATATAACCTTCAAGCCTATCTTGATCGCGGCCCACCTCTGACTCGGTCAAATTCTGGTGATAACACATGCCCCCCTGGTTTTGGAATTGATAATTCCAAAATCACTCTGCTTTTTCTTCGTCGGGTCATGTCGTGGCAGAACCGTCGCAGTATCCTTCCTCATGATGTCTTGCCTTCTCCGCTTCTCCGCGTGACCTGGCAGTTTTTTTTTTAGGCACCACTTCCTCGGAAACTGCTGTGGCATTGAATTCCCACTATATCCCCTTTATTTAACCGCTCCAAACAGTTTACTTTCGCATCTCCTTCGCATTAGCACTCCAAAAGCCCTCCTGCGCCACCATGTCTTCTTCCTCCTCTACCTCATCGGATCTTTTCACCCAATCCTCCTCTTCCCGCGAGCCGACGCCGGAGCAGAACCCGGAGGAGGTCCATGCGGCCAACACCCGCCGTGCCATCGAGGCCGGGGAGGAATCCAGCCATGATTTCTCCGTCTGGTCTGAGGACGACAAGTCCTTGACCGACGGGGAAAGTGACCTCCGCTTCCTCGCCGACGGGGAAACGGAGGAGGAGAGCGATGACGATCGCTTCTCCTGCGACGACTTCACCTCTCCCGAGGAGGAGAAGGAGGAGGAGGAGGAGGAGGAGGATGACACCTCCTCCGACGAGCCGCCGGCCAAGCGCTTCTGCCCCTGGCCGGGGAACCTCAGCGACTTCGACAGCGACGACGACGATGCTGACGAGGAGGATGAGGACAACGAAGGCCTGGTCGGCGGCCGCTGGAGCAGCGACGACGAGCCTGCCGGGAGTAGCGCCGACAGCGGCGATGACGGCGACGACGAGGGCAGCGACGGCCCGTAGATAGGACCTTTAGCATAGGATCAGTAGTAGTAGATGGGGCAATGTATCCCCTAGTACTTCCTTTTGAGAGCAATCAGCTCTTTATGTAAGAAATCTTGCTTATCAATGAAGAACTTCTCCCAATCTGATTTTGCCGATTTCCCTTGAGCTTAATTTAGCCGATTTCCCCTCATACTGATTTTGCCGATTTGTCCCCTTAGCCAATGCTTAATGAGCCGATAGCAACACATCGGTCCTTCATAAACCATCCTTCAATTCTTCAGCTGATGTCCTTGAGATCTGGTGGATACTGTAGAGTTTTCAAGAGAGCCCTTAAATTTCTCGCACCAGCTCCAGCGATCCTCTTCTGCGAGCACTCATCATTTCGTGAAGAAGGTTGCGACGAAGGACCAGCCGATGACACTCCAATCGGCTTCTAAAAAACAGAGCATCTACTAGGCTAGCTGCCCCCCGAGCTTCAGCCAAGGCGAGAATACTGGTGAGGATGCACAGATCAGACAAAAGGCTTTGAACTCAGGTAATTCTGAGACAGCCACCCTGCCGATTCAGCCGCACTTGATCCCATCGATCGCCTCTTCTTCCGTTGCAAGCCGATATTGTAGACGAAACACCAACGGCTTAAAGAGCAGAAGGCTACCTTGTACGCCAAACTGACGCTTCTGACAGTATCGCTGACCTGGCGCAAAGGGTTGGAAGTCCTTGACGAGAAGGTTCAGGCACCAACATCGGCTCCTTGCAGCCGAGGAAGCTCTCATTGTTCACTCCTTCGAGGACGCAGAAGGTCTCACAGCTGAACTGGACTTGGTGAAGATCTGCGTCTTGAACAAGCAACAAGTAGATCCTGTTAATTGTACTAGAGTCGATGGCTGTGCATCGGCTTTGTTTCTTAGTTCTAAAGTCGATGTCCTTGCATCGGCTGTGTATCATGAATTTTTTTTTACTGGCCGATTTTTTCTATCGGCCCCCAACATTTCACTGCACACATGTTCATCTGCACCTGTTCATCTGATTAGATGCCCCCCGAGCCGAATCTGTCAGGTAACTGCAGATATCGGCTCTGTAGTTTAGCCAAGGCATTGTATTTGCACGTCGGCTCCGGTAGGACCAATGTTGATTTTTCCTAACTCATCAGCCGACGTAAAACCGCTGCCCAGTAGATCGATGTTGAACACAAGCAGAACATGTGGTGAGGATAATTTTGGCCGATTGCTGGAATCGGCCTCCATATTGATCGAAGAGCACAATGAAGGTTTTGTAATGTTCCTTCATAGATCTTTGGGGCCGATCCCAAGGATCGGCCTCGCCACGTCTGCTCATTGGTTTGTTCTTGCTACACGGTCAGGCCGGTGGATAAGACCAGCCTAACCCTGCCCTTCGTCACGTCGATGCGCTCGTAGTCGTCCAAATTGATACCTGAGAGTGGCTCTTGGCCTGCTGTTTCCCAAGCGTTCATGCCAGCCGTTGAAATCTCGGCTGAGTCATCGGCCTGGACGACCTCTACTTCATCTCCATCCCACTGTATTACGCATTGGTGCATCGTGGATGGGATGCAACAGTTGGCGTGGATCCAATCTCTTCCTAGCAGAACAGCATAGGTGCTCTTGCTATCGACGATGAAGAACGCCGTAGGGATAGTTTTCCTTCCTACGGTCAGATCCACGTTCAGAACACCTTGTGCGTCAGACGCTTGGCCGTTGAAATCACTCAATGTCATGTTGGTCTTGATCAGATCCGAGCTAGAGCGTCCCAACCGACGTAGCATGGAGTACGGCATAATGTTGACTGCCGCTCCGGTGTCCACCAGCATCTTGTTGACAGGCCTCCCATCGATATAACCTCGCAAGTACAGGGCCTTCAGATGTCTGTAGCTTCTTTCTCGTGGCTTCTCAAAGATAACCGGCCGTGGGCCGCAGTCAAGTTGTGCCACAGGTGCCTCGTCTAATCCTGGAGCACTGAACTCCGTAGGAAGGATGAACACCATGTTTGTGCCAGCCGATGTTTCATCATCGGCTTTCCTTTGCTTGGGGCGCCACTCCATTTTTTGTGGTCGACCCTCTTCATCCAGGGTTCGCTGGATCTTCGCGGCCAGATCAGATCGCGCCTTCCTTAGCGTGTGCAGGTATAACCTTTCGGCTTCCTCCAAGCCGCGCAGTCGCTGAACCCTACGCTTTTGGGAACGGCTGAGCCCATCAGGGCACCACCTTGGCCGGTGGTACCTGTCTTCTTCTTCTTCATCATCGTCTCCCAACTCCTCGAGATCTTCCACCCGAGGGGACTCAGCGTGTTTGCTTCGAGGTGGGAGAGGCCCTAGACGTTTGAACACGGACACGTTAGCTGCATCCTTCCTCTTCTGTCTACATTCTGGGCAGTTGCCGATTGTAGGCAATCGGCTCATTCCTGAATCCCAGCAGTGTCTGAAGAAAGGGCAGTCCCAGTGCCTATCCTCGTCGTCTTGCTCCCTCGATTTGTCCTTGGCACGGCGCTCGTACTCCTCCTCATCGCGATCATGCCGACGATGTCTCCTGGCGTCTCTAGCCAGACAGTCTCTATCCTCATCGTTGCTGGATCGTCGGCGTCGGCTATATTGACTCACGTACTTGTTGAGGAGGTGATCGGAGAGAGGTCGCTGATATCTTACATTCTTTACTTCTCCCTCTGTGATGTAGCGCTTGCCATCGTGACGGAGCCGATCGCGTGGAGCGGCCTCCTCTGTGTCCTTGCTACGAGAGCAGCTGCCCTCGTCTCCATCCTTGCCAGAGTGGTGTCCAGGTCCTACCATGTTGATGTTGAACGAGAATCCTGGCTGGCAACCTTCAGGGTAAGTGCACTCCACCATGTTAACGGCGGGGAAGGGGTGGGTGTCGACCTTCATGGCGTACTGGTTGAAAATTAGACGTCCTTGTTCTATCGCCATTTGGATCTGCTGACGCCACACCCTGCAGTCGTTGGTGGCATGGGAGAACGAGTTATGCCATTTGCAGTATGGCTTTCCGTTCAGCTCCTGTACCGTGGGGATTTTGAGGCCTTCGGGTAACTTCAACTGCTTCTCCTTGAGTAGGAGGTCGAAGATTTGCTCAGTTTTAGTCACGTCAAAATCGAACCCTCTGGGCGGACCTGGTGGCTTAACCCATTTGCAGGACACGGGGGTTGCCCCCCGAGTCCATTCAGCCACTGCTACCTCTTGATCTCCCGCAGAGCCTTCGTCTTCATCTGCCTCAACCAGGACTACCGCACGCTTGAATTTGTCTTGGTACAAGTCCGGGTGGCGCTGTTCATATAAAGACAATTTCTGAACCATGTGCGCCAGTGAAGGGTAGTCTGCTTGGGAGGCCATATCCTTGATTTGTGATGCAAGGCCCACCACTGCCAACTCGACTGCTTCCTTTTCAGTCACACGAGCCGAATAACATCGGTTCCTTAGATTTCTGAAGCGCTGGACGTATTCTGCCACGCTTCTCCACGCTTCTGACGTATATGTGCTAGATCGGCAAGGCCAGACTCGGAAGCCTCTGAGTGATACTGCATGTGGAACTGCTCTTCCAACTGCTTCCAAGTCCGGATCGAGTCTGGTGGCAACGAAGTGTACCACCCGAAAGCCGATCCTGTGAGGGACTGTGCGAAGAACCTCACGCGTAGCTCATCTGCTGCTGAGATCGTGCCCAGCTGTGCCAAGTATCGGCTCACATGCTCGATGGAGCTGGAACCATCTGATCCATTGAACTTGGAGAAATCAGGGAGCCGATATTTGGGTGGTAGCGGGATCAACTCGTACTCGTTGGGGTACGGCTTGGAATAGCCGATTGTCCTCCTTTTCGGCACCATGCCGAACTGGTCTCTCAGTATGGTACTGATTTGATCCGCGGTGCTGGCTGCAGGAGTCGAACTCTGAAGATTCGCCGGAGTGGCATACTTAGCCAGCCATGCTTGCTTTTCCAGCTCTGAGCCAACTGCAGGAGCTGAGCTCTGGAGGTTTGTCGGGGTGGCATATTTAGCTAGCCACGTCTGCTTCTCAAGATCTGTCACTGACGTTCCTCCTGCTTTCCAGAAGTCCCTGCTGTTGCGGCCTGGTTTGTGAGCGCCCAGTTACCGCAGTCTGGCACGTATGTGCACGTGTATCCGTGAGGGATCTCCTTAGGCGCCTCGTGCAAGAACTGGTAGTCACTAGGGTCACCACCGATCTTGTAGACGATGAATGCCGGTGAATTCGGCACTTCTGGTGCTGCCAACGCGAATGGCAGCGGTGGACGGGACTGGAGTGGCATCTCTCCTTGGTATGTCCCGAGAGCCGGTCCTGACGGAGAGTACTGGTGCCTCATGATCTCCTGGATCACCCGAAGAGCGACACGCTCCAGAGTGCTCACCAGGTTCTCAGAGTGGCGGTGCAGCGAGTGAGCCACCATGTAGTTAATCTCCTGACGCAGGGACCTGGTGCGTTCTTCTGACGGGGCAGACAGGTCTATTCCATCGAGCGCACCTTCAGGCGAGAACCCTTTCCACCTGATGCCATGTGAACGGGTTCTGTGAAAAGAGCCGATGAGGTCGGCTTCGAGGATCGCTTTGACCTCGTCATACTTCTTCTTGAGCTCCTCGGTCAGGTCCTCGTACGTGACTGGGGTGCCGTCCGCCATCTCAGATGTAGATGGCGATGTGGTTGATGTCGAAGATTGTCCCACCGGGCGTGCCAGAATGTGTTGCGGTCAGAAACCCATCGGCGAGCAACGACGGGCAACACAGGAGAGCCGGGAGCAACTTAGGGCTGCGGCTGGCCCTGGTCCCTCCGAGCGACGGCCCGCACAAAACTCCGGCACGCACGTCCGATGCTGGTGCAAGGGCGTGCCACCTGACCTATACCTGGTCAGGAAGGTGATGGAGATGCCTCGCTTAGTTTCCTGCATGGCATACACGTAAACATTAAATACGAGCCTCGATCGGCTCTCAGGTTGTCCTGTGAATCGGCTCAAGGAGCCGATCCACCCATGATTCGCACGAGGTGTACGAATATATGGTGGTCCTGCTTGATCAAGATAAAGCTAAAACGATCTATGACGATTTGGGGTTTTCACCGCATAATCGGATCATCCTACTCGTGATTGGGCCTCGCGGCCACGCACGGTGATCGTAAGCCGATCCTAGACAAGGCCTAAAAACCAACACGAGGTTGATCCCCGGAACATCCTGTCTAGGGCTAGCAAACTACACCCTACGTGCCGCTGGATCCTCCAACCCTTTGTAAGGCCTAACTATTGCAGATATTAAACTAATCCTTGAAGAACAAGGAGCAACCGTAACGGATCGGATCTACTGAATAATGATCAAGCGGGGTGCCGCCCCTACACCTAAGATAGGTGTAAGAGCGGCTAGATGTCTAAGGGTTGCACTACGACAGCATATGATACGAAGAACAATGCTAACCCTAACACATCTAAGATAACTACGTTGCTCGCCATCAAAAAGGCTTCAGTACGAGCAACGCATGAACGACGAATAAACTTGTACTGCCTAGATCGCAAGATGCGATCTAGGCAGCATGATGCTTACCCGGAAGAAACCCTCGAGACAAGGGAGTTGGCGATGCGCCTAGATTGATTTGTGGTGAACGTGATTGTTGTTTATTTCATAAACCCTAGATACATATTTATAGTCCGTAGACTTTCTAACGTGGGAATAATCCCAACCGTGCACGAGCTAAACTCTATCTAATCGATACGTATCCTACTATATTACAGATACACGGGCCAACTAGCCCAAACTTTGCATACAAGGCCGATTCACATATATTCTTCCGTATATAACCTTCAAGCCCATCTTGATCGCGGCCCACCTCTGACTCGGTCAAATTCTGGTGATAACAGTAATCCATCGGTATGGAGTTTCTTCATGCGTTTCACTCCAATATGACCAAGACGACAGTGCCACATATAAGTAGAATTATCATTCAATTTAATTTGCTTAGCATCAATGTTATGTATATGCGTATCACTACTAACGAGATCTAAAAGAAATAAGCCATTCTTTTCAGGTGCTCGACCATAAAAGATATTATTCATAAAAATAGAACAACCATTATTCTCAGACTTGAATGAATAACCGTCTTGCATTAAACAAGATCCAGATATAATGTTCATGCTCAACGCGGGTACAAAATAATAATTATTTAGGCTTAAAACTAATCCCGAAGGTAGATGTAGAGGAAGTGTGCTGACAGCGATCACATCGACTTTGGATCCGTTTCCAACGCGCATCGTCACTTCATCTTTCAGTAGTCTTCGTTTATTCTTTAGTTCCTGTTTCGAGTTACAAATATGAGCAACCGAACCAGTATCAAATACCTAGGTACTAGTATGAGAACCAGTAAGATAAACATCTATAACATGTATATCAGATATACCTTCTTTCTTCTTCTTGACAAGGCCGCTCTTCAGATCAGCCAAATACTTGGAGCAATTACGCTTCCAGTGTCCCTTCTCCTTGCAGTAATAGCACTCAGCATCAGGCTTAGGGCCATTCTTAGGTTTCACAGGAGGCGTGGAAGCTTTCTTGCCACCCTTCTTGAATTTTCCCTTAGACTTGCCCTGTTTCTTGAAACTGGTGGTCCTGTTGACCATCAACACTTGGTGCTCTTTCTTGATCTCAATCTCAGCAGATTTCAGCATGGCGAAGAGTTCAGGTAACTCTTTGTTCATGTTCTGCATATTGTAGTTTATCACAAAGTTCTTGTAACTAGGTGGAAGTGATTGAAGGACACGATTAATCCCCAGTCTGTTAGGAATCACTATTCCCAAGTCACTGAGTTTCTTCGCATGCCCAGTCATGATGAGCATGTGCTCACTAACGAAGCTGCCTTCTTCCATCATGCAACTGAAGAAGTGTTTCGATGCTTCATAGCATTCCACGGCCGCATGAGTTTCAAAGATAGCTTTCAGCTCATTGACCAACTCCAAAATCGTGGTGCTCAAAACGTTTTTGAAGATCGGCTTCCAGACTGCATAGGATGGCACACTGAACTTGAGAGTACCGAGTTTTCCGAGTCTCGTAAACATTGTTTACTTCATCGGTTTCAGTTTCTGCAGGAGGGTCACCTAGCGGTGCATCAATCACATATTGCAGGTTTCCACCAGCGAGGAAAATCCTCACATGACGGAACCAGTCGGTGAAGTTGCTACCGTTGCTCTTAAGCTTTTCTTTCTCTAGGAACTGGTTAAAATTGATTGGGGACGCCATATCTACAACATATATTTGCAATAGTTTAGACTAAGTTTATGATAAATTGAGTTCAAATTTTAATTCAACAAAATTAAAACTAGGTGAACTCCCACTCAAAACAATATCCCTCGAATTGTCTTAGTGATCACACGAACCAAATCCACCACACCAAGTCCGATCATCACGAGACAAGATGTAAGTTCAATGGCGAACACTCAAAGTGTTCATCATATCAACCATATGATTCATGCTCTACCTTTCGGTATCACGTGTTCCGAGACCATGTCTGTACATGTTAGGCTCGTCAAGGCAACCTTAGTATCCGCATGTGCAAAACTGGCTTGCACCCGTTGTATGCACTTGTGGATTCTATCACACCCGATCATCACGAGATGCTTTGAAACGACAAGTATTGGCAACGGTGCTACTAAGGATGAACACTTTATTATCTTGATATTTTAGTGAGAGGGATCATCTTATAATGCTACCGTCGCGATCTAAGAAAAATAAGATGCATAAAAGGATTAACATCACATGCAGTTCATATGTGATATGATATGGCCCCTTTGTCTTTGCGCCTTTGATCTTCATCTCCAAAGCACGGACATGATCTCCATCATCAACGGGCATGATCTCCATCATCGTCGGCGTAGCGTCAAGGTCAATGGCGTCGTCTTCATGATTGTTCTTCCATGTAGCAACTATTACAACTTCTTTGAAATACTACTCAACATGAAATTTAAAAACAACCATAAGGCTCCTGCCGGTTGCCACAATACAATAATGATCATCTCATACATATTCATCATCACATTATGGCCATATCACATCACCAAACCCTGCAAAAACAAGTTAGACGTCTCTAATTTGGTTTGCAAATTTTACGTGGTTTAGGGTTTTCGAGTGAGATCTAATCTACCTACGAACATGAACCACAACAGTGATACTAGTGTTGTCAATAGAAGAGTAAATTGAATCTTCACTATAGTAGGAGAGACAGACACCCGCAAAGCCACTTATGCAATACAAGTTGCATGTCGAGCGTGGAGCAAATCTCATGAACGCGGTCATGTAAAGTTAGCCCGAGCCGCTTCATCCCACTATGCCACAAAGATGCAAAGTACTCAAACTAAAGACAACATAAGCATCAACGCCTGCAAAACAATTGTGTTCTACTCGTGCAACCATCTATGCATAGACACGGCTCTGATACCACTATCGGGATTCGTTGCATAGAAAACAAAAAATTTCCTACCGCGAGAACGCAATCAAAGCCAAGATGCAATCTAGAAGATGGGAGCAACGAGGAGATGAACGAGACTCACCCTTGAAGATTTCCAAAGCCTACAAGATGAGGCTCTTGTTGCTGCGGTAGACGATCACTTGCCGCTTTCAAAAGCGCGTAGAAGATCTTGACGGTGCCACAATCGGGCAGCACCTCCGTACTCGGTCACACGTTCGGTGTTGATGAAGACGACTTTCTTCTCCCCATTCCAGCGGGCAGCAGAAGTAGTAGCTCCTCCTTGAATCCGGCAGCACGACGGCGTGGTGGCGGTGTCGATGGAGATCTTCGGCGGAGCTTCGCTAAGCGTTGCGGGAGAGGTGGAGGAGTGGGGCGGCTTGGGTTTGGGGAGAGGGGGTGGCCGGCCTCCAAGGGGTGCGGCCAAGGTGGTGGCTTGGTGTGGCTGGCCCCCTCCCCTTGACCCTCATTATATAGGTGGAACCCCCAAGTGTTGGACTACAAAACTTCGAATAAGACCCCAACCCAAAACCTTCCATGTGTAGGGAAACCTACCCAAGGTGGGATTCCCACCTCAAGTGGGACTCCCACCCTTCCATGAGGGGGGTGGCCGGCCACCCTTGGTGGAGTCCACCTGGGACTCCACCCCTCTAGGGTTGGCCGGCCATGGGAGGTGGAGTCCCTTCGGGACTCCGCCTTCCAAAGTGATTTCTTCCGGACTTTTCTAGAACCTTCTAGAACCTTCCATAAATGCACTGGATCATTTTCAAACTTATAAAATGACTTCCTATATATGAATCTTATTCTCCGGACCATTCCGGAACTCCTCGTGATGTCCGGGATCCCATCCGAGACTTCGAACAAAACTTCGAACTACATTCCATATTCAAGTTCTACTAATACGACATCAAACCTTAAGTGTGTCACCCTACGGTTCGCGAACTATGTAGACATGGTTGAGAACTCTCTCCGACCAATAACTAATAGCGGGATCTGGAGATCCATAATGGCTCCCACATATTCAACGATGACTTAGTGATCGAATGAACCATTCACATACGATACCGATCCTCTTTGTCACGCGATATTTTACTTGTCCGAGGTTTGATCATCGGTATCTCTCTATACCTTGTTCAACCTCGTCTCCTGACAAGTACTCTTTACTCGTACTGTGGTATGTGGTCACTTATGAACTATTCATATGCTTGCAAGCTATTTAGACGATATTCCGCCGAGAGGGCCCAGAGTATATCTATCCGTCATCGGGATGGACAAATCCCACTACTGATCCATATGCCTCAACTCATACTTTCCGGATACTTAATCCCACCTTTATAACCACCCATTTACGTAGTGACGTTTGATGTAATCAAAGTACCTTTCCGGTATAAGTGATTTACATGATCTCATGGTCGAAAGGACTAGGTAACTATGTATCGAAAGCTTATAGCAAATAACTTAATGACGTGATCTTATGCTACGCTTAATTGGGTGTGTCCATTACATCATTCATATAATGACATAACCTTGTTATTAATAACATCCAATGTTCATGATCATGAAACAATGATCATCTATTAATCAACAAGCTAGTTAAGAGGCTTACTAGGGACTCATTGTTGTTTACATAACACACATGTATCAATGTTTCGGTTAATACAATTATAGCATGGTATATAAACATTTATCATAAACACAAAGATATATAATAACCACTTTTATTATTTCCTCTTGGGCATATCTCCAACAGCTCGGTGCCCGCGGAGGTGCTGAGAAGGGCGCCGCCGTTGCAGTGCACCCCAGGCGTCGCCGCTGCTTCCATCTGCTTCACCGTCGTCGACAACCTCGCCGCAACCCCTCTCCGACCATCGCCACGCCGCCGGTGAGTCTCCGACCCCCCACCGTCGCCGCGCCAGTGGCCGTCTCTCGCCGGAGACGACGATGTCTCTGGGCCGCTCGATCTCTCCCTAATCGTGCGGCTCACAATCAACGTAATGTTTCGCTGAGTTAAAACCCACTGACGCGTGGACCCCACGCTGTCAGTTGGCCCGCTGCGTTACTGGGCCGGCCCATCTCCCTTTCTCTCTGCGTAGCCTGTTAAACTTTCCCACCAGCCCATTTCCGTTTGAATTTCGAATTCTAGTTTAATTTATTTTGCAATCTGATGCCATTTTCAAAATTCAATAGGGACAAATATACTTGGCCAAAATTCACCAACTTTATATTTTTGGAAAGCTGAGAGAATTATCTACCCAACCACACTGGTCCCAACCCTAGATTTGGTGTAGAATTAAAGTGACAAAATAAACAAGGCAGGGCCTTTTGTAACTTCAAACAATTATTAAAAATCAACCAAAAGTGCTATTAAGTTGATTTCAACTCTCATAGCTCACATTTCACTTGCACTAATTGTTTCTGCAAAAATATGGCATGGTTACTTTGAGTGATCATGGCTTAGTTTAATTAGAGGACTATATGGCTATTTTTAGTCAATGATATTGTCCAAAACTATTTATAAATCATATGGGAGCTTTTATCTCATTTAAATATTGTCACAAACATTTCAAAATGAGATAGAGACCCTGGTCTATTAGGTCTCATGTGAAATTGTTTGATGATCTTAAATCATTACTATGTTAGGATTAAATTGCATGAGGTGCTTGACCTCATTTAAATCATTTTCTTAAATGATGAGTATGAAGAGGTTGACTTTGTCAACCTAGGTCATATATTATTCATGAAGGAAATTAAATCTTAACAAGATAATGAGAGGAATTTATTTCTCTAAGGATTTAAAAGAAACACCTTATTTAGTATGAGAGGAAATTATTTTTCTTAAATAAGAAAACAAAGTCCACCAACCTAGTATTAATGTGTGATGCTAGCCTAAGTTTGTGTGACTCATGTGTGTGCTTAGTCTAGTACTTAAGTTTGGTATGATGATTGTATACCTCGTATTCGATTTTAGACGCTAGTACCGAGGAGTATCAAGAGGAGGAGGAGGTCTACTTCCAAGGAGAAGAAGACCACTTTGACCAATTCCCCAACCAAGGCAAGATAATACTCTTGCAAAGTGCAAAGCTCACCCAGAGCAAGGCATCATCCCTTTTACTTTATGTTTAGTGATCCTATTTTTCCAAGTTTTTTACTTTACAAGCTTTATTACCTTTAATTTATCAAATTACTTTTTGATTTATGATTCACTTGGTTAGTATTGGATTAGTACAAGAGTAGCAAAGTTAGCCTAGAAGCAAAGAAAACTACTTAGCACCCCTCACACCTAGATGCTAGTGATAAATTAAAAATGACTACTCTAGATGGGAACATGTGTTTGTGAAATGATGGTGAAAACCTTGGAATGACGAGTCATTTCCATTGAAAGATTTTGAAGGTGAATATGACATGAATTTTTGACTTGGTGAACTTGATAAAAACTGATGATTGAGTTGGATGCGATACCATTCCAATTCTTGAGTACCCCCGCAATACCTGATTATGGGTAAGGCTTAGCTGGAAATTTATGTGTCTTAGTATGGGTTCCCTCTAAACAAGCGTCATAGAGGTTATGCCGAGGCTGCCTCCGTTGAAAGTGAAATGACGTGAAATGAGGTGAATGTACGACCCAAGCCCTGTGCAGTTCCCGGGATAACAATTGGCTATCACTGGGAGGCCAAGCTCATGGGGAGAGGTGCCTATACTAGGATGTGTAAGTGAAAGGTTAACGGTTGATGATCCGCGTACTGAGTTACGATGATTCGGGGTTATCCCTGACGGATGTAATCAAATGTTGTGGCACAAGTGTGCAACCTCTGCAGAGTGTAAACCTATTCGAATAGCCGCGTCCGCGGTCATGGACAGTTAGAAAGGCCATACTGTTTTCGTCATCAGAAATTTATCTCTTTTTGACTTGTGAATTGAACTTGAACGGTGACTTTGATTTTTGAATCACAACAGAGTTGTGGGAGTGACACTAACATTCCCACTTGAGTTAGTTAGCACATGAAGAGTCTTTTACTAAAATATTTATGAACTTTTTTTTTGAACAACTTGAGGCACCGGAGGTGCCAAACTTTCATTCAACTCATAGACAGTGTACAGCATGTAATACAAGCTTTGACGTTTGCATCTGTTGAACTGCATATAGGATGGGACAATCTACCGATCTATGAGCCGAAGAAGAACAACTGAAGATAGGCTGAGACAATGTTTGCCTGAGAGCCTGATGTGCACAATTGTGAGCTACTCCATTGATATCTCTTTTAATGTGATAGGATGGAGCTGGAGAGAATCTGGTCAGGTTTTTGTATTTTGCTATAATCCTTCTAATCTCCCAGGGAACCTGTTCAAGTGTTCTCAAGTCTGTTGCTGCTGCGGATGCGAGGATGATGTTGTCCATTAGAAAGGTGTGGCCACGTAGATGAAGTGATGAAGTAATCCTAGCTGCAGCCAGCAAGGCCTCGGCCTCGGCCTGTAGGACTGAAGGTGCAGTAGGGATAGATGCCTGAATCATAACCATTGCCGATCGGTCATCCTCCTGAACCTGAATGAATATACCAATTCCTGTGGCTGAAGGGAGCCCTGGAGCTTTCTTCGTTTTCCAAGCCGCATCCGTAAAGACCTTCGTTCCTTTGATCATCAAGTCCGTTCTAAGTGTATGTCCTTGCGGAGGTAGCTGATTCCCTGTTACCTGCATATCTTCACCTTGTTCTTGCATATTTGATCTTGTGATCTGCACATGCTTCTTCAGTTTACTAACCTGCAAGACATCACTCATTTCCAAATTATGATTTAAAGCATTTGCCATATGCTGAATCTGAGCCGGGTGCAGCTGCTGCCTATTAAATAAATGATCATTCCTCGATTTCCATAAGCACCACATGAAAGTTAAAACATTAGGAAGAGTGGATTTGGGTGGTTCATATTTACGAGATTCAAAATTATATCTGTGAGAGAGTTAGCGTTTGTGATGAGCATGTCCACTCTTATGTACCAAGGATGAGAAAACCAAGCAGCTCTGACATAATTACAAGTAAAGAAAAGATGGTAGTTTGTTTCTTCCAAATCACATCTGCAACATAATTTGCTATTGTGTTTAGAGTACTTACCAGCTCTAGCTCCCGTAGGTAGGGCCTTTTGGAGAAATCTCCACCCAAAGGTCTGAATTCTTGGAATGACCTGTTTGTTTTGCCATATCTTCTTTAATAATTGAACCGTGGCTTGGTCTACCTCTCTTGGTTTTGGCTCACCATTTTCCTGCAAATGATGGAGACAAGCTTTATATGCACTTTTAGTGTTGCATTTACATGTGGGTGTAAGTTTCCAACAAAGCATGTCTTCATCTGCAGAGTGAATAATGGGAGTTGACTTTATAGATTCAGCCATAGGGCTTTGAAAGAGAGTGTCAATAAGCTGAGTGTTCCAAGTTTGTTGATTCAGAAGCCACAGATCCTTTACTTGGGCTGGATAGGAATAGTTGGAAGATTGGATGATGAGAGCATCGTACAAGTTGGCCCAACCGTTGCACCAAGGTGTGCTCCAGACAGACATTTGGCCTTTGGTAACCTGATAGAAAGAGTGGGCCTTCAGAAGAGGGAGCATTTTGAGGATGGAGGCCCAAAAGGCCGACTTTGGAGCATTTGAATTTGGGCGCCAAAGAGAGGAGTGTGGGAAATATTTGGATTTGAGGACAGAATGAAGAAAATCGTCGGGTTGATCCGCAATCCTCCAGGTTGCCATCAGGATAAGAGCTTGATTCATGGCCTGCATGTTTCGGATACCTAAGCCTCCTTCATTCTTGGGGGAGCAGATGTCTTTCCAAGCCCTGAGACAAAGAGATCTAGAATTTGTTTCTTCTCTAACTCCTGTCCACCAAAATTTTCTAATAATAGCAGTGAGTTTCAAAATAAATTTCTTAGAGAAGAGAATGTTTGACATGTAATAAACTGGAATAGAGGCAAAGACCGACTTTATGACCTCTAATCTGGCAGCATGGGATAGCTTGTCGGCTTTGTAGGTGCTAAGTTTCGATTTGAATTTATCAATCACAAAGCTGTAAGCTGAGGCTCTATCTTTTGAAGGCAAAATGAGAGGATGTCCCAGATGTCTAAAAGTGATGTTAATAAGAGGTACTGGGAAGATATGGGTAATTGCTTGAGCAATGTCTTGAGTAACATGTTTGCTAAAAATAATTCCAGACTTAGTCCAATTAGGCGTTTGACCTGAGAGGTTGCAGAAATGATGAAGAATTTCCTTTATTCTCGTCGCCTCCTGCACTGAAGCATGGCCACAAACCAGCAAATCATCTGCGAAAAGGAGTGAATGAATCGACGGGCAGTTTGGTCCAAGCGTAATACCTGCAAGACAGGTCTGCGACATGGCATGTTGCATATCAATAGATAATTCATTGATTGAAAGTACAAATAGGTAAGGAGACAGTGGGCAACCTTGCCTGATGCCTCTATTACCTCTGAATTTTGCATACGGCTGGCCATTAATAATCACAGAGAAGGTTGGAGAAGAAACACAAGAGTGGATTAAATTGATGAAATGATCATGCAACCCTTTACGTGCGAGAGCTGAAACAATAAAGTTCCATTCAAGTCTATCAAAAGCTTTTGCAAGGTCAATTTTAAGCATGAAGGATTTGTTTTTCCAAGAGCTGCGAAAAAGAGTGAGTAATTTCTTGAGCAATGATTATATTGTTGCTTATACGCCTTCCCTCTATAAAAGCTTGTTGAGAGGGGTGAATATACTCCGGTAAATGGGGCTTAAGTCTATTAGCAAGGCATTTGCCAATAATTTTATATATGACATTACGAAGGCTAATAGGTCTATAATCAGCCGGAACTAAAGGAACAAGCTTTTTTGGAATGAGCGCAATATGAGTTTCATTTATGTGAGAAGGCATAATACCTGTTTGGAAAAAATTCCTTACCAACTGAACAACATCACTTCCAATCCACTCCCAAGTCGCTATGTAAAACTCCACGTTGAAGCCATCCGGACCAGGCGATGCATTTCTTTTCATCTTTTTGAGAGTGTCTAAAATTTCCTGTTCGTCTGGTGTACTATAAGTTTTATCTTGATCATCTTGTGGAAGAGTTGTTGCAGTGTAGGGCCTGCTATTGTTAGCATTTGTAGAGGAAAAAATAGATCTGAAATAATTGAAAAAAGTATTGCTTATTTTGTCTGGCATAAAATGGAGCACATTGTTTTCATCCTTAACTGAAGCAATTGTGTTCCTTCTTCTTCTTTTAACTACTGCATGATGGAAGAAGGAAGTGTTTCTGTCCCCATCTTTAACCCACTGCTTCATGGCTCTTTGCATGTAAAAGTCTGTGAGTTTAGTGATAGATTGTTCATACCTTGTAGATAAGGTCATCTGAAGGCCATGATCTTGTTCAGCTAACGGTTTCATCTGGATTTGCTTTAATTGTTCTCCTAGGTTATTGATCTCAAGATGCAAAGGTTTCTTTTTCTTGCACCAAATCTTGAGAGTTCCTGCAAGATGGTTAGTCCTTGCTGAAAAGGATTTATTCTTTGTTGAGAGCCAAGCATTTTTAGCACAATTTTGAAAGTCCTCTTCTTTTAGCCACCAATTTTCGAATTTGAAAGAACATTTAACTTTACGAACAGGCCCATCCGTGGAGAGAAGAATAGCAGCATGGTCACTCATAGTGTGAACAATAGGCATGTTGTAGACATTTGAGACAGGAAAAGCTGCACACCATTCAGCATTAACAAGGCACCGATCTAATCTTTCAAAAGTAGGCTTAGAAGAAAAACGTCTATTAGTCCAAGTATAAGCAGGCCCACTATAACCCAGATCAAAAAGACCACATTGCTTAACAAAAGCACGGAAAGCATACATGCGAGGACGATTTATATTGAGAGAATTCTTGTCTGTATCATACAAAAGGTCATTCATGTCACCTAAACATAACATAGGAAGGCAAGCATTATCATACACAAAAGCAGCTACTTCACTCCAAATAGCACTAGTCTGACGATGGTAAGGGTCCCCATAAATACAAACTAGACCAAACTTAACATTAGTAGCAGTATGTACAACTAATGCTAGGATAACATGGAGAGTCGAACTATGGATAGTAACTTGGAGATCATCATTCCACATCAACCAAAGCCCACCCGAGCGTCTTCGAGAGGGCACTACAAAGCTATCAGCCATGTTAAACCTAGAATTAAGATCAGCAGAATTCACTTTAGAGGATTTTATTTCGGAGACAAAGATTACCAGAGGTTTTGCAGAACAGATCATCCTGGCAAGATGCATCATTTTTGGACTACGGAGACTCTTGCCCATGCCCCCGCAGTTCCATCCTAGAGCCTTCATTGCGCCTGTGGCGCCTTAAGGGCTGGCGCCTTTGCCCCATCATCAAGTTCCATCTCCCTTCCTACATCATTCTGTTGCTGATGCTCATTCATAACCTGGAGAGTAGCCCCAGCGTTGGCTTCAGATTGCACTTCACGATCGTACTCTTCATGGTCTCGCTGAGCATAATTTCCAATGTAAACATTCTAACCCTGGTAGTAGTCGCGAGCCATCGGAGGAGGCGAGAATCCCCCATACGTAGAGTCGTGCGTACCCACTGAGGAAACCGGCGAGAATGGCCTTGGACCGTGCTCTAGAGCAGTGGCAGAATTTGCCCTTGCAGGTGATCTGCGAGGTGAGTGAGCATAGGGGTGACCCATCAAACATGCAGAGAAGCTTCTATCTCTACGACGAGGCCCACCATGCCCCATTTCGCTGGCTCCACCAAGACGCGTCCAACTGGCAGCTCCATGCTGGTAGCGAGTAATCCCCGAAGGAGGTGTGTGGTGAGATCCAATTTGACCTTGTTCCTGAACATCCCATCCAGTAGGGCGTCGACGATTCCGATGCTCTGTTGCGACGGTGAGATCTACTGCGGTGGTTCTCTTGATTGTTCCTAGCTCAGGATTGTTTCCAGGTAGCTGCCTTTCACTATCTCCTCCAAAGATGATACCTAGAGTGGCGGTATCGGTATCGACCAAAGTAGCATCATTGAATCCTAGTTGGGTGGAAGATATGATGTTGGAAGCAAATGACAACTGAGGGTTTGACTGGATTGAAGTATGGGGAGTTGATGTTGTAGCAGGGACCTGCAGTGTCATTTGGCCAAGGCCTGCATCAGCATGCCCGTCCTTGTGCGGCGAGGATCTCTTTGCAAGAGGTGTCTGATTTGGGATTGGAGATGGGGCGGGTCGTTTCGGTGGGGTTTTGTCCAAAGTGGGAATAGTTTCATCAAGAGATGAAGGTAGGTATTGTTGTTGACAAGGGGTATTTTGGGATTGAGGATGAAACGTTCAGATGCTCAACTTGCTTTCCTGGCAGTGCTAGGTTTTTCGAGTGTGGCATTGACAAAGTGTTGTTCTCATGGCCCAAGAATAGCCCAGGCTGCTTTCCTATGTCTTTTTTTCCAGATGAATGTGGCAGATTTATAGCTTCCATCATGGCCTTTTCTGAATTGGTACCTTTTGTAGTGATCGGTGGGCCCCTTGTTCCATTCTGTTGCAATACATCAGTTTGCTGCCTCTGTACACTTGTTTCTTCTACCCTGACAGGTACTTCGTCAGTGCCTGTGATTGTAGGAGTAAAGCCTTGTCTACCTTGGTGAGTCGAAGGATGTGGAGAGATGAGGTGTGGAGGATGCACAACACTTGGTACCAGCTCTCTCCCTTGCCGACCAAACTGATGTTGCGTCGACATGTGTAGATGGCTCTGCGAAGAGGAGGAGGGATGACCAATGTTGATTCCTCCGATGTTTGGACCAAAAAGACCCTGACCTGTAAAGCTCGTCCTGATCATTTGATCTTCCTGAACTGAAACATTCACCTTCCCTTTTGGATCTTCAGCAAACATACGTTGCAGCCTGCTAAGAATTGTATTTCCTCTTTGATTTGTTTATGAACTAGAATTGGCTTTATGCAAATAACCCTAGAGCTTAGAACACTCTCAATAGCAATGTTAGTACTTACATTAGTATTAGTTTGCGAGTACTTGAAAGTACTCACGGCTTTGTCCCTGGCTATTCAAATGGCCAGACTATGAAGCCGAACAGCAATATGAAGATGACGGCCAGCAGGACATCTACGACAACTAGGAGCTTCTAACGTCAAGCGTTGCCTGTGGAATAGATAGTCCACTGCTACTTCGCTTTCGCTACGCATTTGTGTAATGATCATTAGATCAAGTGTTGTAATGAGACTGGATCTTGTGATCCTATTTATATAATGACTATGTTGGTATTGTAATGAATGATGACTCTATGATATTCAACTGTTATGTCTCGCAAAAACAATCTTCCTGGGATTGCGATGTATGGCATAATAGGCATCTGGACTTAAAAATCCGGGTGTTGACAAGGACCACCACCAAAACATAGCAAGACCGGCAGCCCCCACGCCGACTGTCCCTCCTGTCGGATCACCAGATCACCAGAGAAGAAGACGACGACGCGGATCATGAGTACCACCGCCGAATCGCCGCCGGGGGCGGAGGCCGCCACCGCTCCATCCAATCCTCCATGGCTACCGGCGAAGGGCATCAGGCCCCGGCCAAGCAGCTGTGCCGCCCGGCTTCCTCCACCGGCGCCACATCACCACCCATGGAGCGCTGCCGCGTAAACCCTCTCCTCCTCGTCGTCGTTCGACGGAAGGGGCACCGCCACCGCCGCCGAGGCCGGCAGCAACGGCGGCATGTAGGGCGGCGGCCCGAGGGGCGGCTGCGGGGGAGAGGGGAGATCCTCCGCCGCCGCCCGGGAGGGGGGCGGGAGAGGAGGTAGGGTTAGCCCTTCTTTTTTTCCTCATGATAACATCAATTGACGTGGCTTAACAGTTGTTACCACGCTTTTCTCCTGTTTCAATACCATCTAGATACTCGTATTTAAAGTTGTCAATCTTAATTTGATTATTTCCACTGAGTTATGATTTTTCGCGCTAAGCTGGTAGATAATCACAGAAGTGAGCTTTATATTGGTATACTGGACATTAGGATATCCTGGGATGACATAGGGAATATGTCACCTGATTAAGCTGGCAAAATAAGGTTGGGTATATGATAGACTTTTATATGGAATATAGGATCAAAGTCAGGAGTAGTATGGGACATTCTCCTCTTTGGAGACATCTTCGTTGAGCCTCGGTGCTACCCCCTTCATGGTCGGATGTGTCTGGGTGAAAACATTGGCCCTTGATGGGTCGAGCAACGGTGTCACCTTTGTGTCACTCCCCTCCCTGGCGGTGTTACTTATGAGACCTCGGCATTCTCTTGCTTCTCCTTTCGTGGTCACATGCGCCTGGCAGATTCTTGTGTGTAGTCAGTGGTTGGGGATTCCGGTGATGGTCTGCCGGCGACACCCTCCGCTCTTCATTTGTTGGAGACAAAGACCTCAAGTTTTCAAGTTTTATCTTTGTTTGTGGTAGTCGTACTCGTGTTGTTTTTACGTGTCATTTTCGCCCTCATATGTGTGTGTGTATTGTAAGCTGGTAACCTCAGCGGCATCGATGTGTGTATTGGGGTTGTGTTATAATCCTGGTCGGTTGAGGGTTTTATTAATTTAAAGTCTGTTTAAAGTATGGGACATATGATGGATCATCCAAGATAATATTATGGCCGGTTGAGGAGAAACAACTATAGACCAATTTGAGATGAAAACAGTAAGCATCTTTTTTTATGTACTCCCTCCAACCCATGAAAGTTTTCCTCGATTTGACAAAAAATGGATGTACCTAGACACTATCTGGTATGTAGATATATCCAAATTTAAACAAAATTCTGACAATTTTCATGAGATGGAGGGAGTACATAAAATTTTTCCGTGAGTAAGAACTAAAGGAACATCATACATCCATGTTCCCTTCTATTCATAGACTCAAACAACACACATTTTCAACCCAGTTGCATGGTGCAAACAGGCAAAATAATATCACGATGCTTAGGTGCATACATCAAAATTTAGAACTCACCATCAAACTTGCGCAGATCCCTGGTTTTCATTATCAGAGAGAACTGCTGCTATTTTTTTTCAATGTTCTTTCGAGGTAAATGTGCAATGACAGAGAAGTGGGCTAACTGATGTACAGATATGAGATGGCACAACGTAATATGAACAACTCCACTTTTTCACTGGCAGATTCTGTTGTTTGCATACCTCTAGTGTTCCACAAACTGCATTGGCTCAACTAGATATGGGCAGTCATCAACCCAACCACAAGGCCTTCCGGTGAACTCCTCAATATCGAAGCCGATATCACCCTTGCCTTATTGTTTAATTTGAGTTCCAGGTATTGCATCCAGCTCTTCCCATACATCATCGCACATGTCGCCTATGTTCTGATCACTACCCTTGGGCAGAGGCTGGTTGTTCGCAGCTGTGCCACTGTCACTGCTACCTGCAGTCGTACCCTTCTTCAATGGCACATCGACAACTTGTAGTTCTTCATTTTCCACCAGCCTTTGTCTTTTGGCGGTGTTTCTTAGCTCTTTCTTATCTGCACAACTGAGCAAAATCTGCTGCACAAAGCCTGGGTTACTGAGTGCCTTGGCAAAGAAAGTGATGATCTGCTGTTGCTTCCTTTCATTGTTTAGGACCCTCTGCTCCATGGCAATGAGCTGAGATCTACAGATGTCATATTTCCGCTTAAGTGTGATAACTTCTGCTCTTAGAGCTGCACTGTTTCTCTTTAAACTATCAACCTCGTTGAGATATTCAGGCTGTCGATGACAAACATTTCCGTTTCTGAGTTGTGATTCCATCTGATGCTTGGAAGGACGTCGCCTCCTGATGTCCTTCAGTAAATGCTTCTGACCAGCTAAGAAGGCTTCATTCGCAAATTCCCACCGACCTGGATTGACCTTTCGGAATCCCTGCACAGAAACACACGTAGAAGTTAGAAACATTTGCAGTATGCCAGTATGGTGACAGTCAGCAGTTCAGAATAGTCAGTAGGACCGACTTTTTATCGATAAAGGGGATAGTCTATAATTGCAGCCAATCAGAATCCAGCAGTAATCAAGTAAATCTAACTCCCTCCTTTAGTAAGAACATAATATAAGAAAGAAAAATCTCAAGCATATCTGTAACTGTTTTAGCTACCAGACTAAATCAATGGTGACCTAACCTGCAATATCTATCTGCAGTTGAAATTTTATCAAGGAAAAAAAAACTATTAGAAAGGCATTGAGAAGCCCAGAACATGCTGGCAAGATGTAATGGTTACAGCAACAAAGGCGGTTTGTGGTAAGCGCTGGAATAAGAAAAGGCTAGGTCCGTACAAAAATCATCGGGTTCACGTCAACAAAACCACCAAAAAAAGGAACAGAGTTAAACTAAACCATGTTAACATCACCTTTCACTTCTTAACAATTAAAGGATGGACAGATCACGAGGTTTTAGTTCTTGAAGTGGTAGAACAAAAATTGGGTACGACTTATGAGCTACTTGGACACCTGTAAGGCCCAGAAGGGAGCATCTTAGATTGCATTGCGAATAAACTGAGTACATGTCATATCGAGCATAGTGAAGTTGATGAATACTAAAATAAGTAAATTATCACAAACCACAAACGCGTAAGCAGAGAATTGATCACAACAGACCAAAACAAGCAACAACCATAATTTTTTGAAGGCAAACGTGAAATAAAAGTGTAAAACTCTAACACACATTTAACTCTTACATGGTTTCGATAAGAAAAACTATTAACTCTTATATTGGCCCAATTGCGCGTGATTTATAATGTGCGTAAACTTCCAGCAAACAAGCGTGCTGCCACGCCTGTGGCAATTTTCTTGATAAAACAGAATGCCCAAATTAGCACATCGAGGAGTGCGCACATTTGTGTGCACATCACAGTCAGAACTCAGTAACTCACAACATTCAGACAGTTCATAATTATAAATCAAATTGGAATCGATTTCTAAACACTCTCAATCAGCAGGCAACAATGGTCATATACCTCTCACCTTGCAAACAACACGCACAGGGCAGCAGTTAGAACTGTATCGCGGAGACACGGTGGATAAACTGTAATTTGCAACAACAGATGTGCCTAAAAAGGAGAGAGGACGGGGCGCGAATAGGGCTGTTGATGATACATACGTAGGTGTTGAGCTGCCTGACGAAGGAGGCGAAGTTGGCGTGCTTGAAGAAGCGGGAGAGAACGGCGGCGGCGAGCGCGTGCGGATCCCAGACCACGAAGCTGCTCCCACTGTCTGCCCACGACACCACAGCGTCAGTGGCTGCGTCCGCCACCATCTCGTACGTCTTAGCCACGAACGGCGCCGGCCCCGGCTCGCCGAGCCCCTCCATCGGGCGCGGCCACGCCCACGCCTCATCCTCCTCCTCCGGCTTCACCTCTCGCTTCACAACCGCCGTTTCCCGTGTCATTGCTTCTTCTCCGGAGACTCCTGCCTCGGCGCTGGTGCGCGTCCTCTTGGAGCCGGGGATGGGTGGGAGACGGTAGGAGGAAGCCATCTGAGTATCTGACCATGCGTGTGGTGCTTCGCTGGGGTTTTAGGCTTTTAGCACTTTATAGCGATGCTGTGACTGCAATTAGCGTTTGGTTCAATTTTCTTTTCTTCAGAGTAGCCGTATTAGATCACTAAAAATAGTTCGTACAGTATATGCGTATGTAATTTGTTTGCATTCAAGTTTCTTAAGATTTCTTTAAAAGAGGGAGACATAGAAAACAACTGCTCTCTTCGGCCGCGCAGGCGGGTGCCCGATGCTGCAGTCGGCTCTCTTCGGCCGCGCGGGCGGTGAAGGGGGCGGCGGGTGTGGGCATGGTGCGGAGGTCACCCCGATGGGCCTCTGGTACCAAATCTGAAGACGGAG
This sequence comes from Lolium perenne, assembly GCF_019359855.2. Lineage (NCBI taxonomy): Eukaryota > Viridiplantae > Streptophyta > Magnoliopsida > Poales > Poaceae > Lolium > Lolium perenne. The sequence goes on along the minus strand of NC_067246.2, from coordinate 177,185,913 downwards.
GCTCCTGATACGTCTCCGACGTATCGATAATTTTTTATGTTCCATGCCACTTTATTGTTGATACCTACATGTTTTATGCATACTTTATGTCATATTTATGCATTTTCCGGCACTAACGTATTAACGAGATGCCGAAGAGCCAGTAGCTGTTTTCTGCTGTTTTTGGTTTCAGAAATCCTAGTAATGAAATATTCTCGGAATTGGACGAAATCAACGCCCAGGGGCCTATTTTGACACGAAGCTTCCAGAAGTCCGAGGGAGAGACGAAGTGGGGCCACGGGGCGCCGACACACTAAGGCGGCGCGGCCAAGGGGGGCCCGCGCCGCCCTACTATGTGGCCCCCCTGTCAGGCCTCTGACTCCGCCCTTCCGCCTACTTAAAGCCTTCGTCGCGAAACCCCCAGTACCGAGAGCCACGATACGGAAAACCTTCCATAGACGCTGCCGCCCATCCCATCTCGGGGGATTCAGGAGATCGCCTCCGGCACCCTGTCGGAGTGGGGAATCATCTCCCGGAGGACTCTTCACCGCCATGGTCGCCTCCGGAGTGATGTGTGAGTAGTTCACCCCTGGACTATGGGTCCATAGCAGTAGCTAGATGGTCGTCTTCTCCTAATTGTGCTTCATTGTCGGGTCTTGTGAGCTGCCTAACATGATCAAGATCATCTATCTGTAATGCTACATGTTGTGTTTGTTGGGATCCGATGTATAGAGAATACTATGTTATGTTGATTATCAATCTATTATCTATGTGTTGTTTATGATCTTGCATGCTCTCCGTTGTTAGTAGAGGCTCTGGCCAAGTTTTTGCTAGTAACTCCAAGAGGGAGTATTTATGCTCGATAGTGGGTTCATGCCTCCATTAAATCTGGGACAGTGACATAAAGTTCTAAGGTTGTGGATGTGCTGTTGCCACTAGGGATAAAACATCGATGCTATGTCTAAGGATGTATGTGTTGATTATATTACGCACCATACTTAATGCAATTGTCTGTTGTTTGCAACTTAATACTGGAAGGGGTTCGGATGATAACCTGAAGGTGGACTTTTTAGGCATAGATGCATGCTGGATAGCGGTCTATGTACTTTGTCGTAATGCCCAGTTAAATCTCACTATACTCATCATATCATGTATGTGCATGGTCATGCCCTCTTTATTTGTCAATTGCCCAACTGTAATTTGTTCACCCAACATGCTTATTCTTATCGGAGAGACGCCTCTCGTGAACTGTGGACCCCGGTCCATTCTTTTAATCGAATAAATCTACTGCAATACTCGTTCTACTGTTTTCTGCAAACAATCATCATCCACACTATACATCTAATCCTTTGTTACAGCAAGCCGGTGAGATTGACAACCTCACTGTTATGTTGGGACAAAGTACTTTGGTTGTGTTGTGCAGGTTCCACGTTGGCGCCGGAATCCCTGGTGTTGCGCCGCACTACACTTCGCCGCCATCAACCTTCAACGTGCTTCTTGGCTCCTACTGGTTCGATAAACCTTGGTTTCTTACTGAGGGAAAACTTGTTGCTGTACGCATCGCACCTTCCTCTTGGGGTTCCCAACGGACGCGTGACGTACGCGTATCAAGACACGCTGCAAGGGGAGTCTCCACCTCCAATCTCTTTACTTTGTTTTTGTCTTGCTTTATTTTATTTAGTACTTTGTTTGCTGCATTATATCAAAATACAAAAAAATTAGTTGCTAGTTTTACTTTATTTGCTATCTTGTTTGCTATATCAAAAACACCAAAAAAAATTAGTTACTTGCATTTACTTTATCTAGTTTGCTTTATTTACTACTGCTAAAATGGGTACTCCTGAAAATACTAAGTTGTGTGACTTCACAACCACAAATAATAATGATTTTTTATGCACACCTATTGCTTCACTTGCTACTACAGCAGAATTCTTAGAAATTAAACCTGCTTTACTGAATCTTGTTATGAGAGAGCAATTTTCTGGTGTTAGTTCTGATGATGCTGCTGCCCATCTCAATAATTTTGTTGAACTATGTGAAATGCAAAAGTATAAGGATGTAGATGGTGACATTATAAAATTAAAATTGTTTCCTTTCTCATTAAGAGGAAGAGCTAAAGATTGGTTGCTATCTCTGCCTAAGAATAGTATTGATTCATGGACTAAATGCAAGGATGCTTTTATTGGTAGATATTATCCTCCTGCTAAAATTATTTCTTTGAGAAGTAGCATAATGAATTTTAAACAATTGGATATTGAGCATGTTGCACAAGCTTGGGAAAGAATGAAATCTTTGGTTAAAAATTGCCCAACCCATGGACTGACTACTTGGATGATCATCCAAACCTTTTATGCAGGACTGAATTTTTCTTCGCGGAACCTATTGGATTCAGCTGCTGGAGGTACCTTTATGTCCATCACTCTAGGCGACGCAACAAAGTTTCTTGATAATATAATGATTAATTACTCTGAATGGCACACGGAAAGAGCTGCACAAGGTAAGAAGGTAAATTCTGTCGAAGAAACCTCTTCCTTGAGTGATACGATTGATGCTATTATGTCTATGCTTGTGAATGATAGGACTAATGTTGATCCTAATAATGTTCTGTTAGCTTCATTGGTTGCTCAAGAAGAACATATTGATGTAAACTTCATTAAGAAAAATAATTTCAACAACAATGCTTATCGGAACAATTCTAGTAACAACTATAGGTCATATCCTTATAATAATGGTAACGGTTATGGTAATTCTTATGGGAATTCTTACAACAATAATAGGAACACACCCCCTGGATTTGAAGCCATGCTTAAAGAATGTATTAGTACACAAACTGCTTTTAACAAATCTGTTGAAGAAAAGCTTGGGAAAATCGATATACTTGCTTCTAAAGTCGATAGTCTTGCTGCTGATGTTGATCTTTTGAAATCGAAAGTTATGCCTAATGAAAATCATAATAACAAAATTGTTACTACGACAAATGCCATCCAAGTTAGAATTAATGAGAATATAAGATTGATGGCCGAATTGCGTGCTAGGTGGGAAAAAGAAGAAAATGCTAAAGAAGATAATATAGCTAAAGTTTGGACTATTACCACCACTAGCAATGCTAATGTTCCACATGTTGCTGCACCTCCTACTATTAATGGTAAAAGAATTGGTGTTGGCAATGTTTCTACTTCTAATGCAAAGCGTGAAAAACTGCCTGAAACTGCTAAAACTGCTGAAACTGCCTGTGATAAAACTGCTGAATTTTTTTCCAACATTGGGGATAATGATCCCATTGCTTTAGATCATAATGGTTTGGATTTTGATGATTGCCACATCTCTGAAGTTATAAAGTTCTTACAAAAACTTGCTAAGAGTCCTAATGCTAGTGCTATAAACTTGGCTTTCACGAAACACATTACAAATGCTCTCATAAAAGCTAGAGAAGAGAAACTAGAACGCGAAGCTTCTATTCCTAGGAAGCTAGAGGATGGTTGGGAGCCCATCATTAAGATGAAGGTCAATGACTTTGATTGTAATTCTTTATGTGATCTTGGTGCAAGTATTTCCGTTATGCCTAAGAAAATCTATAATATGCTTGACTTGCCACCATTGAAAAATTGTTATTTGGATGTTAATCTTGCTGATAATTCTACAAAGAAACCTTTGGGGAGAGTTGATAATGTTCGCATTACCGTTAACAATAACCTTGTCCCCGTTGATTTTGTTGTCTTGGATATTGAATGCAATGCATCTTGTCCCATTATATTGGGAAGACCTTTTCTTCGAACTGTTGGTGTTATTATTGACATGAAGGAAGGTAATATTAAATATCAATTTCCTCTCAAGAAAGGTATGGAACACTTCTCTAGAAAGAGAATGAAGCTACCTTTTAATTCTATCATTAGAACAAATTATGATGTTGATGCTTCGTCTCTTGATAACACTTGATATACACTCTCTGCGCCTAGCTGAAAGGCGTTAAAGAAAAGAGCTTATGGGAGACAACCCATGATTTTACTACTGCACTTTTATTTTATATTTGAGTCTTGGAAGTTGTTACTACTGTAGCAACCTCTCCTTATCTTATTTTGTTGCATTATTGTGCCAAGTAAAGTCGTTGATAGTAAGGTTCATACTAGATTTGGATTACTGCGCAGAAACAGATTTCTTTGCTGTCACGAATCTGGACCTAATTCTCTGTAGGTAACTCAGAAAATTATGCCAATTTACGTGAGTGATCCTCAGATATGTACGCAACTTTCATTAAATTTGAGCATTTTCATTTGAGCAAGTCTGGTGCCTCTTAGAAATTCGTCTTTACGAACTGTTCTGTTTTGACAGATTCTGCCTTTTATTTCGCATTGCCTGTGTTGCTATGCTTGATGGATTTTTCGATTCCATTAACTTTCAGTAGCTTTGTGCAATGTCCAGAAGTATTAAGAATGATTATGTCACCTCTGAACATGTTAATTTTGATTATGCACTAACCCTCTAATGAGTTGTTTTGAGTGTGGTGTGGAGAAAGTTTTCAAGGATCAAGAGAGGAGGATGATACAATATGATCAAGGAGAGTGAAAGCTCTAAGCTTGGGGATGCCCCGGTGGTTCACCCCTGCATATTTCAAGAAGACTCAAGCGTCTAAGCTTGGGGATACCCAAGGCATCCTCTTCTTCATCGATAACATTATCAGGTTCCTCTAGTGAAACTATATTTTTATTCCATCACATCTTATGTACTTTGCTTGGAGCGTCGGTTTGTTTTTGTTTTTGTTTTGTTTGAATAAAGTTGGATCCTAGCATTCATTGTGTGGGAGAGAGACATGCTCCGCTGTTGCATATGGACAAATATGTCCTTAGGCTTTACTCATAGTATTCATGGCGAAGGTTGAATCTTCTTCGTTAAATTGTTATATGGTTGGAAACAGGAAATGCTACATGTGGTAATTGGTAAAATGTCTTGGATAATTTGATACTTGGCAATTGTTGTGCTCATGTTTAAGCTCTTGCATCATATACTTTGCACCTATTAATGAAGAAATACATAGAGTGTGCTAAAATTTGGTTTGCATAATTGGTCTCTCTAAGGTCTAGATAATTTCTAGTAAGGGTCGAACAACAAGGAAGACGGTGTAGAGTCTTATAATGTTTACAATATGTCTTTTATGTGAGTTTTGCTGCACCGGTTCATCCTTGTGTTTGTTTCAAATAACCTTGCTAGCCTAAACCTTGTATCGAGAGGGAATACTTCTCATGCATCCAAAATCCTTGAGCCAACCACTATGTCATTTGTGTCCACCATACCTACCTACTACATGGTATTTCTCCGCCATTCCAAAGTAAATTGCTTGAGTGCTACCTTTAAAATTTCTATTCTTCACCTTTGCAATATATAGCTCATGGGACAAATAGCCTAAAAACTATTGTGGTATTGAATATGTACTTATGCACTTTATCTCTTATTAAGTTGCTTGTTGTGCGATAATCATGTTCCTGGGGACGCCATCAACTACTCTTTGTTGAATATCATGTGAGTTGCTATGCATGTCCGTCTTATCTGAAGTAAGGGAGATTTATCACTTGTTGAATGGTTAGAGCATGCATACTGTTAGAGAAGAACATTGGGCCGCTAACTAAAGCCATGATTCATGGTGGAAGTTTCAGTTTTGGACAAATATCCTCAATCTCATATGAGAACATTAATTCTTGCTAAATGCTTATGCATTAAAGAGGAGTCCATTATATGTTGTCTATGTTGTCCCGGTATGGATGTCTAAGTTGAGAATAATCAAAAGCGAGAAATCCAATGCGAGCTTTCTCCTTAGACCTTTGTACAGGCGGCATAGAGGTACCCCTTTGTGACACTTGGTTAAAACATAGGACAAGGTGCGGGCACTATTAGTATACTATGCATGAGACTTGCAACTTGTAGGATATAATTTACATGATACATATGCTTTATTACTACCGTTGACAAAATTGTTTCTTGTTTTCAAAACCAAAGCTCTAGCACAAATACAGCAATCAATGCTTCCCTCTGCGAAGGGCCTTTCTTTTACTTTTATGTTGAGTCAGTTCACCTATCTCTCTCCACCTCAAGAAGCAAACACTTGTGTGAACTGTGCATTGATTCCTACATACTTGCATATTGCACTTGTTATATTACTTTACATTGACAATATCCATGAGATATGCATGTTATAAGTTGAAAGCAACCGCTGAAACTTAATCTTCTTTTGTGTTGCTTCGATACCTCTACTTTGAATTATTGCTTTATGAGTTAACTCTTATGCAAGACTTATTGATGCTTGTCTTGAAAGTACTATTCATGAAAAGTCTTTGCTATATGATTCAGTTGTTTACTCATTACATTACCATTGCTTTGATCGCTGCATTCATTACATGTGCTTACAATAGTATGATCAAGATTATGATGGCATATCACTCCAGAAATTATCTTTGTTATCGTTTACCTACTCGGGACGAGCAGGAACTAAGCTTGGGGATGCTGATACGTCTCCGACGTATCGATAATTTCTTATGTTCCATGCCACTTTATTGATGATACCTACATGTTTTATGCATACTTTATGTCATATTTATGCATTTTCCGGCACTAACCTATTAACGAGAGGCCGAAGAGCCAGTTGCTGTTTTCTGCTGTTTTTGGTTTCAGAAATCCTAGTAAGGAAATATTCTTGGAATTGGACAAAATCAACGCCCAGGGGCCTATTTTCACACGAATCTTCCAGAAGTCTGAGGGAGAGACAAAGTGGGGCCACGGGGCGCCGACACACTAAGGCGGCGCGGCAAAGGGGGGCCCGCGCCGCCCTACTGTGTGGCCCCCCTGTCAGGCCTCTGACTCCGCCCTTCCGCCTACTTAAAGCCTTCGTCGCGAAACCCCCAGTACCGAGAGCCACGATACGGAAAACCTTCCAGAGACGCCGCCGCCAATCCCATCTCGGGGGATTCAGGAGATCGCCTCCGGCACCCTGCCGGAGAGGGGAATCATCTCCCGGAGGACTCTTCACCGCCATGGTCGCCTCCGGAGTGATGTGTGAGTAGTTCACCCCTGGACTATGGGTCCATAGCAGTAGCTAGATGGTCGTCTTCTCCTAATTGTGCTTCATTGTCGGGTCTTGTGAGCTGCCTAACATGATCAAGGTCATCTATCTGTAATGCTACATGTTGTGTTTGTTGGGATCCGATGGATAGAGAATACTATGTTATGTTGATTATCAATCTATTATCTATGTGTTGTTTATGATCTTGCATGCTCTCCGTTGTTAGTAGAGGCTCTGGCCAAGTTTTTGCTAGTAACTCCAAGAGGGAGTATTTATGCTCGATAGTGGGTTCATGCCTCCATTAAATCTGGGACAGTGACAGAAAGTTCTAAGGTTGTGGATGTGTTGTTGCCACTAGGGATAAAACATCGATGCTATGTCTAAGGATGTATGTGTTGATTACATTACGCACCATACTTAATGCAATTTTCTGTTGTTTGCAACTTAATACTGGAAGGGGTTCGGATGATAACCTGAAGGTGGACTTTTTAGGCATAGATGCATGCTGGATAGCGGTCTATGTACTTTGTCGTAATGCCCAATTAAATATCACTATACTCATCATATCATGTATGTGCATGGTCATGCCCTCTTTATTTGTCAATTGCCCAACTGTAATTTGTTCACCCAACATGCTTATTCTTATCGGAGAGACACCTCTAGTGAACTGTGGACCCCGGTCCATTCTTTTAATCGAATACAATCTACTGCAATACTCGTTCTACTGTTTTCTGCAAACAATCATCATACACACTATACATCTAATCCTTTGTTACAGCAAGCCGGTGAGATTGACAACCTCACTGTTACGTTGGGATAAAGTACTTTGGTTGTGTTGTGCAGGTTCCACGTTGGCGCCGGAATCCCTGGTGTTGCGCCGCACTACACTTGGCCGCCATCAACCTTCAACGTGCTTCTTGGCTCCTACTGGTTCGATAAACCTTGGTTTCTTACTGAGGGAAAACTTGCTGCTGTACGCATCACACCTTCCTCTTGGGGTTCCCAACGGACGCGTGATGTACGCATATCAAGACTGTTTTCTGGCGCCGTTGCCGGGGAGATCAAGACACGCTGCAAGGGGAGTCTCCACCTCCAATCTCTTTACTTTGTTTTTATCTTGCTTTATTTTATTTATTACTTTGTTTGCTGCATTATATCAAAATACAAAAAAATTAGTTGCTAGTTTTACTTTATTTGCTATCTTGTTTGCTATATCAAAAACAAAAAAAAAAATTAGTTACTTGCATTTACTTTATCTAGTTTGCTTTATTTACTACTGCTAAAATGGGTACTCCTGAAAATACTAAGTTGTGTGACTTCACAACCACAAATAATAATGATTTCTTATGCACACCTATTGCTCCACCTGCTACTACAGCAGAATTCTTTGAAATTAAACCTGCTTTACTGAATCTTGTTATGAGAGAGCAATTTTCTGGTGTTAGTTCTGTTGATGCTGCTGCCCATCTCAATAATTTTGTTGAACTATGTGAAATACAAAAGTATAAGGATGTAGATGGTGACATTATAAAATTAAAATTGTTTCTTTTCTCATTAAGAGGAAGAGCTAAAGATTGGTTGCTATCTCTGCCTAAGAATAGTATTGATTCATGGACTAAATGCAAGGATGCTTTTATTGGTAGATATTATCCTCCTGCTAAAATTATTTCTTTGAGAAGTAGCATAATGAATTTTAAACAATTGGATAATGAGCATGTTGCACAAGCTTGGGAAAGAATGAAATCTTTGGTTAAAAATTGTCCAACCCATGGACTGACTACTTGGATGATCATCCAAACCTTTTATGCAGGACTGAATTTTTCTTCGCGGAACCTATTGGATTCAGCTGCTGGAGGTACCTTTATGTCCATCACTCTAGGCGACGCAACAAAGTTTCTTGATAATATGATGATTAATTACTCTGAATGGCACACAGAAAGAGCTCCACAAGGTAAGAAGGTAAATTCTGTCGAAGAAACCTCTTCCTTGAGTGATACGATTGATGCTATTATGTCTATGCTTGTGAATGATAAGACTAATGTTGATCCTAATAATATTCCGTTAGCTTCATTGGTTTCTCAAGAAGAACATATTGATGTAAACTTCATTAAGAATAATAATTTCAACAACAATGCTTATCGGAACAATTCTAGTAACAACTATAGGCCATATCCTTATAATAATGGTAACGGTTATGGTAATTCTTATGGGAATTCTTACAACAATAATAGGAAACACACCCCCTGAACTTGAAGCCATGCTTAAAGAATGTATTAGTACACAAACTGCTTTTAACAAATCTGTTGAAGAAAAGCTTGGGAAAATCGATATACTTGCTTCTAAAGTCGATAGTCTTACTGCTGATGTTGATCTTTTGAAATCGAAAGTTATGCCTAATGAAAATCATAATAACAAAATTGTTACTACAGCAAATGCCATCCAAGTTAGAATTAATGAGAATATAAGATTGATGGCCGAATTGCGTGCTAGGGGGGAAAAAGAAGAAAATGCTAAAGAAGATAATATAGCTAAAGTTTGGACTATTACCACCACTAGCAATGCTAATGTTCCACATGTTGCTGCACCTCCTACTATTAATGGTAAAATAATTGGTGTTGGCAATGTTTCTACTTCTAATGCAAAGCGTGAAAAACTGCCTGAAACTGCTAAAACTGCTGAAACTGCCTGTGATAAAACAGCTGAATTTTTTTCCAACATTGGGGATAATGATCCCATTGCTTTAGATCATAATGGTTTGGATTTTGATGATTGCCACATCTCTGAAGTTATAAAGTTCTTACAAAAACTTGCTAAGAGTCCTAATGCTAGTGCTATAAACTTGGCTTTCACGAAACACATTACAAATGCTCTCATAAAAGCTAGAGAAGAGAAACTAGAACGCGAAGCTTCTATTCCTAGGAAGCTAGAGGATGGTTGGGAGCCCATCATTAAGATGAAGGTCAATAACTTTGATTGTAATGCTTTATGTGATCTTGGTGCAAGTATTTCCGTTATGCATTAGAAAATCTATAATATGCTTGACTTGCCACCATTGAAAAATTGTTATTTGGATGTTAATCTTGCTGATAATTCTACAAGAGAGTGGATTCGGTGATCAGGGGGATACGTGAGCACCCCCTAGCTGCCGTTGGATCAACGCTGAGATTCAACTTCTGACTCACGGCCAACATACGACGTTACTGCCTTTTTCAGCTGTTGTTTGCTAGAAACGAGCGCCCCCTACTTTTCGTGCTCTGCTCTGACCACCGCACGTCCCCTGCTCGCCGTCGCGCCCACCTTGCTCATCCCTCACCGACGAGAGGCCCGCGCGCCGCCCTACTCCTCCTGCCCAGACGCGAGGCCGCGCGCTGCTCCTGCTCCGGCCATCCCTGTGCCCGCACCACCACTCAGAGGGCACCAAGCCTGCATCGAGCGCGGGCGAGGGGACGACCACGGTGCGCCTGCTCCCGCTGCTTCGCCGTAGTCCCCGGCGCCGCCACCGCAGCAAGGCGTCCGAGCGGAGCGGCCAGATGTGGCAGGCGGATGCGGCAGACGGCATGGGCGCTGCAGCTCCGTTGAGCACTTGGAGGCAGCGGGGCGGGATGTATCGGGCGCTGGGCTGTGTGCTCTCAATCTCAAGAAAAAAGATGGAGCGGTCTCCTCTCCCATCCCGGCCTTCGATCTATCCCCTTCCCCTACCTCCGGTTCGCATCGAGCGATAGCCCAGCGTTGCCTCCGCCCATCCCGTACGCGAGCAAGCGCAGTCAGCTCGGCTGATTGACAAACCTGTTGATCGCCAAAACCCACCGGCGGGCAGCGGCCTGTCAACACGGTAGAGCCGGGAAGAGCCTAGAGCTGCGGCTGGCTGAGACCCCTCCGAGCGACGGCCCGCAATGCTCTTCTGGTCACACGCGGCGATGCGAAGTGCAAGGGCGTGCCACCTGACCTATACCTGGTCAGGAAGGTGATGGGGATGCCTCGCTTAGTTCCTGCATGGCATACACGTAAACATTAAATACGAGCCTCGATCGGCTCTCAGGTTATCCTGTGAATCGGCTCAAAGAGCCGATCCACCCATGATCCGTACGGGGTGCACGAATACTTGGTGATCCTGCTTGATCAAGATGAAGCTAATTAGATCTACGACGATTTAGGGTTTTCACCGCATAATCGGACCATCCTACTCCAGGTTGGGCCTCGCGGCCACGCACGGTGCTCATAAGCCGATCCTAAACAAGGCCAAAGAACCAACAATGAAGTTGATCCGCGGAACATCCTGTTTAGGACTTGCGAACGCCACCCTACGTGCCACTGGATCCTCCCCCCCTTTGTAAGGCCTAACTATTGCAGATATTAAACTAATCCTTGCATAACAAGGAGCAATCGTAACGGATCAGATCTACTAGATGATGAACAAGCAGGGTGCCGCCCCCACGCCTGAGATAGGCGTGAGGGCGGCTAGACATGCAAGGGTTGCACTACGTAAGCATGTTTATACGAAGAGCCATGCTAACCCTAACACATCTATGATAACTACGTTGCGCGCCATCAAAGACGCTTCAGTACGCGCAACGCATGAACAACGTGGAGCTTGTGCTGCCTAGATCGCAAGATGCGATCTAGGCAGCATGTCGCTTACCTGATTGAAACCCTCGAGACGAAGGAGTTGGCGATGCGCCGAGATTGGTTTGTTTTTGGGGTGAACGTTGTGTTGTTGTTTATTCCATAAACCCTAGATACATATTTATAGTCCAAATGGACTTTCTAACGTGGGAATATTCCACCGTGCACGATACAAACTCTAACTTTTGATCTAAGATATAACCTACTATAATTAAAGATACACGGGCAAACTAGCCCAAATTCTCCGTGCAAGGCCGCTTCAAAGATCTTCCACGTGTAATCTTCCAAGCCCATCTCTCTTACGGCCCACCTCTGGATTCGACCAAAATCTGGTGATAACACATGCCCCCCTGGTTTTGGAAATAATTTTTCCAAAATCATTATATTTTCCTCTCGAAGGGTCATGTCGTGGCAGAACAGAGCCATTTGCAGCCTCCGTCATCATTATGCCCTGTCCTTTCAGCTTCTCTGCAAAATTTGACAGCTCTGACATTACCCCTTCGGAAACTGTGATGGCAGTAATTCCCACCAGGTTTCTCATTATTTAACCGTGCCGACTGAATAGTCATCTTTATCCCCTTCCTCTCTTCCAGCCATCGGCACTCCCAAAAAACCCTTCACGCACCATGTCCTCTTCTTCCTCTGCCTCGTCGGGACTTTCCTTCGAGTCCTCTTCTCCCGAGCCGATGCCAGCCGAGCCCACAAGAAGTCCATGCGGCCAACATCCGCCGCGCCATTGAGGCCGGGAGGAGTCAGACCATGACTTCTCCATCTGGTCCGAGGACGACCAATCCTCGACGGACGGGGAGAGCGACCTCCGCTTCCTCGCCAACGGGGAATCGGAAGAGGAGAGCGATGACGATCGCTTCTCCTGGGATGACTTTACCTCCTCCGAGGTGAAGGAAGAGGAAGAGGAAGAGGAGGACGACGACGACAGCCTCTCCGACGAGCCGCCGGCCAAGCGCCATTGCCCCTGGCCGTGGAATCTCGGTGATTATGATAGCGACGACGACGACGACGTGGAGGACGAGGACAACGAAGGTCCTGCCGGCGGCCGCTACAGCAGCGACGACGAGCTCGCCGGGAGCAGCGCCGACAGCGCTGACGATGGCGACGACGAGGGCAGTGACGGCCCGTAGAATAGGTCCTCTAGAATAGGATCAGCAACGATGACGGGGCAATGTATCCCCTTAGTACTCCCTTTTGAGAGCAATCAGCTCTTCTATGTAAGAAATCTGGTTTATCAATGAAGAACTTTTCCCCAATTTGAGTTTGCCGATTTCTTCGGAGTTTAATCGAGCCGATTCCCTCTTCCGCTGACCCTGCCGATCGTCACTTAGCCAATGCCCAACGAGCCGATAACAACGCACCAGTATCTCAATGCCCCACCCCTTTGAGCTCTGGCGGACAACTATGCAAATCGTCGTTCTCACGAGAGCCCCAGAATTGCTGCCGAAAACGACTTGATCCTGAAGTCGATACCACTGGGTTTTCAGCCTGATGAAATCTCAATCGGCTTCTTAAGAACGGCAAACTCTGCGCCATCAGTTGCCCCCCGAGCCTTTATCAAGGCGAGCATATCAGTGGACTGACCAAATGTGTCGCCATCGGTTTCCAAGTCATGATGCGGAACCAGCCGATTTCAGCAAAATCGGCTCTCCAGAGCAGAGAACCTTCATGGTGAGCTGCCCCCCGAGCCTTAATTAAGGCAAGAACACCGGCAAGGATGCACAGGTCGCTGACCATCTTTCTTCTACTGAACGTCGACGTTGATGCAAACCTTGAGTACATAGTCAGTAGGTCGTGATCTTGCGTAACTGTACTAAAGTCGATGGCTGCGCATCGGCTTTGCTTCTTGCGAAATTTTTTTTTTGTTTGGCCGATTTTTCTTAATCGGCCCCCCCAATGTTCCACTGCACGCACGCCTGCACGTGTTACCTGCACATGTTTATCTGACTATATGCCCCCCGAGCCGAATCTGTCAAATGACTGCAGATATCGGCTTTCATGGTTAGTCAGGGCGCTGCACTTGCTGACTTTCATCTGCCGACGTGGCCGCTGCCCAATAGATCGTTGCTGACCATAAACAGAATATGTGCAGAAGATAATTTTGGCCGATTGCTGGAATCGGCCTCCACACTGCTTGTTCGATGAAGGTTTTGTAATGTCCCTCCATAAGCTTTTCGGGGCCGATCACAAGGATCAGCCTCGCACGGTTTGCTCATTGGTTTAATCTTGCTACTCGGTTAGGCTGGATAAGACCAACCCAACTTCTGACTTGATGCGCCTGCTGTCGTCCACCTTGAGTGCATCGTACAATCGTGGAGCACTAAGCTCTGTCGGCAAGACAAGCACCATGTTTGTGCCAGCCGATGTTTCATCATCGGCTTTCTTTTGCTTGGGACGCCACTCCATTCTCCGTGGGCGACCCTTTTCATCCAGGGCTCGCTGAACCTTTGCGGCCAGATCAGGCCGTGCTTTCCTTAACGTGTGCAGGTATAACCTTTCGGCTTCCTCCAGGCCACGCAACCGCTGAACCCTGCGTTTCTGTGAACGGCTGAGTCCGTCAGGGCACCACCTTGGACGGTGGCACCTGTCTTCTTCTTCTTCAAGTCCTTCGTCTTCGGAATCCTCAAGATCTGCCCAACGAAGTGACTCAGCACGTTTGCTTGTTGGTGGGAGAGGCCCTAAGCGCTCAAACACAGACACGTTGGCTGCCTCCTTCTTCTTCTTGTTGCATTCTGGGCAATTGCCGATTGTGGGCAATCGGCTCATTCCTGAATCCCAGCAGTGTCTGAAGAAAGGGCAGTCCCAGTGTCTGTCGTTGTCATCTTGCTCCCTTGATTTGTCTGTGGCACGGCGCTCGTGCTCCTCCTCATAGCGATCCTGCCGACGATGTCTTCTGGCTTCTCTAGCCAGACGATCCTCTTCATCATCATAGTTGGACCGTCGGCGTTGGTCATACTGTCTCACACATTTGTTGAGGAGGTGATCAGAGAGAGGTCGTTGATATCTTATGTTCTTCACTTCGCCCTCCGTGACGTAGCGCTTGCCATCATGATGGAGCCGATCGCGTGGAGCGGCCTCCTCTGTGTCCTTGCTATGAGAGCAGCTGCCCTCATCTCCATCTTTGCCAGAGTGGTTCCCAGGTCCTACCATGTTGATGCTGAACGTGGGACCTGGCTGGCAACCCTCAGGGTAGATGACTTCTACCATGTTAACGGCGGGGAAGGGCTGGGTGTCTACCTTCATGGCGTACTGGTTGAAAATTAAACGCCCCTTCTCTATCGCCGCTTGGATGTGCTGACGCCACACCCTGCAGTCGTTGGTGGCATGGGAAAGCGAGTTGTGGAACTTGCAGTATGGCTTTCCGTTTAGCTCTTGCGCCGTAGGGAACTTGAGACCTTCAGGAATCGTCAACTGTTTCTCCTTGAGCAGGAGGTCGAAGATTTGTTCAGTCTTGGTCACGTCAAAATCAAATCCCCTGGGCGGCCCTGGTGGCTTTACCCATTTGCAGGACACAGGGGTTCCTCCCCGAGTCCATTCAGCCACTGCTACTTCTTGGTCTCCCGCAGCACTTCACCTTCCTCTGTATCGACCATGACTATCGCACGCTTGAACTTGTCTTGGTACAGTGTCCGGGTGGCGCCTGTTCATATGCTGATAGTTTCTGAACCATGTGCGCCAACGAGGATAATCTGCTTGGGAGGCCATGTCCTTGAGCTGTGTTGCAAGGCCAGCTACTGCCAACTCGACTGCTTCCTTTTCAGTTATACGAACCGAATAACATCGGTTCCTAAGATTCCTGAAGCGCTGGATGTACTCTGTCACCGTTTCTCCGCGCTTCTGACGTAATTGTGCTAGATCGGCAATGCTAGACTCGGAAGCTTCTGAATGATATTGCATATGGAACTGTTCTTCCAATTGCTTCCAAGACTGGATGGAGTTTGCTGGCAAAGAGGTATACCATCCAAAAGCCGATCCTGTGAGGGACTGTGAAAAGAGCCTCACACGTAGCTGATCCGACACTGAAGCCGGTCCTAGTTGCGCCAAATATCGGCCGATGTGCTCGATGGAGCTGGAGCCATCTGATCCACTGAATTTGGAGAAGTCAGGGAGCCGATATTTAGGTGGCAGCGGGATCATCTCGTACTCGTCGGGGTACGGCTTGGAATAGCCGATTGCCCTCCTTTTCGGCATAATGTCGAACTGGTCTCTCAGTATGGTACTGATCTGATCCGCCGTGCTGGCTGCAGGAGATGCACTCTGAAGATTCGCCGGGGTGGCGTACTTAGCCAGCCATGTTTGCTTTTCCAGCTCTGAGCCAACTGCAGGAGCTGGGCTCTGGAGTTTCGTCGGGGTGGCGTACTTAGTTAGCCACGTCTGCTTCTCAAGCTCTGTCGCTGACGTCCCTCCTGTCTGCGCCGGAGTCCCTGACGTTGTGGCCTGGTTTGAGAGTGCCCAGTTGCCACAATCTGGCACATACGTGCACGCGTATCCTTGAGGGATCTCCTTAGGCGCCTCAGCCAAGAACTGGTAGTCACTAGGGTCACCACCGATCTTGTAGACGACGAATGCCGGTGTAGCCGGCACTTCAGGTGGTGCTGCCAACGCATATGGCAGCGGTGGACGGGACTGGAGTGGCAACTCTCCTTGGTGCGTCCTGAGAGCTGGTCCTGACGGCGAGTACTGGTGGCTCATGATCTCCTGGATCACGCGCAGAGCGAGACGCTCCAACACGTTGACCAAGTTTTCGTAGTGGCGGTGTAGCGAGTGAGCCACCAAGTAGTTGATCTCCGCCGCAGGCCCTGGTGCGTTCCTCCGACGGGGCAGAGAGATCTATCCCATCGAGTGCACCTTGTGGTGAGAACCCCTTCCATCTGATGCCATGGGTACGGGTTCTCTGAAAAGAGCCGATGAGGTCGGCTTCGAGGGTGGCCTTGATCTCGTCATGTTTCTTCTTGAGCTCAGCAGGCAGCTCCTCGTAGGTGACTGGCGTGCCGTCCGTCGCCATCTCAGATGTAGATGGCGATGTGGTTGATGTAGACGATTGTCCCACCGGGCGTGCCAGAATGTGTTGATCGCCAAAACCCACCGGCGGGCAGCGGCCTGTCAACACGGTAGAGCCGGGAAGAGCCTAGAGCTGCGGCTGGCTGAGACCCCTCCGAGCGACGGCCCGCAATGCTCTTCTGGTCACACGCGGCGATGCGAAGTGCAAGGGCGTGCCACCTGACCTATACCTGGTCGTGAAGGTGATGGGGATGCCTCGCTTAGTTCCTGCATGGCATACACGTAAACATTAAATACGAGCCTCGATCGGCTCTCAGGTTATCCTGTGAATCGGCTCAAAGAGCCGATCCACCCATGATCCGTACGGGGTGCACGAATACTTGGTGATCCTGCTTGATCAAGATGAAGCTAATTAGATCTACGACGATTTAGGGTTTTCACCGCATAATCGGATCATCCTACTCCAGGTTGGGCCTCGCGGCCACGCACGGTGCTCATAAGCCGATCCTAAACAAGGCCAAAGAACCAACAATGAAGTTGATCCGCGGAACATCCTGTTTAGGACTTGCGAACGCCACCCTACGTGCCACTGGATCCTCCCCCCCTTTGTAAGGCCTAACTATTGCAGATATTAAACTAATCCTTGCATAACAAGGAGCAATCGTAACGGATCAGATCTACTAGATGATGAACAAGCAGGGTGCCGCCCCCACGCCTGAGATAGGCGTGAGGGCGGCTAGACATGCAAGGGTTGCACTACGTAAGCATGTTTATACGAAGAGCCATGCTAACCCTAACACATCTATGATAACTACGTTGCGCGCCATCAAAGACGCTTCAGTACGCGCAACGCATGAACAACGTGGAGCTTGTGCTGCCTAGATCGCAAGATGCGATCTAGGCAGCATGTCGCTTACCTGATTGAAACCCTCGAGACGAAGGAGTTGGCGATGCGCCGAGATTGGTTTGTTTTTGGGGTGAACGTTGTGTTGTTGTTTATTCCATAAACCCTAGATACATATTTATAGTCCAGCGGACTTTCTAACGTGGGAATATCCCACCGTGCACGATACAAACTCTAACTTTTGATCTAAGATATAACCTACTATAATTAAAGATACACGGGCAAACTAGCCCAAATTCTCCGTGCAAGGCCGCTTCAAAGATCTTCCACGTGTAATCTTCCAAGCCCATCTCTCTTACGGCCCACCTCTGGATTCGACCAAAATCTGGTGATAACAAAACCACAATCTGAGTTTTTTTAGGGAGCCACAACCTGAAATTCTCAAGTGCACGGTAGAAGGATTTGGGTTGCCATGGCCGCGCCCTTGAGCCCCGATTTGGGCCATCGATCTACCTGCAGTAGCCCCGGCGGCTCCAGCAAAGGCTCCGGGAAATCCGGCATGCACGATCTCCCCGGTCATCTTTCCGTCTCCGTCTCACTTTTGCTCTAGGCTGCAAACTAGTACTATTGGAGTAGCTTATTCACTGCAGCCAGATCGCACCGGCCTCAATTCGGATCCGTTCCAGCTCAATTGTGTTGTGTTTGGATTTTGGAGAGATACGAGCACTACATGACAAAATTATTTGGTTTCTTTGTGATTCTTTCTCTTTCTGAGCAGGTGCTGGAGCAGATTTGGGGGCTGTGGAGCCAGGGGTGGGCAGGGCTAGCTCTCCCAGAAGCACCTCGCTGGCTCGCCGTCGCCTGGGCATGACGCGGCAGGGCCCGCGTTCGAGGGCAGAAGAAAACGTCATGACGCGGACATGGCCGGCCACGCGCTACTCGTCGTTCCGCTCATGGCTGTTCGTGCTCGGCAGTAGACGGCCCCCCCAACAAGTGAGGCACAGCGAGGCCGCGGCGCGAGCCGCATCAAGTCGTCCCCACGTTCGAGCAACATGGCCCCGCCGCCTCAGGACCCAGACTCGTTGGCGGTGGTTGCCTAACGCCGACGTGAGGCACAACATGGCCGCGGGATGAGCGGCGCGGAAGGCGGCAACGCGAGGTGCTGCAGCAAGTCGTCCTCGCGCTCGAGCAACGCCGCCCCCATGGCCCCGCCTCAGGACCTGGCCTCGTTGGTGGTGGTTTCCTGACGCCGGAATCACGCCCCAATCAGCCCACTGTCTTCTTGGCCGAGGCCACGGCGGACGTCCGGCCACCACACCGCACCCCATCTCTGCTGGAGAGAGAAAGAGGACTCTGCCAAAAGAGTTTTGATGATAACAGACAAAACAACAAGATGTTGAATACTGCCTATTTTTCTATTCTCTCTCCCAGGAATCGGTCACATGCATTCTTAAGTAGAAAAACTGAAATTTTTTTGGAGAGCGTTAACGGAGTAGTGGATGCCGTTAGACACGTGTTGACTAGTCAGGGGGTGCTCACGTATCCCCCTGATCACCGGGCTTCATTCGAATTCTACAAAGAAACCTTTGGGGAGAGTTGATAATGTTCGCATTACCGTTAACAATAACATTGTCCCCGTTGATTTTGTTGTCTTGGATATTGAATGCAATGCATCTTGTCCCATTATATTGGGAAGACCTTTTCTTCGAACTGTTGGTGCTGTTATTGACATGAAGGAAGCTAATATTATATATCAATTTCCTCTCAAGAAAGGTATGGAACACTTCCCTAGAAAGAGAATGAAGCTACCTTTTGATTCTATCATTAGAACAAATTATGATGTTGATGCTTCGTCTCTTGATAACACTTGATATACACTTTCTGCGCCTAGCTGAAAGGCGTTAAAGAAAAGCGCTTATGGGAGACAACCCATGATTTTACTACTGCACTTTTATTTTATATTTGAGTCTTGGAAGTTGTTACTACTGTAGAAACCTCTCCTTATCTTATTTTGTTGCATTATTGTGCCAAGTAAAGTCGTTGATAGTAAGGTTCATACTAGATTTGGATTACTGCGCAGAAACAAATTTCTTTGCTGTCACGAATCTGGGCCTAATTCTCTGTAGGTAACTCAGAAAATTATGCCAATTTACGTGAGTGATCCTCAGATATGTACGAAACTTTCATTAAATTTGAGCATTTTCATTTGAGCAAGTCTGGTGCCTCTTAGAAATTCGTCTTTACGAACTTTTCTGTTTTGACAGATTCTGCCTTTTATTTCGCATTGCCTGTGTTGCTATGCTTGATGGATTTTTCGATTCCATTAACTTTCAGTAGCTTTGTGCAATGTCCAGAAGTGTTAAGAATGATTATGTCACCACTGAACATGTGAATTTTGATTATGCACTAACCCTCTAATGAGTTGTTTTGAGTGTGGTGTGGAGGAAGTTTTCAAGGATCAAGAGAGGAGGATGATACAATATGATCAAGGAGAGTGAAAGCTCTAAGCTTGGGGATGCCCCGGTGGTTCACCCCTGCATATTTCAAGAAGACTCAAGCGTCTAAGCTTGGGGATGCCCAAGGCATCCCCTTCTTCATCGACAACATTATCAGGTTCCTCTAGTGAAACTATATTTTTATTCCATCACATCTTATGTACTTTGCTTGGAGCGTCGGTTTGTTTTTGTTTTTGTTTTGTTTGAATAAAGTTGGATCCTAGCATTCATTGTGTGGGAGAGAGACACGCTCCGCTGTTGCATATGGACAAATATGTCCTTAGGCTTTACTCATAGTATTCATGGCGAAGGTTGAATCTTCTTCGTTAAATTGTTATATGGTTGGAAACGGGAAATGCTACATGTGGTAATTGGTAAAATGTCTTGGATAATTTGATACTTGGCAATTGTTGTGCTCATGTTTAAGCTCTTGCATCATATACTTTGCACCTATTAATGAAGAAATACATAGAGCGTGCTAAAATTTGGTTTGCATAATTGGTCTCTCTAAGGTCTAGATAATTTCTAGTAAGGGTCGAACAACAAGGAAGACGGTGTAGAGTCCTATAATGTTTACAATATGTCTTTTATGTGAGTTTTGCTGCACCGGTTCATCCTTGGGTTTGTTTCAAATAACCTTGCTAGCCTAAACCTTGTATCAAGAGGGAATACTTCTCATGCATCCAAAATCCTTGAGCCAACCACTATGTCATTTGTGTCCACCATACCTACCTACTACATGGTATTTCTCCGCCATTCCAAAGTAAATTGCGTGAGTGCTACCTTTAAAATTTCTATTCTTCACCTTTGCAATATATAGCTCATGGGACAAATAGCCTAAAAACTATTGTGGTATTGAATATGTACTTATGCACTTTATCTCTTATTAAGTTGCTTGTTGTGCGATAATCATGTTCCTGGGGACGCCATCAACTACTCTTTGTTGAATATCATGTGAGTTGCTATGCATGTCCGTCTTGTCTGAAGTAAGGGAGATTTACCACTTGTTGAATGGTTAGAGCATCCATACTGTTAGAGAAGAACATTGGGCCGCTAACTAAAGCCATGATTCATGGTGGAAGTTTCAGTTTTGGACAAATATCCTCAATCTCATATGAGAACATTAATTGTTGCTAAATGCTTATGCATTAAAGAGGAGTCCATTATCTGTTGTCTATGTTGTCCCGGTATGGATGTCTAAGTTGAGAATAATCAAAAGCGAGAAATCCAATGCGAGCTTTCTCCTTAGACCTTTGTACAGGCGGCATAGAGGTACCCCTTTGTGACACTTGGTTAAAACATATGTATTGCGATGATAATCCAGGTAATCCAAGCTAATTAGGACAAGGTGCGGGCACTATTAGTATACTATGCATGAGACTTGAACTTGTAGGATATAATTTACATGATACATATGCTTTATTACTACCGTTGACAAAATTGTTTCTTGTTTTCAAAACCAAAGCTCTAGCACAAATACAACAATCAATGCTTCCCTCTGTGAAGGGCCTTTCTTTTACTTTTATGTTGAGTCAGTTCACCTATCTCTCTTCACCTCAAGAAGCAAACACTTGTGTGAACTGTGCATTGATTCCTACATACTTGCATATTGCACTTGTTATATTACTTTACATTGACAATATCCATGAGATATACATGTTATAAGTTGAAAGCAACCGCTGAAACTTAATCTTCTTTTGTGTTGCTTCGATACCTCTACTTTGAATTATTGCTTTATGAGTTAACTCTTATGCAAGACTTATTGATGCTTGTCTTGAAAGTACTATTCATGAAAAGTCTTTGCTATATGATTCAGTTGTTTACTCGTTACATTACCATTGCTTTGATCGCTGCATTCATTACATGTGCTTACAATAGTATGATCAAGATTATGATGGCATGTCACTCCAGAAATTATCTTTGTTATCGTTTACCTACTCGGGACGAGCAGGAACTAAGCTTGGGGATGCTGATACGTCTCCGACGTATCGATAATTTCTTATGTTCCATGCCACTTTATTGATGATACCTACATGTTTTATGCATACTTTATGTCATATTTATGCATTTTCCGGCACTAACCTATTAACGAGATGCCGAAGAGCCGATTCTTTGTTTTCTGCTGTTTTTGGTTTCAGAAATCCTAGTAAGGAAATATTCTCGGAATTGGACGAAATCAACGCCCAGGGGCCTATTTTCACACGAAGCTTCCAGAAGTCCGAGGGAGAGACGAAGTGGGGCCACGGGGCGCCGACACACTAAGGCGGCGCGGCAAAGGGGGGGCCCGCGCCGCCCTACTGTGTGCCCCCCCTGTCAGGCCTCTGACTCCGCCCTTCCGCCTACTTAAAGCCTTCGTCGCGAAACCCCCTGTACCGAGAGCCACGATACGGAAAACCTTCAAGAGACGCCGCCTCCACCAATCCCATCTCGGGGGATTCAGGATATCACCTCCGGCACCCTGCCGGAGAGGGGAATCATCTCCCGGAGGACTCTTCACCGCCATGGTCGCCTCCGGAGTGATGTGTGAGTAGTTCACCCCTGGACTATGGGTCCATAGCAGTAGCTAGATGGTCGTTTTCTCCTAATTGTGCTTCATTGTCGGGTCTTGTGAGCTGCCTAACATGATCAAGATCATCTATCTGTAATGCTACATGTTGTGTTTGTTTGGATCCGATGGATAGAGAATACTATGTTATGTTGATTATCAATCTATTATCTATGTGTTGTTTATGATCTTGCATGCTCTCCGTTGTTAGTAGAGGCTCTGGCCATGTTTTTGCTAGTAACTCCAAGAGGGAGTATTTATGCTCGATAGTGGGTTCATGCCTCCATTAAATCTGGGACAGTGACAGAAAGTTCTAAGGTTGTGGATGTGCTGTTGCCACTAGGGATAAAACATCGATGCTATGTCTAAGGATGTATGTGTTGATTACATTACGCACCATACTTAATGCAATTGTCTGTTGTTTGCAACTTAATACTGGAAGGGGTTCGGATGATAACCTGAAGGTGGACTTTTTAGGCATAGATGCATGCTGGATAGCGGTCTATGTACTTTGTCGTAATGCCCAATTAAATCTCACTATACTCATCATATCATGTATGTGCATGGTCATGCCCTCTTTATTTGTCAATTGCCCAACTGTAATTTGTTCACCCAACATGCTTATTCTTATCGGAGAGACGCCTCTAGTGAACTGTGGACCCCGGTCCATTCTTTTAATCGAATACAATCTACTGCAATACTCGTTCTACTGTTTTCTGCAAACAATCATCATCCACACTATACATCTAATCCTTTGTTACAGCAAGCCGGTGAGATTGACAACCTCATTGTTACGTTGGGACAAAGTACTTTGGTTGTGTTGTGCAGGTTCCACGTTGGCGCCGGAATCTCTGGTGTTGCGCCGCACTACACTTCACCGCCATCAACCTTCAACGTGCTTATTGGCTCCTACTGGTTCGATAAACCTTGGTTTCTTACTGAGGGAAAACTTGCTGCTGTACGCATCACACCTTCCTCTTGGGGTTCCCAACGGACGCGTGCTGTACGCGTATCAGCTCCTCCTCCCTGCGGTGCTCGTCGCAACTCCCCGGCCTCGGACTTCCTTCGGTGGCTGGGGGTGGTCGGATGTGGGCTCTGTATCGGGGGAAACCCTTGGCCGACAGTGGTGGCCGCGACGTCGACAACGCTGACGGCGTCGTTCTCCTTCCTGAAGGCGACATCGGGGTGATATCCCCTCCCTCCATGCCCTATCTATCTCGGGTGAAAACCCAAAGCTTTGGTTTGGACGGTGGCGGCGCCCAGGTGGTGTCGTTCCCTCGTTGGAGACGCTGTTTTGAGATTGTGGGTTTGGGTGGATGAGCTCGACGGAGGTTGGTATGCATCGTCCTCGCTTACTCCTGGCAGCTTGGTCCGGTTCGGTGGTGTGTGCTGCGGGTGGCTGTGATGTTCGTGGGTGGCGGCACGGCGAGGCGAGTGCTCGGAGTCTTTCTCCCCGATGTAACTTCCAATATCCATGCGTGCTCAGGGAGAGCGATCTACCTCCGACAGGTACGGTGTCGTCCGATCCGGGGCGAGAAAGCAGGGAGCTTTTTTTGGAGGTGGAAATGGATGGTTCCTGGGCTTTGCTTGGCCTCTGGAGGTTGACAATGGTGCGAGTCCCTCAATGGCGGCCTTCTTCACCAGCTTCGACGCCTCTCTAGTCGGATCGCAAGACTGGACAATGGTCTCAGAGTTCAAGCTGTGTTTCACTCCTTTTTCTTGTTTTGCTTGTAGTTTTCGGTTCCTGTTAGCTGGTTTTCAGCATCTTGTATCAACTTATCGGCAACGGGCTTATTAATTTAAGGGGCAGGGCTATGGCCTAATGTTTTAAAAAACATAGAAAACAACTCATGAGTTTTCATTCTCTGAATGATTTTTCATGTCATTGATCTTGTATTTTCTTTCTTGTTCACACTTCACAGGTTCTGAAAACACTCTTAGAAAAATGTAAAAATATATTTATGGTCGAAGGCAATATTTGCATTTTATTCCTTTTACTTGCATTTTTTCCTAGAAGAAATCCAATTTCACCGTATGGCCACAACTTGAGCGGTGTACGTGAAACTTTACAGAAAGAAGTTCATGTATACGATGTAAAGAATCAGCAAGAGCGTGCTCTACGGAAGCCTACCAGAATTGTCTTATTGACACAGGGACTCTGAGGATCCCTGAAACAACCGGGAATCCCATTATTATGGTTCAAATAAGTTGGAGCTCAAGGTAGCATGGTGGCCAAACTATAGTGCAAAACGCATCCACAACTCATGTTAGCGTTGTCCAAAGAAGAAAAAACATAATTGAATAAGCAGAGGTGCATTTCTTTAATAGAAAATGCTGAGTTGTGCACATACATATCGCCATTTTTCTCTGCATGGTACAAGAACTTTGACAAAGGACACCCTTCTAGAAACGCAACAGATGGAGCGATTATGAGTACAAACTACAAGGCACCTTGTACATCATAACATCGGTGGCACAAACGTAGCAGGCTAGCAGCGCTTAGGTGTCACAGAGGCAGCAGGCAGCGATGAGTACAAATAATCCGCCCAACGCAATCTGAGGTGACTACAAACAATCTGACGTACTTACAAACAACGTGGCAGAACCAAACGCTAACAGATAATTATCACCGATTTAGCAACGGCAGGTAGGCATGCGGACTTTTCTGAAAGAAACAATAAACCGGAAGGATAACCAATCCATTAGAGGCTGCGGGCTCACAGGCGAACTCAACAGCACAGTCTGACGAATCTCCACAACAAAGTTACAAACGCAGGATCAGAAATTGACCTCAGGGATGGTACCTCTGACAGTAGAACATACACAAATGCATAAATCCTCGACCACCACCACTCTGCCAAGTTTATTTGGTGGAATGAACGTTTTGTTTGGTAAGGAAATTCAGGTAGGTGTTCTTCTGGTTCTGCCCTCACTCTACCTCCTCAGTGAGGATACAGGTATTGTAAGCTTCCTAGATGTTCGTACCAGTGATTCAAAGCTGAGGTGAAATTTCCCGGAGATGCTTCATTACCATGAAATTTTGTGTCTGCCTTTAGCGATTCTCCGAGCAATCACCTTACGCCCACCCGTGGTTGCTTTACTGCAGAATAAAAGTACGGAATAAGAAAACCAATATTAGAGCACTGAGAATACATAAATTTAAACAAAGTCTGCCACATAACACATTGGCTAAACTAAAAGCTTAGAAAAAATAGGTACACAACAAAAGAAAGCAGTGGATTATCATGAAACCTAGCATCTTTTAACTAGTCAAATGAGAAAAGAGGGAGGGACGGGACACAGACCGTGCTCGGAACCCATGGGTCCTTTTCCGCTTGATGGTACTGGGCTGGTAAGTTCTTTTGGGAAGTAACTCAAGGGGTGTTTCATCGACAACAGAA
Source organism: Lolium perenne (assembly GCF_019359855.2). Lineage (NCBI taxonomy): Eukaryota > Viridiplantae > Streptophyta > Magnoliopsida > Poales > Poaceae > Lolium > Lolium perenne. The sequence continues at coordinate 177,159,968 of NC_067246.2, read as the reverse complement.
TCAATTCCTACAAATAGCCAGTTATCAGCAAGGAAGATGTCCAAAATGCAAAAATAACCATTTCATTCGATCTCACAAGATCAGTCATATGTCTACAAGGTTCTCCCTCCATTCCATATTAGTTATCGCTGATTTAGTACAAACTAATATGGAACAGAGATTACAGAGGGAGTAGTTAATAATCAATTATGTAGTATTCACCAAAAAACTAGTATTACACACATGATCAACAAAAGTAAGACAAAACATGCACACCATATGCCCCATGCAAGGAACCTACTAACGGCTATCGCTACTCAAAACAAGTGTAATCTCAAGTACTTCCAAGCACTTTATATTGCAAGGAATCCAACCCCACCTAAATCACATGTCCATGTGTCAAAAAAACTTCAAAATCCACAAGCACTTTGATATAATATGGTTGGTTGTACAGTATTCATGGTTCCACATCATCTGTAGACAACTGTGTCGAAATTTCTGTTCCGTTGTCCTGGTTTGTAACCATGCATGGATATTTAAAACAACTAGTAAGGGGCCCATGTGTTGCTATGAAACCTTAATAAGAGAATAAAGTTGACAGAAGCTTTTATAATTAGTTGAACAGTGTGTTACTGCAGTTCTTTGTCTTTGTGCTCTGAATAGAGAGGAACAAAGCAGAACTGAGATGGATGGGCAGCATTGTGGTCTAATTTCAATAGCAGGAATGAATGGGAGTCAGTGGAGAGGTCATCAATAGAGAAGTAAGGGGGTAAGAATAGATGATGGACTACCACTACCAATTGCCATTTTTGCAGTAGTAAAGATTCATACAGAATGCATTCCAATGTTTGTACGATTCTCTACATTACACCGATCAGTGAACTTCTGGTGACTGGGGTATATCACCAAATGAACATATGAAACATCAATATATCAAATGCAAGCAATTTCATAATAAAATAATTGATTAAACTCAGTCATTTATAGGTTGTGAAAAAATGTAGGCAATGTACAGAAAATGGGTCCAGTAAACCATATCACACTCAATATAAGGAACGGGTAACCCTACCAGTCAAGGTATACTCTCCGCAGCACGGATACGGTGCACTAGTGGCGTGTCTGTGTCAGATACAGTATCCGATACGGATTCGGTCCGGATACCGTATCCCTACGGTTTTGACCGTATCGGTAAATTAAAGCAATTAAAACAATTGTTTTTAATTCGGATACATGTTCTGATACGTTTTGGACACGGTTTTGATACAGCCCAGCCCAAAAGTCCAAAACCAAAAACTCTACCCCGTCCATGACCCCCGTTCCCTTCCCAGTTCCTCCTTCTCCCCCGACACAGCCGCCTCCTCTCCTCTCCCGACATAGCAGCCTGCTCCGGTCCTCCTCGATCTACATCCAGCAGCCGCCGCCGGCGAGCTGGCGACCTAGCCGGCGGAGATCCGGCCATCTCCAGCAGCAGGCAAGCAGCCGCCGCCGGCGAACTGGCGACCTATCCGGCGGAGATCCGGCCATCTCCAGCAGCAGGCCAGCAGCAGCAGCAGCTCGATTCCTCCTCTCCACTTCTCCAGCTCGATTCCTCCTCTCCAGCAGCACAGCAGTAGCAATTAGCAGTCTCCTTTCTCGGTTTCTCCTTGATCCTCTCATGATTGTAGTTCGATACATTTATTTTTAGTTTTCAAAAAAATAGTAAAACGTATCCTCGTATCTGCACATTTTCAAAATGCCGTATTTCCGTATCCGTATTGGTGAGATATGGATACGGGTTCGTATCCGTGCAATTTAGGGTATACTCGCTGGTTAAGTAGGATTGTCAAGCCAGTTAGGTCGTATGAGCTGGGTGACAGACTGACAGAACAGGACAATTTCTGGTCTTATCATCAATTTATTCAAATTATCATGCACCAGAGATGTCTGATAAGTCCTAAGTGTATGATAAACTAATCGATTTATCACCAACACCTCATACCAGGAGCACAGGTACTTGGTTGAAAAAACGAGGGTACTAATAACTTAGGGGGTGTTTGTTTGGACTTTTTCTGGCTTTCCAATAAGAAAAGCTGCCAAAACGAACCAAACAGGTGTGCTATGCTGTGGGCTTTGCCAAAGCCAAGGAAGGAAATAGGCAGAGAAGAAAAAGCACCTCCGGGGGTGCTTCGCGCGGCTTCCCGCAGAGTTGCCACTTAAAGCCGAACCGGTACAATTCTTTGCCCTGATTGTTTTGTTTATTTACTTCAACTGCCATCGAGACCCACCCGCTGTTTCCTGTTTGTCCCCCGGCTGGCTCGCCCCTGCTCACGTCCCACCCGCGTGCCGCGCCGACCGGCCCGCGTTTGCGTGCTAATTGCTACTACTCCGTCGTATTCTGCTGCCGTCTAGCCGTATGATTTGATCCACTTCGTTCGTGTGCAATGGAATATACTTCTTCTCACTTGTGTTTCTTCGTGAGCAAAAGATGCATAGAGATAAAAACTGATACGTAAGCACTGCCACTACACGTGAGAAGAAGAAGTATATTGTATGCATAGGTGTTGTATTAAATGTGTTACGCAGTATTAGCAAAGTTATGAACAAACTACTCTCTAACCTTAAATATGTGTCGCACATTTTAGTAAAATGTTATTTATAACACATATATCAACTTTTATACATATTTTTTGGAACTGTAGGGTATTTTAGACAATTCATCTGTTCACAGCCAAACAGCTAGCCAAGTTGCCAAACAGTGAAAGTTGGAACAGCAGCTTTCCCTAGACAGCAGCTTTAACTGGGCAGCAGCTTTCCCTACACAGCCAGCCAGCCACAGCCCAAACAAACAGGCCCTTAATGAGATTTGCAGAACAGAAATCTGCTCGCGCACGAAATCAGTTAACTAAATCATGCACTGAATGTGAAGTAGGAATTCCTACAGAGAACAAGCACTAGGGTTGACATTAGGGGTTTGGCTGGCAAGAGAATTGATGTGGAGTTCCGCAAATATTTAGAGAGCGAATCGTATGTAACATTTCCCAAACTTTATACATCACCCATTCACCATTGATGCTACAACAATAATACAACTAAAGTCCAATGATCAAAATGTCTGGCGCCCCGAACATTTTGGAAGGCGTAAGGGGGTAAAGGGGTGGAGCGGGCGAGAGGCCGTACCGTCGTCAATGAGGAACCGGAGCGAAGGGAGGCCGCAGGGGAAGGAGATCTCGCCGGGGAGCGAGGTCAGCCTGGCGACCACCTCCGCATCGTGGGCGTCCACGGACGCCGGCGGCGGCGGGACGTGCGGCTGGATCCTGGCGAGCAGCGACGGAGGAGGAAGCCCGGCCCGCAGAAGAGATGGGGACGGGGAGGCGAGGAAGCGGCCGAGGAGGGAGGAGCCAGCCCGCGCTAGGGTTTTCGCCGTCGCCGTCGCCATCGCCGTCTTCCACACTTCCACTTCGTCGTGGACCTTAAACCCTAGCTTCCACTTCTGCCTATTCCAAAGCAGCTCGACCCATGATGAGATGGCTAATGGCCCATACGAAATAGCCCCAAGAGAGGCCCAGAAAAGCACCATCCACAAATGGGGCTTCTTTTGCTGAAACTGATGTGTCCTTTTTTTTTTTGATTCCCTATAGCATATACTCCCTCGTGCAGAAATGTATTAGTAATCTTATATAGGTTCACTCGCTTTTATTTGTATATAATCTATTTTTAGTGTGTAGACTCACTCCTTTTAATTTGTATCTACTCTACTTCAAAAATATCTAAAACATCTTACATTAGTGCATGGAGGGAGCATATCCTCAAAATGGCATGCCGCAAACCACTTTTACACTACCATGAATCTGGTTTCATAAAAAAAACGGTATACTAAAATCGAATCTTAGTGATTTTGAATAACCTATGCATTTGGATAATAGTTTTTCTCATTTCCATTTCTCAACATTTATAATATGGAGTAGTTTTCATTACTCAACATTAGACAATAGTTTTCAAGTTATAAGCCATAATCAAATTCCAAAGTTGTTACCAAGCAATTTCTAGTGAGATATTTCACTAGAAATTGTTGTTAAAAGAATTATGGGTTTGGTCCAATAATACAAACATTTATCAGCTCATGGGCATCAATCCGACTTTTCCCCTTCTACGCTCTCAAGGCGCTACAGTAGCCCAGCTGTTTTGAGAGTCCGCCGCGTGTCTTCCCCTCTGCCGGCCCGACCCCGATTCATCTCCGACGGTGATGCCGAGCGGAGCGGAGGAAGGAGAGGCGCCTGGCCAGATGTATATAGTAGTCTAGGTCTCCAAGTTCTGTCTGCTACCCTTGTGGAGTATTGGAGTAGGCGGCGGGGTCTTCTTGGCCAGATCCGGCCCATCCAAGTCTTCTTCTTCGTTGCTTTGCATCTCTGGTGGCAGGAGGAGCGGCAAGCGGCGAAGGGACGGCGTGGCATCTCCAGAAATAAGGCCACTCTCTTCTCCCCCGGTCATCTGATCTGGCTGTGTCGGAGCAGCAACCAGACGATGGAGCCTCTGCTTCTGGAAGCTCGTCCATGGTGGGCGGTTGAAGGAAGGAGAAGATCCAGGGATGGCTTCATTAATAAGCTCTCCTGGGTACACCGATGCCGCTATCATCAACGCCCGTCTCCCCGAGTCCGTGGCAGGCCCTTCGGGATTGACGGCGGGCCGATCTCCCCGTCGTGGCTTTGGTATGGCCCTGCCACTTCTTCAACCTTGCCTCCTCTTCTTCTCTCCCGAGATCTAGGCGTCATGGTGGCGTCAGGCAAAGGAGGATGCGGAGTGGTGGTGCTGAGGAGGTGGCGCCGGAGTTCTTCAGAAGCAACCTTCTTGAGCAACACATCGACGGCATCTCTGCCGCTCGTCATCCATGCCGGTGAAGTCCGGCTATTCTTCAACCTCCATCGGAGGCCCTTCTTGAGGTCTGCGGTCGCGTCCATCGCCGGCTTTGAAGCAAGTGGTGTAGTCCCCGCTTTGGAGTCCGACGGCGACATTGCTGATCTCCAGCTCATCGGAGGGGAAAGAGAAGGACCCGATTGCGTTTGTATAATCTTTAATGGGGTCTTTTCTGCAAATACCAGGGGCCTATGTAAAATTTTCTCATTTTATGGGGTCCTTTGTAAAAATTGTACACCCACCGACTGGTATAAATGAAGCTTCTACGCCCTTCGGGGCGCTCCGTGTTCAAAAAAAAAAAAAATCAGCTCATGGCATTACAGACTGATTGGTCCTACCATTTGCAGAGCAGTGTGAGCACACGACGGATAAGCACGCGAAGGAGATAACATGGTTTTGGCAACGCTGACCGTAAACTGCCGACACCCCCACACTTTCCTTCACGCTAAAAGCTTCCTGATACTTATATTTAGCTTGTTTTGGAGTACTTATAATCTCTTCCTAACTAGATTCCTACCGGAAAGTGCCAACAAAGTGGTGAATATTCACAAGGAAAACCCGCTCCCGTCGCCTCCCCGTGGGCGACCGGGGCGCCCCCGTCCTCCCCACCCTCTCCTCCCTCCTCCATCCTTCCCGTCGCCGCCGGCGAGAGCCGCTGGGCAAAGCCCGGGCGGTGCTGGCGGTAGCGGTTCCTTCTCTCCCATGCGCTTGGGAAGCCCGACGGGGCAGGCTCGACAGGCGATGGAGGGCGCCGACTTCGGCCCAAGCCAGCACGGATCCCGCCGTGGCTGGCGGCGAGGCGAGCGGTCGCGGCGGTGGTGCCCAGCGCCTCCGTCAACCGACACTGCTGTGTCCCCTGGTGGCGGCGGCTGATCTGGGCCCGTGGGCCTAGATCTGGGTCTGGCGGGGCCGGCCGATTTGGGTTGTTTTCTGTTGGTGCGCTGCACGCAGGGACCTCCTCTGCTACCATCCGCCGCGGTTGGTGTCGTGCTCGGACTGGACCGGTAGCGCTGGTTTTGGCGATCTGCCTCGGTTGACCTTCCGGCGGTTGGGCATCGTTGGGGTGACGTCCCGACGTTCTGGAGTCGCTAGGGCGACGTACTTGCTAGCTATCTGGGACGAGGTCCTTGGTCCGGCTCAGTACTGCAGCTACTCCGACGGCTGCGGTCTGTTCTCCCTCCGACCAATTTGGTCGTGCCTGCGTAGGTGTGCTCGCGCGCTGGGATGGTGACATCGTGGTGTGATACGTCCATTTTGCATCACTATTTTATATCATAATTTACTGTTATTCATTGATATATTTCATATTTAGAGATGATACTTATGTTATTTCACCTATTTTGCATGTTTCATGATTATTGGAGAATTACTCACCGGAGTCAGAATTCTGCTGGAAAAAGCACCGTCAGGATACAATATTTCTGAAGATCAACAATTGACGGAAAATATACCGAAGCTCCTATTTTTCCAGATGACGGAGCCAGCCAAAAGGGGAGGCCGAGGAGGGCCGCCATGGGCCCTCCCCATAGGTCGGCGCGGCCACCAGGGCTGGCGCGTCGCCACGTGGGGAGGGGGCCCATGACCCCCTCGGCCATCGCCCTTTCGCGTACTTCATCTCCCAGAAACCCTAAGGTGCGGGGGAACATCGAGGATAGTCATAGCCGCCTCCTCAGGGCGGAAAACACCAGAGAGAAAAGAGCTCTCCGGCAGGCCGAAATCTGCCGGGGAAATTCTCTCCCGGAGGGTGGAAATCGTCTCCATCGTCACCGTCATCGAGCTGGACTTCATTGGGATCATCATCATCATCATCTCCACCACCGACATCGTCATCTCCACCGCTGCACCTCGTCTCCGTTGTAACATCTAGGGTTTAATCTTGATTATTTCATAGGGGAAACTCTCCCGGTGTTGATTACTCCTTGTTATTGATGCTATTGAGTGAAACCATTGAATCAAGGTTTATGTTCAGATTGTTATCCATCATCATATCACCTCTGATCGTGTTCCATATGATGTCTTGTGAGTAGTTCGTTTAGTTCTTGAGGACATGGGTGAAGTCTAAATGTTAGTAGTGAACTATGTTGAGTAATATTTAATGGTTTGATATTTAAGTTGTGGTGTTATTCTTCTAGTGGTGTCATGTGAACGTCGAATACATGATACTTCACCTTTATGGGCCTAGGGGAATGCATCTTGTATTCGTTTGCTAATTGTGGGGTTGCCGGAGTGACAGCAACCTGAACCCCCGTTGGTATATCGATGCATGAGGGATAGCAGGATCTCAGAGTTTAAGGCTGTGGTTAGATTTATCTTAATTACTTTCTTGTATTTGCGAATGCTTGCAAGAGGTTTAATCACAAGTATGTATTAGTACTAGGAAGGGCGGTGCATTAGCATAGGTTCACCCACACAACACTTATCAAAACAATGAAGATTAATCAACTATATGAAGCGAAAGCACTAGACTAAATTTCCGTGTGTCCTCAAGAACGTTTGGTCATCATAAGTAAACAAATCGGCTTGTCCTTTGTGCTAAAAAAGATTGGGCCACTTGCTGCAATTATTATTCTCGCATTTTACTTACTTGTATTTTATTTATCTGCTATATCAAAACCTTCAGAAAACTTGTCTGTGAGCATTGATAGTGAATCTTTCATCGAAACTGCTTGTCGGCACCTTCTGCTCCTCGTTGGGTTCGACACTCTTATTTATCGAAAGTACTACGATACACCCCCTATACTTGTGGGTCATCAAGACTATTTTCTGGCGCCGTTTCCGGGGAGTGAAGCGCTATTGGTAAGTGGAATTGGTAAGGAAAAATTTTACTGTACGTGCTGTTTTTATTTCTGCCTGCTGCTATAATTCATTATGGAGAGATCTTCTCTTGAATTCCTATTTGGAAAATATACTACTACTGCAAAGGTAGTGGATGAGGCGCCAGGTGAGAAAGAGATTCCATATAAAATACCTATGAAAATTATTGAACGTGTTGTGGATAACCGCTATGAAGGGGATGGAACTGTCCATCCTGGAGATCATTTACTGTTTTTACATGAATTATGCGGGTTATTCAAGTGTGCAGGTATTTCTATGGATGAAGTTAGGAAGAAACTATTCTCTATGTCGCTATCTGGTAAAGCGGCGCATTGGTATAAATTGCTGAAGAATGGGAATTCTCTTGATTGGAAGGATATTGTGCCTCTATTTTATTCTAAATTCTATCCCCCAAGTGAAATTCACAAAGACCGAAATCGCATATATAATTTCTGGCCTCATGATGGAGAGAGTATTGCCCAAGCATGGGGGAGATTGAAGTCTTTAATGCTCAAATACCCCATTCATGAGCTTCCTGGTAATATCGTCATTGATAATTTTTATGCAAGACTTTCTTTTCAAGATAAAACCTTGCTGGTACTTCTTGCTCTGGATCATTCACGCGCAACAAAGAAGAGTTTAAATGGGAACTTCTTGATCGGATTCAGGAGAATACTGAATGATGGGAGACGACAAAGGTAGAGAGTCAGGTATAAATTATGATTATGAATGCCCTTGAAACTTTTATGGATACTGATAAATTTCGAAATATGAGTGCTACTTATGGTCTTGACTCTCAAGTTGTTTCAAATTTTTATAAAGCTTTTGCCTCTCATTTTGAATTGCCTAGGAAGAGTTTTAATAAGTATCATGAACCTAGCCTTACAAAGATAAAACTGATTCACCTATAGGTAAATGTATTGAAGTTAAAACTGTTGATCAAATTCTTCCTGAAGTTTATATTGAAAAAATTCATTTTCCTGCTAAAATGAAGGAGTATTCTGTTATAACTAGTGTGGTTAACAAAAGTGCAAAGAAACCTATAGAACATGAGGAACAAATAAATGTTGAACCTGTTGTTGCAATAGTTAAAGACCTTGTGACTGAAAATGTAGAAGATGGTCACATTATTTTCTGTGAAGATGCTTCTAATATTGTTTCACATCCTAGTAAGTCTAGGAAAGCCAGTGTTCCTATGCTCTCTGTTAGAATTGGTGATCATTGTTATTATGGTTTATGCGATATTGGTGCAAGTACCAGTGCCATTCCTTATGAGCTTTACAGGGAAATCATGCATGAAATTGGTTCTTGTGAACTTGAAGATATTGATGTGGTTATTCGGCTAGCTAATAGAGAAACTATCTCTCCTATTTGTATTGTTCGAGATGTGGAAGTTCTATGTGGTAAGATTAAATATCCTGCTGATTTTTTGGTACTTGGTTCTGCCGCTAGTAAGACTTGTCCTATCATTTTTGGTAGACCTTTTCTAAATACTTGTGGAGCTATTATAGATTGCAAGAAAGAGAAAATTGTGACTAAATTTGCTGGTGAATCTTATGAGTTTAATTTCTCTAAATTTGCCAAAGTTCCTTATGAAGGTGAATTGCCTAATGATGATTTTAGAGTTGAACAGCTTGCATCTATTGCTCTTGCTCCTAATAATCCTTTGCAGAAACGTTTGGAGGATCATGAGAGTGAAGTCTTTAGGGAAGAAAGGAATGAGCTTGATGAAATTTTTCTTCGTCAACCCATTCTTAAACATGACTTACCGGTTGAAGATCTAGGTACAACACCACCACCAAAGGAAGATCATGTTTTTTATTTGAAACCGTTGCCTGATAATCTTAAGTATGCTTATATTGATGATAAGAAAACATATCCTGTTATTATTAGTGCTAAGCTTTCAGATTTTGAGGAAGAAAGATTATTGGAAATATTGAAGAAACACCGAGGAGCTATTGGCTACACTCTTGATGACTTGAAGGGGATTTCTCCCTCTATTTGCCAACATGCCATCAACATGGAAGATGATGCAAAGCCTGTTGTTGAACATCAGCGTCGTCTAATTCCTAAGATGAAGGATGTGGTAAGGAATGAGGTATTAAAACTTCTTGAAGCTGGTATTATATATCCTATTGCTGATAGTAGATGGATTAGTCCTGTGCATTGTGTTCCTAAGAAAGGAGGAATAACTGTTGTACCTAATGATAATGATGAGCTCATCCCTCAAAGAGTAGTTGTAGGGTATAGAATGTGCATTGATTTTCAAAAGGTTAATAAAGTTACTAAGAAAGATCATTACCCTTTACCTTTTATTGATCAAATGCTAGAAAGATTGTCTAAAAATACTCATTTCTGCTTTCTTGATGGTTATTCTGGGTTTTCACAAATTGCTGTTAGAGCTAAAGACCAAGAGAAAACCACTTTCACTTGTCCCTATGGAACTTATGCTTATAGGCATATGCCTTTTGGTTTATGTAATGCTCCTGCTACTTTTCAAAGATGCATGTCTACTATTTTTCATGGCTTTTGTGAAAAGATTGTAGAGGTATTCATGGATGATTTTTCTGTCTATGGGAATTCTTTTGATAATTGTTTGTGAAACCTTGATAAAGTTATGCAGAGATGTGAAGAAACTAACCTTGTTCTTAATTGGGAGAAATGCCACTTTATGGTTAATGAAGGAATTGTATTGGGACATAAATTTTCCGAGAGAGGTATTGAAGTTGATAGAGCTAAAGTTGAAGCAATTGAGAAGATGCCCTATCCTAGTATTCTTGGTCATGCTGGTTTTTATAGGAGATTTATTAAAGATTTCTCTAAAATTTCAAAGCCTCTTACTAATCTTCTTAAAAAAGATGTACCTTTTGTTTTTGATGATGATTGTAAGGAAACTTTTGAAACTCTAAAGAAAGCCTTAACAACTGCTCCTGTAGTTGAACCTCCTGATTGGAATTTACCTTTTGAATATGTGTGATGCTAGTGATTTTGCTGTAGGTGCTGTTCTTGGACAGCGAGTAGATAAAAAATTGAATGTTATTCATTATGCTAGTAAAACTCTTGATGCCGCTCAAAGAAATTATGCTACAACTGAAAAAGAATTATTAGCTGTAGTTTTTGCTTGTGACAAGTTTAGACCTTATATTGTTGATTCAAAAGTCACAATTCATACTGATCATGTTGCAATTAGGTACCTTATGGAAAAGAAAGATGCTAAGCCAAGGCTTATTAGATGGGTGCTTCTTTTGCAAGAATTTGATTTACATATTGTAGATAGGAAAGGTGCTGATAATCCTGTTGCTGATAATTTGTCTAGATTGGAAAATATTGCTTATGATCCTGTTCCTGTTAATGATAGTTTTCCAAATGAACAATTGGCTGCAATAAAGGTCAGCTCGCGAGATAGTCCTTGGTATGCTGATTATGCTAACTTTATTGTTTCCAAGTACTTGCCTCCAACCTTTTCAGCTCAGCAAAGGAGCAAATTATTTTATGACTTGAGGCATTATTTTTGGGATGACCCACACTTATATAAAGAAGGAGTGGATGGTGTTATGCGAAGATGTGTCCCCGAATATGAACAACAAGAGATATTGAGTAAGTGTCATGGTAGTGTTTATGGAGGACATCACGCCAGAGATAGAACCGCACAAAAGGTTCTACAGTCAGGTTTTTATTGGCGAACTCTCTTTAAAGATGCAAGAAAGTTTATTTTATCTTGTGATGAATGTCAAAGAGTTGGTAATATCTCTAGACGCAATGAAATGCCTATGAATTATACTCTTGTTATTGAACCATTTGATTGTTGGGGATTTGACTTCATGGGTCCTTTCCCTTCTTCAGAAGGTAACACTCATATACTTGTTGCTATTGATTATGTTACTAAATGGGTGGAAGCCATACCCACAAAAAGTGCTGATGGTGAGACCTCTTTAAGAATGCTTTTAGATGTTATTTTTCCTAGGTTTGGAGTACCTAGATATCTTATGACTGATGGAGGTTCTCATTTTATTCATGGTGGTTTTAGAAAAACTCTTGCTAAATATGGTATTAATCATAGAATTGCTTCAGCTTATCATCCCCAAACTAGTGGGCAAGTAGAATTATCAAATAGAGAAATTAAATCTATCTTGCAAAAGACTGTTAATAAATCTAGGAAAAATTGGGCTAGTAAGTTGAAGGAAGCGTTGTGGGCTTGTATAACTTCTTATAAAAATCCTATGGGTATGTCTCCTTATAAAATGATTTATGGAAAAGCTTGTCATTTACCTTTAGAACTAGAGCACAAAGCTTATTGGGCTGTAAGAGAACTTAATAAAGATTTTAAACTTGCCGGTAAGAAAAGGTTGCTACAATTGAGTTCTCTAGATGAGTGGAGAAGTGAAGCTTATGAAAATGCTAAACTTTTTAAGGAGAAAGTTAAGAAATGGCATGATAGAAGAATTATTAAAAGAGAATTTAATGTTGGAGATAAAGTCCTATTGTATCGGTCTCGTCTCAGATTTTTTGTAGGGAAATTACTCTCAAAATGGGAAGGACCATATGTCATTGTGGAGGTGTATCATTCAGGGGCAATAAAAATTGCTTCGCTGAAAGGTGATGCCACACAAGTGGTGAATGGACAAAGACTCAAACATTATATTTCTAGAGATTCTTATAATGAAGATGTTGATGTTATTCGAGTGGTGACTCCGGAAACTTTCATCAAAAATCAAATTGATAGTTCTGCAGAGTTCGACTTCGAATAGGTAACAGTTTTGGTAGTAAAAAGTCCGCGTTTAACTTTCCGAACACTTTTTTTTGCTATTTTTAGAAAATATGAAAAATTACGAGATCGAATCGGAGCGGAGGAGACGCACGAGGGCGCGTCCCCACGTCGTGGCGCGGGCCATATGGGGACGGCTCCTCGGAGTCCCTCTCCCACTCGAGTTCGATCTGGTACTTTCCTTTTGTCGTGAATTTTTTTGTTATATAATCCCCCGGATCCCCCGAGGTCCGTATATCGTCTTCTCGTCGTGTTTTGTTTCGAGCTGTTTTCTGCCAGATATTGTTTTCAGATCTAGAGCCACCATGTCTTCGTCGGGAACTCCGAAGGACAACTTCTTTGAGAACGTCGTCAACCCGTATATGAACGAGCTGAAGATGCATCCCAAGGAATTGGTGCTCCTAGATGGAGAGTTGCAGATAGAAGATGTCCGGGGCCCTAAAGGAGAAGGAAGCTTGGAGGACAGGATGGAGAAGCTAGAACAAGAGGTCTTCACCTACAAGAAGATGGCTGAACGTGAAGTGGACATCTTCCACAAGATTGTGTCCGAACTTATTGATGAACACGAGAAGGAGACTACAAAGCTGTGGGACGATATCCTCTCGCTTCACAACACTACCAACAAACTCCAAGGGCAACTTTATGATGTTCAGAATCAAAACTGTGAGTATGAAAACAGGTTTAAACACATAAGCTATGCTGCCAGTTTCAGGATTCCTGAGACCAAGACGTCGTTTGTTGATGGAGAGCCTCTTCCTTGGAAGTTTGATGACGGGAATAATTCACCACCACCACCGAAGGAGTAATTCATCATTGGTATTGGCTCCCCCTTGGTTTGTTCCAAGCTTGGGGGGAGTGCCGCGGTATCACATCATCACTATCTTTTACCTTTTTACTATCAAGTAGTGTCATATCATGAGTAGGGAAGTTATCATATAAGATGGTTGCAGTGTGGAAGTATCTCTCTTTTAGTTGGTTATCTATGTATCCCTTGGTGTGAGTTATCGTTATGGAATATTAATGAGAAGTTTTATCATTTACGTTGTGCACACCTTATTTTAGTTTGCAATTTCTGTTATATGATTGATCTTGTTGTTAGTACTGGTATAACTTTGGGAGCATCAAGTAAATCTATTTGGCTTTGGCAAACTTAGCATTGGTCAACATCAACAATACTTTGAAGCTTAAGTAGAAAAGAGAGAAATACATGTAGATATATTATTTCATTATCTTTCTTTCTTGTTAGCTAATGAGCTTAATATTCTGAAGTTAAAATATTTTGTGCGTACAAGGAAGATGCATGATTGTTTCTATCACATGTATATTTGTTTGTTTCCCTCAACTCTTATGCTTGCTAACCAACCTTGCTAGCCAAAGACCTGTACTGAGAGGGAATGCTTCTCGTGCATCCAAAACCTTAAACCAAACCCATGCCATTTGTGTCCACCATAACTACCTATTATGTGGTATTTTTCTGCCATTCCAAGTAAATACTTTATGTGCTACCTTTAAACAATTCAAAAGTTATTATCTCTTATTTGTGTCAATGTGTTACAGCTCATGAGGAAGTATGTGGTGTTTTATCTTTCAATCTTGTTGGGCAGACTTTCATCAATGGACTAGTGGCACATCCGCTTATCCAATAATTTTGCAAAAAGAGCTGGCAACGGGGTGCCCAGCCCCAATTAATAACTTTCATTAATAATTCTCTTCACATGTTTTGCCCTGATTTATCAGTGAGCAACTTAATTTTGCAATAGACACTCCTCCATGGTATGTGAAATGTTGGAAGGCACCCGAGGATTCAGTTAGCCATGGCTTGTGAAAGAAAAAGGTTTGGGAGGAGTGTCATCCATAAATAAAACTAAAGTACATGTGTAAACAAAAGAGAAGAGGGATGATCTACCTTGCTGGTAGAGATAACGTCCTTCATGGGAGCCGCTCTTTGAAAGTCTGTTTGACAAGGGGGTTAGAGTGCCCACTACCATTCGTTGACAACAACAAACACCTCTCAAAACTTTTTTTTATGCTCTCTATATGATTTCAAAACTTGAAAAGCTCTAGCACACGATTTAATCCCTGCTTCCCTCTGCGAAGGGCCTATCTTTTACTTTATGTTGAGTCAGTAAACCTATTTCCCTCTATCTGAAGCAAGCAATTGAGTTGTTGTGATCCAACCATTTATATTGTGATCTATTTAATTATGTCTTTTATTCTTCCTTGTTTAGTACAAATTTTATCTGAATGAATATGACTTTGAAGGTTATCAATGATTATGAGGAGATTGTTATGATTGAGCATGTGAGATCTGCCATATAAGCTCTAATATAAAGGCTCTGCTCGAAAGATAAGTACAATCTGTTAATTGTTCTTTGACCAAGGATGAAGTTTGCCATCACCAATTATGATTTCCTATGCACCTTTATTTGTGATTTCCCTTTACTTGTCTCAAGTTGAGTTATATGAGGAAGTTGTTTACTAGAATGTCTTGTGTGAATTAATGAATGTGATGCTTCTTGTCCGTATTTTATTTATCGACTCTTCACTCCATAAACATGTGGTCTTGTTTACTGAGTTCAGTTTCGCTTGGGGACAAGCGAGGTCTCAGCTTGGGGGGAGTTGATATGTCCATTTTGCATCACTATTTTATATCATAATTTACTATTATTCGTTGATATATTTCATATTTAGAGATGATACTTATGTTATTTCACCTATTTTGCATGTTTCATGATTATTGGAGAATTACTCACCGGAGTCAGAATTATGCTGGAAAAAGCACCGTCAGGATACAATATTTCTGAAGATCAACAATTGACGGAAAATATACCGAAGCTCCTATTTTTCCAGATGACGGAGCCAGCCAAAAGGGGAGGCCGAGGAGGGCCTCCATGGGCCCTCCCCATAGGCCGGCGCGGCCACCAGGGCTGGCGCGCCGCCACGTGGGGAGGGACCCACGACCCCCTCGGCCATCGCCCTTTCGCGTACTTCATCTCCCAGAAACCCTAAGGTGCGGGGGAACATCGAGGATAGTCATAGCCGCCTCCTCGGGGCGGAAAACACCAGAGAGAATAGAGCTCTCCGGCATGCCGAAATCTGCCGGGGAAATTCCCTCCCGGAGAGGGGAAATCATCGCCATCGTCACCGTCATCGAGCTGGACTTCATTGGGATCATCATCATAATCTCCACCACCGACACCGTCATCTCCACCGCTGCACCTCGTCTCCGCTGTAACATCTAGGGTTTAATCTTGATTATTTCATAGGGGAAACTCTCCTGGTGTTGATTACTCCTTGTTATTGATGCTATTGAGTGAAACCATTGAATCAAGGTTTATGTTCAGATTGTTATCCATCATCATATCACCTCTGATCATGTTCCATATGATGTCTTGTGAGTAGTTCGTTTGGTTCTTGAGGACATGGGTGAAGTCTAAATGTTAGTAGTGAACTATGTTGAGTAATATTTAATGGTTTGATATTTAAGTTGTTGTGTTATTCTTCTAGTGGTGTCATGTGAACGTCGACTACATGATACTTTACCTTTATGGGCCTAGGGGAATGCATCTTGTATTCGTTTGCTAATTGTGGGGTTGCCGGAGTGACAGCAACCTGAACCCCCGTTGGTATATCGATGCATGAGGGATAGCAGGATCTCAGAGTTTAAGGCTGTGGTTAGATTTATCTTAATTACTTTCTTGTATTTGCGGATGCTTGCAAGAGGTTTAATCACAAGTATGTATTAGTCCTAGGAAGGACGGTGCATTAGCATAGGTTCACCCACACAACACTTATCAAAATAATGAAGATTAATCAACTATATGAAGCGAAAGCACTAGACTAAATTCCCGTGTGTCCTCAAGAACGTTTGGTCATCATAAGTAAACAAACCGGGTTGTCCTTTGTGCTAAAAAGGATTGGGCCACTTGCTGCAATTATTATTTTTGCATTTTACTTACTTGTATTTTATTTATCTGCTATATCAAAACCTCCTGAAAACTTGTATGTGAGCATTTACAGTGAATCCTTCATAGAAACTGCTTGTCAGCACCTTCTGCTCCTCGTTGGGTTCGACACTCTTACTTATCGAAAGTACTACGATACACCCCATATACTTGTGGGTCATCATGGTGCCCCCAATCTAGGGTCTTGGACATCTAGATCTGGGTCTGGCCGAAACCTCTGTCAACCAGCACGTGTTTCCTACTGATGAGTCGAGTTGGGGCTAGCTCATAGTGCGACTTAGGTTGGAGGCGCGGGAGTGATCTCCGCCTTGTTTGCTCTACGTCCTCGCGACGGCGTCCGGAATTTCTGTTAAGGTTTGGACCTCGGCAAAAACAGAGCATGGCTCTGGCCTGTGCCGGCGATGACGTCACCTGCGGGTGTCATTCCTTTGTTGAAGGCGTCCCGATGATGGCCCTCCTGTTCGACATGATAGACTCCATCCCTCCGCCTCAATCTGCTCCTCTTGGAGGCCTCGCTTCGTGTAAGCTTCTCTGGTAGTGTCTTGTGGAGCACTGTGTGACCTCTCGCTGGTGTCGCAACCCTCTTGCAACATCGTGCTGGCTGCTTTTGCACGGTTTGCTGCGGTAGCTGATTTCCTTCTTAGCGCCTTGGGGGGCTTTGCTAGGTCAGCGTCTGGTCGTAGCTCTTGCCAGTGTGCCTATCCCAACGCCAGGGGATGGTGTTGTGTGTTTGGTGTAGACCTAGCCTGAGCTCCATGGGTGGTGGTTCTCGGGTTTGGGTGAAAACTTTGCAGGTCCTTCTCTGCCGATGACGCATTCTTGCGTCATTCACCTTCTTGGAGGCGTCGCCGCAAGACCCTCCCTCCTTTGGTTCCTCAAGCTCTGCTAGGTGGGCAGCCCGTCATTGAGTTCTCCCTTGAGTAGCAGCCTTGGTGCGGTGGAGGTTTGTTGGTGTGGACACGGTCGCGATCGTTCCGGTGCAACAGAAGATAAGGCTCCCTCTTCATGGATCAAATGGTGCTTCGGCTTGCTTTTCTGTGTTGTCTTTTGTTGTGGTTTGGGTTGTGCGCTTGGCGCGTGTGTGTTGTAATTTTTGGTGTAACTCCTAGCTGGTTAATGGCTTCGTTAATTTAAAGTCGGGCTCACTTCGAGGCTTCCGTCTAAAAAGTGGCAACAAAGTTTTTAACTGCATACTCAAAGCAAATGTAACTAGGAGCAACATCCCATCCGGAAATAATTTTGAGCTCACCATAATAACATTCTCTAAGCGAGGCATTGCTCAATTTTGCCTGTAACAAACAGATACTGGCCGTTTAGCTGGAGGAGGATGGATTCGTTTTTTTTTAACACAAAGCGGGGTCAAAGACCCCAGGGGAGCAATTACATTGAATTACATGTGGAAGGTACATATTGCAGCTAAGCCCTTTGTCATCCTTTGTCCTAAAAAACCAACTATTTGAAGTAAGGGCCTTGCACTTTACAGATAGCTCCCTGTAAAAACATAAGAAAAAGCAATCAAGGACAGTGCCTCTGCCACCCGTCGCCGGCGAGCTCCAGGTGTCTCCGCCGAGCTCATAGAGCTGCATGCTCGAATACTCCACGCCGGCGAGAAGATTCCGCCGTTGGCAACCACCAGGAGGCCGGGGACGCACCACTTAGCCTACTGGAAGCGTCGAGCACCAGCGTGAAAATCGGAGGGCTCCGATCTGGAGGTTGAAGATGGGCCACCATGCTGGCCAAGGATCATGGCGACGAGCTCGGTCGCCATGTGTTGCGCTTGAAAGGGGACTTGCTGCTCCAGGATGCCCCTCCGGCGATATGCCAAGAACGGCACCGACGAAGATCTCATCTTCGTTTCCACCTCCATGGTGGCGATGAAGAGGAGGATCCAGGCCAGATCCGTCCAGATCTGGCTCCTCCCGACGGAGCGCCGCGGACAGCAGCCACACCACCACCAGCCACCGGGAGCAGCTCGAGCTCCGCCGTGGCCATGCCCCTAAGGGCATAACGCTAGACTTCACTTGGGTAAAACAGGGAAGAACCCTAGATCTAAACCTACAGCTACACCTATCTACTCCGGCGCCCTTCCCTGACCAGCTCCGGCCGGCTATTCCGGCGGAGGAGGCCCTGGAGCGGCCCGGCCACCGACGGCTGACTCTCAAACCCTGTAGCAGTTAGAGAGAGGAGGAGGGGGAAATGGCGGTCTCCAGGAGGGTGGATTCTGCTTATGTATTGCCTGATTGCCTTTTTGTTGCCTTTGCTGAAAGAAAATCTCCCGTTGCAAAAGAAAAAAAGAAAAGAGAAGAAGAAAGAAACGGATGATTAGGTTTTTTTTCAAAATGGGGATGTACACCGGCTTCTGCATCGATGATGCACACGACCATTTATTAAAAAGTGATTAGATTTAGTGTAGGTTATACAACTCAAGCGTCGCCAAGGATTGATACAAAAATTAACCAGCGAAAAAAACCAAACATATTGTGACTACACATCAACATAGCCTACTAGTATGTCGCCAGCGAGCCAGGTATAAGATATCCTGAGCGACCATCTGAAATCGTGTGCATCCAGAAACCATGGTATCCCGCTGTCCCTTCGACGAAAGGATGATTAGGTAGGAATAGGATATGAGAAGGCTCGAGATCGAGAGTATAGTGGTATAGTTGTACTCCGTAGTATATTCAACAAACTCTTTCCTTGTATATCACTTTATCAAAGAAAAGAAAAGGTAGAATAGAACAAGAGAAGGCTCGAGACTGAGAGGGATCATAGTCGCAGTATATTCAACAAAGTCTTTCTCTGTATATCACTTTGTAACTTGGTATACAACAAGCTCATCTTCTTCATATCATTTTTCCGCAGCAAGAACACATATATACAGATACAGGCTCTGTGATAGTGTGATGTATGTAGGCGTATCAAGGCTGGTGTGGACATCATGTAAAAAAAGGCTGGTGTGGACATGATCGGATCACATGATGGTGCAGGCGTTGACGTCGTCGTCGTTGAACATGTTCATGTACTGGACCTCCGGCGCCCCGGGGGCGGCCATGGCCTGCGGCGCGCTCCGGATGAAGCCCGCCGGTGCCTTTTTGTCGTAGGCGCCGCCGACGTAGGGGTAGGTGGCCATGGTGTAGGGCACGTACGGCCACATCTCTGCCGCCTTCCCAGTGCTCTTCACCTTCTCCAGCACCTTGCGCGGCTCCACGTACCCCGTCACCGTCACCTTGCTCATCTTCGGGTTCACGGCCACGCTCGTCACACCTGTACCACCCACAGAGGCGACGGTTGTATGTTCATGGTCGTTCAATCATTTTTTACAGGAAAATTCAATCCAAGAGAATTCGATTGCAAGATCATCTCAGTACCGCTGATCGATTTGACGGCGTTCTTGACCCTCCTCTCGCAGCCCTCGCAGTCCATCTTCACCTTGATATTCACCGTCTGCACACCAAAAATCCAGTTATATACATAGCAGCTCAACAAAATGGCCAGAAAAAACCCCATATAGATCTCTCTGCACAAGATCGATAATACTTCAACTGAAACTGTTTCCCAAGATGAAGATATAAAAGGAAGAATATGTGAGAGCTCGATCATGTGCCCTTGGAATTCCACAAACCTCACCTGCTGTGGCCGCTTCTTCCTGAGCTTGAGGGATTCCCTTGTCTCCGTCATGCTGCACAAATCAGCGAGGTGATCCAAGGCGCCCATGATCTCACACAGCTAGCTGCTTTTGCTTCGACCAAAGGATTACTTGTGTCTGTTTGAGGTTTGGAGTGCGAGGCCAAGTGTTCTTGTTGGGTATAGCACCGTGGGTGAAGGAAAAGGGTCACATATATATATATATACATGTACAGAGGGAGAAAGAAAAGGAAGAGATCAGGTGATGCTGCGTCTTACTATTTCGCTCGCTGGCTGATTCTGTATGGTTAGGGTGAATGTCCAAGTCCACACTGATGCTTCTAGGTTACTTGCAGGACTAGCGATTAAACAACTGAGCTTTCGCATTTAATGAGTGAGTTGGGCGATAATCCTGCTCAAGGATGGACCATTCCCTGCTTCACAGGCTAGCTGTTTTCATGGGCTGGTCGGTCGACGCGGTGGATGAATTGCACAAATAATTGTTAGTCTTTTCGGTTCATAGTCACGGAGAGATTCGTTTTGGTCGACTAACTGTTTAGTGACGGCTCCCTGGGATATTTTCAACAAATAAATTTCTAGCAATATGATTTTTTCTAGGTTTTGCTTCAGTCTCCCCCTTCCAAACTTATGATATGTGCAGCGACAACGTTCAAGCGCAGCTGGGGCGGCGCAAGCACCTCCCGTCGTGCGCGGCGACCGGGGCGGAGTCCTCTGGTCGAGGCGGCGGCGCTGATCCACTTCCTCTACGATGCACTTTGGTGCGATCTTGGGAAAGAGGTGGTGATGTGGATCTTGGGTCCCATCCAGATACACCGCCCTTGATCTTCTGGCCTAGTTCTGGTGGGTCTAGCGGCCGATGATGGCCGGTGGTGTGGGGACTGCCGGTCTCTCTTCGAATAAAGGGGGTTTGGTCCTAGGATCCCTCTCACGCCATGACGAAGATCTGCTTGATGCATGTTTTCATTGATCTGGTCGAAGTGTCGAGTTTCGGAAGGCTTCACCGGCGATCTATAATGGACGACATGTCTGGAGATTGCCGAATCAAATGGGACTCGGTCGTGTGCAACCATGTTTTCCTGGTTTTAGAGGGAGCGATCCGAAGCTTCGCAGTATGTTGCCATTATGGGACCTGTCTTTAGTCCCATGGTGAAGTCAGCCATGGAGAATGGCATGAAAGTCGAGATCTGAGGGATAGTAATGGTGGTTCGAGTCCTGGTGGCGATGAGGTTTTTGCTTGCTGATCTGTGACTTGGAGCAGCGATACCAGCAAGTGGGAGCGACAACATAGGAGAAATTCAGAGTATAAACTTGCGGGCTGAAAACCCAAGGTCTGGCTTTAATTGGTTGTGCTTGGCGATGTTCTTGTTGAAGGCATTGTTTAGTGAGTGTGGGTTTTCTATTGGTTGAAAACCTATGATCTATAATGAGGGCGATGGCGGCGCTTATGCACTGTTTCATTATTGAAGGCGTCGCTTTTGGAGAAGATGGATTTCTGGTGTTGTCTTGGTGGCGTTTGGTCCGCTGTTATAAGGAATAGATCACTGTAGCGGGATTTTTTTTTCTGTAACTCTTTTTTTTTGGCTATGTACATCCGTATTGCCATTAGAACATAACTTTGTAAAAGTTGTGTGTAATTGGTATCTTCGCGATATTAATATATTCCCTTCGTCGTAAAAAGGATGGCGGCAGGAAAGAGAGTGCAAAACATAATACTTCCCAAATCCATCCTGATTCAACCACATAACATCCAAATCTGAAGCTTCAACAAGCTGAATTATCTGGCCAAAAGAAAGAAAGATGTGAGGTTGAGGACAACGAAAAAGCAAATGGGAGGAACCACTGACACCTCCAGTTAAATCACCACCAACCAGCCAAATGGGAAGAATATGGGCGGTTTGGGAAGATCAGGCACGAGGTTACTCAAGTAGGAAGGAGCAGACCTCACTGCATCCCACACATAAGGCCCTAGAGGCAGACTTTTCGGCACGAGGAGTAAATCCATACAACAAAACAACAACAAGATGGAACAAGTATTACCCTGTGGTGCACCGTATCGGGTTACCAGGAGCCGCTACGTCGCTCCTGTCGGCATAGGTCTCGGCATCGACCGTTCCTGCGGGCCGCCAGGAGCCGCCACGTCGCCTCCCTATGCCGACGGCCCTGCATCGACGGTTGCAGCGGGCCACCAGGAGCCGCCACGTCGCCCCCTATGCCGGCGGTTATACCGTCGGCATAGCTCCTCCCCGCCATTAAATGAGCTCCGTTAGCGGTGGCGCGCCGACGGCCAAACGATATCGACGGGTTTCCGGCTATGCTGGCAGACAGCGATGCCGACGATGTCGTGCCGAGGATCACCGTCGGTGTAGCCCTATGCCGACGGTTTTCGTTGCTACGCCGATGGCAATAACCGTCGGCACCGTACCGTTTTCATGTACGGCTGGAGGAACAATGCTGGAGGTGGCACCAAGCCATCTCTCTCCCGTCTCCTACCGATTTGGCTGGCGGTTTAGAAATAACATCAGTTATGCACCAGTGTATTTTGTATATAGCTTCAAAAAAAATGTATATTTTGTATTCCTATTTCTGTGTGATGGAGCTTGTGTGTAAAGGTTTCGCTGGAAACCGCATCCGTCGGATTAAATCTGGTCGAGTCGCAGGTCATAGCGGAAGAAAAAAGGAGAATGCAAACTGCGGCCAGCTAGGCGCACCGGCCTTCAAACCGACGAAAGAGACAAAGGACATTGTGCTGGATCCGGCTTACCCAGAGCGCACCGTTCGTATCGGTGCCGACCTGAGTGAGAATCGGACTGATGACTTGGTGGGTGTGCCGAGGGAGTTAGCTGAGCACTCTCTGAATGTCCGGAAGAACGCGAAGCCGATGAGACAACATTTGCGCCGGTTTGCTGAAGATAGGAGGAAGATCATTGGAGAAGAGGTAACAAAGTTGTTGGTTTCCGGTTTCACCGTGGAAGTACTGCACACCGAATGGCTGCCAATCCGGTGCTCGTTGAGAAGAAGAAAGAAGAGGACACCAAGGCTCCGAAAGCGTGGCGCATGTGTTGTATTGACTACACCAACCTGAACAAGGCCTGTCCTAAGGATCCGTTCCCGCTACCCCGGATTGATCAGGTGATCGATTCCACCGCTGGTTGTGAACTATTGTCTGGATGCTTATTCCGGTTTCCACCAAATTCCCCTAAAAAAGGAAGATCAAATAAAGACTGCGTTCATTACCCCGCATGGGGCTTATTGCTATGTCTCTATGCCTTTTGGTTTGAGAAACGTTGGCGCAACATACCAGCGCTGTATGCAAAAATGCATTCACGATCAAATCAGTAAAAATGTGCAGGTCTATGTCGACGACGTCGTGATAAAAACAAAGCTAAAAGATACTCTGATTGATGATCTGAGGCAAATGTTTGACAACTTGCGAAGGTTCCGGATGAAACTCAATCCGGCAAAATGCACTTTCGGCGTTCCTGCCGGAAAGCTGCTCGGTTTCCTAGTGTCAAGCGGCGGTATCGAGGTTAATCCGGTAAAAATTCGGGCCATCGAACGTATGGGCCTACCTCAATGCCTTAAAGATGTGCAAAAGTTTACCGGAAGCCTAGCATCTTTAAGCCGGTTCATAAGCCGGTTGGGCGAGAAAGCTTTGCCAAAATCGGATACTTTCGTCTGGACCTCGCAGGCAGACGCGGCGTTCAAGGAATTAAAGAAAATGCTAGCCACAGCCCCGGTATTGCCTTCACATTTGGAAAGGGAACCCATGTTGCTTTACATAGCAGCAACGAACCGGGTCGTGAGTGTTGTGGTTGTGGTAGAAAGAGAGGAGGAAGGAAAAACCGTGTGATACGTCCAAAACGTATCTACTTTCCCGAACACTTTTGCTATTGTTTTGCCTCTAATTTGTGTATTTTGGATACAACTAACACGGACTAACGCTGTTTTCAGCAGAATTGCTCTGGTGTCTTGTTTTTGTGCATAAATTCAACTTTCGGGAAAATCCTCGGAATTTATACCAAAGGGCCTATTTTACCAGAAGACTCACGGAGCCAGAAGGGCAAGCCAGGTGGAGGCCCGAGGGCCCCACACACCAGGCCGGCGCGGCCCAGGGGGGGCGCGCCGCCCTAGTGTGTGCCCCCCTCGGCTGGCCTCCGACGCCCCCCTCTGGACTACTTAAAGGGTTCGATCTAAAAACGCGAGAAGAGAAGTCGAAGTCGCCAGAAACCCTCCAGTACGCCGCCACATCGCGAAACTCCGTCTCGGGGACCAGAAACTCCGTTCTGGCACTCCGCCGAGACGGGGAATTGGAGGAGATCATCGCCATCATCACCACCGACGCCTCTCCATCGACCAGCAATGCTTCCCCCATCCATGTGTGAGTAATCCCCCCGCTGTAGGCTGAAGGGGATGGTAGGGATTGGATGAGATTGGTCATGTAATAGCATAAGATTGTTAGGGCATAGTGCCTAGTGTCCGTAATTGGTACTTTGATGATATTGTTGCAACTTGTTATGCTTAATGCTTGTCACTAGGGCCCGAGTGCCATGATCTCAGATCTGAACATGTTATTGTTTCATCATGATATGCATTGTTTTATGATCTTACCTGCAAGTTGTATACACATGTCGCTGTCCGGAACCAAAGGCCCCGAAGTGACAGAAATTGGGACAACCGGAGGGGATGGCGGTGATGTGAGGATCACATGTGTTCACGGAGTGTTAATGCTTTGCTCCGGTACTCTATTAAAAGGAGTACCTTAATATCCGATGAGATTCCCTAGAGGCCCGGCTGCTACCGGCTGGTAGGACAAAAGATGTTGTGCAAGTTTCTCATTGCGAGCACGTACGACTATATACGGAACACATGCCTATGGATTGCTTTGTACTTGGACACCGTTTTATTATTATCTGCAAATGCCCTGCTTTGATTGTTACATGAGTTTCTCTCATCCATGCAACGCCCGTCATCCATCCCTGTGCCTACATTATTTTAATCCTGCTGTTTACTATAATCACTACTGTTGTCTCTGTTACTCTGCTGCTGTTATTTCGCTACTGCTACTGCTACTGCTATAAAACTGTTACTACTGATAAACTCTTGCGAGCAAGTCTGTTTCCAGGTGCAGCTGAATTGACAACTCCGCTGTTAAGGCTTTCAAGTATTGTTTGTCTCCCCTTGTGTCGAATCAATAAATTGGGTTTTACTTCCCGCGAAGACTATTGCGATCCCCTATACTTGTGGGTTATCAAGACTGTTTTCTGGCGCCGTTGCCGGGGAGCATAGCTTTATTTGGAAGTTCACTTGGATTGATATTGTTCGCTGCAAATTCTCCATCATGGGTAAATCTCGCGATCCTAAAGTCGCCATATTACCATCCACTACAAGAAAGGTACAACTCTGAGTACCTCTGCTACTCTTGATTCACCATCTGTGATAAGTCAACTTGTTTCACCACCGCAAGCTTCACTTGCTGGTACTTCTGCTGAATCTGAAAACTCTCATAATATTGATGATGTTTCTGCTGTGCTTGATAATAGTGGTTCATTGGGATCCTTTCTAGATGCTACAATTGATAGGTCTAGACAAATTGAAAATGCTGAAACTCCTAATGAAAATGCTGCTACACCTGTTAATTCACCTGAACTTGATTATTCTAGTGATGATCCTGATGAGGATTATGTGGAGCTTAATGATGATTTTATTAATAGATGCAATGCTACTGCTGATGCAAGAAAAATTAAAAAGTTTCTCGCACAATATACTGTTAGACATAAGTTATCTCCTGATCCTAAATTTGCCACATCTCCTATATGCATTAAGGATAAAGATTATGATTTTTCTCTTGATCTATCTCATATAGCTATTGTTGAGAAAACACCCTTTTGTGGTACTGAAAAAGAAAGTGATGTAGAACACATGAATGAACTTTCTTCTATGAGTAGCTTGTTTTCTGATGATGTCAAGATGCGTACTTATTTCGTTGCTAAAATTTTCCCTTTCTCATTAAAGGATGATGCTAAAACTTGGTATAATAATTTGCCTCCTGGTTCTATTAAAAGTCCAGGTGATTTGCTTGATGTTTTCTTTCGGAAATACTTTCCTGCTAGTGCTCAACATGCTGCTTTACAGAAAATTTATAGCTTTGACCAGGAAGATGGAGAGAAATTGCCTGAAGCATGGGCAAGATTTTGCTCTCTTATCAGGGCTCAACCTAGACATGATTTGGAAAAACATGATTTACTTGATATATTCTATAGTGGACTAACCGTTGAGTCTAGAGCATATTTGGATAGTTGTGCTGGTTGTGTTTTCAGGAAAAGAACTCCAGACGAAGCTGAAGAATTATTGGCTAAAATAGGCCGGAATCATGATGATTGGACTACACCTGAACCAACTCCGACGCCAATATTGAAGAAGATGGGTTTAATTAAATTGAATGATGAAGATATGAGGGAAGCCAAGAAGTCTCTTAAGGAGAAAGGTATTAGATCCGAAGATGTGAAGAATCTACCTCCCATAGAAGATATATGTGAGATAATTCCCCCTTCATCCATGATTAAGGTAAACTCCCTTCAACGCTTTACTAGGGAAGATATTCCGTATCCGAAACCTCCTGCTCAATGCTTAGATGAGTTTGATAATCACATTGTTAAGCAAGAAAATTTTAATATGAGAGTAGAGAATCATCTAATGGAAAATTCTCAAGCTATTAGCAATTTGCATGATATTGTGGAGAGAACCTCCAATGATGTTAAGATGCTTGTTAAACATTTTCAAATGGTTCAAACTCAAATTGATCAACTCACTAAAGTGCAAAATGACTTGTTAAAAAATAATTCTAAAGAGAAACATGCTTATGAAGTAACAACTAGAGGCGGTGTCTCTACCCAGGATCCTCTATATCCTGAAGGGCATCCCAAAAGAGTTGAACAAGATTCTCAACGAATTGAAACTAGTGCTCCTTCTAAGAAAAAGAAGAAGAAACATAAAAATGTTGTAGAATCCTCTGAACCTGTTAATGATCCTAATAGTATTTCTATTTTCGATGCTGAAACTGAAAGTGGTAATGAACATGATAATGATAATGATAATGATAAGAATGATGCTTCTGATAAATAAGAGGTTGAGGATGAACCTGAAAAGCATGCCAAGAATAAAAAGTATACTAAAGAAGATTTTATTGCTGAGAAACATGGTAATGAAAGGGAACCTTGGGTGCAAAAACAAATGCCTTTTCCCGCTAAGAAATTAAAATCAAAGGAGGAAGAACACTATAATAAATTTTGTGATTGGATGAAACCTTTATTCTTGCAAATCCCTTTGACTGATGCTATTAAATTGCCTCCTTATTCAAAATATATGAAAGATATTGTCACTAACAAAAGGAAAATCCCCAATGAGGAGATTTCCACTATGCTTGCTAATTACTCTTTCAATGGCAAGGTTCCAAAGAAGTTGGGCGACCCAGGTATACCTACTATTCCTTGTTCTATTAAGAATAATTATGTTAGAACTGCTCTATGTGACTTGGGAGCCGGTGTTAGTGTTATGCCTTTTTCTCTTTATAAGAGACTTTATTTAGATAAGTTGATACCTACTGATATATCTTTGCAAATGGCTGATAAATCTACTGCTATTCCTGTTGGTATATGTAAGGATGTTCCTGTTCAAGTTACTAATAACTGCTTGATATTAACTGATTTTGTTGTGTTGGAAATGCCTGAAGATGATAATATGTCTATTATTCTTGGGAGACCTTTTCTTAACACCGCAGGGCCTGTTATTGATTGCAATAAAGGAAAAGTTACTTTCAATGTTGATGACAAGGAGCATACCGTCTATTTTCCCAAGAGGATTGATAAAGTATGTGGAGTTAATACCATTTCTAACGTGAGTACTATCAAAGTTGGAACTATTGATTGTCCTATAAATGATCCTAAAGAAGGATATCAAAATCTTATGATTGGATCCATATCAATACAATTCAAGGTAACATGATTGATTTGAGGTTTATTTCTTCTTATGCTATGTAAAATTTATTTGGTGGCAAGACTTGATCAACCTTGCTAACAAATACTTTTTATATGCATAGAGGAGGTAAGCAACATTTCTTTCTTCCTCCACTTGTTCTACTTGCTGTAGCACTTTTGATTTGCAAAGTTCCTTAGTTGTATAGAAATTTCAAAATCTTTTTCTGTCCAGTAATAATAAACTTAATACCCAGAAATGTGCATTTTTCAAAGTTTTCAAAAATTCACAAAAATTATACCGTTGGTCCTATTTTTCGAAGACGCGCCTGGGAGCACCTGGGGATGACCAGTGGGGCACCCCAGGGTGGAACCCCACAGGCCAGCGTGGCCAGCAAGGGGGGCGCGCCACCCTGGCGTGTGGGTCCCCCTTTGGCCCACTTTTTCATCTCTTCCTCCCACACTCTTCTCTCTCCCGAAAAAACTCGCACCAGTTTCCTCTCACTCGCGTTTCTGCTCAAGAGCTCAAGATTTCTCGATCTCTTTGGTCAGCCCAGATTTCTGTCTGAAATTTGGCACATTTGCTCTCTGGTATGTGACTCCTCCGATTATCCAAGTAGAATTTTGTTTGGTTGAGTATATCTTGAATATTTTGCTGCTGTAGGTAACATGTTTAGTGAGCTTGCATGCTTGTTCTAAGATGTATAAACTAGTTTTGATGCATGATTAGTACTCTAGCAAGTTCCTATAGTAGTTTCCCTCAATTATATGTCACCAAATCAAATTTTATAATGTTTGTTGAAAAATTTCAGAAAAGGAAGATGGATAATTTCAACTTTGGAGAAGTGTTTGAGAGAGAGACGACCAGCACGGGAAGGCCCTCTAGGACCGCCACTCGATTCAGGCGATCCTACAATGAGGATGTCATCGCGCCAAGCTTCGAGCCCGAAGAAGACAATGGAGTCCCTAACGCTTCATCTTTCCCATGTTATGACTTTTTGAGTAATGCAGGGTTGCTGGATGATTTCTTGACCCTTGTTAATAAGGCGGGCTTAACCGCCTATATAGGAGATGAAAGGGAGCAATACTTCATGCTCACCAAAATCTTTGTTGAGAGCTTCAAGTTCGACAACAAGCACTATCGCCCGACAGTTGCATTCAAGATCTATGGTAATCCTATTACCATGAAATTGGGAGATTTTTGTGTTGCATTGGGTATTGCCCCTGTAGGTATAGCAAGGAAGATTGAGGACAACCCCAGGGCCTTGTTGGAGCTCTATCGAGAGATCACCAATGATGATTGCCGCACCATTCAGCGTGGCAAGATAAGAAACATCCAACTCCCCGCCATTAAGTATTTTGCCTATTACATTGCTACTAGCATTCTTGGTAGGGAGAACACTAGCAATATTTCTAGCTATCATCTTGCTTTCTTAATTGCTGCACTTACTGGAGAGACACCTTATCATCTTGGTTCTCTTATTGCTCGCCGCTTGTCTAACAAGGGGCCGATTTTTGGAGGAACTATTGCATCACGCATTTTAGCATATCTAGAACTTCCTCTTGACCCTATCGATGTGCCATTAACTCCTATAAGGCTTGATATTGCTGCTATGAAGAACCATCAATTTGTTACAGCCGACTCTAGTTCAGACAATATGGTCTATAGAATGTTGTTTGCTGACGGGGATGAGAGGGAAATCCCTTTGCCCCAACCAGATTTGTTTAGTATTGACAGGAAACCATGGTCGCGCTCTAAGGAGGAGGTGGAGGAGAAAATGAAGATACAAGGCTTCCACCAGCAGCATGACTCCGAGGACGCCGAGCCCTCCTATGACTACACCGTCACGTATCCGGGTGCTTCTTCCAGCACATACCCGGAATATGATCCGTCTTCATACTACGGAGGTGCTACTTCATGGGCACCATGGGATTGAACTCCACTTAGGCCAAAAGCCTAAGCTTGGGGGGAGGTATACCGGCATCACTCATTCTTTGCATATTATGGTTGCTGGATACTTGTATATACTTGTTTAGTTTCTTTGAGTGGTTTTCTAATGAGAGGGAGATGATATTGGGGGAAGTGCTGCCTGAAAACAGATTCTGGACTGTTACCGAAAAAAATTCTCAAAAATAGCCAGAACGTTATTTTGCGAAGAAAATTTTTGTGCATGTTCCCTAGGTTGTTAGCTAACTTTCATTAGTTGAACACTTTTCGATTTGAGCAGCGGAAGTATTTCTTAAAAATCGGTTACTGTACTGCTGTCAAGTTTGACGAATTCCTGCTGCTTTGTGTTTATGTGACTCTTCTAGTTTCCATTTTCTTGTTTTTGCTTTGTTTCTTTCCTAAAACAAAAAAAGACCAAAAATATTTCTGTTGTTTCTCTTCACCATTTGTTTATTTTGGTTTTTTGAATTTATTTTGCTTTATTTGCTATCGTTGGTTTGCTATAAGAAAATCCAAAAAGATTTTGCTTTGTTTGCTTGTTTTCTTTTGTTCTTGTTTCCAATTCGAAAACACCAAAAATATTTGCTGTTCTTCTTTGGTTTTGTAATGTTCATTATGAGTTCAATGGTCTTCGGTGGCTGGAGCATGGTTTTCATTTCATATTATCCAAGCTACACAAGTGAAAGGCAATAATGACAATCTACGACAATTCGACTGTGGTGAGAGGCTGGTATGAACTCTATGTGTTTTCATTTTTGTACATATACTCATCCATGTGAGCATGCTTAATTGGGTCATGTGAGGTATATGTCATTTAAGAAAGTCTAGTAGTTCATGATCTCTCATGTTTAGCTCCAATTTATTAATATGAGTAGCATGTCATGGATGTTTGCTTGCATTGTTTTATTCATAAATAGGTATGACATTGTGGTATCCTCCTCTGAATAATTCATTTGAATCGACTTGGCACATGTTCACGCATGCATATGACTGAACAAAAGTCAATTAAGCCTCTATGATTTACATTGTTTCAGAGTTCTTGTATCACTTTTATGCCTCCGTTAATTTATTTTGCCGCAAGCATGATTATGACAGTGACTGCTCTCTTGATTTGTTGCTCCCTAGTCTATTGCTAGCCTTCACTTGTACTGAGCGGGAACACTGCTCGTGCTTCCAAACCCCTGAAAACCAAGTTGTTCCAAAGTGTCCACCATAAATACCTATGCATGGCATTTCAAACCATTCCAAGTAAATTCTCATGCGCTACCTTTAAACCTTCAAAATGCTTCTCAATTTGTGTAAATGTTTTATAGCTCATGAGGAAGTATGTGGTGTTTATCTTTCAACCTTGTCATTTACTTTTGACGGACTTTCATAATAAGAGCTGGCAACGGGGTGCCCAGCCCCAACTAATAACTTCATTAATAATTCTCTTCACATGTTTTGCTCTGATTCATCAGTAAGCAACTTAATTTTGCAAATGGACACTCCTCCATGGTATGAGATTGATGGAAGGCACCCGAGGATTCGGTTAGCCATGGCTTGTGTAAGCAAAGGTTGGGGGGAGTGTCGCCCATAATAAAACTAAAGTACATGTGTAAACAAAAGAGAAGAGGGATGATCTACCTTGCTGGTAGAAATAACGTCCTTCATGGGAGCCGCTCTTGAAAGTCTGGTTGGCGAGGTAGTTGGTGTACCCATTACCATTCGTTGACAATAACAAACACCTCTCAAAATGATTTTACTCCTGTTTTAAAAATGAAAAGCTCTAGCGCATGTTAATCCCTGCTTCCCTCTGCGAAGGGTCAATCTTTTACTTTTATGTTGTGTCTCCATCCTTTCTTTGAGCACTTTCTCGAGAGCACAACTGTCATTCTTAGTATAATATGCTTGTCCCAAAATATGATTGACTGTGGTATAACTTTGATCCTTTTATCTTTGACAATCTCTATTTCTAGTCTTTCTATGAACCTCAGAGGTGCCTGGGCATTTATGTTTTGCTGTTCAAATTCGGGCAAGCGAGATACCACTTTATCATACCCTTTTATGAACATTGCAATCCTGCTTATAGACATGATTCATGATGCTTATTATTAATTGTTGGTACCTTTCCATGATTGACATAGCTATTAGATCATCTTATTGCATGTACCTTATTATGAACTGCCTAAGTGATAGCCATATCATGAGAATATTTACATCATATGAGCAAATGTGTTCGTGAAAGTTCTTTTATCGCACAAAGTTGTTAACTGAATTGCTTGAGGACAAGCAATGAGCTAAGCTTGGGGGGAGTTGATATGTCCAAAACGTATCTACTTTCCCGAACACTTTTGCTATTGTTTTGCCTCTAATTTGTGTATTTTGGATACAACTAACACGGACTAACGCTGTTTTCAGCAGAATTGCTTTGGTGTCTTGTTTTTGTGCAGAAATTCAACTTTCGGGAAAATCCTCGGAATTTATACCAAAGGGCCTATTTTACCAGAAGACTCACGGAGCCAGAAGGGCAAGCCAGGTGGAGGCCCGAGGGCCCCACACACCAGGCCGGCGCGGCCCAGGGGGGGCGCGCCGCCCTAGTGTGTGCCCCCCTCGGCTGGCCTCCGACGCCCCCTCTGGACTACTTAAAGGGTTCGATCTAAAAACGCGAGAAGAGAAGTAGAAGTCGCCAGAAACCCTCCAGTACGCCGCCACATCGTGAAACTCCGTCTCGGGGACCAGAAACTCCGTTCTGGCACTCCGCCGGGACGGGGAATTGGAGGAGATCATCGCCATCATCACCACCGAAGCCTCTCCATCGACCAGCAATGCTTCCCCCATCCATGTGTGAGTAATACCCCCGCTGTAGGCTGAAGGGGATGGTAGGGATTGGATGAGATTGGTCATGTAATAGCATAAGATTGTTAGGGCATAGTGCCTAGTGTCTGTAATTGGTACTTTGATGATATTGTTGCAACTTGTTATGCTTAATGCTTGTCACTAGGGCCCGAGTGCCATGATCTCAGATCTGAACATGTTATTGTTTCATCATGATATGCATTGTTTTATGATCTTACCTGCAAGTTGTATACACATGTCGCTGTCCGGAACCAAAGGCCCCGAAGTGACAGAAATTGGGACAACCGGAGGGGATGGCGGTGATGTGAGGATCACATGTGTTCACGGAGTGTTAATGCTTTGCTCCGGTACTCTATTAAAAGGAGTACCTTAATATCCAGTAGATTCCCTAGAGGCCCGGCTGCCACCGGCTGGTAGGACAAAAGATGTTGTGCAAGTTTCTCATTGCGAGCACGTACGACTATATACGGAACACATGCCTATGGATTGCTTTGTACTTGGACACCGTTTTATTATTATCTGCAAATGCCCTGCTTTGATTGTTACATGAGTTTCTCTCATCCATGCAACACCCGTCATCCATCCCTGTGCCTACAGTATTTTAATCCTGCTGTTTACTATAATCACTACTGCTGTCTCTGTTACTCTGCTGCTGTTATTTCGCTACTGCTACTGCTATAAAACTGTTACTACTGATAAACTCTTGCGAGCAAGTCTGTTTCCAGGTGCAGCTGAATTGACAACTCCGCTGTTAAGGCTTTCAAGTATTCTTTGTCTCCCCTTGTGTCGAATCAATAAATTGGGTTTTACTTCCCGCGAAGACTATTGCATCCCCTATACTTACGGGTTATCACCGTGCAAAGGCCGGTATACTACCTAAGCGAGGTGCTCTCCCTCTCAAAGCAAAACTACCCGCACTTCCAAAAAATTACCTACGGCGTGTTCATGGCCGCCACTAAGCTCAAGCACTACTTCGAAGAGCACCCGATGAAAGTGGTGAGCGAGGCACCTATCTCGGAAATCATTGGCAATAAAGATGCCAGCCACCGGATTGCCAAATGGGCGATTCAGCTGTCACCCTACGTACCCACCTACGAAAGAAGGGATGCCATAAAATCACAAGCTTTGGTGGATTTCCTGGTTGACTGGGCTGAGATGCAATACAAGCCGCCCAAACCGGAAGTGGATTACTGGAGGATGCACTTTGACAGATCCAAACTCAAAGAGGATCTCGGTGCAGGAGTGGTTCTCACCTCACCAAAAGGGGATCACTTGAGATACGTGCTGCAGATACACTTCAGGGTATCAAACAATGTCGCTGAGTACGAAGCTTTGGTCCATGGGCTCAAGGTCGCAAAATAAATCGGCGTTCACCGGATCATTTGCTACCGCGATTCAGATCTCGTGGTGCAGAAATGTTACGGAGATTGGGATGCGAAAGATGCCAACATGGTCGCATACCGGTTTCATGTGCAGAAGATTGCCGGATTCTTCGAGGGGTGCGAATTTCACCACGTACCGCGTGCAGAAAATGAAGTCGCGGACACATTGTCCAAGCTAGGCTCATCCAGGAAAGAAATTCCTTCCGGAATAGCCTTGGCTCACCTGAGGAAACCATCAATTAAACCGAGTCCAGAATCCGAGTCAATTTTCGTACCGGAATCCCATGTGGTGCCGATGGACATCGATGAAGAAAACTCGGGGACTGCTCCATCTAACCCAGGGACTTCGGGATCAAAACCGGAAGAAACTATGATGGTGGATTACATGGAGATTGACGTGCCAGTTTTTCTGGTTCGGGAAGCTCCAACCTGGGTAAAACCTATTAAGGAATTCCTATTCAATGGCGGCCTGCCAGCTGATGAAACTGAATCGAGAAGGATCCAAAGGAGGTCCAAGGTGTACACCATTATCAACGGTGAGATGTACAAGAGAGGCGTTACCGGTGTCCTCCAACGATGTGTGGAACCAGAAGAAGGAAAAGAGATGCTCCTAGAAATCCACCAAGGAGAATGTGGTCACCATGCCTCATCCAGGGCATTGGTGGCAAAGGTATTCCGGCACGGATTTTACTGGCCCACGGCTCTAGAGGATGCTGAGGACTTAGTCCGGAAATGCAATTGGTGCTAGAGGTATGCCAAGAAAAATCATACCCCAGCATCCGGTTTAAAAACCATACCGATAACTTGGCCATTTGCTGTATGGTTCCTGGACATGGTTGGACCGTTTAAAACGGCGAGAGGGAACATGACTCACCTCCTGGTGATGGTCGATAAGTTTACCAAGTGGCTTGAGGTTAAGCCAATCGGGAAGTGTGATGGGCACATAGATGTGAAATTCTTGAAAGATGTCATCTTGCGGTATGGTTACCCGCACAACATCATCACTGACAACAGAACGAACTTTTCTCAAGGAGAGTTCAAGTGGTTCTACGATGATAACAATATCCGGTTGGATGTATCCTCGGTGGCACACCCGCATGCAAATGGGCAAGTGGAAAGAACAAACACGTTTGTGCTTTCCGGTATCAAACCGAGGCTTATTGAGCCACTCGAAAAAATGTCAGGATGTTGGCTTGATGAGTTACCATCAGTGCTGTGGAGCATAAGAACCACACCAAACCAGTCTACCGGATATACACCATTTTTCATGGTATCTGGAGCAGAATCGGTCATACCAACCGACATCATCCATGACTCACCACGAGTCCAACTCTACACCGAAGAAGAGGTAAAAGAGGCCCGAGAAAATGATGTTGATTTGCTCCAGGAACAAAGAGAGCTGGTCCTGGCAAGATCGGCCATATATCAACAAAACCTCAGACGCTATCATAGCCGGAAGGTAAACCCGAGGGTATTCCGGGAAGGAGACCTGGTGCTACGTCTAGTGCAGCGCACTGAAGGACGGCACAAACTCTCAACTCCATGGGAAGGGCCTTTCATTGTGAGCAAGGCTCTACACAATGATGCCTACTATTTGATTGACGCACAGGAACCGAAGGAAGGAAAGAAGGACAGGTCAGGAGAGGAAATCAAGCGCCCGTGGAACATAGCTTTGCTTCGCCCTTTCTATTCCTGAAGATGTGATGTAAGGAGTTCCTTTTTGTAACTTATTTTCTATCAATAAAATGCCGGCACCTCGAATGTATCTCGGGGACTGCGTCTACCGGAATCGCATGCAATGTGTTTATTTTTTCCTGCATACCGGTTTGATTGTTGGAAACTTTCCTTTCCGGTTTAGTAACGTGCTAAACCTAAAGGTGAATCTTCGACTTAGCCGCTGTCCGCAACCCGGCTTCATGGCAAGCAAGACAAACCAGAAGGATTTGAGCACGTGAAAAATGAAAAAGAAACCGAAAACAAACAATCCTAAGAAAGTTTAACTAACCCCGGTCATACCAGATTTTTGTGAAAAATTTCGAGTTTTTTCTCTAAGTTCGAGAAAATGCTTGCTTGGCAAAAGAACTTTGAGCCTCATACGTCAAACACCCAAAAGAGGTTGACAGAGGCAAAGTAAAATAACCAAGCGTGCATCGGATTGAATTCGGGAATGAATCCGGAATCTTCACCATGCAAGATAAAACCAAAACGAACCAAAAAGGTTTCAATCACACAAAGTTACCGGTTTTAGCATATAAGCTTAAAGAGTAAAGCATGCAAACCTATCAGCTACGTAGTTCACCACAACGAGAAATGACTTAAACTGTATATTACATTTCCCACCCCGGCATACCGTGGGAAATTTTACGATGATTGTTTATGGTAAGGCAGGACCAGAGTTCACAGATAAAGCGAAGATGTGCTCTCCGGGGATGGTTTAGGGGCAGCGGTTGCTTCAGGGGCTTGTTCTGGGGCAAGAGGGGCGTCACGAGCTTGCGCGGGGTTACCGGCAGCTGGTTCTTCTGGGGCATCTGGAGCGGCTTCTTCTCTAGCCTCGCCATCTCCGGCCTCTTCCTCTTCCTCCTCTTCGTCATCAGTAAATTCTTCTTCCAGATCGGCTGGAGGAGGGATGAAGGTGCTGGAGGAGGCGTAATTGGCGATCCGGTAAGCACGGTCGTGGCGTGCGGCAGTTTTCTCAGGGACTTTGTCAGTAGGAGCGTCCTCGCGCATGCTTTGCAGGGCGTCCAAGTCCAGATCTTCGTACTAAGATCATGAAAACCGGAGCGCTGCGTTAGCTCCAGCTCGCACCGCGGAATGCCGCCACTCGCTGAGCCGCCTGCCGGCACCCTCGAGTCGCTCCATGAGGCCGCTGAGGTCATCCGGCACCGGTTCCCCGGGCCAGAGGCACTTGAAAATCTTCAGCGCGACCACCGGCAACTCGCCATGGTGCCAGTCAACAACCTTCATGTGGGAGAAGCGGGAGTAGAGGGCGGCCAGGTGGTCCTCGGCGACCCAGGGGCGTTGACGTCGGTGATACGTCTCCGACGTATCGATAATTTCTTATGTTCCATGCCACATTATTGATGATATCTACATGTTATATGCACATTTTATGTCATATTTATGCGTTTTCTGGAACTAACCTATTAACAAGATGCCGAAGTGCCAGTTGCTGTTTTCTGCTGTTTTTGGTTTCAGAAATCCTAGTAACGGAATATTCTCGGAATTGGACGAAATCAACTCCCAGGTTCCTATTTTGCCCGGAAGCATCCAGAACACACGAGAAGGACCAGAGGGGGGGCACTGGGCCCCTAGACCATAGGCCAGCGCGGCCCAGGCCCTGGCCGCGCCGCCCTATAGTGTCGGCGCCCCTTCGACCTTCTGACGCCGCCTCTTCGCCTATATAAGGGCCCTCGACCTAAAACCTCGAGACGAAAAAGCCACGGTACGAGAAACCTTCCAGAGCCGCCGCCATCGCGAAGCCAAGATCTGGGGGACAGGAGTCTCTGTTCCGGCACGCCGCCGGGACGGGGAAGTGCCCCCGGAAGGCTCCTCCATCGACACCACCGCCATCTCCATCAACGCTGCTGTCTCCCATGAGGAGGGAGTAGTTCTCCATCAAGGCTCGGGGCTGTACCGGTAGCTATGTGGTTCATCTCTCTCCTATGTACTTCAATACAATAATCTCATGAGCTGCTTTACATGATTGAGATTCATATGATGATGCTTGTAATCTAGATGTCGTTATGCTAGTCAAGTGAATTTTACTTATGTGATCTCCGGAGACTCCTTGTCCCACGTGTGTAAAGGTGACAGTGTGTGCACCGTGTGGGTCTCTTAGGCTATATTTCACAGAATACTTATTCACTGTTATGAATGGCATAGTGAAGTGCTTATTTATATCTCTTTATGATTGCAATGTGTTTTGTATCACAATTTATCTATGTGCTACTCTAGTGATGTTATTAAAGTAGTTCTATTCCTCCTGCACGGTGTAATGGTGACAGTGTGTGCATCTGTGTTAGTACTTGGCGTAGGCTATGATTATGATCTCTTGTAGATTATGAAGTTAACTATTGCTATGATAGTGTTGATGTGATCTATGCCTCCTTTCTTAGCATGAAGGTGACAGTGTGCATGCTACGTTAGTACTTGGTTTAGTTGTGTTGATCTATCTTACACTCTAAGGTTATTTAAATATGAACATTGAATTGTGGAGCTTGTTAACTCCGGCATTGAGGGTTCGTGTAATCCTACACAATGTGTTCATCATCCAATAAGAGAGTGTAGAGTATGCATTTATCTATTCTGTTATGTGATCAATGTTGAGAGTGTCCACTAGTGAAAGTATGATCCCTAGGCCTTGTTCCTAAATACTGCTATCGCTGCTTGTTTACTGTTTTACTACGTTACTACTGCTGTGTTACTACTGCTTGTTTACTGTCCTGGGCAAAGCACTTTTCTGGTGCCGTTGCTACTACTTATTTATACCACCTGTATTTCACTATCTCTTCGCCGAACTAGTGCACCTATTAGGTGTGTTGGGGACACAAGAGACTTCTTGCTTTGTGGTTGCAGGGTTGCATGAGAGAGATATCTTTGACCTCTTCCTCCCTGAGTTCGATAAACCTTGGGTGATCCACTTAAGGGAAACTTGCTGCTGTTCTACAAACCTCTGCTCTTGGAGGCCCAACACTGTCTACAGGAAAAGGAGGGGGCGTAGACATCAAGCTATTTTCTGGCGCCGTTGCCGGGGAGGAAAGGTAAAAGGTACTCACACTCCGGATCTCGGCTACTAAGCTATTTTCCGGCGCCGTAAGTACTCAATGCTATTTCCTTTAGATCCTGCAATTGCAACTTTTTGTTTCTTGTTTACACTAGTAAGGCATAATGGAAAACATCTGTGAGTTTTTTATTCTATTTCCTGAGTCAAGACATGAATGGTTTAATGCGAAAATGAAAAAACCTATGGAATCTTATTTGCATGCTAGTAGCAATGATATTAGTATGAACGCTTTGAACACCATTGTTGATAATGATATGGAAAATTCTAAGCTTGGGGAAGCTGGCTTTGATGAGCATGATATTTTTAGTCCCCCAAGCATTGAGGAGAAAATTTTCTTTGATGATACTATACCTCCTATATTTGATGATGAGAATAAGAATGATAGCTACTTTGTTGAATTTGCTCCCACTACAACTACTAATAAAATTGATTATGCTTATGTGGAGAGTAATAATTTTATGCATGAGACTCATGATAAGAATGCTTTATGTGATAGTTATATTGTTGAGTTTGCTCATGATGCTACTGAAAGTTATTATGAGAGAGGAAAATATGGTTGTAGAAATTTTCATGTTACTAAAACACCTCTCTATGTGCTGAAATTTTTGAAGCTATACTTGTTTTATCTTCCTATGCTTGTTACTTTGCTCTTCATGAACTTGTTTATTTACAAGATTCCTATGCATAGGAAGCATGTTAGACTTAAATGTGTTTTGAATTTGCCTCTGAATGTTCTCTTTCGCTTCAACTACTATTTCTTATGAGTGCATCATTAAAACTGCTGAGCCCATCTTAATGGCTATAAAGAAAGAACTTCTTGGGAGATAACCCATGTGTTATTTTGCTACAGTACTTTGTTTTATATTTGTGTCTTGGAAGTTGTTTACTACTGTAGCAACCTCTCCTTATCTTAGTTTTGTGTTTTGTTGTGCCAAGTGAAGCCTCTAATCGAAGGTTGATACTAGATTTGGATTTCTGCGCAGAAACAGATTTCTATCTGTCACGAATCTGGGCTGTTTTCTCTGTAGGTAACTCAGAAAAATATGCCAATTTACGTGTGTGTTCCTCAGATATGTACGCAACTTTCATTAGTTTTGAGTTTTCTGATCTGAGCAACGGAAGTATTTATTAAAAATTCGTCTTTACGGACTGTTCTGTTTTGACAGATTCTGCCTTTTATTTCGCATTGCTTCTTTCGCTGTGTTGGGTGGATTTCTTTGTTCCATTACCTTCCAGTAGCTTTGAGCAATGTCCAGAAGTGTTAAGAATGATTGTGTCACCTCTGAACATGTGAGTTTTTGATTATGTACTAACCCCTCTAATGAAGTTTATGAGAAGTTTGGTGTGAAGAAAGTTTTTAAGGGTCAAGAGAGGAGGATGATATACTATGATCAAGAAGAGTGAAAGCTCTAAGCTTGGGGATGCCCCGGTGATTCACCCCTGCATATTTCAAGAAGATTCAAGCATCTAAGCTTGGGGATGCCCAAGGCATCCCCTTCTTCATCGACAAATTATCAGGTTCCTTCTCTTGAAACTATATTTTTATTCGGTCACATCTTATGTGCTTTACTTGGAGCGTCTGTGTGCTTTTATTTTTGTTTTTGTTTGAATAAATGCTTATGTGGGAGAGAGACACGCTCCGTTGGTTCGTATGAACACATGTGTTCTTAGCTTTTAGTATTCATGGCGAAGTTTCTTCTTCGTTAAATTGTTATATGGTTGGAATTGGAAAATGATACATGTAGTAATTGCTAAAATGTCTTGGATAATGTGATACTTGGCAATTGTTGTGCTCATGTTTAAGCTCTTGCATCATATACTTTGCACCCATTAATGAAGAAATACATAGAGCATGCTAAAATTTGGTTTGCATATTTGGTCTCTCTAAGGTCTAGATAATTTCTAGTATTGAGTTTGAACAACAAGGAAGACGGTGTAGAGTCTTATAATGTTTTCAATATGTCTTTTATGTGAGTTTTGCTGCACCGGTTCATCCTTGTGTTTGTTTCAAATAGCCTTGCTAGTCTAAACCTTGTATCGAGAGGGAATACTTCTCATGCATTCAAAATACTTGAGCCAACCACTATGCCATTTGTGTCCACCATACCTACCTACTACATGGTATTTCTCCGCCATTCCAAAGTAAATTGCTTGAGTGCTACCTTTAAATTTCCATTCTTCATCTTTACAATATATAGCTCATGGGACAAATAGCTTAAAAACTATTGTGGTATTGAATATGTACTTATGCACTTTATCTCTTATTAAGTTGCTCGTTGTGCGATAACCATGTTCACTGGGGACGCCATCAACTACCTTTTGTTGAATTTCATGTGAGTTGCTATGCATGTTCGTCTTGTCTGAAGTAAGAGCGATCTACTACCTTATGGTTAGAGCGTGCATATTGTTAGAGAAGAACATTGGGCCGCTAACTAAAGCCATGATCCATGGTGGAAGTTTCAGTTTTGGACATATATCCTCAATCTCATATGAGAAAAATAATTGTTGCTACATGCTTATGCATAAAAGAGGAGTCCACTATCTGTTGTCTATGTTGTCCCGGTATGGATGTCTAA
Source organism: Lolium perenne (assembly GCF_019359855.2). Taxonomy (NCBI): domain Eukaryota; kingdom Viridiplantae; phylum Streptophyta; class Magnoliopsida; order Poales; family Poaceae; genus Lolium; species Lolium perenne. Next base: position 177,118,413 of record NC_067246.2, on the reverse strand, counting down.
GTTGAGAATAATCAATAGCGAGAAATCCAATGCGAGCTTTCTCCTTAGACCTTTGTACATGCGGCATAGAGGTACCCCTTTGTGACACTTGGTTAAAACATGTGCATTGCGATAATCCCGGTAGTCCAAGCTAATTAGGACAAGGTGCGGGCACTATTAGTATACTATGCATGAGGCTTGCAACTTGTAAGATATAATTTACATGATACATATGCTTTATTACTACCGTTGACAAAATTGTTTCTTGTTTTCAAAATCAAAGCTCTAGCACAAATATAGCAATCGATGCTTTCCTCTTTGAAGGACCTTTCTTTTACTTTTATTGTTGAGTCAGTTCACCTATTTCTCTCCACCTCAAGAAGCAAACACTTGTGTGAACTGTGCATTGATTCCTACATACTTGCATATTGCACTTATTATATTACTTTGCATTGACAACTATCCATGAGATATACATGTTACAAGTTGAAAGCAACCGCTGAAACTTAATCTTCCTTTGTGTTGCTTCAATGTCTTTACTATGAATTATTGCCTTATGAGTTAACTCTTATGCGAGACTTATTGATGCTTGTCTTGAAGTACTATTCATGAAAAGTCTTTGCTATATGATTCACTTGTTTACTCATGTCATATACATTGTTTTGATCGCTGCATTCACTACATATGCTTTACAAATAGTATGATCAAGGTTATGATGGCATGTCACTCCAGAAATTATCTTTGTTTATCGTTTACCTGCTCGGGACGAGCAGAAACTAAGCTTGGGGATGCTGATACGTCTCCGACGTATCGATAATTTCTTATGTTCCATGCCACATTATTGATGATATCTACATGTTATATGCACATTTTATGTCATATTTATGCGTTTTCTGGAACTAACCTATTAACAAGATGCCGAAGTGCCAGTTGCTGTTTTCTGCTGTTTTTGGTTTCAGAAATCCTAGTAACGGAATATTCTCGGAATTGGACGAAATCAACTCCCAGGTTCCTATTTTACCTGGAAGCATCCAGAACACACGAGAAGGACCAGAGGGGGGGCACTGGGCCCCCAGACCATAGGCCGGCGCGGCCCAGGCCCTGGCCGCGCCGCCCTATAGTGTCGGCGCCCCTTCGACCTTCTGACGCCGCCTCTTCGCCTATATAAGGGCCCTCGACCTAAAACCTCGAGACGAAAAAGCCACGGTACGAGAAACCTTCCAGAGCCGCCGCCATCGCGAAGCCAAGATCTGGGGGACAGGAGTCTCTGTTCCGGCACGCCGCCGGGACGGGGAAGTGCCCCCGGAAGGCTCCTCCATCGACACCACCGCCATCTCCATCAACGCTGCTGTCTCCCATGAGGAGGGAGTAGTTCTCCATCAAGGCTCGGGGCTGTACCGGTAGCTATGTGGTTCATCTCTCTCCTATGTACTTCAATACAATAATCTCATGAGCTGCTTTACATGATTGAGATTCATATGATGATGCTTGTAATCTAGATGTCGTTATGCTAGTCAAGTGAATTTTACTTATGTGATCTCCGGAGACTCCTTGTCCCACGTGTGTAAAGGTGACAGTGTGTGCACCGTGTGGGTCTCTTAGGCTATATTTTACAGAATACTTATTCACTATTATGAATGGCATAGTGAAGTGCTTATTTATATCTCTTTATGATTGCAATGTGTTTTGTATCACAATTTATCTATGTGCTACTCTAGTGATGTTATTAAAGTAGTTTTATTCCTCCTGCACGGTGTAATGGTGACAGTGTGTGCATCTGTGTTAGTACTTGGCGTAGGCTATGATTATGATCTCTTGTAGATTATGAAGTTAACTATTGCTATGATAGTGTTGATGTGATCTATGCCTCCTTTCTTAGCATGAAGGTGACAGTGTGCATGCTACGTTAGTACTTGGTTTAGTTGTGTTGATCTATCTTACACTCTAAGGTTATTTAAATATGAACATTGAATTGTGGAGCTTGTTAACTCCGGCATTGAGGGTTCGTGTAATCCTACGCAATGTGTTCATCATCCAACAAGAGAGTGTAGAGTATGCATTTATCTATTCTGTTATGTGATCAATGTTGAGAGTGTCCACTAGTGAAAGTATGATCCCTAGGCCTTGTTCCTAAATACTGCTATCGCTGCTTGTTTACTGTTTTACTGCGTTACTACTGCTGTGTTACTACTGCTTGTTTACTGTCCTGGGCAAAGCACTTTTCTGGTGCCGTTGCTACTACTTATTTATACCACCTGTATTTCACTATCTCTTCGCCGAACTAGTGCACCTATTAGGTGTGTTGGGGACACAAGAGACTTCTTGCTTTGTGGTTGCAGGGTTGCATGAGAGGGATATCTTTGACCTCTTCCTCCCTGAGTTCGATAAACCTTGGGTGATCCACTTAAGGGAAACTTGCTGCTGTTCTACAAACCTCTGCTCTTGGAGGCCCAACACTGTCTACAGGAAAAGGAGGGGGCGTAGACATCAGTCAGCAACCGAATTCTCGATCCGGTGCTTGGTAACTGTTACCGACACGCGCTCCTGAGAATCCGGGAACAACCCTGAGGAAAAATAAGAACACGGTATAAGCATACACCGATAAGAGAAGATAGCTTGTAAGCAAAAGAACAGAGACACCTACTCAGCGCTTTGGCATTGGTGTCCCGGATCATTCGGCCAATCGAGGCCTTCCACGCAGCAAGTTCCGCATTCTTGTCTTGCTCCAGCTTCAACAGCTGGGTCTCCAACTCAAGCTCCTCCCGCAGCTGCCCCTCGGCCTCAGCAAATTGCTTCCGGGCCTCCTCCACCTTGGCGTCGCCGGTGGCAATGGCCTCCTTCAGTGACCTTGCATGCTTCAGCCCACCTTCGATCAATTGATCCTTGAGCTTGGCGGCTTCGTCCCGCTGGTCTTTCAGCTTGCGTTGGTGCTGGAGAAGCAGCTCGTCCTTTTCAGCTGAAATCCGGAATGTAAAACTTAGTAAAAAAGAAGCCGGTTGGCTCAGACAAAGGAAAAACAAACCGACAGAGGTGGCCTACCTTTGAGCACAGCAATTTGGTCGGTAAGGTCGTCCAGGGAGGCTTCCGACAGAGCAGCTGCGCAAAAGAAACCTGTTAACAACTTTCATCAAGGAAGAAAAGCCGGTACAAAAGAAGCCGGTAGGCTGGTTGAGGGAGGCGAAAGCCTCGACGAGGTCCCGGTGCTCCCACAACAGCTCCTCAAACAGTTGCTTCCGGGAGTCCAGCGTGCCCTGCACAAGTCAAAAGAAGCATTGAGCTATGCCGGTTTTTTGAGTTTCGCGCTAAGTACTGCGTTCTTGACCCGAAACTCGGGGACTAGCTATGCCAGTTTTTTGAAGTTTCACGCTAAGTACTGCGTGCTTAACCCGAAACTCGGGGACTAGCTATGCTAGTTTTTTGAGTTTCACGCTAAGTACTGCGTTCTAAACCCGAAACTCGGGGACTAGCTATGCCAGTTTTTTTAGCAGTTTCGCGCTAAGTACTGCATGCTTAACCCGAAACTCGTGGACTATGAGGATATATCTATAAATTCTGAAGGCATCGGTATATAGAAAAAAAGTTCAGGTAGAGAGCTTACCAGGACGTTTTTGTTGGCATCGTGCCAAGCATTGTCGAACTCCTTCACAGCATGTGTGAGCCGCCCCAGATGCTGCATCGTGCTTCGCGGGCCACGGGTGTCAAGCACCAGCTTCTTGTCCTTGCTGATGCCGAGAGTGGCATCATTAAGGTCCACCAGGTTCCACTTATCCACGTACCACTAGAGCGTTTCCAGGTTGGCCTCGCCGCGGTTAAGCTCAACAATCCGGCCCAGCTGCGCTGAGACCTTCTTGCTAGCGGTAAGGGTAGCGCTCCCGGTATGTAGAGTGAGGGCTTGGGCCTGGGAGCCGGTAGGCGGAGCTGTCGCGGCCGTTACAGCGCTGGAGAGCTTCTCGGCGGTGACCTCGGTGCCCTTCCGGGAGTTCTTCCGCAGAGCAGGAGGAGGTTTATGGGCAGATGACACGCGTACAGCACGCGTCCGTTGGGAACCCCAAGAGGAAGGTGTGATGCGTATAGTGGCAAGTTTTCCCTCAGTAAGAAACCAAGGTTTATCGAACCAGTAGGAGTCAAGAAGCATGTTGAAGGTTGATGGCGGCGAGATGTAGTGCGGCGCAACACCAGGGATTCCGGCGCCAACGTGGAACCTGCACAACACAACCAAAGTACTTTGCCCCAACGAAACAGTGAGGTTGTCAATCTCACCGGCTTGCTGTAACAAAGGATTAGATGTATAGTGTGGATGATGATTGTTTGCAGAGAACAGTAGAACAATTGCAGTAGATTGTATTTCAGATGTAAAGAATGGACCGGGGTCCACAGTTCACTAGAGGTGTCTCTCCCATAAGATAAATAGCATGTTGGGTGAACAAATTACAGTTGGGCAATTGACAAATAGAGAGGGCATGACCATGCACATACATGATATGATGAGTATTGTGAGATTTAATTGGGCATTACGACAAAGTACATAGACCGCTATCCAGCATGCATCTATGCCTAAAAAGTCCACCTTCAGGTTATCATCCGAACCCCTTCCAGTATTAAGTTGTAAACAACAGACAATTGCATTAAGTATGGTGCGTAATGTAATTAATAACTACATCCTCGGACATAGCATCAATGTTTTATCCCTAGTGGCAACAGCACATCCATAATCTTAGAGGTTTCTCTCACTCCCCCAGATTCACGGAGACATGAACCCACTATCGAGCATAAATACTCCCTCTTAGAGTTACTAGCAAAAACTTGGCCAGAGCCCCTACTAATAACGGAGAGCATGCAAGATCATAAACAACACATAGATATAAATTGATAATCAACATAACATAGTATTCTCTATTCATCGGATCCCAACAAACACAACATATAGCATTACAGATAGATGCTCTTGATCATGTTCGGCAGCTCACAAGATCCGACAATGAAGCACATAAGGAGAAGACAACCATCTAGCTACTGCTATGGACCCATAGTCCAGGGGTAGACTACTCACTCATCACTCCGGAGGCGACCATGGCGGCGTAGAGTCCTCCGGGAGATGAATCCCCTCTCCGGCAGGGTGCCGGAGGCGATCTCCTGAATCCCCCGAGATGGGATTGGCGGCGGCGGCGTATCTGGAAGGTTTTCCGTATCGTGGCTCTCGGTACTGGGGGTTTCGCGACGAAGGCTATTTGTAGGCGGAAGGGCAGGTCAAGGGGCGTCACGAGGGGCCCACACCATAGGGTGGCGCGGCCAGGGCTTGGGCCGCGCCGCCCTATCATCTGGCCGCCTCGTGGCCCCACTTTGTTAGCTCTCCAGTCTTCTGGAAGCTTCGTGTGAAAATAGGCCCCTGGGCGTTGATTTAGTCCAATTCCGAGAATATTTCCTTACTAGGATTTCTGAAACCAAAAACAGCAGAAAACATCAACTGGCTCTTCGGCATCTCGTTAATAGGTTAGTGCCGGAAAATGCATAAATATGACATAAAGTATGCATAAAACATGTAGATATCATCAATAATGTGGCATGGAACATAAGAAATTATCGATACGTCGGAGACGTATCAGCATCCCCAAGCTTAGTTTCTGCTCGTCCCGAGTAGGTAAACGATAACAAAGATAATTTATGGAGTGACATGCCATCATAACCTCGATCATACTATTGTAAGCATATGTAATGAATGCATCGATCCAAACAATGTAAATGACATGAGTAAACAAATGAATCATATAGCAAAGACTTTTCATGAATAGTACTTCAAGACAAACATCAATAAGTCTTGCATAAAAGTTAACTCATAAAGCAATAATTCAAAGTAAAGGTATTGAAGCAACACAAAGGAAGATGAAGTTTCAGCGGGTGCTTTCAACTTATAACATGTATATCTCATGGATATTGTCAATGTAAAGTAATATAACAAGTGCAATATGCAAGTATGTAGGAATCAATGCACAGTTCACACAAGTGTTTGATTCTTGAGGTAGAGAGATAGGTGAACTGACTCAACAATAATAGTAAAAGAAAGGTCCTTCAAAGAGGAAAACATCGATTGCTATATTTGTGCTAGAGCTTTGGTTTTGAAAACAAGAAACAATTTTGTCAATGGTAGTAATAAAGCATATGTGTCATGTAAATTATATCTTACAAGTTGCAAGCCTCATGCATAGTATACTAATAGTGCCCGCACCTTGTCCTAATTAGCTTGGATTACCGGGATTATCGCAATGCACATGTTTTAACCAAGTGTCACAAAGGGGTACCTCTATGCCACCTGTACAAAGGTCTAAGGAGAAAGCTCGCATTGGATTTCTCGCTTTTGATTATTCTCAACTTAGACATCCATACCGGGACAACATAGACAACAGATAATGGACTCCTCTTAATGCATAAGCATGTAGCAACAATTAATTTTCTCATATGAGATTGAGGATATATGTCCAAAACTGAAACTTCCACCATGATTCATGGCTTTAGTTAGCGGCCCAGTGTTCTTCTCTAACAATATGCATGCTCTAACCATTAAATGAGTGGTAAACCTCCCTTACTTCAGACAAGACGGACATGCATAGCAACTCACATGATATTCAACAAAGAGTAGTTGATGGCGTCCCCAGGAACATGGTTATCGCACAACAAGCAACTTAATAAGAGATAAAGTGCATAAGTACATATTCAATACCACAATAGTTTTTAGGCTATTTGTCCCATGAGCTATATATTGCAAAGGTAGAGGATAGAAATTTAAAGGTAGCACTCAAGCAATTTACTTTGGAATGGCGGAGAAATACCATGTAGTAGGTAGGTATAGTGGACACAAATGGCATAGTGGTTGGCTCAAGTATTTTGGATGCATGAGAAGTATTCCCTCTCGATACAAGGCTTAGGCTAGCAAGGCTATTTGAAACAAACACAAGGATGAAGCGGTGCAGCAAAACTCACATAAAAGACATATTGTAAACATTATAAGACTCTACACCGTCTTCCTTGTTGTTCAAACTCAATACTAGAAATTATCTAGACCTTAGAGAGACCAAATATACAAACCAAATTTTAGCATGCTCTATGTATTTATTCATTAATGGGTGCAAAGTATATGATGCAAGAGCTTAAACATGAGCACAACAATTGCCAAGTATCACATTATCCAAGACATTATAGTAATTATTACATGTATCATTTCCAATTCCAACCATATAACAATTTAACGAAGAAGAAACTTCGCCATGAATACTATGAGTAAAGCCTAATGACATATTTGTCCATATGCAACAGCGGAGCGTGTCTCTCTCCCACACAATGAATGCTAGGATCCATTTTATTCAAACAAAACAAAAACAAAAACAAACCGACGCTCCAAGCAAAGCACATAAGATGTGACGGAATAAAAATATAGTTTCAGGGGAGGAACCTGATAATGTTGTCGATGAAGAAGGGGATGCCTTGGGCATCCCCAAGCTTAGACGCTTGAGTCTTCTTGATATATGCAGGGGTGAACCACCGGGGCATCCCCAAGCTTAGAGCTTTCACTCTCCTTGATCATGTTGTATCATCTCCCTCTCTTGATCCTTGAAAACTTCCTCCACACCAAACTCAAAACAACTCATTAGAGGGTTAGTGCACAATCAAAATATACATGTTCAGAGGTGACATAATCATTCTTAACACTTCTGGACATTGCACAAAGCTACTGAAAGTCAATGGAATCGAAAAATCCATCGAGCATATCAAAACAGGCAATGCGAAATAAAAGACAGAATCTGTCAAAACAGAACAGTTCGTAAAGACGAATTTTATTGAGGCACCAGACTTGCTCAAATGAAAATGCTCAAATTGAATGAAAGTTGCGTACATATCTGAGGATCACTCACGTAAATTGGCATAATTTTCTGAGTTACCTACAGAGAATTAGGCCCAGATTGGTGACAGCAAAGAAATCTGCTTCTGCGTAGTAATCCAAATCTAGTATGAACCTTACTATCAACGACTTTACTTGGCACAACAATGCACAAAACTAAGATAAGGAGAGGTTGCTACAGTAGTAAACAACTTCCAAGACTCAAATATAAAATAAAGGTACTGTAGTAAAAACATGGGTTGTCTCCCATAAGCGCTTTTCTTTAACGCCTTTCAGCTAGGCGCAGAAAGTGTGTATCAAGTTTTATCAAGAGACGAAGTATCAACATCATAATTTTCACAATTTGTCCCATTGGGTGTCTTAGATGCTCCCTTATCTATAGTGGTTTTAAGAGCTTTATCAATTTTAGGCCTATAATAGCTTTTTTGGTTTAGGCCCCTTAGAGACATACATGAACTTTTGCTCCTTACCCACATAAGCTTTCTCTCTAAACTTTATAGATGAAAAGGTTGAACCCAATGTTCCCATAGCTTCTTCAAGTTCACTAATCCTTTGGGTTTGATTATCATGAATAGCATAAGATTCCAAAATGGCAATTTTCTCATTAATTCCACCTAGAGATTTATCAAGTTTATCGGTGCTATCAAGTAATGCTCCCAAAGTAGTATCAATACTTGGAAGGTTTTGCTCTATGGTTTCCAACTTTTTCATGACGTCTTCAAGAGAGGTTTCAATTTTAACTTCATTAACAGGTGGTATTCCAAATAAGCTCTCAATAATGCAACTAGCTTCTAATGCAGGAGTACTTAGGAAGTTACCTTTCGCGAGACAATCAAGAACATACCTATTCCAGCTAGAGACACCAACATAAAAATTCCTGAGTAGGATAGTGGTGGAGTGTTTCTTAGTGCACCTATTATGGGCATCACTAATTCTATACCAAGCATCTCTTAAACATTCTCCCCCTTGTTGCTTAAACGAACGGACTTCAACTTCAGGATTACTCATTTTAGCAGTAGTAAATAAAGCAAACTAGATAAAGTAAATGCAAGTAACTAATTTTTTTGTGTTTTTGATATAGCAGACAAGATAGCAAATAAAGTAAAACTAGCAACTAATTTTTTTGTGTTTTGATTTAGTGCAGCAAACAAAGTAGTAAACAAAATAAAGCAAGACAAAAACAAAGTAAAGAGATTGCAATGTGGAGACTCCCCTTGCAGCGTGTCTTGATCTCCCCGGCAACGGCGCCAGAAAATCTGCTTGACACGCGTACAGCACACGTCCGTTGGGAACCCCAAGAGGAAGGTGTGATGCGTATAGCGGCAAGTTTTCCCTCAGTAAGAAACCAAGGTTTATCGAACCAGTAGGAGTCAAGAAGCACGTTGAAGGTTGATGGCGGCGAGATGTAGTGCGGCGCAACACCAGGGATTCCGGCGCCAACGTGGAACCTGCACAACACAACCAAAGTACTTTGCCCCAACGAAATAGTGAGGTTGTCAATCTCACCGGCTTGCTGTAACAAAAGATTAGATGTATAGTGTGGATGATGATTGTTTGCAGAGAACAGTAGAACAATTGCAGTAGATTGTATTTCAGATGTAAAGAATGGACCGGGGTCCACAGTTCACTAGAGGTGTCTCTCCCATAAGATAAATAGCATGTTGGGTGAACAAATTACAGTTGGGCAATTGACAAATAGAGAGGGCATGACCATGCACATACATGATATGATGAGTATTGCGAGATTTAATTGGGCATTACGACAAAGTACATAGACCGCTATCCAGCATGCATCTATGCCTAAAAAGTCCACCTTCAGGTTATCATCCGAACCCCTTCCAGTATTAAGTTGTAAACAACAGACAATTGCATTAAGTATGGTGCGTAATGTAATCAATAACTACATCCTCGGACATAGCATCAATGTTTTATCCCTAGTGGCAACAGCACATCCATAATCTTAGAGGTTTCTCTCACTCCCAGTTCACGGAGACATGAACCCACTATCGAGCATAAATACTCCCTCTTGGAGTTACTAGCAAAAACTTGGCCAGAGCCCCTACTAATAACGGAGAGCATGCAAGATCATAAACAACACATAGATATAAATTGATAATCAACATAACATAGTATTCTCTATTCATCGGATCCCAACACACACAACATATAGCATTATAGATAGATGATCTTGATCATGTTCGGCAGCTCACAAGATCCGACAATGAAGCACATAAGGAGAAGACAACCATCTAGCTACTGCTATGGACCCATAGTCCAGGGGTAGACTACTCACTCATCACTCCGGAGGCGACCATGGCGGCGTAGAGTCCTCCGGGAGATGAATCCCCTCTCCGGCAGGGTGCCGGAGGCGATCTCCTGAATCCCCTGAGATGGGATTGGCGGCGGCGGCGTCTCTGGAAGGTTTTCCGTATCGTGGCTCTCGGTACTGGGGGTTTCGCGACGAAGGCTATTTGTAGGCGGAAGGGCAGGTCAAGGGGCGTCACGAGGGGCCCATACCATAGGGTGGCGCGGCCAGGGCTTGGGCCGCGCCGCCCTATCATCTGGCCGCCTCGTGGCCCCACTTCGTTAGCTCTCCGGTCTTTTGGAAGCTTCGTGTGAAAATAGGCCCCTGGGCGTTGATTTCGTCCAATTCCGAGAATATTTCCTTACTAGGATTTCTGAAACCAAAAACAGCAGAAAACAGCAACTGGCTCTTCGGCATCTCGTTAATAGGTTAGTGCCGGAAAATGCATAAATATGACATAAAGTATGCATAAAACATGTAGATATCATCAATAATGTGGCATGGAACATAAGAAATTATCGATACGTCGGAGACGTATCAGCAGATGCTGCCGGGGGCGTGGGAGCGTCCTTGGCTCGTGAAGAGATTGGCGGTGGTGCAAATAATGAGGTCTTAGAGGGGGAAGCAGTGGATGCTTGTTTGGTCTTCTCAAGGACGGGCGGAACCAAAGGTTCGGACCGCCCGGTTTCTTCTGAACCGGCGCCCATGTGGCTGGAGTCGACATCTTCATACTCTGGAGGGGAGGAAAAGTCCACCTTCGCGCGGTGATGTTTCTTTTTGGGGGCTGCGCTCCCCGAACTTGTTTTACCTCCCCGAGGGGAGGAGGGAGCTTTGCCGGCACCACAGGGTGCCGGGCTTTGATGAGGGGGGTCTCTGGCTTTGCTGCTGGGCTTGGAGGCTTCCGGTTTCATTCCGGGGGCGCTCCTAGTGAGTTCCAGGTTGGGCCTGAAGGATAAAGATGGAAGTTAGCAGTAGAAAAAATCAAGTACAAAGGTGTAAACCGGAAAGGTGTGATGGTGAAAGTTACCCCGAAGAGACCGGAATCTCATGCTTCCTTTTCCTCCCGGGAGGCCCGGAGCTAGACTTCTTCTGGCGCTTGGGTGGTGGCTCGACGCTTGGACCGGCGTTGGAAGCCGTCGTCTTCCGGACTCGTGGAGCTGAAGGATCCCCAACCTCAGCATCGATGGGAGTCACGTGCTCCAAGACCTGGGGTTCTCGATCAGCTGAAACCAGCGTCACGAAAAAACAAAGGTAAAGCGAGTGAGTCAAATACCTCAAGGACAACGCAATTGTCATCACTGCCGGAACCAGAAGCGGAAGGGTTACCAGGGCGACAGGAGTGCATCGGGCCCATCTTATGAATGTTCCCAACTACGTACGGGCCCGGATCCACGTCGTCCCGGTAGAAACGCTTGGGCGTAAAGGATTCCGATTCCTCGGCAAGGATGCGAGGAAATCTCCGCTGCACAAGAAAACAACAAGTTAGGATTACAGTTCTTAGCATACCGGAAACAGTATTCCGGATGCCCCAAGGTCTTACTTGGGACGTAGGGGGCGCTTGCGGCTAAGGGGTTGCAGGCCCCATAATAACCCACAAGTATAGGGGATCGCAGCAGTCTTCGAGGGAAGTAAAACCCAAATTTATTGATTCGACACAAGGGGAGGTAAAGAATACTTATAAGCCTTAACAACTGAGTTGTCAATTCAGCTGCACCTGGAAAAGCACTAGCAACAGGGGTGATGTGAAAGCAGCAGTAATATGAGAGCAATAGTAACAAGAATACAAAAGATAAGTGATACTTGCAGAGGCAATGGCACCCGAAAATAGTTGATACTACTTCCAATGACATATAGAACGAATATATGATGATGAGAGATGGACCGGGGTTCCCAGCGATCTACACTAGTGGTAACTCTCCAATAACAGGTAACAAGTGTTGGGTGAACAAATTACAGTTGGGCAATTGATAGGATTGATAAAGCATTAAGAAAGAACATCAATTCATTAATCATGTAGGCATGTTTTCCATATATAGTCGTACGTGCTCGCAATGAGAAACTTGCACAACATCTTTTGTCCTACCAGCCGGTGGCAGCCGGGCCTCAAGGGAATCTACTGGATATTAAGGTACTCCTTTTAATAGAGTACCGGAGCAAAGCATTAACACTCCGTGAAAACATGTGATCCTCACATCACCGCCATCCCCTCCGGTTGTCCCGATTTCTGTCACTTCGGGGCCTTTGGTTCCGGACAGTGACATGTGCATACAACTTGTAGATACAATCTAAGCAATAAGTATAGAGCTTAAATCTAAGATCATGCCACTCGGGCCCTAGTGACAAGCATTAGGCATAACAAGATTGCAGCAACAATAACTTCACAAACTTTATAGATAGACTAATCATAATGTATCATCCATCGGATCCCAACAAACACAACACCTATTACATCAGATGGATCTCAATCATGTAAGGCAGCTCATGAGATCATTGTATTGAAGTACATGGGATAGAGAGTACCAACTAGCTACTGCTAGAACCCGTAGTCCATGGGGGAACTACTCACGGAGCATGATGGAGGCGGTGGCGTCGATGGAGATGGCTTCCGGGGGCACTTCCCCGTCCCGGCAGGGTGCCGGAACAGAGACTTCTGTCCCCCGAATTGGAGTTTCACGATGGCGGCGGCGCCCCTGGAGTCTTTCTGGAGTTTCGTCAATTGGTACTGCGTTTTTAGGTCGAAAGGGGTTATATAGGCGAAGAGGCGGCGCAGGAGGGTCGACAGGGTGGCCTCCCCATAGGGGGGCGCGGCCAGGGTTTGGCCCGCGCGGCCCACCCGTGTGGTGGCCCCTGGCTCTCCTCCGACTCTTCTTCGGTGTTCTGGATGCTTCCGGGAAAAATAGGATGTTTGGCGTTGATTTCGTCCAATTCCGAGAATATTGCCCGAACAGCCTTTCTGGAACCAAAAACAGCAGAAAACAGAGCGGCAGCTGTGGCATCTTGTTAATAGGTTAGTTCCGGAAAACGCATAAAAACATTATAAAGTGCAAGCAAAACATGTAAGTATTGTCATAAAACAAGCATGGAACGACAGAAATTATGGATACGTTGGAGACGTATCAGCATCCCCAAGCTTAGTTCCTGCTCGTCCTCGAGTAGGTAAACGATAAAAAGAATAATTTCTGTAGTGACATGCTACTTACATAACCTTGATCATACTATTAAAAAGCATATGAAATGAATGAAGTGACTCAAGGCAATAATCTATAGTTGCTAACAAATAGATAACATATAGCAAAACTTTTCATGAATAGTACTTTCAAGACAAGTATCAAAAGTCTTGCACAAGAGTTAACTGATAAAGCAATAGATTCAAAGTAAAGGCATCGAAGCAACACAAATGAAGATATAAGTTTCAGCGGTTGCTTCCAACTTTCAACATGCATATCTCATGGACATTGTCAACATAAAGTAATATGATGAATGCAAATAAGCAAGTATGTAAGAATCAATGCACAGTTAACACAAGTGTTTGCTTCTAAGATGGAAGGAAGTAGGTAAACTGACTCAACATAAAGTAAAAGAATGGCCCTTCGCAGAGGGAAGCATTGATTTCTATATTTGTGCTAGATCTTTGGTTTTGAAAACATAAAGAGAGTATAAAAGTAAAGTTTTGAGAGGTGTTTGTTGTTGTCAACGAATGGTAGTGGGCACTCTAACCCCCTTGCCAGACAAACCTTCAAAGAGCGGCTCCCATTTTATTTTATTTTTGGGTGGCACTCCTTCCAACCTTTCTTTCACAAACCATGGCTAACCGAATCCTCGGGTGCCTGCCAACAATCTCATACCATGAAGGAGTGCCTTTTTATTTTAGTTTTATAGCAAAAGTGCCCATGCGTTGCACCGGGTAACCGAATATCCAATATGTTGACACTTCTTCTCTTTAGAGTATCTCCAACAGGCGCGGCAAAACTCGCGCGCGATAAATTAACCGCCGAAATGCCGCGCGGGAGAGGTCGCACGAACCTCCATCGGACGCGCGAAAAAGCCGCGCGCGCTAAATGTTTTGCCCCATGCACGCTTTTGCGCCATCCTACGCACTAAACCTACCGCGCTGATTGCCACGCGCGCTACCGCGCGCGCTCACCCAACCGCCAGGAACTTTCATCGTTTGTCGCTTCGCCGCCTTCCACCTCGTTGCGCGTCGCTCACGCCGCCGCTCCGCCTCCACGCCGACGAGATGTCGCCCCGCCGCCGCACGAGCTCCGGCTACCGCGGCATCCGCGCGCGGCCGAATGGCACGTTCTACGCCAAGATCCACAGCAGGACGAGCGCATCGGGCTCGGGACCTTCGAGACGGCGCACGAGGCGGTGCGCGCGTACGACGCGGTCGCCTGGCGCCTCGGCCGCTCCCGACGGTCGATGAATTTCAACGATGTCTGGACGCGGCAACAGGCGGAAGCGCCGCCGAGGCGTCAATACATCTGCCCATTCATTAAGAAGGGGCTTGCATCTTAGCATGTCTCTCAAGATAGGCTTTTGCCCCGCTATATTAATATAGCAACACCATGGGGCTTACATCTTAGCATGTCAACCAACTGCACAACTGAAGGGTCATATCTTGAGAGTATCTAGTCAACAATAGTGTTTGAAATATTGCATGAGTACTGACCAGGCTGGGACCCTTGAAAAGGGCATATGACCATCGCTCGGGTTTGATCTCCAGAAGACATTCAGCAAGCTTATCAGACTCGCTTTTACTTTGATTCATGTACTGATTGAACTCATCAACTGTGGGATTCATAAGAAGATCAACCTTGGCATCTCTTACTTCTTCAGTACATGAATCGTTCATTTGCATATTGATTTCTTCAATAAGAAAGTCCATGGCTATTCCATGATGATTGGAAAACCGAAGGTAATTCATCACACGAGAGGCTGACAGTGACGGTTTTTGTTGCTCAACAAACCAATGCTAATTTTCACGGGTCTCGTCTAATACAGTGAATGCAACTGAGAACACATCGCCTTCCCTGTCAACTGAAATAATAGTCAGTAACTTCTACTGCCTATTCAGTTTTGGAGATACTGCATCAAGGAAAAGGAATCGCGGCAGCTTGAAACAGATCGGTGCCGCAATATTCCGACTGAATGGATGCTCGATTCAGGGATTCCTTGGAAGGCAGTCAACACCATCACACGCCGGCCCTCCTACTAAGAATTTTTCAACACCATTCTCGTCAGCCCGGAGGGCTCGTCTGCCCATTCTTTGTGGGAATCGTTGGGGTTGCACCCCCTTGTCTCTCCATCGATCTCTATCCCCACATCTTCTTCCGTGACTTTCAGATCGAAGCAAAATCCACCATCACCACAACAACGGCGTACGGGAGCATCTTGGATATCACCAACGCCAGGCTCTGGATGCCAAGGATTAGGACGCCGTCCGACGGCTCGACGCACTTCCGGCTGTCTTCGATCCACGCCATAAGACAACAGGGGGCGGATTCGCCGACAGCACAGGTCAGGAGCTTCGAGACGTGCGGAGGCGGGCGGGCGGGGGAGAGGCAGGGTTCGGTGTCTCAAACCGGCAGCTGCAGTATTATGCGCTTTTGTGGAAGGGTATCGCGACCGTGGGCTCGCAGCCTCCGGAGGAAAGGAAGACTTTTCCAAAAAATAATCCAAATGTTTTTTCACTTATCGGTGGCATTGGTGGATAATTTTGTACCAATTTTGAGGGCAGTTTTAAGTTGAACGAACGACCGAGGGAGAAACCCTTTTGCTTTTATTATTAGGTATAGATTATGATGACACTCCTCCCCACCTTTGCTTTCTCAAGCCATGGCTAACCGAATCCTTCGGGTGCCGTCCAACAATCACATACCATGGAGGAGTGTCTATTTTGGTTAATTAATTTGGGACTGGGAATCCCATTGCCAGCTCTTTTTGCAAAATTATTGGATAAGCGGATGAAGCCACTAGTCCATTGGTGAAAGTTGCCCAACAAGATTGAAAGATAAAACACCACATACTTCCTCATGAGCTATAAAACATTGACACAAATTGAGAAGCATTTTGAATTGTTTAAAGGTAACACTCAAGCAATTTACTTTGGAATGGCAGGAAATACCACATAGTAGGTAGGTATGGTGGACACACATGGCATAGGTTTTGGCTCAAGGTTTTGGATGCACGAGAAGCATTCCCTCTCAGTACAAGGCTTTGGGCTAGCAAGGTTATTTGAAGCAAACACAAGTATGAACCGGTACAGCAAAACTTACATAAGAACATATTGCAAGCATTATAATACTCTACACTATCTTCCTTGTTGCTCAAACACTTTTTACCAGAAAATATCTAGACCTTAAGAGAGACCAATCATGCAAACCAATTTTAACAAGCTCTACGGTAGTTCTCCACTAATAGGTTTAAACTACATGAAAAAACTTAATCATGATCTACTTGAGAGCTCAAAACAATTGCCAAGTGTCAAATTATCCAAGACATTATGAAGCATTTTCTGTTTCCAACCAAATAATAATAAGTGATGTAGCTTCCGACTTTTATCATTGAACATTAAAAGTAAAATGAAGAACAAGTGTTCATATGAAAAAGCGGAGCGTGTCTCTCTCCCAAACATGGATTGCTAGGATCCGATCTTATTCAAACAAAAACAAAACGAAAATAAACACACAGACGCTCCAAGTAAAGCACATATGATGTGACCGAATAAAAATATAGTTTCAATAGAAGAAACCTGATAAGTTGATGAAGAAGGGGATGCCTTGGGCATCCCCAAGCTTAGACGCTTGAGTCTTCTTGAAATATGCAGGGATGAACCACGGGGGCATCCCCAAGCTTAGACTTTTCACTCTTCTTGATCATATATCATCCTCCTCTCTTGACCCTTGAAAACTTCCTTCACACCAAACTTCTCATAAACTTCATTAGATGGGTTAGTACTCAAAAAACTTGAATCCACTTTTAGTCCTGTAGTGACACATTGCAAGAACTCAATAAAACATTAGCTACAGCTCTCCACGTCTAGAAAGCCTTGCTTAAAGTCCACAAGAGACAATGCAAAAAACAGAGACAGAATCTGCCAAAACAGAACAGCCAGTAAAGACGAATTTTAAAGAGGTACTTCCGTTGCTCAAATCAGAAAACTCAAAACTAATGAAAGTTGCGTACATATCTGAGGAACACGCACGTAAATTGACAGATTTTTCTGAGTTACCTACAGAGAAAACAGCCCAGATTCGTGACAGATAGAAATCTGTTTCTGCGCAGAAATCCAAATCTAGTATCAACCTTCGATTAGAGGCTTCACTTGGCACAACAATGCAATAAAATAAAGATAAGGAGAGGTTGCTACAGTAGTAACAACTTACAAAACACAACAAAACAGTAGCAAATTAAACACATGGGTTATCTCCCAAGAAGTTCTTTCTTTATAGCCATTAAGATGGGCTCAGCAATTTTAATGATGCACTCGCAAGAAATAAGAGTTGAAGCAAAAGAGAGCATCAAAAAGCAAATTCAAAACACATTTAAGCCTAACATGCTTCCTATGCATAGGAATCTTGTACACAAATAAATTAATGAGGAACAAAGTGGCAAGCATAGGAAGATAAAACAAGAGTAACTTCAAAATTTTAAGCACATAGAGAGGTGTATTAGTACCATGCAAATTTCTACTACCATATTTTCCTCTCTCATAATAATTTTCAGTAGCTTTATGAATAAACTCAACAATATAACTATCACATAAAGCATGTTTTTCATGATCCATAAACACATAATTTTTATCAAGCTCAAAAATAGTGGGATTAAAACTTTCGAACCCACTTTTATCAATAATATAACAAGGTGATTGATCAATCTCAAGAGATATGGGACTCATAGATAAAGTCAAGAATTCTCCAATCCCATTTTCATTAGTAGTACAATTAATATTATCAAGTAACATAGGACCATCATCTAGAGCTTTATCATAAACATTTGCTAAACAAAACTCTTTAGTACCATGCATTTCGACATCAGGCACAAACAAAGCATTATCATAAGATTTATCAAAGTAGCATGGATTATCATAAATAACAGTAGCATAATTATTCTCACAAGTTTTACTCATAGGTAATATTTCAAGAGAATCCACAGGAACATAACATTCAACCTCTTTCGGTAAGCATGGAGGACAATCAAATAGTGTAAGAGATAAAGAGTTACTCTCATTAGAAGGTTGGCATGGGTAGCTAATCCATTCTTCCTCCTTTTGTTCATCACTCTCCTCTTCTTTTTCATCCAATGAGCTTTCAGGTTCATCAATTTCCTCCTCTTTTTCATCCAATGAGCTTTCAGGTTCATCAACTTCTTCTTCCACAGGTTCCTGCAAATTTTGAGTGCATTCTTGTGCATTAATGAGTCTCTCTTTATAATCAATGATATAAGGATTATCACTGTAACTTTCATTGCAAAAATTAAGGATAGAAGAGACATAATCTTTAAGGTCCTTACAAACAACACAAGTTTCATAATTCTTAACCATGAAGGATTCTATCTCAGAGGCTCCCATAAATATGACAAATTGTTCTACCTCTTCAAACCCAAAATGAATATAGCTATTCCGATTATAGTTCTTAATTAAAAATTCCTCACTAAAGCCACATTGAAATTTAAGATGTTTAGTGTCCTGTTGAGAGCAACAGTTTATATCATGGCGTTTAAGCAAGATTTTAGCAATTGCGTTCAATTTTTCTATCACAGCACTCATAACTTTACTAGTTCTTGATTCTCTATAATTATTATAATATTCTATAAGCTCCAAGTAGGTTATTGGTTCTCCCATAACAGCAGTTTTTAATTTTTAGGTTTTTCAAATTTTTATGGATTTTTGGGTATATGAGAAAAATAAAACAAGACAAAAAGAAACTAAGCAAAGTAATACTAGACAGAAATAAACTAAGCACAAATAAACTAAACAAAAGTAAACTAAGCAAAACAAAATAAAATAAAAACAAGAGAGAGGTAGAGTGTACTCCCCAGGTGAACTTATGAGTAGAGCTATGCCTCCCCGGCAACGGCGCCAGAAAACAGTCTTGATAACCCACAAGTATAGGGGATCGCAGCAGTCTTCGAGGGAAGTAAAACCCAAATTTATTGATTCGACACAAGGGGAGGTAAAGAATACTTATAAGCCTTAACAACTGAGTTGTCAATTCAGCTGCACCTGGAAAAGCACTAGCAACAGGGGTGATGTGAAAGCAGCAGTAATATGAGAGCAATAGTAATAGTAACACAGCAGCAGTAACAGTAACGCAGAGGCAATGGCACCAGAAAATAGTTGATACTACTTCCAATGACATATAGAACGAATATATGATGATGAGAGATGGACCGGGGTTCCCAGCGATCTACACTAGTGGTAACTCTCCAATAACAGGTAACAAGTGTTGGGTGAACAAATTACAGTTGGGCAATTGATAGGATTGATAAAGCATTAAGAAAGAACATCAATTCATTAATCATGTAGGCATGTTTTCCATATATAGTCGTACGTGCTCGCAATGAGAAACTTGCACAACATCTTTTGTCCTACCAGCCGGTGGCAGCCGGGCCTCAAGGGAATCTACTGGATATTAAGGTACTTCTTTTAATAGAGTACCGGAGCAAAGCATTAACACTCCGTGAAAACATGTGATCCTCACATCACCGCCATCCCCTCCGGTTGTCCCGATTTCTGTCACTTCGGGGCCTTTGGTTCCGGACAGTGACATGTGCATACAACTTGTAGATACAATCTAAGCAATAATTATAGAGCTTAAATCTAAGATCATGCCACTCGGGCCCTAGTGACAAGCATTAGGCATAACAAGATTGCAGCAACAATAACTTCACAAATTTTATAGATAGACTAATCATAATGTATCATCCATCGGATCCCAACAAACACAACACCTATTACATCAGATGGATCTCAATCATGTAAGGCAGCTCATGAGATCATTGTATTGAAGTACATGGGATAGAGAGTACCAACTAGCTACTGCTAGAACCCGTAGTCCATGGGGGAACTACTCACGGAGCTTCATGGAGGCGGTGGCGTCGATGGAGATGGCTTCCGGGGGCACTTCCCCGTCCCGGCAGGGTGCCGGAACAGAGACTTCTGTCCCCCGAATTGGAGTTTCACGATGGCGGCGGCACCCCTGGAGTCTTTCTGGAGTTTCGTCAATTGGTACTGCGTTTTTAGGTCGAAAGGGGTTATATAGGCGAAGAGGCGGCGCAGGAGGGTCGACAGGGTGGCCTCCCCATAGGGGGGCGCGGCCAGGGTGTGGCCCGCGTGGCACACCCGTGTGGTGGCCCCTGGCTCTCCTCCGACTCTTCTTCGGTGTTCTGGATGCTTCTGGGAAAAATAGGATGTTTGGCGTTGATTTCGTCCAATTCCGAGAATACTGCCCGAACAGCCTTTCTGGAACCAAAAACAGCAGAAAACAGGAACTGGCACTGTGGCATCTTGTTAATAGGTTAGTTCTGGAAAACGCATAAAAACATTATAAAGTGCAAGCAAAACATGTAAGTATTGTCATAAAACAAGCATGGAACGACAGAAATTATGGATACGTTGGAGACGTATCACCCCACTTCCAGTTCACCGTCATCTTAGTCTTGCAAGTCTGCCTGGCTTTGAGGACCACGTCAGATTTGCTCAGACCGAAAGTGGTAATCCTTGTGGGATCCTTTCGGCCGCTCATTTGACTTATCTTATGCGCGCGGCGCTTGTAAGAGCAAACTTTAAACCCCAAGTTTTGTGTGTTTGATGACAACACTTGAGTAATCTCACCGTGTGCCTTGAGTATCATTGTTAGATTTGCAAGAGCATGATGACCTCGCCGGACAAGTCAAGATCGGAAGACTGAACCGTAGTTGATAGGTTTTCTGGTTTTGTGTGTGTTTAGCGAGGTGACATGGTTGGAGAGAAAAAGGGAAGAAAACCAGTTTTAGCCAGGCCGGTACTACCGGTACCTGTAGCGGTAGTACCGCTACCCCTATAGGTACCGCCTCACGGTACCACTCTGAGTTCTGCACTGAATTCGTCCCACAGTACTGGTTACGGTACCTTTACGGTACCTGGAGCGATAGTACCGCTCACGAGCGGTAGTACCGCTCGCGGTACCGCCCAGGTACCGTAAACGACTTACGGCTGTACCGCCCTGGTACCGCTTCGGTACCGCTTCGAGTCCAGTAAGGTTTGGACCCTGTTGCGGTACTTCGAGCGGTACCTCGAGCGGTAGTACCGCTCTACGTCCATTGACCAGATCTGGGCGAATTCAAACTCAGAGCGGTAGTACCGCTTCCCAGAAGCGGTAGTACCGCTTAGGCAAAAACTGGACATAACAGTTGGATTTGGAGGAGCCTATTTAAGGGCTCCTTCTTCCCCAACACGATTTTATCTCTTCCCTCTCTCTCTCCTCCATTGTTGCTGATCTTAATCCTTGAGGATCTCCTTCCCCATCCAACCAATCTTGCCCAAACTTTGAGGATTGGTGGAGGAGACCCCGATCTATAGTTCTACCAAGAGAGATTTCACCAATACTAGTTATTCCTTAGTGGATCTTGGTGGTAGGGTTCCTTTAGTGGAGCATTGGAGAAGAGTTCCTTTGGTGGAGCATTGGAAGGGTTCCTTTGGTGGAGCATTGGAAGGGTTCCTATGGTGGAGCATTGGAGAAGGGTTCCTATGGTGGAGCATTGGAGATGTGCAGCTATGGAGTCTAGCTTGGTGATGTACTAGCTCCATAGGGTGTTGGGAGCATCCTTGTGTGTGGAGCTCGCCCCAACCTTGTGAAGGAATCACCGCCTCGACCGGTGCCTTAGTGGAAGAGGGAGAGCACCTTCGTGGAGCTCTCTCGAGGAAGAAGGTGAGGCCTTCCTTCGTGGTGTGGCCGTCTAGTCTCTTGTGTGAGACTAGCACCTCCTCAACGCAGACGTACTTCCTATCGTGGAAGGAACTGCGGGAAACAAACCTCGACTCGCCTCGCGCCCCCGGTTGTCTCGCTCCTTACTCTCGTTATCTTGTTGATTCCTTTACTTGTTGCACTTGTCCGATAATCATTGTAGGATCACCCCTATTGCTAAAGTTCTTACCTTTACCTTCCGTTGCATAAAAATTGAAAAAGACTAAAACTTGTCGTAGCGCCATTCACCCCCCTCTTGTTCGCTACGATCCATTCAAGTGGTATCAGAGCGAGGTTTTCTTGCTCGGGATTTACCGCCTAAGAAATGGCCGAACAAGAGGCGGATAAGAATGGGTCACCTTCCCTTGTGCCACCCGCTCCATCATCGCCCATCGATTCCACGACGGCTACGTTGGATGACCTCAAGAAATTGGAATCATCCATCGTTGCCCAAATGAAGGCAATGATGATGGAGTTGGTTGTACAAAAACCAAACTCTCCACCAAAAGCAAGTGCCGAGTATCCCCCACCAAAAGCTAACCCCTTCCTCTTGTTGATTTTGTCGCGCAAGCGACAAAAAATCCACAAAAGGAAGGGCTTGGGGGAACCGGCACTTCAACAAAAGGGAAGGATGATGACACACCGGTTGCGGAACGTCTAGGGGGTTATCATGCGGTGCCTCCACCAAATGATTACACCATAAACGTTCCAATACCTATGCCACATATCTTGTTGCATGGTTCACCACCATTACTTGAGTCAAACAACTTTGAGAATTGGCAATTCTTAATGCGTTCTCATGTGCGCAGCGCTTCTACCGAGCTTTGGCGTATCATTGAGGAGGGCTATTCACCACGAGATCCGAAGAGCTTGACAAGAAGAGATGTGGTGGATGACCAACTCAACGCCACCGCCATCAACATGATTCACATGGCCATCACGCCCAAGGACCGTGCTCATATCCGCTCGCTCAAGACCGCCAAGGAAGCATGGGATAAACTTGAGAAGCTCTTCCTCGGAAATGCAAGCATCCAAAGCTCTCATTTTGATGAAGTGAACAACATGGCCGACAACTTCGTCATGATTGAAGGAGAGTCCCCCGAAGAAATTTATCGGCACCTCATCGCTCTTGCCGTACAAATGCAAGATCTTGGAGCAACGTTTGTGGATGACCATTGGATCAAGCGCAAGTTCTACAACGCTCTCCTCCCTTATGAGGAAGTGAAGTTGACGGCCATCCGCCAAAACACCTCCTTCCGTGCTATGACATCCGATGAAGTCCTTAGCGAAGTCATCGCTTTGGACATTTCCAAGAAGAATGCGGAGGATCTTGTTGCTCGCGCCCACAACTCCCGCAAGCCCAACCTTGCATTGAAGATGAAGGTGCATGAAGCTAGTGAAAGCGATGAGGATCCCGTTGAGTGGGGACCGGATAATCTCAAGATCAACTATCATGAGCACATGGCTCTCGCCGCCAAGAAATTTTGGGATGGAAACATGTCCCGAAACACAAGACCAAAAAGATCACGTGATTCTCCAAGAAGTTTCTCCAAGAGTCCAAGGGAGGGGCAAAGGGGAAGAACATGCTACAATTGCGGCGACAAGAATCATTTTGTCGCAGATTGTATGTTTGAGAGAAGTGAAGATCATGGTGGAAGGCTTATCCGCAAGGATAAGTTCAAGTCATTCTCCAAAGGATCCTCCAAGTTCTCCCCAAAGTCCGATGACGACAAGATCTCCTCCAACAAGAAGCCTAGAGCCTTCATCATTCGAGAAGAGTACTCCTCCGATGAGGATGAAGAACATGAGGACAAGCGCTCCAACAAGGAAGGAGAGGGAGTGGCCGCCATCGCCATTTCCACTCCCTCTATCTCCCTCTTCGACTCTCCTAATGAGAACCTCGTCACCAACAATGCTCGTTGCCTTATGGCAAAGGTATTTACGGAGGTAAAATCCCCTTCCAAACCATCATCTTCGACTAATGCTATATATATTGATGATGCCACTAGTCTCACCGTAAAACGTGAGATTATGGGTTTGGATTCTTTGGATTCTTTTCTCACTAACATGAAAGGGGACACCAAGACTCATGTTGGGGCTCTCTTAGCCCAACTTGGTGCAGCACAAGATCTTATTGAGGAGAGGGAGAGGTTGGAAAGGGAAGCGGCGAATGAGATTGCCAATCTCAAAGAGGAGCTTGATGATGAACGAAATCTTCGCATGTCTCTTGAAGCTAGTGTCATCGTCCTTGAAGACAAGAACGAAGCTATTGTTTCTCAACTCACCAAGGATCGAGACCATGCTCTTGAGTTGATTGGTGAGCTCAAAAATAAGATGCTCTCTCTTGAGGAAGCCAACAAAGAGAAAGATGATGAAGACCCCAACCCTTGTCATGATGAGCTTGTTGATCAAGTTACTTCCTTGAGGAGGCACAATGCTCTTCTCTTGGAAGTCAATGCTCTTCAAGAAGAAGCCTTGGATGAATATTACCGCTTGTTTAAAGAGAAGACCTCATGCTGCAACCATGAAGAAGAAATTGCCGCTCTTGAGATCACCAAGGCCAAGCTATTGAGTTTGAGTAGCAAGCAAGAAGAGTCTTTGGTGGAATGTCTTCGCATGAGCAAGGAGAAGGACACATGTTGTGATCATGAGGAGGAAATAGCCGCCTTGAAGAGAAGGTAAGCCAAGCTCATGGAGGTTAACTCCATGCAAGAAGAAACTTTGAAGGAGTACTTTCCTTTGAGCAAGGACCGTGCATGTTGCACTCATGAAAGTGACATTGCCAAGATGGAGAATGACAAGCGCATGCTCATGAAGATGAACGCTCTCCAAGAAGAAGCTTTGATGGAACACTTCCGGGTGAACAAGGCAAAGGAAGTACAAGTGTTTGATATTTGCCATCCTCACCCGGAGCATGAAGATGAAGTCAATCGCTTGAAGGCCAAAGTTGATAGACTCCAAGTTTAAGCCAAGTATTTGGAAGGAATCATTGAAGCTAAAGATGGAGCCAAAGAGGGCTCGTGCAATGAAGGAGGAGTGGCTACCAAGCCAAAGAGGAAGAGGAAGAAGAGGACCAAGAAGAAGAAGAACAAGGAGAACATGAAGATCAACCTTGAGGAGAGCGACGCTAGCTCAAGAAGGGAGGGAGTACCCAACTCCGCATCGATGGGTTTCGCCAGCTCTAACAACCCTTCTCATGTTCTTTTTGTTGATTACTATGGACATATTCGTGCTCGCTTTATTGGTCCTCAAAAGGACAATGTTGATTGGACTATTTGGGTTCCCAAACCCCTTGTTACTAACATGCTAGGACCCATTGAAAAATGGGTACCTAAATCCAAGACTTGATTCCTTGTAGGACTATGCTTCCGGTGGCGCTAAATGGGTGGTTAATAGTGGAGCCACAAGTCACATGACCGGAAGCAAGGATATTGTTGTCGACCTCGAGCCTTCTCTCTTTACCATATCATATGGCGACAACACGTGCTCTAAGGTATTGGGTCTTGGCAAGGTGGTGGTAACACCCGACATCTCACTTGTGAATGTCCTCCTTGTCGAGACCCTTGGTTACAATTTACTTTCCGTTCATCAAATTGCTCGTATGGGTCTATGCACATTCTTTGATGAACATATGGTGGTCCTCTTGTGGAGCAAGACACTCAATGTAGCTTTTGTTGGATATGTAGAGAACGGTTTGTATGTTGTCGATTTCTCCGGAAAGACAACATCTTCCGCTCTTTGCCTATTGGCCAAAGGTGACAAGGGATGGTTATGGCATTGCCGACTAGCCCATGTCAACATGAGGAGTTTCCAAAGTCTCCACAAGGGTGGCCACATTCTCGGACTAAAAGAAGATGTCTCTTTTTGCAAGGATCGTGTTTGTAGGGCTTGCGTACAAGGAAAAATGCATGGAGCTCCTCACAAGGCCAAGACTATCATCTCTACCACAAGATGCTTGGAGCTCCTACATGTTGATCTCTTTGGTCCACCATCTCATGAAAGTCTTGGAGGAAAGAAGTATTGCCTCGTCATCGTTGATGACTATTCACGCAATTGTTGGGTATTCTTCTTCAAGTACAAGAGTGAGTCTCAACGGACCATGATGGAGTTTGCCAACCAAGTTCAATGTAAGTACGACAACAAGATCCTCGCAATAAGGAGCGACAATGGAATGGAGTTCAAGAACTACACCTTGGATGACTTCCTCGGCGAAGAAGGTATCCAAGACCAATACTCCACGCCATATACTCCCCAACAAAATGGGGTCGCCGAAAGGAAGAATCGAACCTTGATCGAAGCCGCTCGAACCATGATGATGGAATACAAGTCCAACTACAATTTTTGGGCGGAAGCTATCTCTACCCCATGCCATGCTACTAATCGCCTCTACTTCCGCAAAGGTCTTGAGAAGACACCATATGAGATCCTCGCCGGCAACAAGCCAAATGTGTCATACTTCAAGGTCTTCGGATGCAAATGCTACATACTTGTCAAAGACACACGCCTATCCAAGTTTGATTCAAGAGCTCAAGAAGGAATTTTCGTTGGCTATGCTATGTATTCTCACGCCTATAGAGTCTTCAACAAGTCAAGTGGGCGTGTTGTAGAATCTTGTGATGTGACATTCGATGAAGATGATAGATCTTTGGAGGAGCGAAGTGCTTCTTGTGAGAAAGGAGATGCAATTCCCCCGGATACCATAGGAAGGATGGGTGTTGGCATTCGCCGACCTCAAGAGCTACCTTCTATGAGTACCGGGGAAGGACCAAGTTCCACCCAAGTGGAGCCATCTACACCACAAGGCCAAGCTTCTTCCGTTGATCTTACAAATGCAAGTTAACCTCTACAACAACCTCAAGTTCAACCCCAACCGCAAGTTCAACCTCGACATCTACAACAACAATCAAGTCCAAGTTCTCCTCAACAAGCTCAAGAACAACATTCACCGCAAGCTCATCTACCACAACAACCAACATCAAGTGACCAAGGTCAAGCTTCAAGTTCTTCTCCGAGTGGTTCGGGGATGATCTTTATGGACAATACTATTCCTAATACCCCCGAACCATCCGGCTCTCACGACAATGATGCCCCTTTCAACGACAATGGAGGTCAAGGCGAGGACCTAAACCGTGATGAAGGCCAAGAGGACTCACCAGAATCATCTCCTTTAGCCGACACTCGCCGTGAAGACCCCACTACAAGACACTTGCGTCTCAAGTCTCATTCCTTGCGTAATATCATTGGTGATCTAGAGAGAAAAGTCACAACTCGGAGGCAACTTGCAAACTTTTGTGCGCACCACGCCTTTGTCTCTATGGCGGAACCACTTAAAGTTAATGATGCTCTCAAAGATCCCGATTGGTTGAATGCAATGCAAGAGGAACTCAACAACTTCAAGAGGAATGATGTATGGACTCTCATGAAGCGACCCGATCATTGCCGCAATGTTATCGGCACCAAGTGGATCTTCAAGAACAAGCAAGATGAAAGTGGCACGGTCATCCGCAACAAAGCAAGATTGGTGGCACAAGGCTATTCTCAAGTCGAAGGCGTGGACTTTGGTGAAACCTTTGCACCCGTTGCAAGGCTTGAGTCCATACGTATCCTTTTGGCCTTTGCTTCTCATCATGGCTTTAAGTTGCAACAAATGGATGTTAAGAGTGCTTTTCTTAATGGTCCTTTACATGAGGAAGTATATGTGAAGCAACCCCCGGGGTTCGAGGACCCCTATTTCCCGGACCATGTCTTCAACCTCAAAAAGGCCCTATATGGTCTCAAACAAGCTCCTACAGCTTGGTATGAGCATCTCAAGGAGTTGCTTGAAGACCGTGGTTTCAAAGTGGGGAAAATCGATCCCACTTTTTTTACTAAGAAGGTCAATGGGGAGCTTTTCGTATGCCAACTCTATGTAGATGACATCATATTTGGCTCTACTAACACAAAATTCAATGATGAGTTTGCTATGTTGATGACAAATAGGTTTGAGGTGTCAATGATGGGTGAACTCAAGTACTTTCTTGGGTTCGAGATCAAGCAAATGCAACAAGGCACCTTCATCAATCAAGCAAAGTACCTCCAAGACATGCTCAAGCGCTTTGATATGAAGGGTGCCAAGGGCATTGGAACTCCGATGCAACTCAAGTGTCAACTCTCTCTTGACGAGGCCGGCAAGGCGGTGGATACCAAGCTCTACCGTTCGATGATAGGTTCGCTTCTTTACCTTTGTGCCTCTCGCCCGGATATAATGTTAAGCATTGGTATGTGTGCACGGTTTCAAGCAAGTCCGAAGGAAAGCCACCTTGTGGCGGTCAAAAGGATCTTTCGATATTTAGTTGATACCCCACACTTCGGATTATGGTACCCAAGGGACACGGACTTTGCTTTGATTGGTTTCACCGACTCCGATTGGGCGGGCGACAAGGTTGATAGGAAGTCTACCTCCGGAGCGTGTCACTTTCTTGGAAGATCTTTGGTGTGTTGGTCCTCGAAGAAGCAAAATTGTGTCTCCGTCTCCACCACGGAAGCCGAGTATATTGCCGCGGCAAGTAGTTGTGCTCAAATCTTGTGGATGAGGCAAACCTTGCGGGACTATGGACTCGAGTATAGCAAGGTGCCTCTTTTGTGTGACAATTAGAGCGTGATATGTCTCCGACGTATCGATAATTTCTTATGTTCCATGCCACATTATTGATGATACCGACATGTTTTGTTCACATTTTATGTCATATTTATGCGTTTTCCGGAACTAACCTATTGACGAGATGCCGAAAGGCCGGTTCTTGTTCTGCTGTTTTTGGTTTCAGAAATCCTAGTAAGGAAATATTTTCGGAATCGGACGAAATCAACACCGAAAGTCTTAGAATTCCCGGAAGCTTCCGGAACACCGAAGGAGAGTCGGAGGCGGGCAGCAGGGGGCCCACACCATAAGGCGGCGCGGGTGGGCCCATGGCCGCGCCAGCCTATGGTGTGGGGGCCCCAGCCGCCTCCTTGCGCCGCCTCTCCGCCTATATATTCGTCCCTGACCTAAAAACATCGACCAGTTCGACGGAAACAGAGAAAACCATCCAGAGCCGCCGCCATCGCGAAAGTCCAATTCGGGGGACAGAAGTCGCCTGTTAGGCACCTGTAGCCGGGACGGGGAATTGCCCCGGAGCCATCTCCACCGCCGTCTTCACCGCCATCTTCACCGCCATCGCTGCCTCCATGATGAGGAGGGAGTAATCCACCCCCGAGGCTGAGGGCTCCGCTGTAGCTATGTGGTTCATCTCTCTCCCATGTACCTCAATACAATAATCTCATGAGCTGCTTTACATGATTGAGATTCATATGAGTTTTGTATCACTACTATTCTATGTGCTACTCTAGTGATGTTATTAAAGTAGTTTTATTCCTCCTGCACGGTGTAATGGTGACAGTGTGTGCATCCGTGTTAGTACTTGGCGTAGGCTATGATTATGATCTCTTGTAGATTATGAAGTTAACTATTGCTATGATGGTATTGATGTGATCTATTCCTCCTTTCTTAGCATGAAGGTGACAGTGTGCATGCTACGTTAGTACTTGGTTTAGTTGTGTTGATCTATCTTACACTCTAAGGTTATTTAAATATGAACATTGAATTGTGGAGCTTGTTAACTCTGGCATTGAGGGTTCGTGTAATCCTACGCAATGTGTTCATCATCCAACAAGAGAGTGTAGAGTATGCATTTATCTATTCTGTTATGTGATCAATGTTGAGAGTGTCCACTAGTGAAAGTGTAATCCCTAGGCCTTGTTCCTAAATACTGCTATCGCTGCTTGTTTCTTGTTTCCTTCAACTGCGTTACTCTTTGTTGCGTTACTACTGCTTGTTTACTGCCCTGGGCAAAGCACTTTTCTGGTGCCGTTGCTACTACTTATTTATACCACCTGTATTTCACTATCTCTTCGCCGAACTAGTGCACCTATTAGGTGTGTTGGGGACACAAGAGACTTCTTGCTTTGTGGTTGCAGGGTTGCATGAGAGGGATATCTTTGACCTCTTCCTCCCTGAGTTCGATAAACCTTGGGTGATCCACTTAAGGGAAAACTTGCTGCTGTTCTACAAACCTCTGCTCTTGGAGGCCCAACACTGTCTACAGGAAAACGAGGGGGGGCGTAGACATCAAGCTATTTTCTGGCGCCGTTGCCGGGGAGGAAAGGTAAAAGGTACTCACACTCCGGATCTCGGCTACTAAGCTATTTTCGTCGTTGTAAGTACTTGAAGCTATTTCCTTTAGATCCTGCAATTGCATCTTTTTGTTTCTTGTTTACACTAGTTTGGCATAATGGACAAGAATGAGCTTCTTATTCTATTTCCTGATTTAAAACATGGATTGTTTGATGCGAAAATTAAAAAACCTATGGAATCTTATTTGCATGCTGGTAGTAATATTAGTATGAACGCTTTGAACACCATTGTTGATAATAATATAGAAAGTTCTAAGCTTGGGGAAGCTGGCTTTGATGAGCATGATATTTTTAGTCCCCCAAGCATTGAGGAGAAAATTTTCTTTGATGATACTTTGCCTCCTATTTATGATGATTATAATGATATTGGTCTTTTGGTGCCACCTACTATGGAGAGTGAATTTGATTATGATTACAATATGCCTCCTATATTTGATGATGAGAATAATAATGATAGCTACTTTGTTGAATTTGCTCCCACTAGTACTAATAAAATTGATTATGCTTATGTGGAGAGTAATAATTTTATGCATGAGACTCATGATAAGAATACTTTATGTGATGGTTATATTGTTGAGTTTTCTCATGACACTACTGAAAGTTATTATGAGAGAGGAAAATATGGTTGTAGAAATTTTCATGTTACTAAAACACCTCTCTATGTGCTGAAATTTTTGAAGCTACACTTGTTTTATCTTCCTATGCTTGTTACTTTGCTCTTCATGAACTTGTTTATTTACAAGATTCCTATGCATAGGAAGCATGTTAGACTTAAATATGTTTTGGATTTGCTTCTTGATGCTCTCTTTTGCTTCAAATACTATTTCTTGCGAGTGCATCATCAAAACTGCTGAGCCCATCTTAATGGCTATAAAGAAACAACTTCTTGGGAGATAACCCATGTGTTATACAGTACTTTGTTTTTATTTTGTGTCTTGGAAGTTGTTTACTACTGTAGCAACCTCTCCTTATCTTAGTTTTGTGTTTTGTTGTGCCAAGTAAAGTCTTTGATAGTAAAGTCAATACTAGATTTGGATTACTGCGCAGAAACAGATTTCTTGCTGTCACGAATCTGGGCCTAATTCTCTGTAGGTAACTCAGGAAATTATGCCAATTTACGTGAGTGATCCTTAGATATGTACGCAACTTTCATTCAATTTGGGCATTTTCATCTGAGCAAGTCTGGTGCCATTTTAAAATTCGTCTTTACGGACTGTTCTGTTTTGACAGATTCTGCCTTTTATTTCGCATTGCTTCTTTCGCTGTGTTGGGTGGATTTCTTTGTTCCATTACCTTCCAGCAGCTTTGGGCAATGTCCAGAAGTGTTAAGAATGATTGTGTCACCTCTGAACATGTGAGTTTTTGATTATGTACTAACCCCTCTAATGAAGTTTATGAGAAGTTTGGTGTGAAGGAAGTTTTCAAGGGTCAAGAGAGGAGGATGATATACTATGATCAAGAAGAGTGAAAGCTCTAAGCTTGGGGATGCCCCGGTGGTTCACCCCTGCATATATCAAGAAGACTCAAGCGTCTAAGCTTGGGGATGCCCAAGGCATCCCCTTCTTCATCGACAAATTAACAGGTTCCTTCTCTTGAAACTATATTTTTATTCGGTCACATCTTATGTGCTTTACTTGGAGCGTCTGTATGCTTTTGTTTTTGTTTTTGTTTGAATAAATGCTTGTGTGGGAGAGAGACACGCTCCGCTGGTTCGTATGAACACATGTGTTCTTAGCTTTTAATTTTCATGGCGAAGGTTGAAACTGCTTCGTTAATTATTATATGGTTGGAAACGGAAAATGATACATGTAGTAATTTGCTATAATGTCTTGGATAATGTGATACTTGGCAATTGTTGTTCTCATGTTTAAGCTCTTGCATCATATACTTTGCACCTATTAATGAAGAAATACATAGAGCATGCTAAAATTTGGTTTGCATATTTGGTTTCTCTAAGGTCTAGATAATTTCTAGTATTGAGTTTGAACAACAAGGAAGACGGTGTAGAGTCTTATAATGTTTACAATGTGTCTTTTATGTGAGTTTTGCTGCACCGCTTCATCCTTGTGTTTGTTTCAAATAGCCTTGCTAGCCTAAACCTTGTATCGAGAGGGAATACTTCTCATGCATCCAAAATACTTGAGCCAACCACTATGCCATTTGTGTCCACCATACCTACCTACTACATGGTATTTCTCCGCCATTTCAAAGTAAATTGCTTGAGTGCTACCTTTAAAATTTCCATTCTCCACCTTTACAATATATAGCTCATGGGACAAATAGTTTAAAAACTATTGTGGTATTGAATATGTACTTATGCACTTTATCTCTTATTAAGTTGCTCGTTGTGCGATAACCATGTTCCTGGGGACGCCATCAACTACTCTTTGTTGAATATCATGTGAGTTGCTATGCATGTTCGTCTTGTCTGAAGTAAGGGAGATCTACCACCTTATGGTTAGAGCGTGCATATTGTTAGAGAAGAACATTGGGCCGCTAACTAAAGCCATGATCCATGGTGGAAGTTTCAGTTTTGGACATATATCCTCAATCTCATATGAGAAAATTAATTGTTGTTACATGCTTATGCATTAAAGAGGAGTCCATTATCTGTTGTCTATGTTGTCCCGGTATGGATGTCTAAGTTGAGAATAATCAATAGCGAGAAATCCAATGCGAGCTTTCTCCTTAGACCTTTGTACAGGCGGCATAGAGGTACCCCTTTGTGACACTTGGTTAAAACATGTGCATTGCGATAATTCCGGTAGTCCAAGCTAATTAGGACAAGGTGCGGGCACTATTAGTATACTATGCATGAGGCTTGCAACTTGTAAGATATAATTTACATGATATATATGCTTTATTACTACCGTTGACAAAATTGTTTCTTGTTTTCAAAATAAAAGCTCTAGCACAAATATAGCAATCGATGCTTTCCTCTTTGAAGGACCATTCTTTTACTTTTTAATGTTGAGTCAGTTCACCTATTTCTCTCCACCTCAAGAGGCAAACACTTGTGTGAACTGTGCATTGATTCCTACATACTTGCATATTGCACTTGTTATATTACTCTATGTTGACAATATCCATGAGATATACATGTTTCAAGTTGAAAGCAACCGCTGAAACTTCATCTTCCTTTGTGTTGCTTCAATACCTTTACTTTGAATTATTGCTTTATGAGTTAACTCTTATGCAAGACTTATTGATGCTTGTCTTGAAAGTAATATTCATGAAAAGTCTTTGCTATATGGTTCATTTGTTTACTCATGTCATTACCATTGTTTTGATCGCTGCATTCATTACATATGCTTACAATATTATGATCAAGGTTATGATGGCATGTCACTCTAGAAATTATCTTTGTTTATCGTTTACCTGCTCGGGACGAGCAGGAACTAAGCTTGGGGATGCTGATACGTCTCCGACGTATCGATAATTTCTTATGTTCCATGCCACATTATTGATGATACCGACATGTTTTGTTCACATTTTATGTCATATTTATGCGTTTTCCGGAACTAACCTATTGACGAGATGCCGAAAGGCCAGTTGCTGTTTTCTGCTGTTTTTGGTTTCAGAAATCCTAGTAAGGAAATATTTTCGGAATCGGACGAAATCAACACCGAAAGTCTTAGAATTCCCGGAAGCTTCCGGAACACCGAAGGAGAGTCGGAGGCGGGCAGCAGGGGGCCCACACCATAAGGCGGCGCGGGTGGCCCCCTGGCCGCGCCAGCCTATGGTGTGGGGGCCCCAGCCGCCTCCTTGCGCCGCCTCTCCGCCTATATATTCGTCCCTGACCTAAAAACATCGACCAGTTCGACGGAAACAGAGAAAACCATCCGAGCCGCCGCCATCGCGAAAGTCCAATTCGGGGGACGAAGTCGCTGTTCCGGCACCCTGCCGGGACGGGGGAGTGCCCCGGAGCCATCTCCACTGCCGTCTTCACCGCCATCTTCACCGCCATCGCTGCCTCCATGATGAGGAGGGAGTAATCCACCCCCGAGGCTGAGGGCTCCGCTGTAGCTATGTGGTTCATCTCTCTCCCATGTACCTCAATACAATAATCTCATGAGCTGCTTTACATGATTGAGATTCATATGAGTTTTGTATCACTACTATTCTATGTGCTACTCTAGTGATGTTATTAAAGTAGTTTTATTCCTCCTGCACGGTGTAATGGTGACAGTGTGTGCATCCGTGTTAGTACTTGGCGTAGGCTATGATTATGATCTCTTGTAGATTATGAAGTTAACTATTTCTATGATGGTATTGATGTGATCTATTCCTCCTTTCTTAGCATGAAGGTGACAGTGTGCATGCTACGTTAGTACTTGGTTTAGTTGTGTTGATCTATCTTACACTCTAAGGTTATTTAAATATGAACATTGAATTGTGGAGCTTGTTAACTCCGGCATTGAGGGTTCGTGTAATCCTATGCAATGTGTTCATCATCCAACAAGAGAGTGTAGAGTATGCATTTATCTATTCTGTTATGTGATCAATGTTGAGAGTGTCCACTAGTGAAAGTGTAATCCCTAGGCCTTGTTCCTAAATACTGCTATCGCTGCTTGTTTACTGTTTCACTGCTGCCATCTACGTTGCGTTACTCTTGCTTGTTTATCTTGTCTGGGCAAAGCACTTTTCTGGTGCCGTTGCTACTACTTATTTATACCACCTGTATTTCACTATCTCTTCGCCGAACTAGTGCACCTATTAGGTGTGTTGGGGACACAAGAGACTTCTTGCTTTGTGGTTGCAGGGTTGCATGAGAGGGATATCTTTGACCTCTTCCTCCCTGAGTTCGATAAACCTTGGGTGATCCACTTAAGGGAAAACTTGCTGCTATTCTACAAACCTCTGCTCTTGGAGGCCCAACACTGTCTACAGGAAAAGGAGGGGGGGCGTAGACATCAGAGCGCAATCAAGATCGCCTACAATCCGGTTCATCATGGCAAGACGAAGCACATTGAGATACGGAACCACTTCATCCGGGATCACATTGCTCGCGGAGATATTGTAGTATCCTATATTGGCACCAAGGAGCAATTGGCAGACATCTTCACGAAGCCCTTGGATGAGAAGCGTTTCATTGAGTTGAGGCATGAGCTAAATATCATTGATCCATCGAACTTTGCTTGACCATCGTGCGCACATACCACTCCTAATCTTTATATCTAGATGAAAGGCACGCATGAACATAGGGGGAGTGCGGTTTAAATCCATTGAGCTTTTATCCCTCCCCCCATAATGCATAAAGAAATCCAAAACATTTGCTATTTGTCAATTAAGTGACTTATGAGCTTCATGTTGAGTTGTAGTCCGTGAGTCCTAGATACATCTACGCGACCTCACACTACTATACTCTTACACGGTGGCTTCGGCCACCAACACCCCCTCTTTGAGGGGTTTTTCGGTTCTTTGTGTTTCGTTGTGACCTTCTTTTGTCTTTCTTCTTTGATTTCTTTTTCTTGTTTTTGGAGAACCTCCTTCAATCTTGTTTTCTCGTGATTTTTGCAAGCTTGGTTGTATGTTCTTTTTTCTCCATCCTTCTAGTTTCTTTACCCTCCTTTTTGGTGTTCCGATGTCAAAGGGGGAGAAGTTCCTAGGTGGATGGGGACCTTTGTTGTTTGTAGCCATTTGGCTCTAGTTGCTTATCTTTTCTTATGGCTACATCAACAACCCTATGGAGGCATCTTATGGTGAGTTTGGGTATTCTCAAGGCTATGGTATGATAACTTCACCCAAATCTCCGTGCATGATCTTATGTTGTCTCCATATTGTGCATATGCTACTTGAACATGTCATTTATCTATGTTGCATATGTGCTTGGTTTGTAAAAACTAGGGGGAGTGATGTCTCTATAACATGTGTATTTGTATTCAAATACATATTTATAATATGCACATGTGTAGGGGAAGCTCCGTCGAGTTTTTGCAAATCTAAGTATCTCATCATAATATCATATGTTATTGTCAACTCTTGTGTTGTCATCAAACACCAAAAAGGGGGAGATTGTAAGAGCAAACTTTAAACCCCAAGTTTTGTGTGTTTGATGACAACACTTGAGTAATCTCACCGTGTGCCTTGAGTATCATTGTTAGATTTGCAAGAGCACGGTGACCTCACCGGACAAGTCAAGATCGGAAGACTGAAGCATAGTTGATAGGTTTTCTGGTTTTGTGTGTGTTTAGCGAGGTGACATGGTTGGAGAAAAAAAGGGAAGAAAACCAGTTTTAGCCAGGTCAGTACTACCGGTACCTGTAGCGGTAGTACCGCTACCCCTATAGGTACCGCCTCACGGTACCGCTCTGAGTTCTGCGCTGAATTCGTCCCACAGTACTGGTTACGGTACCTTTACGGTACCTGGAGCGGTAGTACCGCTCACGAGCGGTAGTACCGCTCACGGTACCGCTCAGGTACCGTAAACGAGTTACGGCTGTACCGCCCTGGTACCGCTTCGGTACCGCTTCGAGTCCAGTAAGGTTTGGACCCTGTTGCGGTACCTCGAGCGGTACCTCGAGCGGTAGTACCGCTCTGCGTCCATTGACCAGATCTGGGCAAATTCAAACTCAGAGCGGTAGTACCGCTTCCCAGAAGCGGTAGTACCGCTTAGGCAAAAACTGGACATAACGGTTGGATTTGGAGGAGCCTATTTAAGGGCTCCTTCTTCCCCAACACGATTTTATCTCTTCCCTCTCTCTCTCCTCCATTGTTGCTGAGCTTAATCCTTGAGGATCTCCTTCCCCATCCAACCAATCTTGCCCAAAACTTTGAGGATTGGTGGAGGAGACCCCGATCTATAGTTCTACCAAGAGAGATTTCACCAATACTAGTTATTCCTTAGTGGATCTTGGTGGTAGGGTTCCTTTAGTGGAGCATTGGAGAAGAGTTCCTTTGGTGGAGCATTGGAAGGGTTCCTATGGTGGAGCATTGGAAGGGTTCCTATGGTGGAGCATTGGAGAAGGGTTCCTATGGTGGAGCATTGGAGATGTGCAGCTATGGAGTCTAGCTTGGTGATGTACTAGCTCCATAGGGTGTTGGGAGCATCCTTGTGTGTGGAGCTCGCCCCAACCTTGTGAAGGAATCACCGCCTCGACCGATGCCTTAGTGGAAGAGGGAGAGCACCTTCGTGGAGCTCTCTCGAGGAAGAAGGTGAGGCCTTCCTTTGTGGTGTGGCCGTCTAGTCTCTTGTGTGAGACTAGCACCTCCTCAACGCAGACGTACTTCCTATTGTGGAAGGAACTGCGGGAAACAAACCTCGACTCGCCTCGCGTCCCCGATTGTCTCGCTCCTTACTCTCATTATCTTGTTGATTCCTTTACTTGTTGCACTTGTCCGATAATCATTGTAGGATCACCCCTATTGCTAAAGTTCTTACCTTTACCTTCCGTTGCATAAAAATTGAAAAAGACTAAAACTTGCCGTAGCGCCATTCACCCCCCCTCTTGTTCGCTACGATCCATTCAGCGCTGCAAGGGCAGAACCCAGCGCGAAACGAACGGGCGCACTATATCATCGGAGCAGATACCGGTGGTCTCGTTGAGCTCCTTAATATACCTAACTATCCGGTTAGTTTCCACATGGCCCTCCTTGGGATTGAATCGCCAATTGGTCGGGGAGGGTGCGCCGGGAACTTAAGCCGGAAGATTGATGAAATCTAAGGAGCCGGAGTTCCTCACATAAAAGAAGGTCTCTTGCCAGGCCCGACAAGATTCCAGACCAGAGAACTTGTAGAAGGGGCTCCCCTGGTGGGGCGTAACTATGCACGCCCCGCACTAAACGATGGGTTTGGGGTTCGGAAGCTTCTTGTCTTGGATCGAGTTGATCCGGAGGTTATAAAAATGGGCGAAGGTTTCGACGGTAGGCCAGAGGCCGACAAAACCATCCATAAAAGAAACGAAGGAAGAGAGGTAAAAGATAGCGTTAGCCGGAAGGTGGTGGGGTTGAAGTTGGTAGAAGTCAAGAAGGCGCCGGAAAAAGTCCGATGCCGGTAGACCAAAGCCGCGCTCAAAATGGGCAGCAAAGACTACGATCTCGCCTGGCTCAAGCGCAGGCTCCAGCTCCTTGCTGGGAATCCGGCAGAACACCTCTTCTGGTATCCTGCGGGACCGGTACAGCCAATCAATTTTGGCTTGGTTGACATCAGAGCCTTTCCAAGCCCCGCGGGTGTAAGCGGTGAGATCTACGCCGGCAGCTTGGCCCGAGCTACTGGCTTCTCCCCCTCGCTCGCCGGTTTCTGCATCGACCCACCGGATTCTTCATCCATCCGGGCGAGATCCTCCTCGAGCCCGTCAGATTCTTGTGCTATGGATTGCTCCTCGCCCAAAGAGATCTCGGGGGATTCACTAAACATTGTGTTACCGGAAAGCTGCCCACCGGATTCCTCAGACGACATTCTCTCTAAGTGTTGAAACTACCAACAAACAACTTATCCCGGATCTACTTCCTTGTGAAGATCTAGACATGAGAGAAAATGAAAGGAAAAGGGAGATAAATACATCTACTGCGCCAGGGAAGAACACAAAGAACTCAGTAAGATCAGAAGCGGTCCAGATCTGGCATAGTAATCTTGGCTGGGTGGCGTAGCTCCCTGAGATCATGAGCAGAGAGTCC
The DNA here is from genome assembly GCF_019359855.2 of Lolium perenne. Classification (NCBI taxonomy): domain Eukaryota; kingdom Viridiplantae; phylum Streptophyta; class Magnoliopsida; order Poales; family Poaceae; genus Lolium; species Lolium perenne. The sequence goes on along the minus strand of NC_067246.2, from coordinate 177,079,469 downwards.
GCCGGAGAGGAGGTCGCCGATGGTGAGCGGTGCGCTGGACCTGAAGAGGCAGTGCACCACGGAGAAAAGTTGAGACGGTGATCTAGAAGCTGGAGAAGATGAAGAAGAGCGGCGCAGCCTCAGTAGACCTTCGCCGGAGAAGGCGACGTTGGCGACGGGCGGCAGCGTAGGAGCTTTGAAGGCAGGGGCGCAGCGAGATTGCAAATGGCGAAGATGGAAGACGGAGTGAGGAGGACGAGGAACTGTCGCCTCTTTAAATAGCGACGAGGTTATCGGGCCAGAAACCGTTCGGCCCACGACCTTTCCGCTGGTGGGCCGCCACGTGGCCTAGTGATACACGCGCTTCTGGGCGCTGCCGCATGAAGGGCCCCATGGATCCGGTGCGGCACATTAAATGTGCGCGGGAGACGAGGGATTTGACCCCTGACACTGGCGCGTCAGACACAGTGCGCATGTCACTGACAAGCGCAGTTTTTGAGTTATTCTCGACTTCGTCGAGGTGAGTCTTAATGGCAAAGAGAACGACAAAAGATGCCGGGAGATCTCATTCGAGTTCGGTTAACTAAAGTGGTTTTGGCAAAATGACGAATGTATCTAAATGGAATCCGGAAGGATTAATCCGGTACGTTTTTAGTGGGAATCTGGCATGGCCCGTCGGATAGAATCCGCCGGACTATACCGGCTTCGGGGACTAATGTCGGGGGGATGGCCCCCGGTAGGCCAGGACTATGGCAAATAAGCCATAATATGGTAGCTGTGAACCGGATTAAAGACTGATCCGGATTCTAAAAGTTAAGTTCAGCTAGGCTAAGCTGGTATAAACCGTTATCTCAGGAGGGGTATGCCAGAGTACGGGGAATAAGGAGTTAATGTCACCAAGGATCAAGATACCGGAACTCAGAGGTGTTTTTGAGTGCTGACTGCCGAGGCTGCCGAGCACCTGCGAACACGTGATCTGCCCCGAGTGTACGCGCCAGCGGCGGCCGCTAGGAGGCCGTCGAGGGGGCCGACAGCCTGGGCGCTGCACGCGCGCCAGAAAACGCATCAGCGCGTTGGTCCGCCTGCTCACCGTCATGTTTGATTCCACCGGTGCGCAGCCTCTCCGGCCGGCACGGCGTTCCATGAAGGCGGCAAATCGAACGACGCTGGCGAGAGCAGGGTCATCGCGCACTGTGTGTTCAGGCCGCCGACGACCGCGGCCTCGTTAGTTCCGCTCTCCTCCAGCTCGAGTCCCGATTCGTTGTCCGCCCCATCTCCTCGACGGCCGCCACATCCTGTATCTCCTCATCGTCATCCTCCGTCTCGAAGTTATACGTCTAGCCCACTGCCGCGCCGATCTGGTTCGTTCGCCGTCTAGCATAGCGAAGGATTGCATATCGGTATGCCCATGGTTACATGTTCTGACCAGACTCGGCAAAGAAATAAAGGATTCCATGTGGAATACGCGACGTGCGGTGCTAGGAGCTCGCGTATGCGAGGTTTTTCACCGCGAACGTGCGACGTACGACGTACCGGTCCTATCACCGTTTAATAGTATATATATATATATATATATATATAGGTCTGCTATTCTCGAACCGGTTCGAGAATAACTATTCTCGAACCCTTTATGAACTTCCTAACTTATTGCATGCGAACTTCCCGTGAGTCTTCATATTTTCTCGTCTCACGTCCCGCTCGCGTCCCGCTCCCGCGCGCGTGTGAACTTCCTACGAGACAGCGAACCGTTACGTGTCCCACCTCCCGCTCGCTACCCACCTCCTCCGTGCTCGCTCCCCACCCCTCCCTGCTCGCTCCCGAGCTCTTCCATGGCGATTTCCTCCCTGCTCGCTCCCGAGGTCTTCCCTGGCGTTTTCCTCCCTGCTCGCTCCCGAGCTCCTCCCTGGCGATTTCCTCCCTTGCTCGCTCCCGAGCTCCTCCCTTTTACTCGATGCGTTTCTTAGAAGTTCGGCGACGGTGGCGGCTCATCTCCGTGCTCGTGCCCGACGCTCCATCGACGAATTTGTTCTCCACTGGTGCATCGCAGATCGTTGATGTCTGCGGCACAGTTTCTTCTATGCTATCCGGACATTGCTCTTATCTTTTTTATCTTGATCTGCAGATTTGTTTTTTCAGATGGCCGTCGCACAGCTTCAGAAATCCTCGAGGTTGATGGCTCCGCCGTTATATTCTCGCGCTTTGTTTTGATAGGTTTTGCTTTGATCCTTATCCACGAATTTTGTTTTCACAGATCTATGTTCTTTTGCTTAGTTCGGTATTTTTGCCTATGCTTGTGTAGTTATGTTTTTCCTCAGATGATGCAGTGATGACGCGGTGGTGTTCATGCTTTACACTTTGATGTAGTAACAGAATCCAGATAATGCTTGTTATCTGTGGGTTTTTTCGTAGCTTACAAGTCTCTGCTCTGTTTTTCATTACCAGCAGTGCATGTTTGTTGGTATTATAACAAATGAACTTCTTTAATTTTATGATTTGAACTACCGGAATGCATGAACTTTGTCATTTGCATGTTTGATTTTCATCTTTCAGATAAGTTGTGGCCTCCATTTCACATGTAAATCCACATCGAGCATGTATGTATATATCTGTTTGTAAGTTGTGAACTTCCCTTTAATGTAGTATCCAATTTTTTCTATTATTGTTTTTCCATTCATACGCATGTTTTTATCTTTTTTTATCTGAAATCTGAAAATGAACTGCTGTTACTTTATTACGTGAACTGCTGTCAGTTTACTTTTGGTATTCTTTTTCTTTAACTCCGTGCATAAATTAACCAGTGTTAATTTATTTTGTTCTTGTACCATTAAAGGGGGGGGGGGGGGGTTGGGGGGGGGGACCCAATTAAGATTGGTGAACTCCTTGCGTTTACAGAAGTGCACTCCGTAATTGTGGTGGGGAACTCCTACCCGCTATATTAGGGAATCAATTAATGTTTTTAAAATATACCCAAATACCCTTTTTCAAGATGAGTGAACTCCTGACGTTTTTTTCAAGTGAACTTCGTAATGGTTGTGGGGACAGTGCGGGTGTGACCCTCCCATCCTATATTTTTTCTTTCTTTTTTTAGACAAAGTGAATCGCAGTCGCAGTTAAATGTGAACTTCCTGTTTGTTTATATCTTACTGACAAAGGTAACGTTTCAGTGTTTTTTTTTATTGTTGCCTCCTTTTTTTTTAATATAAATCTGGTGCAGTTATTTCTCAACTCCTCTTTTTACTCCTCTTGTCTGCGGCTTCTCCTTCGCACTCCCCACTTCCCCCACTCGCAGGCGGACATCCCGAAACTGCTACATCCTCTCTGCAATGGCGGCGGCGCTCTAGGTAATCGCTTTGCTCCCGATTCGTTTGCTATCCCCCGTCCCTGTTGATATTCCTTCGTTCTACTCGAAATCCACCATTTCCCCTTTGGTCTAAACCCTAGGTTCGCTGCAGTTTGCTCTTCCTCGCCGTCTTCGGTGTTTGCCGGCGATATTTCCCCGTTCGGCCGGCGGTTGGAACTCCGGCGCTACTCTGATTCTCCTTCGCGGTGGTTCTAGTTCGTCCCAGACGGGCTGGTCGGCTTCAATTTTTGGTTTGGGAGTCCGTTCCTCTGTTTATTTCTCTGTGAGTGATGGATAAGGATGCTTCGAATGGTGGTGGAGGTTTGTTTTTCGGATTTGTATTTTTACTACCCATAAATTCATGCTTTATTCTTGCGTTGTCAAAAATGAAATATCCATGTTTTTGTTCTGTCCTATGACTGGTCCATTTTTTTTTTGTTCTAGGGTTTGCTTTTCTGTAGGCTTTTTTTCTGTGTTATAATTCCCCGTGGTCACCATTTTAGGATTTCTATCTTTTTATCTGTGTTTCTGTATAGCACATGTTATGAACTACTTGTCATTTAATTGAACTCACTGTATTAATTATGTTCATTCTTCCTATGTATAATGTTTATTTTTCATGTACAGGCTGTTTTTTAAAAAAAGTGAATCATGAAATTAACATTTTGCTGCACATAGGAAGTATAAGTCTGAACATGAATTTTTTTCCTATGTTTCTGACATTGAATTTGTTTGTTTTTTTGTATTTTTTAGGGAAGGTATTTGATCATGTTGATGATTCTGGTGATGCTGTGTTTTCTGGTTTGGGGAATTTATCTTCTAATATGACAGATGATGCCGATGAATCAGGTTAGGAACATACATATGTGAACCTCACTAACATTTTCTAGTGAACTTCCTTTTCCTGCAATCCATACAAGCTTTCTTGATTACATTTTTACTCTTTTTCTGTGTTATTTTGTTTGTGTTATGCAGCTGACAAGACTATAAGAGAATCTCTGGATTTGCTGAACCAGGATTTTGCTGCATATTCTGCTGACAGTTTACCGCGTTTCTTAGATCCCCCAGCATTTGATAGGACTCCTGCTGTTGAGAAGGGTAACATGGGCAGCCCTGTTTTTGATTATACTCCTCTGCGGCAAGTTCTTGAGTCTGAAACAGTTGAAGCTACACCTGTGATGGAAGAAACTCAATCTCAGTCTGTGGCTGGTACTCAAATAGTTACTCAGGATTATATGGTTGAAGAACAGCTTGCGAAGGAAAAGGAGAGACAAGCTGCTAAATTAGCTCAGCACCAGGAGAAATTGACTACATATTACCGGAAATACCCTGCGAAAGCAAAGTCTGTTAAGGGTAAAGCTGTTGTCAATGATGTTCCTCCTAAAGTGAGGAAAGAAAGGGTTGTTTGCAGGAAGATAAAAGAGAATTCACCTATGGGGAAAGCTGCTGCTGCTGCTGCTGCTGCCCAGCCCAGAGATCCTTTGCAGCAGACATACGCCCCAGGTGCCACTCAAGAAGATGTTGCTGCTGACAAGGTTTATTTCTTTTTATGTTCTTATTTTGTTTATTCTGTTAAATTCCTTTTTTGTTCACTTTTACATATGTGTACCATTGTGAACTTCTCTATTTTTTTTTAAATAAATCTGTAACATACATCCGGGCTAGAAATCCTGTGCGGCGCAGCCTAGGTGTTCTTTACTCTTGTCCAGCCCATTGCTTGAACGAGTTTCATCTCTGAAATCACGTACAGGTCGCCGTAAACGTAAGATTGATGTCGATGAGACATATGTCCCAGATTCCACTGAAGATGGTGTTGCTGCTGGCAAGGTTATTTTTGTTTCTTCATTTTTACATAATTCTTCCACTGTGAACTTCTTTGTTTATTGAATCTGAACTCTTCCCTTTTTATGCATCTCATTTTATGTAGTGCAATGCTAAGAAGAGTCGTACAGAATTGGTTAGCGATGAATCAGACTTTGAAGCTCCTGCCAAGGTTAGTGTAGTGTGAACTTCTGTGTTCATGTTGGTGTGAACTTCCTCTTCTCATTAATTTTTTTGTGGTTTTTAAATGTTTTTTTTCTATACCAGGGGAAGAAAGTTGGTAGGAAGCCAGGTCCTTCTAAACCTGTTGTTTTGGAAGGTGATTCGAAGAAAGTTCTGAAAAGGCCGACAAAGAAAACCATGGCTAGGAAGAGGAAGGCAGATGAAGATCTTGATGGTGAGAAGACACGTTTTCAGCAAACTGTTCGCTGTTCTCTCGGTGAAGTTCGTTCGGCTGCGACAATGTTAAAACAGCAACAGTTGAAGGTTGAGCAAGCTGGTTTTGGCTGTGTTTTTCAGTGGGTCCTGGAGGGTAACGTATCACGTGTTCTCATGTGTTATTTGATGAAGACTATTGACACTTCTACCATGAAGTTGGCTTGTGGATCTGGCAGAGTTCTAGAGGTTAATAGAGACACTGTTCATCAGGTGTTTGGTTTTCCTATAGGAGGCGATACTCCTATACTGCCTGCAGAATCTGGACATGACGAGTCATTGGCTCTTTTGAAACAAGAGCTTGGGTTCGAAAGCAATGCTAGTATTGAGCCTAAAGATCTGCGTCAATTGTTATCTGATTTTGTTGAAGACCCCGAGAAGGAAGATTTGGCTGTTAAGGTCTTCTTTGCCATTCTTTTTAGCAAGCTCATATGTCCTGGTTCAGCTACCCGTGTCGGTAGGGAAGCTGCAATGCTTGTGAACATGGATTATGATAAGATGGCAAAGATGGATTATTGCCCGACTTGTTGTTGATGAGTTGAAACGAGCTGCTACTAAATATCAAGACCACGATATCCCTCAATTTGGGTTAGAAGGGTGTCTTTGTTATCCCCACTGTTATGTATCTTGACAGCATCTTTCTACCACCACATTCTGTCATGCATACTCAAACTCCTCGCGCAAACTTTCTTCATGAGAAACCTCTGAAGGCTATTTACAAAATGGACATTCAAAAGAATGGTGGACCAGAGTTGATGAAGTACAAGTTTGGCAGAATTGTGGTTAGTTTTTTCAAACTGTAACCCTTTTTTTATGTGGCATCTGATCTTCATACTACGTCGCATGTGAACTTCCTTATGTCTTTTTTTTAATGTTTTTATGTGGCATATGAGGTTTACTTTTTATATCCAAGTGAACTTACATAGTTTTGTATATTTTTTTTTACTTTTTATGTATCATCTGAACTTCATAATATCTGCTAAGTGAACTCCTGTATTACAATGCAGTGGAAAGGCCGCAACCAAATTGCTTATTCATATCGGTATCGTGTTGAAGATTTAATTGTCAATCTTAATGAGGGCACCCATCGTAGTGAGCCTGATGCTGGTAATGCCAATGAACATCCTGCTGGAGGTCATTGCGAGATTCCAATTTCGCAAATTGCTAATGTCAAGACGAAAGACAATCACCAGTCTGCTTCAACTAGTGCTGGGATGCCTTCTGCTGGTGTTATTGATCAGATTGGATCACTGTTGCAGAAAGTTGAGCATCTCTCTCGTACGATTCCGACTACAGCTGATCGTCTGAAACAATTTCAAGGTCGGCTTGCTGATGGTAATTTCCCCAGTGTTGAAGCACTGGATGAGCAGTCAAAGCGTGAAACATCGCTCCTTGATAGCTTGAGGGGGGCTTTGTCTCTAATGCGCACAGGTTTTCTTGATTTTGGTATGAATCAGGACTCTTTGTGCAAGCAGTTTGAGAGCCGTGCAAATGTATCAGGCAATAATAGTGTTGAAAGTAATGTTCAGAAGAATATTTCTTCTTCTGTTGAAGATGTTGATGCAGGACTTGGTCGATCATTCTTTGAAGCTGAGGTATAATTAGTCATTCTTGAACTTATGTCCATCCCTTTTTATGTGAACTTCCTTTTTATCTCTTGTTTTGTGTTACTACACATATGTGAACTTCTTTTGTTTTTTTCATCTGAACTTCCTTACCTTTTTCTTTTTTGTTATCCTCTTATTTTTTGCAGGAAGATGCTAGGATTGCTGAGGAAAATGCACCTCAGAATTCAGGAGATGGTGATCATGCACCTGTGAATGATGGGTTTGTTCGTCCGCCAACCCCTCAATGTCCTCCAGCTTTTGCTGGTGATCATGTTGAAGATGCAGTTTTTGATAAATCACCTCCTTTAGCTGAGGTATTTTTTTATTTTTTTTTTATAGTTGGGCTTTTGTTTTGTTTTTTGTTTGTGTGTATATGGACTACTCCATCTTCTACATCTGAACTTCTGTTTTTTTATTTTGTTTGGTAGGTAAATGGAAAGTGTGTTGAGAAGGATGGTCTTCCGGATAGCGATGATGACAATTCATCTCGTTGATCGTTATTATGTCAAGCATAATTTTGTACATCCGGCAACCCCTGTAACTCCTCCTTTAGATGACAGTGATGGTAATTCTGGTGGTGCCGGTGACAAAGTTGCTGATCATTATTCTGAGTTAGACTCTGTTGGAAAGGGGAATTTATTTCCCGAGATAGTTGCACATTCTGATGGAGACAAAGATGCTGAACACCATGTTGAAGATTGTGCGATTCTTGGAAAAGGTTTCTCAATTCTGAAGATCTTGTAACATGTCGGGATGGAAATGATGCGAAGGATGCTGCCCAACTACCTGGCATTGGTGCGGTTGTTTCGAAACATGTGCTTTGAGGCTGCGATGATGTTGGTGTATTACCAGCTGCTATGGATTGTAAGTCTGTTGTTGCGCATGGTCGTGAGGAAGTAGGTGTTCTTCTTTGCACGGGGAGAAGCTGCCGAATGCGAAGCCAATATAGAGCGCAGCACTGGTGCTGATGATGATGACAATAATGAGTTTCAGGCTGGAGATAACCATGGACGCGATGCATCTGATTCGATTGAGCAGTCGAGCTCATTCTTTGAAGAATCAACAGATGACTTGAGCGCTTCTATTGAAGAATCCCCGCAAGACTTAGGCAAGGATATCTGAATGGGGAACATACGGTTCTCCTACCCCACACACCCTCCCTAATGCTAGCCCGCCTTTTTATTCTTTATGTTTACTCCTCATATATCTCTATCTAAAACCTTTTTCCCTTTTTTTTTTTGGTTTTTTATGGGGGGAGGGGTGTGGTGGGGTGCTTTTGTATATGTATTTTGTTTTTCGCTGTTTGGCATCATGTTCCATGTAAGACACTACATAATGCTATGTAATGCGGCAATATTTCATTTCGTAGTTTTCATTTTACGCATGTATATGGTATGATCGGGGGGGGGTGAGTGATATCGTGTGTGTGTGTGTGTATTTTTGATGGTAGCCTTCATTGATGAACTGTGGGTCTTGGACATTCCAGTTCTGCACCACGTTCTTGAATATGTGAACTTCTGGAATATCATCATCTGAACTTCCTTTTTTGTTCTTACATTTTTATCTGTGTTTCCTTATTTTTTGCGAGACTCGAGTTTATGTTCGACGCCTCCTTGTCTCTTCAACCTATGATGATTAAAATCAAAGAAGTATATGAAAGCGTTTGCAAGTTGAGGAAAGATCCCATAAGAAGGTTGTTTTTTAGGCTTTTTTCTTTTTTTGTTGTTTTGTTTTTTATTTTTTTATTAAATTTTTGTTTTGTCCTCTAATTTTTGTGTTTTTTTCTGCAGTAAGAAGACCCTTTTCATGAATGATCAATGTGATTGCACGATCGGACAAATTGCTGAAGCTTTTAAACCCAACGGGTTTCTTTGTTCTCTAAGCTTTACTGTTGGAACATACTTGCTTGGTCGAAGTACAAGAATTACGATAAAATGGTGGTGCCATACAATTGTTACGTAAGTTATTTCTCCGTTCTTTTTATCATTTTTTAGTTTTTTTTGTTAATGTAGGTGCTTGTTTTTTTCCTCCTTTATGTTTTTAACCTTCTTTGTGTTTCATTGTCATGTTTGCAGAGGCAGATATTTGAAAGAAATCTGAGTTCTCGGCTTGTTCGCAATATTTTCAGCGTCGATGCTCCGGAACGTTTGGACCACAAGAAAGTGGTACTGGCTGTTGTCTTTTTTCTTCTTTTCTATACATCTGAACTTCACTAATTATGGCATGTGGACTTCCTACCTTTTTTTCCCTCCCCTGTTGTACATGTTACTAAAATAACTCAGTAGTAAAGTTAAATGTGATTTCTTATTTGGGGAAATAGTCTACCTTTCATACTTCTAACCTGTCCTTTTTTATTTTTATCATTTTAATGGCAGATTCTTTTTGGTTGTTTTGATCCTCCTGATCCATGTGCACCACACGTTCCTGGTCACTTCTGTGTTGTTGCTTTGAACCTTGAGAAAGAGCGTTTTGAATTGCTTGATTCGTTACGCGATATAAATGATCCAGATGGTAAGAAGCTGTTACATACAATGGCATCTGGTATCAAGAAGTTATGGTCGTTAGCAGGGAATTCAAAGGGTGATCATTTTCATCCAAAATCCATTGACCACTTCAAGCTTCACTATGTTAATTCTCCAAGACAGGCAAGCTGCGTAGCGTTTTTTCCCCTTTCTTTTTGTTTTGCTCTTTATTCTGTATACATTGACTACGGGGTTTTTTTTAACTAATACAATTGTTTTCTTTTTATTCTTATTCTTTGTTTGTGTGTTTTTTTTGCAGCCATGATTGCGGGTTCTTCATGCTACGAGATCCTCCGATCTTATGATGGGGAAAGCATGTGCTTGTTCGATCAAAGATATTCTAAACATCGGGATGACCATGTTATATAGCTGGTGACGGTGGAGATTTCAATATCGACACGAAAGATGTTTTAGGTGTTGATCCTGGTATGATTTTTACTTTTTCGCAAAATATATCGCTGGTTATGCTCTATAACACATGTTTTTTTTGGACTCTGCTTGTTTTTGTTTCTTTTTTGTTTTTTGATTCGAAGTGAACTTCCTGGTTTTGTATTCTTTTCATGCGGGTCCATCTCTTGGTATCGAGGAAGATAATTTCTCACTTTTCGAGACTCGATCATTCACACCAAGTACAGATTATCCCTGAAGAGAATTTTGATAGTCTTGTAAGCAAGTCAAAGAAGATTATCCGGAGGCTGCATTCCAATACCGAGAAAATCTTCTAGGAATAAGGTTCACGACACTGCGAGAAGGGGAAGGCTGATGTAGTTTTGCTCGACGACGATGATGATTACGATGACTTTGTCACTCAGCTTGGTAAGAAGCTTGCTGCGAAGCCCATTACAAAGGATGTTCGGCGCTGTTCTCCGACTAGCGATGATGATTTTGAAACTCGAAGCCCGAGCAGTCTAGTGCTAAAAATCTGGTTCTTTCGAATAAAAGGCCTACTAAATTGTCCAATAAGTTCGGGGAAGAAGTCCCAAACTTTGTACCATATGTGTTTCCTCATTTATCCAAGGCCAAGCGAGATGATGGAGTTAATTCTAAGCAAGGAGTACATCAAAGCTCATGGAAGGTATGTTTTTCGTTTACTACTTAGTTAGTTTTTTTTGTGGCATATGAACTTCATATCTTGTGCTGAGTGAACTTCTCTAGGTCTTTTTATTTTTATATGCTAAGTGAACTTCCCTAGTCTTATATATATATATTTTCTCTTTTTTAATGTGTGTGCGGTGTCCCCCTGGTGAAGTTACGCAATGATTTTGATGATCCTGTTTTAGTTGATGCCAAGTACATGTATAAACTGTTTGGCCATTTGTGAAATGTTGGAATCCGACATGATGGATCATATCATCGATTCTTTGGAAGGATGATCCGGGGATGAAATATATTTTTGAATCTGCTCTCGTGTTTTGATGTCACCTCATACTATCCCTGTAGGTTTTTTCAAACATTGAAAATTAATTTTTTCAGATATACCTTTGTATGCATATACTTACTTTGTATAGTTTTCCTTTTTTTGTTTGTGTTTTGTGCAGTACTTGCTTGATTTTGCGCCATTCAAGCTAAGGGACAGCAATGGTAATCCATTACCGAGACAACCTTTTGATGTGAGGTCTGCTTTGCTAAAATGTTCAAGCGTTATGTTCGGCCTAATGAAAATTTCTTTGAAAGCAAAGTTGGTATGATTTTTATTCTGAACCTCTTCATATTTGCTGTAGTGAACTCCCTTTGTTTTTTTTTTGTTTTCACGTGCGTACTTCCTTTTTGTTAATTTCGGTTGTTCTTTGAACAGATCATCATCCCTCATTTCATGCATGATCATCACTCTGTTTATGTTATGAACAAGTACACTGGTACGTTGGACATCCTTGACACTAGGAGGTATACTGGTCTGGCACATACTTCAAGGAGTCGGCACCATGAGGATCGTGTTGAGATTGTACGTGATTTTCTTTTCATCATTTTATTTATTTACTTTTTCACTGCTATCATTTTTACTTTTTTTATGTGAACTCATTTGTTAATATAATGTGAACTTCCCAGCTTTTTTCTTTTTATGTGTACTACTGCAACCATTCAAACTTTTTTGTCTGTACTGATATGTTTTTACAATATGAACTTCCTAGCTATTTTTTATATTTATTTAAACTGCTGAAACCATCTGACTGTGTGTGTTAATTTGATATGTTAGTACACTGTGAACTTCCCAGCTTTTTATATGTTTTTTAAAGCGCTAAAACTATATGTAGTGTGTGTGAACTGATATATCGATTACTATGTGAACTTCCCGACTTTTTCTTTCCTTTTTTGTTTTTAAACTGCTGAAACCATTCACTTTTTGTTCTTTTTTTGTTTTTGCAGATTAATAGGATGGTGGCCTTGTTAAAACAGGTGTATGGTGTTGCAGAATTTAACAAATATAATGGTAATATACAGTGGGATGTTGTTGCTGACAGGTGTTCTTATCCAAAGACTCCGGCACAAGGGGCTAATGAGTGTGGCTTCTATGCTCTAAGAATTTGTGCTACATACGGTGGTGATAAGATTGCTGATAATATAAAAAACCAGGATGTAAGTGTAGTCTTTGTGTTTTTATTTGTATAGCTTTTTGTCTTATTTTTCTTGTTTTTCATATGTTTTTTTGCATTCCTGATTGTCTACCAGCGGCGTGTTGAGGATTGGAAAGCTGAGTACATGTATCAGCTCCTATTTCATCCCAAGAATGAAATTCTGGCGGAGCAGTGGCCTAGTATGTTGAAAGATCTCATGCTGCTTATTGGTCTATGTTCGCAGACAACCCAGCGATCATTGGGATCTGCATGATGATGATCTGATTCAATTTCTTCGCAATTAGTAGTTGATAGGATATTCAACATTTTTATTTTTGTTGTTTTATTGAACTGAACTTCTCATTATGTGATTGAATTCAGGATACAGATGTAATTAGTGAGGATATGGTCTTTCTTTTTTCAAAACAGCAAGCTGTACAAAATATGTGCTGTTTTTTTTTTTGTTATTAGTGAACTTCTCTGTCATCACAGTGTAAAAGTATTCCCATATCCATTCGTTTTTCTCAATGCAAAGTTGTACTATTTTTATTCCCGTATATTCAGAAATGATTTTTCATGTAGGAACTTCAGAACATAAACTTGCTAATCTTTTTCATTTATAAGCGAACTTCGTACTCACTCTATGTGAACTTCTTCATAAGCATTCTTATTACATCAACAATACTGAAACACAACCATAATTTGTTCTCGGGGTGCTGATACAAAACATAAGGTTCAATAAAGTAAACTGGTACATAATTTTATTTTCATAGTTAGTTTTTCAGACTCAGTTGCTAAGACGTGTCACGAAGCAGCGAGTTCTCTTGTTCCGTCGTAGAAGCGAGAACATGCGAGATATCTCCATCTTTTATTTACGCACCCATGACTACATCTGGCCAATTTGTTGTCATCACTTTGCATTTCCAGTTGCAACTTTGTTTATCCTTACCCGTGTACCAACCCAGGCATTTGTGTTGGAGGTTATTGGAATTGTTGTTGGCTCCGTTAGATAATTCTTTAGGTGTTCTTCAGTGTATTCCTTATCGAAAGTCTGCATGAAAACACATGAAAGTGAATATCATATCCATGTTCAGTGTATTCTGTAAGTGAACTTCACGAGTTTCTTTTATACGGACTTGATAAACATTTAAATATCGGAAGACTGTAATAAAGTTAGTAATACATGTTGGTTCAGCCAAAACATCATATGTAATACAGTTAGTGTACGAAAATAAAGTTTTGTAAGTTGGCGTCTTTGGTATTACCATTTTGCCTCTCGTGATGTTGTTCGTTGTCTTCCCCATCTTGCATACATAATATGGGATTGTTGGCTTGTAGTCAAGTACTTGCCTTTTGAGATGATCCAGATTTTCCTTGGTCATTTCAACTTCATTTCCGAAGTGACAGTGCTTGTCAAAGATTTCAAATCCATGAATAGTTGGACCTGCATAAAAAATAAGCACATTTTTAGTTCCATAAAGTATTTTTGAAAGCATTTCTATCTTTTTTTACCTCTTTTACAGGTCTCTTCATCGCTTTATTTGTCGGCTGAGGATGACGTCACGATGGACCAGCTGACCATTCTGTCACAATATTCCAGCATAAAACATTTTTTGTACTAACGAGGACCTCATCACTTTTTTGAACTGAACTTCCACTTCTAGTCTGCATTTTGTGTTGTCTACATTTTAAACTCCAACTTCTTTTATTATATATTTTTTAAGTTTCCCAATCACGGTATACTAATGCCGCTGGATACATGTTTGTAGATTTTAAAACCCTCCCACTTATTTTATTTTTTGTAGATTGTGGTCCATTTATTTTAACAAGTGAGCTTCTCGGGAGTTCTTATCTGAACTCGGGTTCTTGTTCATTAGTGTCTATTCCACCCCCCCCCCCAAACCACTGCCTAACATGTTTTTATTTGATTTTTTTGATAGATCTATCGTATGCAAAACATTTTTTAAGTAATCTCTAAGGTATTTATTTTGTTAAGTTGTTAGATCTTTGTTTTTTATACTAGTCTAGATTCAAAACCACGGCCATGAAGGATGAAAGAGAGGAAGATCCACGGCGATTCAATGAGTAGATGGGATGGGGATGGGTTAGACGCACCTTCTTTTTGTTAGGTAATCCCTTCGCTTTTCGATCTTTGGATTACTTTTCTGTAGATCTTGCTAGAATTCTCTTCTTCTTCTTCTTTTTCTCTGTTCTTTTGTTCTCCCTTTGCTCTTCCTTCGACTCCTTCTCCGTGGGATGTTTCTTCCGGCGGAACACCAGGCAGTGGTTGACTTTTTTTTTGCGCCGAGTGGTGGTTTTTAGTGGGTTGGGCGTGGTTTGGTGGGTGGGGGGTGGTTGGTTGGTGTGGAACAGCTTTTTATTTTTCGGTGTTTTTACTGCGTGCGACGTCTGCACTTGCTTGTTATCACGTGAACTTCTTTGTAGTCTTTTTATGCTTTTTTGTTTTGTGCTTGCACGTGAGCTCTAGCGGCCCCGGATAAGATCCTTTTTTGTTTGTTATCCCGCAGGATTTTTTTGTTTTTTTGTGGTTATCTCTCGGCTGTTTCTGTTTTGTTTTATTGGATATGTATTGGTTTGTTCCCTGAATTTGTGGATCACGACGTCTCCTGTTACATTTCTGGAACTATAAATACATGTCTTTTTCCCTCTGTGTTTCGGTGCATATCAATCACCGATTCTTCTCCCTTTCCTTTTTCTTTTTTCTGTGCGTTTTCTCTGTTTCACCGATTGCATGGCAAACCCTCCTTTTTCCCACGAGTTCACATTCCCCTGCCATGGCACAACCACTATGAAGGTCCTGTACACAAACGCAGCAGCTAGTGTTGAGGAGTGGCTCACCAATGCTGAAGCTTCCCTAGATTCTTCTGCTAGGAAGATTGTTGGTCTTGATGTTGAGTATGACAAACTCGGTGGAACCTATTTCAATCCGAAGAAAGCTGCTGTGATCCAGCTATGTGTTGGCAGCGATGTTCTTGTGTACCACATATGCCATGCTGATGAGAGGAGTGAAAAGTTGTATGATTTCTTTTATGGCTATAGGTACACTTTTGCTTTGGGTTTTGTGTCGCATGAAGACCGCACCATTACATCACGTTCAAAGTACTATGTTCATAATGTGAAGGATATCCAGGCAATATGGAGAGATCCGGACAACAGGAAGAGAACTCAAGGTTTGAAGGATGTTGCTGGAGCTATTATAGATCCAATCTATTTTGAGATGAAGGATGGTTTTGGAAGGGCAGAGCACAGGATGTGGGCTGATCCGCCGCCTCTACCGCCTAAGCATTTGGAATATGCTGCACGGGATGCATATGCCACGTATGAGGTTTTTCGGAGGCTGGATGTGTTTGAGAGGGGCTTCTTCTCCTTATTCAAACATCCCGAGAAGAAGCGTGGCAGGGATTGGTGAAGATTTTAGTTTTGTAGGGACATTTTTATTTTTATTTTTTCTATGATCAGATTGTAATCGTTTAATTTACCTACACTTTCTTTTAGGTTTTATGTTTAAGAGAATTCCTTAGTTGGTTAGATCTGAACTTCGCAGTCATAATTTTCTCTTTTTACTTTGTGTTTCCCTTCCCTTTTATTCATTTTATAATACAATGAAGATGTCCATATTTTCTTGTTTTTTGCAATCCTATATGTTGTCTGTTCATTTTTTAACAATTCAGTACCATTCACGTATGAATAGTATGTGAGAACTTCGCATTTGTTGATATCTGATCTCCCTTTTTTCTTGCATGTGTGTTCCTGTTTAATTTTTATACGAACTTTTTTTTCACACCGTCATACATAGTGAACTTCGAGGATAATCGGCTGTGAACTTCCTGCTGTTTTTTTTAATCAACATTTTTACGTGAAAAACTGCCTAGCAGTTGAATTACGCGGATAAGGTCATTTTTGTTTGTTATCCCGCAGAATTTTTGTTTTCTTGTTATCTCCATCGGCTGTTCTATTTATTTGTTTTGGATATATCTTGTTTGTTTCCTGAATTCGTGGATCACGACGTGTTTGTTACATCTCAATCTATAAATACAGGTCTTTTCTTTTTCTGGCTCGGTGCACGTGAATTACTAATTGCTTCTTCTTTCTTTTCTTCTGTCCACCGATTTTGCATGGCAAACGCTCCTTTTTCCCACGAGTACACATTCCCCTGCCATGGCACAACCACTATGAAGGTTCTGTACACGAATTCAGCAGCTAGTGTTGAGGAGTGGATCACCAATGCTGAAGGTTCCCTCGATTCTTCTGCTAGGAAGATTGTTGGTCTTGATGTTGAGTATGACAAACTCAGTGGTACCTATTTCAATCCGAAGAAAGCTGCTGTGATCCAGCTATGTGTTGGCACCGATGTTCTTGTGTACCACATATGCCATGCTGATGAGAGGAGTGAAAGTTTGGTTGAGTTTCTTCATGGCTTTAGGTACATTTTTGCTGGTTTTTGCACCACAGAAGACTGCAAAGTTCTCTCACGTTCAAATCTCTATGTTCATAATCTGAAGGATATCCAGGAAATATGGAGAGATCCGGACAAAAAGAAGAAACTTCAAGGCCTGAAGGATGTTGCTGGAGCTATTATAGATCCAATCTATTTTGAGATGAAGGATGGTTTTGGAAGGGCAGAGCACAGGATGTGGGCTAATCCGCCGCCTCTACCGCCTAAGCATTTGGAATATGCTGCACGGGATGCATATGCAACCTACGAGGTTTATCGAAGGCTGGATTTGTTTGAGAGGGGCTTCTTCTCCTTATTCAAACATCCCGAGAAGAAGCGTGGCAGGGATTGGTGAAGATTTTAGTTTTGTAGGGACATTTTTATTTTTATTTTTTCTATGATCAGATTGTAATCGTTTAATTTACCTACACTTTCTTTTAGGTTTTATGTTTAAGAGAATTCCTTAGTTGGCTAGATCTGAACTTCGCAGTCATAATTTTCTCTTTTTACTTTGTGTTTCCCTTCCCTTTTATTCATTTTATAATACAATGAAGATGTCCCTATTTTACTGTTTTTTGCAATCCTATATGTTGTCTGTTCATTTTTTTAACAATTCAGTACCATTCACGTATGAATAGTATGTGAGAACTTCGCAGCTGTTGATATCTGATCTCCCTTTTTTTCTTGCATGTGTGTTCCTGTTTAATTTTTATACGAACTTTTTTTTCACACCGTCATACATAGTGAACTTCGCGGATAATCGGCTGTGAACTTCCTGCTGTTTTTTTTTAATCAACATTTTACGTGAACAACTGTCTAGCAGTTGAATTACGATATATTTATTCTCACAACATCCTGTGTAGAGGTTTAAAATAAATGATTTTTATGAAAATTCCTGTTCTTTACATTTTGGATCAGCAGTAGCATGAACAAATAGTGAACTTCAGCAGTATATTTATTCTACACAATGTAACCAACTACATATTTGTTTTCAGTATGAACTATTCTATTTTTTTTCCTTTTTTGTGTCTACCTCTTCCTGGTACTCCTTCTTATAGGTGCTGGTGTAGTTTGTGTTTTCTCCTTGTTCTTCTCATTGCTTCTATCTTCCATTGTGTTGCTATCATTTTCTGTTGACTGCAGGTGTAATAGCTGTTCCTCAAGCTGCCTTCTTGCGCAAGTTCTAGAGTTGTGTCCCCTTATCTTATTGCATGTACCACAAGCTTTCACCCCTTTTGGTTTCATTGTTGCACCATCACTTCTTTGTCGTTCAACAATCTGTTGTTGTAGTATCTTTTCCCTGTTGGGGCATGTTGACGCGTAGTGTCCTAGCCTTAGGTTGCACACGCTGCATTTCCTTTGTCCTCCCGTTTTATTTAAGTTTTGCAGTTTGCTCTCCACATCTGGTGTTTTCTGTGTATCTTCTTGCTCAGTGATATCTTCATCCTCATCTTCTTGCTCATATTCTTCATCATCCGTCTCATCTTCGAAGCATTCACCCTCATCTGTGTCCAGTTTTTCCTCTTCATCATTCTCTGGAATGTGCTGGCGAGCAAGCAAGTTTCTTATGCGGACCTTGATATTTGCTGAAGATGCTGTAGGCCCATACACCTTCTTATGTGTTTCCAAGAGTGTTTTAGCCAGCTGCCTTGCCTTGCAGGTTCTGGAATTGTGGCCATTAATTTTATTGCATGTTCCGCATAATCTTGTACCTTTCGGTCTCCCGTATTCATCTAGTTCTGGTTCCGGACGGGCAGGTGCAGGGGGTTTGCATTTTCCATTCCTCCTTGCAGCATCTGTAGTCTTGCTTCCTTTTGTTATTGCAAGTAGTGGAGGCTGTATATCTGCATATGGATCATTGTCCTCAGTCTGAGGAATGTCGTTGTGCTCGCCAGTTTCTCGTGTTGTGTTTTCTTGGTTCGATGACTGCTTATTGTTCTCCATCTCTGCATCCTCATTATTCTCCATCTCTGCATCCTCATTATTCTCCGGCTCTGCATCCTCATTGTCCAGGTTTGTATTGGCATCTCTGAAGGCAGATAATGCTATTTGGAATTTTGCTTCCGAAGTGCATCCTTTGTTTATAATTTTAACTGCTTCACTGTAAAGGATTGTTCGTCTCGTATTCAATTGAAGTCCCATCGTCTGTTGTTGTCCTGTAGTCTCTGCGGTTGTAATCAGGGTTTGTCACTGCATCTTTGGTGTATCTCTGGAGTATATACTTGCTTGGTATCTCATCCAGGCGTAGGTGCTCAAAGACAGCTATGACATGGTGGCAGAACAACCCTGTGTGTGCATAAAGTTAACATTAGCTCGGTTAATTTTTTTATTTTTTCGTGTCAACGATTACTTTTTTTATATGCATCTGTAGTGTAATACAACCAAAAGCAACTGATGAAAGAGGCTTTTTTTTTTTACCTGTATGTTCCCACAGTTTACATTCGCATTCATAGCGGCCTTCAACTTCATCTGCTAGCACTCTGAACTCATGTCTTGACCAAGCGAATTCTTTACTCTGATTGTAGTGATGCACAAGGTAAATGTTGGGATTATCCTGGGAAGTCTTAATGCGGAAAGCTGTGCTGTGATATTGCCTCTCCCGGAAAACTGAGTACACTGCCCGTGTGTACTTATCCATCACCTGTGCCTCGAAGCCATACCTGGTGACTGTTTTCCTTGAGCCCTGCATTTTTGATTTTTGTCGGTGGAAAAGTCATTTGCTTTTTGAACATGAAACATAAGATAACTTTTATATATATATATGAACCCCAGAACTAAACAGATGTGAACTTCCATAACATGTGCATACTTTTTTTTCTCGAAAACAGATGACACTTTTTTGTGTACAGAAGAACCCCTGACCAAACAGTTGTGAACTTCCATAACATCTGCATAGTCTTTTTCCTTTTTTTTATGTTCTCATCCTATGTGTTTCCAAATTATTGAAGCATATTTTTTTTCATTAACATAAAAAAGGAAATCGATCACTCACCGTTGATGCATTTGCCTCTGCATTCTCTGCTTCATGCCTTGCCTGTATGCAGTTGTTAACTTGCTTAGCAAAAATGTGTAGGTTGTCTCGTTCAGTGACAAAACCCCTTTTCAGCACAAAGTTCATGCTCTCGCTTCTCTGTGTTGAAGTCATGCGTGCACAGAAAACTTCCTTCCAGTAAGCTGATATCCACAATTTCCTTTCAGCCCATAAGTTAATCATGACATTTATATCATGCAGATTGTACTCTTCAATCAAAGCCTTCCACGCATCTTCAAACTCAGATGGCATTAGGGGATGGTTCAAAATTGCAGTCAGCTTATCCTTCAAGTCAGGGAATAGTTTATAAAGCTTCTTCAGCGGGTCCTTATGCTTGTTCATTATGTGCCATCTACAGAACTTATGTAGAGTCCGTTTGAAAATTTTAGGTATTGCTTTTGCCATTGCTGGGCATTGATCTGAACAATTATTAGGAAAAAACACATCAGGTATAATGCAAGCAAACTTCACAAAAAACAAAACAAAGGTGAACTTCAGCAAATTAAATATCTTTTATTTTTTCGTGTTGCAGGGGTGTAAACATGTGAACTTCTGTGTGTTTTTGTTATGAACTACAACTGAAGGTACAAACAGGAGTATAGATTCTGATTTTTCTGCAAACCTGTAAGTATGCAGATTGGTTGTTTACCGCCCATGCATTCAAGGAATCTGCTGAATACCCATTTGAAGGACTCCTCTGACTCGTTTCCCATCAACGCAACACCAAAGATTGTTGACTGCAAGTGGTTGTTTACGCCGACAAATACTGCAAGGGGCAAGTGGTGCTTGTTCGACTTGTAAGTAGTATCGAAAGTTATGCAATCTCCAAAATCTGCATATGCTGCCCTCGAGCTAGCATTAGACCAGAAAACATTTTCCAGTCTGTTTTCGTCATCAACCTTGTAGTCATAGAAGAAATTTTCATTCTCCTTCTTCATGTCTTCAAAGAATTTGAACATATTCTGCACCTCATTCATGGACTCCTTCCTCGTGTTTTCTGCTTTCCTGCAAAAAGAAATTTGTTGTTATTTTTCTTTTTTTGTTTTGCTTTTTTCTTTCCCCTGTTTTTCATGTAAGTTTTCATTTTATATATAAAGGAGGGGGTGGGAGGGGGGGGGAGTACTTACATGTTTAGTATGTCTCTGTTGTGGCAGCCAATCTTATCACGGCCACCATGCAGCCTTGTAAGCAGGCCCATTATGTTTACATGTTTTATATTGCTGAACTGAAGGTCTTTTACCAACCCCTTCAATGTTGGATCCACCTTTTTGTGAGAACGCATGAAAACTAGCATTGATGGGCTTAACAGCAGGGTATGGTTGTGCTGAAGTGTAATGTCCTTGACAATGCAGGTACCATCACTCCTCTCTTTCAATCTCATAAAGGCCTTGCACCCGATTCTTTTGGTCATCTTGTCACGCTGTCGGTCTTCCTCGTTGACACTTTGGCGGTGTGTACCTTCTCGTACACATCTCAAGTAACGCCTTTGCTCTTGTTGTGTTGTCCTTTCCTTATCCCAAACCACTGTGTGCTTTGCATATGTATTGTAAAATACATATGCGTCTTTGAATGTACTAAATTCTTGACCAATGGATGGTATCAGGTCCGGATCAAGATCTGCAGCACACCATATTGCCACGGTTTTGTTATTGCATTATTTTTTATTTATTTTTACATATTTTATTTGTATGTTAACTTCAGGGAATAGGTCAAGTGAACTTCCTAAAATTTAATAAAAAATAAGAACATGGACTTCTTAAAGTCATCTGAACTTTTTTTCACAGGAAAACTGTTGCACATGAATATCGAGAACATATCAACTACACATTTCATATAATAAACTGAGCATGTGAACTTCCTAAAAATCAGCTGAACTTTTATCATGGATATAGGGTTCACGATCTTTCCAAATCATATCAACTGTTTTTTCTAAAGATATAGCATGTGAACTTCCATGCAAATTTGTCTAAATAAATGTGTGTGTAAGAGTGAAATTTTTATCAGCAATATATAAATTGAACTTACGTGTGTGTATGTTCGCAGCTCTGCAGGTGGCTCTATCATCTGGTACTATGGGGCATGGCGGTGTGACTTTTGGTACATGGCGAGTGGATCTCGAGGCGGCATATGACTTGATTGAGTGCCTCGACGATCTTGGTGTATGCTGTCACTTTGACCATCCCCATAACTGCGTTGCTGTTCAGAAGCATCACTGCTAGAAGACGACTTTTGGCCACTGTCCCTGTTCACATTGTTGCTTCCAGCTGTGTTTGTTGTAGATGTACTTGTAGATTGCCGTTTTCGTGGCTGACGGAACGTTGCATTACTAGCAAATATCTCCTCAGTGCACTTTATTGGTGAACGGGGTTTTTTTGGTGGACCTGACCAACACATAATATCCTCATCATCATCTGTTGATGTTGTGGTATCCCGCTTCCTTTTGCTGTTATCCATGTCATCTTGTTCTTGGATTTTCTGATTGAAATTCCTTTCAACGGCAGCAGCATTTGTCTTTCTCTTGGGATTGCGGAACACTGGCTGGATAAATGAAACTGGCTCATCACAAAGATATGGGAGTCATTGGAGGCTTTTTAGGGCCTGACCAGCTGATTATCTCGTCGTCACTGCCTGTTCCTGATTCTTTGCCCTGCAGTAGCAGAACAAGGTAAGTTTTTTAACATGTGAACTTCTTGAACATTTGGACTAGAACTTTTATACATAAAACTTTGTCTGATGTCTTCAAAAAACTAAAACAAGTAAAGTTAACCGCTAAACAATGTAATATGAACTTCCAGCATACATGCACCTGCATACTTATTTTTTCATTTTGCTGTTTTTATTTTTTATAACTGAAGTGAACTCCAGGAAACTGTTTTTAAGAACTTCCCAGTAAAAGACATAAGTTTTCTTTTTCCTACAATAGACTCTGCAGGAGAATATGTGAACTTCCGATCTATTTTTGGTTTTTGTTTATACTGATGTACAGGAAAAGCAGTTAAATAGTTATGTGAACTTCCAATATAAATTCATATGAACCTTTTAAGGAGAATCTAAATTGGTCGTTTTTTGTAAATGAGTTATGTGAACTTCCATTATGAATCATTATGAACTTTCTTTTCACTAGAATCTAAAGTGCTCCTTTTTTTTTGGTTTTGCAGTGAGCACAAAGCAGTATATGAGTTATGTGAACTTCTGGTTTTGTACCTTATCTTCCTCCAGTGCTAGCGTCTTGAAGGAGCTTGGTCGGATTGATGTTGAAGCATGTTCCGATGATCTGCCTCTAATTGGAGCCATTAACTGCTGTAGGGAATCTGGATCTCGTCGGGCTATAGACGAATTGCGGCGAGTAACGAGGCGGGATCTCGCTGTTCTCCGCCGCTGGCTCCTTTGCGTCAGCTACCGCCGCCGTTCGCCTCCGTCGCGTGCTCCCTCGCGTCGGCTGCCGCCGCCGCTCGCTCGCCCGCGCCGACGAGGTAGGAGGCTTCAACGTCTTCGCTTCCGTCGCGTGCTCCCTCGCGTCGGCTGCCGCCGCCGCTCGCTCGCCCGCGCCGACGAGGTAGAAGGCTTCAACGTCTTCGTGTCCGTCGCGAGCTCCCTCGCGTCGGCTCCCGCCGCCGCTCGCTCGCCGCGCCGACGAGGTAGGAGGTGGAGGTGCGGAGCTGGTTGATCTCCGCTCGAGGCGGGGCGCGGTGTTTTTACGAGGAGGACGTGGGAAGTTCGCTTCGTTCACGAATCGGTATCGGTCGGGAGTCGGGACGTGGGAAGTTCGGTTGGGTATCGGTCGGGACGGGGGGAAGAAACCGAGTGGGATTAGGGGGTTCTAGAATAGCTCTTCTAGAACCACTCTTAAGGGGGGTTCGAGAATAGTTCAGCTCTATATATATATATATATATATATATATATATATATATATATATATATATATATATATATATATATATATATATATATATATATATATATATATAGGATATATTCATACTACACCCAGGTGTAGTTACACCCACACCGTGTTTCTCATAATCTAGAGAGTATCTATCATACCGGAGAGTATGTACATGTAGTATGAAGTATATATAAGATTATTTTGGTAGTATATATAATACTTTGTAGGTAGTACGCATAGTTTTTTACGTAGACTCATCTTTTACGTATACATATGCATGTATTTCATATATATAGTGCAAACTACATGCTCAACTATATTTTTTTCACCAAAGTTGGTTTGTAATATCTTAGATATAGTGTAAGAGCATACTCAAACCGATAAAGTATCGTATATACTTCCGTATGGTAGTATATTAGATATGATATGGGTGTAACTACACCCAGGGGTAGATAGTATTTATCATATATATATATATATATATGAATGCCACTGTAACTTGTTTTGTGAAGAAAATAACTATATATTGATGGTTTAATTGGCTAAGATAGCTAGGTGTTCTCTGTAGCTCCTAGTGACTATGTACTAATCTGTTGGTTTGCTATTTGGGCATCTATAATCTTCTATTTGCAAAAGAATAACATCTGGATAGTATATTGCTCCAGTTTTCTCTTTCTGCCAGCACCTCTTGGTCAATACCAAGTGATGTTAACCCTCTCATGAGCATCTTCTCATGAATATGTTGTGTGAGCATGCTTAACGATGTATTGGATCCTCTGGATCCACTCCAGGTACAAGTTATACCTTGCTCCAGCTCCTAGATGGTCATTTTTGGTTGCTGCTCAGCTTTACTGGATGGATTTCATTGTCTTGTACTTCTCCTCCTAGCTCCTGGTGATTCTTTCTTATGTTACCATGGTCACTGGTTGGTTTGGCTTTGGTTGCTTTGGAGAAACTGGATGGTTTCTGTGGTTTGGATGTGTTCTTGATGAAGAACATCTATGAACAGCTATGAACAGCTGCTGTTGCTACTTTGTTACTTGCTGAATGTGGTCTGGTTGATGTGTGTGTGGCTTCTCCAGCTGGATCTACCTATTTGTAGTAGTATCTATTGCTGCCTATGCTTGACACACAAGCCTGTGCATTTTTGGTGACTAAGCCAGGGTGTGTGGCTGTTGAGCATGCAGAGCTCCTTGTGAGCTGTGTGTGTGTGCCTGGGTTGAAACTTGAGCCCATCATTGGCTCCACCATGGTCTGGTTGATGCTTGTCTCCCATTGGCATTGTTTTGGAAACTGATCAATGGCATTGCCACTTTTTTTATCAAATTCTGGTTTGTTTCTTTGATGTATGCAGGGTTTAAGACTTCAAATATTGCAAGGACAAGAAGATCCAATAATTTTAGTTTAGGATTTTAGTTATAGATCAAGATTGTAATCTTCTTTTACTTCTTTTATTAAATTACCAATCTTGTATATAAAAGATATTGTAAAGACAATGTATGTGTGTGATATGATCAATAAAGCTCAAGGTTTTCCTTAAGAGCTCTTTATTATTATTTGAAATTCATTTGTGAATTATTTTGTATAAGTGTGATATGAATTTTAATTATGTATTATAAATTCATTTGAATATTGTTCACTTATATTATTCTTTGTTTGAAATTCAAATTTGAATGCCAACTCAAATTCTACTCCAAAACCTTAACTTTAAAAAGAGGTCATGTCGAAGTTTATAGCACTCTCATTACTCTAACCCTAATAGCAACGAGAGAGAAACCTCGATCACTCCTAGGTTTTATGCAATCAAGCGCAAAAATTTCCCCCGTTTTGCGATGCAATGCATAACTCATTTCTAAATCTATCCCTCATTTGTCCTAAGTTTTGGGATGTTACAACCTCTCCCCCTTAATAGAAACTTTGTCCCAAAGTTGTGGTTAAGGTACCAGAACAGCTCGGGGTAGGATTTTCTGAGATCATCTTCCTTTTCCCAAGTTGCTTCTCGCTCGGGGTGGTGCTTCCATTGTACCTTGCAATACTTGATTGCTCGAGTCCTAAGTTTCTTCCAATATCTTAGCTGGTGTTCCAACATAATTTAAGTCTGACTGCAGCTCTAATTCTTCATGTGAAACTGTGTCATTTGGTGATTTTAAACACTTTCTGAGTTGAGATACATGAAATACATTGTGAATCAAACTCAACTTGTCTGGTAACTCTAACTCAAAAGTTGTCTCTCTGTTCTGACTGAGTATCTTGAATGGTCCTATATATCGAGGACTTAACTTTCCTTTCACTCCGAACCTCTTTAGTCATTTCATCGGACTAACCTTCCAGTAAACCATGTCTCCAACTGATATAGGCATCCCCAATGGGCCTGCCGAAGAAGGTACCCGGGGTTTTACTGAAGGCCCACGACCCGAAGATTACGAAGCCTGGAATCCCAATTAGGAGAAAGTTTGGAAAGATAGAATTGTATTAGGAATATCGACTTGTAATTACTACGGGACGGACTCAGATTGTCTCCCGAACTCTGTAACTTGTTTACCACGAAACCCCCGGCTCCACCTCCTATATAAGGGGGAGTCAAGGGACGAAGAGAGGATCGATTCATTGTCAACATAGGCTTAGTTTTCATAAGAAGTCGAGTACTTTTCCGGCTCAAACCCCCGAGATCTACTTGCCCTCTACTTCCGACAAAACCCTAGTCTATAACTTGTAGGCATTGACTAGTTAATCCCTTGTCAATTGACGCCGTCTATGGGAATTAGAGGCGACAAGGAGCTGATCTTGATGGCACGTTCAAGATCATCGACTTCTTCGGTAGCAAGCAACGCGATGGATAGAGGTAAACAGATCGAAACTGATCTAGTCGATTTTGTTCCTCACCCGCCCTCCCGTTTAGATGCATATGCGTATCTGGAGGAGCCTATGGAGATGATGTTTGGAAGTTTCCACTTCCGCGTCGAGAAAGAAGGATCGTATCGTCTCGAAGTTCCGACTTCGTCGGGATTGTCGGCGGTCGATTCCGATTTTTCGGACTCGACGTCATCGATCGAGACAGGCGACGAGGAGATTTCGCCGCCACACTTCATCAACACTACGACAAGCGAAAAGCTCGCCGAGATCTTCGGCGACATGTCCTTCAAGTCGTCTGCGCACTCTGATATAAGCAGCGACTCGGACAGCATCGACAGCTTCAACTTCATCGACAGATCCATTATTGTTGGAGAGGTCTTCACCGATCTCTATGACGGTGTCACCAATCCCGACAAAGTTCAAAGTTCAAAATACCATCAAATCTATGCAATTGGAGATACAAGTCGCCCACAGGAGGAGACATCAGAGAACTTTGATAATGCGGGAAATCCGTACGTCGATCCCGCGGATCTTACGCGAGGTTTGGGAACCAAATATATTGGACCTGGAACACGAGAGATGGTGCAGTTTCCGCAGGCAGTGTGGGATAGAGTTGCAAGAGCCATTGATGGCACAGAGCCAATGAACGTAATGGCGACACCTGAAGAGTTACAAGCATACCAATATAGACTTGCCCGTACCAGGAGGGAGCTCGAAAAACAGAAAATTGAGCTGGATAGGAGGCAAGCCGCAGCTTCCGCGTCAAGCAGGCGAAGGGCGGACTTGAGCCGACAATCAGGTACCTCAGGAGATAGTCACAGAGCAGCTCGGAATAGAGCAAGATCTCGGCTGCAAAATATACCTGAGGAGGACAGGGAGAATTTAGTTCAAAACCTCGACATGTCCTTTATGTCGATTGACACGAGGGGGAATATTATTCCCAAAACACCGGAAGCTGGATACATGGCGACAGAAGCTTACATCTTAGCATCCAGGCCACCTCCCGGAGATCCACGAGAAGCACTGTATAACATGGCCATGGCAGGAGTTGGAGCCATGGGAACAACGTTCGCAAATACGCCTCCTGAAGGATCTGCGAGACAAAATAGTCCATGACCTACTTAGCGGTGCAAGATCCCGCGGGAACGAGTGGGGCAAGAGATGCAGCAACTCAAGCGAGGGTGGACAGAGCGCGACAGGACAGAAGGGAACGTCGGCGTTCACCAGAAACCAATGAAGAGGATATGTGTGGGCTACCGTGCTTTACAAGACGAGTCCGAAAAACTTGAGTTCCTTCAGGGTTTAAACTACCCGATAATTTCAAAAAAAATCGATGGCTTGCAAGATCCTGAGGACTAGCTAGTTGATTATCTCGAGACGGTAAAACTTATAGGTGGAACCAGAGCAACAGCCATGCAGAGTATCCAAGTACACCCGAGTAGAGCCGCACGGTCATGGATAAAAAAGCTGCCTCCAAGATTTATCGACAGTTGGACAGTTTCGAGGTTATATTCGTGAAGAATTTCCGATCCACGTGCAAAAAACCTGCATCATTAGAGGAGTTGAGGGCTTGCATGCAGAAGTACGACGAATCAATGAGAAAGTACATCCAGAGGTGGAATATCATCAAAAACTCAGCAGAGAACATATCTGACGAGAGAGTGATAGATGCGTTTGTGGCTGGTATTCGAAGGAGAGATTTTGTCGAGGATTTGGGAAGAACCAACCCAAAAACAATATCAGCATTAATGGAGATAGCGAATCGGTGCGCAGATGGAGATGATGTTGTTCACAACAAGCGGCATAGGTCGCCTGAGGAGGACCGCAGTCGGAAACTTTCAAAATAGGCGACAATTTCCTCGACAGTTTTTGAATTATGATGCTCCTGGCCAAATATCGGCTAGATTTCGAGGAAACAATGGAGGAAACAATCGTGATGATTGATACGTCTCCAACGTATCTATAATTTCTGATGTTCCATGCTTTTTTATTGACAATACCTACATTTTTGTTCAAACTTTATGATGATTTTATGCGTTTTCCGGAACTAACCTATTGACGAGATGCCGAAGTGCCAGTTCCTGTTTTCTGCTGTTTTTGGTTTCAGAAATCCTAGTAAGGAAATATTCTTGGAATTGGACGAAATCAACGCCCAGAATCTTATAATTCCACGAAGCTTCCAGAACACCCGAGAGGGACCAGAGGAGAGCCACAGGCCCACCACACAGGTGGCCTGCGCGGCCCAAGGGGGGCGCGCCCCCCTGTTGTGTGGCGCCCCCATAACCCTTCCGACTCCGACTCTTCGCCTATAAGAAGCCCCCTGACCTAAATCTTCAAGAAGAATAAGCCACGGTACGAGAAACCTTCCAGAGCCGCCGCCATCGCGAAGCCAAGATCTGGGGGACAGGAGTCTCTGTTCCGGTACGCCGCCGGGACGGGGAAGTGCCCCCGGAAGGCATCTCCATCGACATCACCGCCATATTCATCAACGCTGCTGTCTCCCATGAGGAGGGAGTAGTTCTCCATCGAGGCTAAGGGCTGTACCGGTAGCTATGTGGTTAATCTCTCGTCCATGTACTTCAATACAATGATCTCATGAGCTGCCTTACATGATTGAGATTCATATGAGCTTTGTATCACTATTAATCTATGTGCTACTATAGTGATGTTATTAAAGTACTCTATTCCCCCTCCATGATGTAATGGTGATAGTGTATGCATCATGTAGTACTTGGCATAGTTTATGATTGTGATCTCTTGTAGATTATGAAGTTAACTATTACTATGATAGTGTTGATGTGATCTATTCCTCCTTTCATAGTATGATGGTGACAGTGTGCATGCTATGTTAGTACTTGGTATAATTGCGTTGATCTATCATGCACTCTAAGGTTATTTAAATATGAACATCGAATGTTGTGGAGCTTGTTAACTCCGGCATTGAGGTGCTCTAGTAGCCCTACACAATTAATGGTGTTCATCATCCAACAAGAGAGTGTAGAGTGGTTTTATTATGTGATCAATGTTGAGAGTGTCCACTAGTGAAAGTATGATCCCTAGGCCTTGTTTCCAAATACTGCAATCATCGCTTATTTACTGTTCTACTGCATCTTTACTTCCTGCAATATCTCCCACGTCAACTGCACGCCAGCAAGCTATTTTCTGGCGCTGTTATTACCACACTCATATTCATCCATACCACTTGTATTTCACTATCTCTTCGCCGAACTAGTGCACCTATACATCTGACAAGTGTATTAGGTGTGTTGGGGACACAAGATACTTCTTGCATTGTGATCGCAGGGTTGCTTGAGAGGGATATCTTTGACCTCTTCCTCCCTGAGTTCGATAAACCTTGGGTGATCCACTTAAGGGAAAACTTGCTGCTGTTCTACAAACCTCTGCTCTTGGAGGCCCAACACTGTCTACAGGAAAAGAAGCGTGAGTAGACAGCAAGCTATTTTCTGGCGCCGTTGCCGGGGAGGAAAGGTAAAAGGCACTCACACTCTGGTCCCAGGTAACTAAGTTATTTTCTGGTGCCGTTGTAAGTGCTCGAAGCTATTTCCTTTAGATCCTGCCATTGCATCTTTTTGTTTCTTGTTTTACACTAGTAAGGCATAATGGAAAACAACTGTGAGCTTTTTAATTTATTTCCTGAGTTAAGACATGGATGGTTTGATGCGAAAATTAAAAAACCTATGGAACATATTAGTATGAACGCTTTTAACACCATTGTTGCTAATGATATGGAAAATTCTAAGCTTGGGGAAGCTGATTTTGATGAGCATGATATTTTTAGTCCCCCAAGCATTGAGGAGAAAATTTACTTTGATGATACTTTGCCTCCTATTTATGATGATTATAATGATAGTGGTCTTTTGGTGCCACCTACTATGGAGAGTAAAATTTATTATGATTATACTATGCCTCCTACACTTGATGAGAATAATAATGATAGCTACTTTGTTGAATTTGCTCCCACTACAATTAATAAGAATGACTATGCTTATGTGGAGAGTAATAATTTTATGCATGAGACTCATGATAAGAATGTTTCATTTGATAGTTATATTGTTGAGTTTGCTCATGATGCTACTGGATATTATTATGAGAGAGGAAAATATGGTTGTAGAAATTTTCATGTTACTAAAACACCTCTCTATATGCTGAAATTTTTGAAGTTACACTTGTTTTATCTTTCTATGCTTGTTGCATTATGCTTCATGAATTTGTTTATTTACAAGATTCCTTTTCATAGGAAGTGGGTTAGGCTTAAATTTGTTTTGAATTTGCTTCTTGATGCTCTCTTTTGCTTCAACTACTATTTCTTGGGAGTGCATCATTGAAATTACTGAGCCCATCTTAATGGCTATAAAGAAAGCACTTCTTGGGTGATAACCCATGTTTTTATTTTACTACAGTACTTTGGTTTGATATTTGAGTCTTGGAAGTTGTTACTACTGTAGCAACCTCTCCTTATCTTTATTTTATTGCATTGTTGTGCCAAGTAAAGTCTTTGATAGTAAGGTTGATACTAGATTTGGATTACTGCGCAGAAACAGATTTCTGTCTGTCACGAATTTGGGCAGGGTTCTCTGTAGGTAACTCAGAAAAATCTCCCAATTTAAGTGAGTGATCCTCAGATATGTACGCAACTTTCATTCAATTTGAGCATTTTCATCTGAGCAA
Organism: Lolium perenne; assembly: GCF_019359855.2. Taxonomy (NCBI): domain Eukaryota; kingdom Viridiplantae; phylum Streptophyta; class Magnoliopsida; order Poales; family Poaceae; genus Lolium; species Lolium perenne. The sequence continues at coordinate 177,048,297 of NC_067246.2, read as the reverse complement.
GTATGGTGTCTCTAAAAAATTCGTCTTTACGGACTGTTCTGTTTTGACAGATTCTGCCTTTTATTTCGCATTGCCTCTTTTGCTATGTTTGATGGATTTCTTTGTTCCATTGACTTTCAGTAGCTTTGTGCAATGTCCAGAAGTGTTAAGAATGATTGTGTCACCTCTGAACATGTGAATTTTTATTATGCACTAACTCTCTAATGAGTTTGTTTTGAGTTTGGAGTGGAGGAAGTTTTCAAGGGTCAAGAGAGGAGGATGACATATGATTAAGAAGAGTGAAAAGTCTAAGCTTGGGGATGCCCCCGTGGTTCATCCCTGCATATTTCAAGAAGACTCAAGCATCTAAGCTTGGGGATGCCCAAGGCATCCCCTTCTTCATCAACAATTTATCAGGTTTCTTCTATTGAAACTATATTTTTATTCCGCCACATCTTATGTACTTTACTTGGAGCGTCTGTTTGTTTTTATTTTTGTTTTGTTTGAATAAGTTCATTCTTGTGTGGGAGAGAGACACGCTCCGCTGGTTCATATGAACACATGTGTTCTTAGCTTTTAATGTTCATGGCGAAGGTTGAAACTTCTTCGTTCATTGTTATATGGTTGGAAACAGAAAATTCTGCATGTGGTAATTGGTATAATGTCTTGAATAATTTGATACTTGGCAATTGTTGTGCTCATAAGGATAATGTTTAAGCTCTTGCATCATATACTTTGCACCTATTAGTGAAGAAATACATAGAGCTTGCTAAAATTTGGTTTGCATGATTGGTCTCTCTAAGGTCTAGATATTTTCTAGTAAGGGTTTGAACAACAAGGAAGACAGTTTAGAGTCTTATAATGCTTGCAATATGTTTTTATGTGAGTTTTGCTGTACCGGTTCATACTTGTGTTTGCTTCAAACAACCTTGCTAGCCTAAGCCTTGTATTGAGAGGGATTAGTTCTCGGGCATCCAAATCCTTGAGCCAAAAACTATGCCATTTGTGTCCACCATACCTACCTACTACATGGTATTTCTATGCCATTCCAAAGTAAATTTCTTGAGTGCTACCTTTAAAATTTCATTCTTTTTCTTTGCAATATATAGCTCATGGGAAAAATAGCCTAAAAACTATTGTGGTATTGAATATGTACTTATGTATCTTATTTCTTATTAAGTTGCTTGTTGTGCGATAACCATGTTCCTGGGGACGCCATCAACTACCCTTTGTTGAATATCATGTGAGTTGCTATGCATGTTCGTCTTGTCTGAAGTAAGGGTGATTTATCATGAGTTGAATGGTTTGAGCATGCATATTGTTAGAGAAGAGCATTGGGCCGCTAACTAAAGCCATGATCCATGGTGGAAGTTTCAGTTTTGGACAACAATCCTCAATCTCTTATGAGAATATTATCTGTTGTTGAATGCTTATGCATTACAGAGGAGTCCATTATCTGTTGTCTATGTTGTCCCGGTATGGATGTCTAAGTTGAGAATAATCAAAAGCGAGAAATCCAATGCGAGCTTTCTCCTTAGACCTTTGTACAGGCGGCATAGAGGTACCCCTTTGTGATACTTGGTTAAAACATAGGGATTTCTATTTTCGTGCCCCTGGCTCCTTAGTTGTGCTCAGTTTTCCCCAGCCCCTTAGTTTTTCCTCAGTTTTCCCCAAAACCTTGTCTGAAACCCGCAGAAGGAGCTCGGACGGAAGGAATCCCGTTACTTGACGTTGGTTGGTGCTGGCAAGTGGGGCCGCTGTTGGTGCCCCGCAGTGGACACGTCTTCACTTATCCAGATCATCGTGGGACCCACAACTTGTCCATGTTAAGTGCGCCGGACCCACAGCTTACCCAGGTGATCGTTGCAAAATGGGATCCCGAGCCAGCCCCGCGCCCGTGCCCGTGCCATTGCTTCCCCTTTCTTTCCCCGCGCCCCATTGTTCTTCTTCTCCGCCAGCGGCAGCCCTTCTCCGGCAGGCGGGTGATGTCTAGTTTCTCTTCGACCTCCCGTTCTTCATGGCCGCAGTATGGACCCGTGCCTTTGACAAGATGCCCTGACTGCCCACGCCAGGAGCCTCTGAAGCGGTCGATCTGTAAGACGGACGAGAACGGCAACCGTGGACGTGAGTTCCTTGTATGCGAGAGCTTGCCATATAGAGAGGGGGATAAGGTTAGATCTCGCTCCAATTTCTTTGTTTTCTCTCGATTTTCTTGCTATTCCCTCGAATTTGGGATTTAGGGTTCCCGTTGTTGTTTTCAGATTCTGAAGAAATGCAGGCATTTCGAGTGGATCGATGTGTACGTTCAGAGGCTTCAATTGCAGGCCTGTCTTGAAAGTACTATTCATGAAAAGTCTTTGTTATATGATTCAGTTGTTTAATCATTGTCTTTACCATTGATTTGAATAACTTCATTCATCTCATATGCTTTACAATAGTATGATCAATTGATATGGGCACGGAGGCCTATGTGGAGCCCAATTTTAGGACTCCACCAACCTAGGTGGTACGCCATCGAGGATTCAAGAGTGACACGCTAGGACGACCTACGCCATGTAATAATTAAGTCTAAGGTTGTGTCATTCATTCTATGTTAGGAAATAATGTAGCCAGGTCATGCTGTGGGTCATCTAGGATTTTAATAGTCTGTTTGACTTGGGCCTGTCCAAGTCGAACTAGGTTAGGCCCAATAAGGGGGCCGGCCGGCCAGCTCTCCCTCTCATATAAGGAGATGGCACGGCTAGGGTTTAGGGTAGTTCAAGTTTAGTCTAAAGTTTAGGTTTTACCTAGTTGCGTGTGATCACGTGTATCATCCCTCCGGGGGTACGGCGCTGCCGTTTATCTATATTATCCACTGCGAAGGTTCTTGTGTTCATCAAGGATTGTCTAGCTCTTGGTTTTGAGGCGTATCGTTCATCGATCCGTTGCTTGCTGGATTCGTTCCCTCTTCTCCAGGCTGCGTTCATCGCGTTGTTGGGAGGATACTCTACCCCAGGTTCTCGCTGTGAAAGATCGGGCATCAATTAGGTGGATCGGCTTGGATCATCTTATTCATCTGGTATCAGCTTTCTGGGTTGCTCACGGCGAGGTTTTGTTGATCGATCTCTTTGATCGGTTTGCATCGGCGAAGATTGGCTCTAAGATCGGAGGAGTTTGGCTCTCGGTCGAAGGAGGTTCGTTGGAGGAAGTTTGGCGTTGTTTGGTGTAGTTTGGAGGTCATCCATGGCTGTTTCGGAGGTCAAAATCGCGAAAAATCGCGACCGGACGGGAAGAAGACGAAATTTCGCGTCCAGGAAAAATCCGGTCTGGAATCCGGTCAACCCGGCCAGTGACCGGGCCGGCCGGCGTGGCATCCGGTCAACCGGGCGCCAAACCGGGAAGTTCGCAAAATTTCGTCCGGTTTGGCCCCGGTACGACGCATCCGGTTGGCGCCCGGTCAACCGGGCCAGGGGTCGGGCTGGCCGGTCAGGAGGCCGGTCTAACCGGGCCCTGGGCCGGGTGGGCTCCGACTGCTGCGGTTTTTCCTCCGGTGGTTTCTCCTGTTGCTCCTATTTCATCTCCGGCGATGCTACTTGATGCTACTACTGTTGTTGCTTCGTTTTCCGACGATGTACATGGCATACGGTGTTCGTGTGGCACGAAATCCGGTGATATATTCAATGATTTCCTTGACATCCGGAAGGGAGTAACGCGTCAAGTATCAGAACTTAAGTGGTATTTATGCCATGACGCGACAATTGAGCAGTACGAAGAATGGGAGAAGTACATGGAATTGGGTTTCCAACGATGTCGTCGTTACAAAGGGAAGTTCACTGGTTATGATGCCTGTGTTCTCGCTCACCGGAAAGTGGATGCGGAGTTGGACATATATTGGTGTCATGAAGGTGACAGAGGCGAGTATGCTTATACTTGGGCGGACTTCAATAATTTTCTTCGTGGTGGTTTCGGGTTACCATTGAAGGATCATAAGCAGTCCTCCGGATTTGGGCATGCATTGAAGGAAGTCAACAAATGTCTAGTGGATGTAATGAAGTCAGTGGACAAGTGCATAGTTACTGCTAAGAGGATTGCTCCACTACCAACAGTCACTGAGGATGAGGTGATATCTTCAGAGGAGAGGAAACCTGGCTCTGATACCAAGAGCACTACTGTGACTGTTGAGGAGGATGTACCATTGAGCGGGCTGAATATGCAACTCAAGAAGGTACAAGATGATGCTTGCAAGACAGTTGACAAGGTTCAGCGGTGGAGTTTGTTTCAGACTCAGTGCTTGATCAAGGGCAAGGCTTGCAAGTTGATGGTTGATGGTGGTAGCTGTACTAATGGCATTAGCAAGGTGATGGTGGCAACATTGGGGTTGTCTACATGGCGTCTTCCTGAACCTAAACGTCTTGAGTGGTTGAATAGCTGTGGTATGCTGAAGATTACTCATAAGGTGCGTGTGCCATTTAAAGTTGATGATTATGTTGATGAGATCGATTGCGATGTGTTGCCATTGGAGGTGTGTGGATTGCTACTTGGGCGTCCTTGGCAGTATGATCGTAATGTGACACATGCTGGGCGAGCAAATACATATTCTTTTATGCATGGTGGCAAACAGCGGACTTTGAAGCCTATGGGTGATGATTCTATCAAGTCCGATGTGGAGTTAGTGGTGCGTAAGGAGAAGTTGCATAAGCCTAAAGTGCAGCATGAGGTGCATGATGTTCCGAGCATTAATGTTGGTGATGTTTCAGCCAAGCCTGTAGATGACAAGCCAATTCTTGTTGGTGACAAGCCGGATGAAGCTACACTTATTGTTGATGTGAATGTTGCAGCATGTGCTACAGTTCCAGTTTGTGTTGATGCTAGTATACAGACTGATGATGTTTGTGCTGATGGTGTGTCAGTACATATGGCGCAGATGCGCGTGGGAGGAGTGGGAGGCGAGCGCGTCAGTGGAGATGGTGGGCAGCGGCACTACCGTGCTAGGAGTACTGTCCAGTTTTCCGCGACACCGCGGATGCATCGAGGCAAGGATGGACGTGTGAGACATCTATGTGGCCCAGGAATTACACATCTTGTGCAGGGTCATATGCAGCGACACAAGGGTCCATCAAAACCTCGTAAGAAGAAGGAATTGGAGCCAAAGGCCAAGCTCATGTGGAGAAGAAAGGAGGCGCCAAGTGCTGTATCAAGTCAAGGAGGCCGCGAGGGAGGATGTGGTGCGGAAGGCAAGCAAGACTTGAGGACGGCGAGGACGTGTCATGTTCATATCACGTCACCTTTTCCAGCAGACCCTCACGCGTTGGGGACAACGCTTCTTGAAGGGGGGGAGGATGATATGGGCACGGAGGCCTATGTGGAGCCCAATTTTAGGACTCCACCAACCTAGGTGGTACGCCATCGAGGATTCAAGAGTGACACGCTAGGACGACCTACGCCATGTAATAATTAAGTCTAAGGTTGTGTCATTCATTCTATGTTAGGAAATAATGTAGCCAGGTCATGCTGTGGGCCATCTAGGATTTTAATAGAGTCTGTTTGACTTGGGCCTGTCCAAGTCGAACTAGGTTAGGCCCAATAAGGGGGCCGGCCGGCCAGCTCTCCCTCTCATATAAGGAGATGGCACGGCTAGGGTTTAGGGTAGTTCAAGTTTAGTCTAAAGTTTAGGTTTTACCTAGTTGCGTGTGATCACGTGTATCATCCCTCCGGGGGTACGGCGCTGCCGTTTATCTATATTATCCGCTGCGAAGGTTCTTGTGTTCATCAAGGATTGTCTAGCTCTTGGTTTTGAGGCGTATCGTTCATCGATCCGTTGCTTGCTGGATTCGTTCCCTTTTCTCCAGGCTGCGTTCATCGCGTTGTTGGGAGGATACTCTACCCCAGGTTCTCGCTGTGAAAGATCGGGCATCAACTAAGGAGGATCCAGTGGGTCGCTCCCTTATCATCAATATTATGTTGGTAGCATGTCACTTCAGAAATTATCTTTGTTATCGTTCGAGGACGAGTAGGAACTAAGCTTGGGGATGCTGATACGTCTCCAACGTATCTATAATTTCTGATGTTCCATGCTTGTTTATTGACAATACCTACATTTTTGTTCACACTTTATGATGATTTTATGCGTTTTCCGGAACTAACCTATTGATGAGATGCCGAAGTGTCAGTTCCTGTTTTCTGCTGTTTTTGGTTTCAGAAATCCTAGTAAGGAAATATTCTCGGAATTGGACGAAATCAACGCCCAGAATCTTATAATTCCACGAAGCTTCCAGAACACCCGAGAGGGACCAGAGGAGAGCCACAGGCCCACCACACAGGTGGCCGGCGCGGCCCAAGGGGGGCGCGCCCCCCTGTTGTGTGGCGCCCCCATAACCCTTCCGACTCCGACTCTTCGCCTATAAGAAGCCCCCTGACCTAAATCTTCAAGAAGAATAAGCCACGGTACGAGAAACCTTCCAGAGCCGCCGCCATCGCGAAGCCAAGATCTGGGGGACAGGAGTCTCTGTTCCGGTACGCCGCCGGGACGGGGAAGTGCCCCCGGAAGGCATCTCCATCGACATCACCGCCATGTTCATCAACGCTGCTGTCTCCCATGAGGAGGGAGTAGTTCTCCATCGAGGCTAAGGGCTGTACCGGTAGCTATGTGGTTAATCTCTCTTCCATGTACTTCAATACAATGATCTCATGAGCTGCCTTACATGATTGAGATTCATATGAGCTTTGTATCACTATTAATCTATGTGCTACTCTAGTGATGTTATTAAAGTACTCTATTCCTCCTCCATGATGTAATGGTGACAGTGTGTGCATCATGTAGTACTTGGCGTAGTTTATGATTGTGATCTCTTGTAGATTATGAAGTTAACTATTACTATGATAGTGTTGATGTGATCTATTCCTCCTTTCATAGTATGATGGTGACAGTGTGCATGCTATGTTAGTACTTGGTATAATTGCGTTGGTCTATCATGCACTCTAAGGTTATTTAAATATGAACATCGAATGTTGTGGAGCTTGTTAACTCCGGCATTGAGGTGCTCTAGTAGCCCTACACAATTAATGGGGTTCATCATCCAACAAGAGAGTGTAGAGTGGTTTTATTATGTGATCAATGTTGAGAGTGTCCACTAGTGAAAGTATGATCCCTAGGCCTTGTTTTCAAATACTGCAATCATCGCTTATTTACTGTTCTACTGCATCTTTACTTCCTGCAACATCTCCCACGTCAACTGCACGCCAGCAAGCTATTTTCTGGCGCCGTTGTATTAGGTGTGTTGGGGACACAAGAGACTTCTTGCATTGTGATCGCAGGGTTGCTTGAGAGGGATATCTTTGACCTCTTCCTCCCTGAGTTCGATAAACCTTGGGTGATCCACTGATACGCGTACAGCACGCGTCCGTTGGGAACCCCAAGAGGAAGGTGTGATGCGTATAGCGGTAAGTTTTCCCTCAGTATGAAACCAAGGTTTATCGAACCAGTAGGAGCCAAGAAGCACGTTGAAGGTTGATGGCGGTGAGATGTAGTGCGGCGCAACACCAGGGATTCCGGCGCCAACGTGGAACCTGCACAACACAAACCAAGTACTTTGCCCCAACGAAACAGCGAGGTTGTCAATCTCACCGGCTTGCTGTAACAAAGGATTAGATGTATAGTGTGGATGGTGATTGTTTGCAGAGAACAGTAGAACAATTGCAGTAGATTGTATTTCAGTATAGAGAATTGGACCGGGGTCCACAGTTCACTAGAGGTGTCTCTCCCATAAGATAAATAGCATGTTGGGTGAACAAATTACAGTTGGGCAATTGACAAATAGAGAGGGCATGACCATGCACATACATATTATGATGAGTATAGTGAGATTTAATTGGGCATTACGACAAAGTACATAGACCGCTATCCAGCATGCATCTATGCCTAAAAAGTCCACCTTCAGGTTATCATCCGAACCCCTTCCAGTATTAAGTTGCTAACAACAGACAATTGCATTAAGTATTGCGCGTAATGTAATCAATAACTACATCCTCGGACATAGCATCAATGTTTTATCCCTAGTGGCAACAGCACATCCATAACCTTAGAGGTTTCTGTCACTCCCCCAGATTCACGGAGACATGAACCCACTATCGAGCATAAATACTCCCTCTTGGAGTTACTAGCATCAACTTGGCCAGAGCCTCTACTAATAACGGAGATCATAAACAACACATAGATATAAATTGATAATCAACATAACATGGTATTCTCTATTCATCGGATCACAACAAACACAACATATAGCATTACAGATAGATGATCTTGATCATGTTCGGCAGCTCACAAGACCCGACAATTAAGCATAATGAGGAGAAGACAACCATCTAGCTACTGCTATGGACCCATAGTCCAGGGGTAGACTACTCACACGTCACTCCGGAGGCGACCATGGCGGTGTAGAGTCCTCCAGGAGATGAATCCCCTCTCCGGCAGGGTGCCGGAGGCAATCTCCTGAATCCCCCGAGATGGGATTGGCGGCGGCGGCGTCTCTGGAAGGTTTTCCGTATCGTGGCTCTCGGTACTGGGGGTTTCGCGACGAAGGCTATTTGTAGGCGGAAGGGCAGGTCAGGGGGCGTCACGAGGGGCCCAGGAGACAGGTCGGCGCGGCCAAGGGCTGGGCCGCGCCGCCCTACCCTCTGGCCGCCTCGTGGCCCCACTTCGTTGACTCTCCGGTCTTCTGGAAGCTTCGTGTGAAAATAGGCCCCTGGGCGTTGATTTCGTCCAATTCCGATAATATTTCCTTACTAGGATTTCTGAAACCAAAAACAGCAGAAAACAGCAACTGGCTCTTCGGCATCTTGTTAATAGGTTAGTTCCAGAAAATGCATAAATATGACATAAAGTATGCATAAAACATGTAGATATCATCAATAATGTGGCATGGAACATAAGAAATTATCGATACGTCGGAGACGTATCAGCATCCCCAAGCTTAGTTTCTGCTCGTCCCGAGCAGGTAAACGATAAACAAAGATAATTTCTGGAGTGACATGCCATCATAACCTTGATCATACTATTTTAAGCATATGTAATGAATGCAGCAATCAAAACAATGTAAATGACATGAGTAAACAAATGAATCATATAGCAAAGACTTTTCATGAATAGTACTTCAAGACAAGCATCAATAAGTCTTGCATAAAAGTTAACTCATAAAGCAATAATTCAAAGTAAAGACATTGAAGCAACACAAAGGAAGATGAAGTTTCAGCGGTTGCTTTCAACTTATAACATGTATATCTCATGGATATTGTCAATGTAAAGTAATATAACAAGTACAATAAGCAAGTATGTAGGAATCAATGCACAGTTCACACAAGTGTTTGCTTCTTGAGGTGGAGAGAGATAGGTGAACAGACTCAACAATAAAAGTAAAAGAAAGGTCCTTCAAAGAGGAAAGCATCGATTGCTATATTTGTGCTAGAGCTTTTGATTTTGAAAACAAGAAACAATTTTGTCAACGGTAGTAATAAAGCATATGTGTTATGTAAATTATATCTTACAAGTTGCAAGCCTCATGCATAGTATACTAATAGTGCCCGCACCTTGTCCTAATTAGCTTGGATTACCGAGATTATCGCAATGCACATGTTTTAACCAAGCGTCACAAAGGGGTACCTCTATGCCGCCTGTACAAAGGTCTAAGGAGAAAGCTCGCATTGGATTTCTCGCTATTGATTATTCTCAACTTAGACATCCATACCGGGACAACATAGACAACAGATAATGGACTCCTCTTTTATGCATAAGCATGTAGCAACAATTAATTTTCTCATATGCGATTGAGGATATATGTCCAAAACTGAAACTTCCACCATGGTTCATGGCTTTAGTTAGCGGCCCAATGTTCTTCTCTAACAATATGCATACTCTAACCATTAGGTGGTAAATCTCCCTTACTTCAGACAAGACGAACATGCATAGCAACTCACATGATATTCAACAAAGTGCAGTTGATGGCGTCCCCAGGAACATGGTTATCGCACAACAAGCAACTTAATAAGAGATAAAGTGCATAAGTACATATTCAATACTACAATAGTTTTTAGGCTATTTGTCCCATGAGCTATATATTGTAAAGGTAGAGGATTAGAAATTTAAAGGTAGCACTCAAGCAATTTACTTTGGAATGGCGGAGAAATACCATGTAGTAGGTAGGTATGGTGGACACAAATGGCATAGTGGTTGGCTCAAGTATTTTGGATGCATGAGAAGTATTCCCTCTCGATACAAGGTTTAGGCTAGCAAGGCTATTTGAAACAAACACAAGGATGAAGCGGTGCAGCAAAACTCACATAAAAGACATATTGTAAACATTATAAGACTCTACACCGTCTTCCTTGTTGTTCAAACTCAATACTAGAAATTATCTAGACTTTAGAGAGACCAAATATGCAAACCAAATTTTAGCATGCTCTATGTATTTCTTCATTAATAGGTGCAAAGCATATAATGCAAGAGCTTATACATGAGCACAACAATTGCCAATTATCACATTATCCAAGACATTATAGCAATTACTACATGTATCATTTTCCAATTCCAACCATATAACAATTTAACGAAGAAGAAACTTCGCCATGAATACTATGAGTAAAGCCTAAGGACATATTTGTCCATATGCAACAGCGGAGCGTGTCTCTCTCCCACACAATGAATGCTAGGATCCATTTTATTCAAACAAAACAAAAACAAAAATAAACCGACGCTCCAAGCAAAGCACATAAGATGTGATGGAATAAAATTATAGTTTCAGGGGAGGAACCTGATAATGTTGTTGATGAAGAAGGGGATGCCTTGGGCATCCCCAAGCTTAGACGCTTGAGTCTTCTTGATATATGCAGGGGTGAACCACCGGGGCATCCCCAAGCTTAGAGCTTTCACTCTCCTTGATCATGTTGTATCATCTCCCTTTCTTGATCCTTGAAAACTTCCTCCACACCAAACTCAAAACAACTCATTAGAGAGTTAGTGCACAATCAAAATATACATGTTCAGAGGTGACATAATCATTCTTAACACTTCTGGACGTTGCACAATGCTACTGAAAGTCAATGGAATCGAAATATCCATCGAGCATAGCAAAATAGGCAATGCGAAATAAAAGGCAGAATCTGTCAAAACAGAGCAGTTCGTAAAGACGAATTTTATTGTGGCACCAGACTTGCTCAAATGAAAATGCTCAAATCGAATGAAAGTTGCGTACATATCTGAGGATCACTCACGTAAATTGGCTTAATTTTCTGAGTTACCTAGAGAGAATTAGGCCCAGATTCGTGACAGCAAAGAAATCTGTTTCTGCGCAGTAATCCAAATCTAGTATGAACCTTACTATCAACAACTTTACTTGGCACAACAAAACAGAAAACTAAGATAAGGAGAGGTTGCTACAGTAGTAACAACTTCCAAGACTCAAATATAAAATAAAAGTACTGTAGTAAAATAAACACATGGGTTATCTCCCAAGAAGTGCTTTCTTTATAGCCATTAAGATGGGCTCAATAATTTTAATGATGCACTCGCAAGAAATAAGAGTTGAAGCAAAAGAGAGCATCAAAAAGCAAATTCAAAACAAATTTAAGCCTAACCCACTTCCTATGAAAAAGAATCTTGTAAATAAACAAATTCATGAAGAGCAAAGTGACAAGCATAGGAAGATAAAACACGAGTAACTTCAAGATTCTCAACATAAAGAGGGGAAACTTAATATTATTAAGATGCATATAACCATGTTTCCCTCTCTCATAATAACTTTCAGTGGCATCATGAACAAACTCAACAATATAACTATCACATAAAGCATTCTTATTCACATGCATAAAAGTATCATTACTCTCCACATAAGCATAATCAATTTTATTAGTTGTAGTGGGAGCAAATTCAATAAAGTAGCTATCATTATTATTCTCATCACCATAATCATCAAATGTAGGAGGCATAGTATAATCATAATAAACTTTATCCTCCATAGTAGGTGATGCGTGTAGTTGACACGTCCGTTGGGAACCCCAAGAGGAAGGTGTGATGCGCACAGCGGCAAGTTTCCCTCAGTAAGAAACCAAGGTTTAATCGAACCAGTAGGAGTCAAGAAGCACGTTGAAGGTTGATGGCGGCGGGATGTAGTGCGGCGCAACACCAGAGATTCCGGCGCCAACGTGGAACCTGCACAACACAACCAAAGTACTTTGCCCCAACGAAACAGCGAGGTTGTCAATCTCACCGGCTTGCTGTAACAAAGGATTAGATGTATAGTGTGGATGATGATTGTTTGCAGAAAACAGTAGAACAGTATTGCAGTAGATTGTATTTCAGTATAGAGAATTGGACCGGGGTCCACAGTTCACTAGAGGTGTCTCTCCCATAAGATAAACAGGATGTTGGGTGAACAAATTACAGTTGGGCAATTGACAAATAGAGAGGGCATGACCATGCACATACATATTATGATGAGTATTGTGAGATTTAATTGGGCATTACGACAAAGTACATAGACCGCTATCTAGCATGCATCTATGCCTAAAAAGTCCACCTTCAGGTTATCATCCGAACCCCCTCCAGTATTAAGTTGCTAACAACAGACAATTGCATTAAGTATTGCGCGTAATGTAATCAGTAACTACATCCTCGAACATAGCACCAATGTTTTATCCCTAGTGGCAACAGCACATCCATAATCTTAGAGATTTCTGTCACTTCCCAGTTCACGGAGACATGAACCCACTATCGAGCATAAATACTCCCTCTTGGAGTTACAAGCATCTACTTGGCCAGAGCATCTACTAGTAACGGAGAGCATGCAAGATCATAAACAACACATAGATATAAATTGATAATCAACATAACAAGTATTCTCTATTCATCGGATCCCAACAAACACAACATATAGAATTACAGATAGATGATCTTGATCATGTTCGGCAGCTCACAAGACCCGACAATTAAGCACAATGGGGAGAAGACAACCATCTAGCTACTACTATGGACCCATAGTCCAGGGGTAGACTACTCACACATCACTCCGGAGGCGACCATGGCGGCGTAGAGTCCTCCGGGAGATGATTCCCCTCTCCGGCAGGGTGCCGGAGGCGATCTCCTGAATCCCCCGAGATGGGATTGGCGGCGGCGGCAGGGTTTTCCGTATCGTGGCTCTCGGTACTGGGGGTTTCGCGACGGAGGCTTTAAGTAGGCGGAAGGGCAGGTCAGGGGGCCACACGAGGGCCCCACACTACAGGTCGGCGCGGCCAAGGGCTGGGCCGCGCCGCCCTATGGTGTGGCCACCTCGTGGCCCCACTTCGTCTCCTCTTCGGTCTTCTGGAAGCTTCGTGGCAAAATAGGACCCTGGGCGTTGATTTCGTCCAATTCCGAGAATATTTCGTTACTAGGATTTCTGAAACCAAAAACAGCAGAAAACAGCAACTGGCACTTCGGCATCTTGTTAATAGGTTAGTTCCAGAAAATGCACGAATATGACATAAAGTGTGCATAAAACATGTAGATATTATCAATAATGTGGCATGGAACATAAGAAATTATCGATACGTCGGAGACGTATCAGCATCCCCAAGCTTAGTTCTGCTCGTCCCGAGCAGGTAAAACGATAACAAAGATAATTTCTGGAGTGACATGCCATCATAACCTTGATCATACTATTTGTAAAGCATATGTAGTGAATGCAGCGATCAAAACAATGTATATGTCATGAGTAAACAAGTGAATCATAAAGCAAAGACTTTTCATGAATAGTACTTCAAGACAAGCATCAATAAGTCTTGCATAAGAGTTAACTCATAAAGCAATAATTCAAAGTAAAAGCATTGAAGCAACACAAAGGAAGATTAAGTTTCAGCGGTTGCTTTCAACTTATAACATGTATATCTCATGGATAATTGTCAACATAGAGTAATATAATAAGTGCAATATACAAGTATGTAGGAATCAATGCACAGTTCACACAAGTGTTTGCTTCTTGAGGTGGAGAGAAATAGGTGAACTGACTCAACATAAAAGTAAAAAGAATGGTCCTCCATAGAGGAAAAGCATCGATTGCTATATTTGTGCTAGAGCTTTGATTTTGAAAACATGAAACAATTTTGTCAACGGTAGTAATAAAGCACATGAGTTATGTAAATTATATCTTACAAGTTGCAAGCCTCATGCATAGTATACTAATAGTGCCCGCACCTTGTCCTAATTAGCTTGGACTACCGGATCATCGCAGTACACATGTTTTAACCAAGTGTCACAAAGGGGTACCTCTATGCCGCCTGTACAAAGGTCTAAGGAGAAAGCTCGCATTGGATTTCTCGCTATTGATTATTCTCAACTTAGACATCCATACCGGGACAACATAGACAACAGATAATGGACTCCTCTTTTATGCATAAGCATGTAACAACAATTAATTTTCTCATATGAGATTGAGGATATTTGTCCAAAACTGAAACTTCCACCATGAATCATGGCTTTAGTTAGCGGCCCAATGTTCTTCTCTAACAATATGCATGCTTAACCATAAGGTGGTAGATCGCTCTTACTTCAGACAAGACGAACATGCATAGCAACTCACATGAAATTCAACAAAGAATAGTTGATGGCGTCCCCAGGAACATGGTTATCGCACAACAAGCAACTTAATAAGAGATAAAGTGCATAAGTACATATTCAATACCACAATAGTTTTTAAGCTATTTGTCCCATGAGCTATATATTGTAAAGGTGAAGAGTGGAAATTTAAAGGTAGCACTCAAGCAATTTACTTTGGAATGGTGGAGAAATACCATGTAGTAGGTAGGTATGGTGGACACAAATGGCATAGTGGTTGGCTCAAGGATTTTGGATGCATGAGAAGTATTCCCTCTCGATACAAGGTTTAGGCTAGCAAGGCTATTTGAAACAAACACAAGGATGAAGCGGTGCAGCAAAACTCACATAAAAGACATATTGAAAACATTATAAGACTCTACACCGTCTTCCTTGTTGTTCAAACTCAATACTAGAAATTATCTAGACCTTAGAGAAACCAAATATGCAAACCAAATTTTAGCATGCTCTATGTATTTCTTCATTAATGGGTGCAAAGTATATGATGCAAGAGCTTAAACATGAGCACAACAATTGCCAAGTATCACATTATCCAAGACATTATAGCAATTTACTACATGTATCATTTTCCAATTCCAACCATATAACAATTTAACGAAGAAGAAACTTCGCCATGAATACTATGAGTAGAGCCTAAGGACATACTTGTCCATATGCTACAGCGGAGCGTGTCTCTCTCCCACAAAGTGAATGCTAGGATCAATTTTATTCAAACAAAACAAAAAACAAAAACAAACCAACGCTCCAAGAAAAGCACATAAGATGTGATGGAATCTCACGGTATGATTGCTGCACCCCCATGGGGCTCTCACAGGCGTTTGGATTTTGGGCCGTCCGATCGAGCTGAGGTGGCGCGATCTCGGCCAGCCATTCCATCCAGGGCGCGAGGCCCTCCCGCAGACCCGCATTTTATCCATGGGTCGTGTAAAGCCCGCCTGGCCCGGTCGTGCGAGGAGAAACGAGCGCCCCAGCCACACCCACGCCCGCGCCCCTTCGTTCTCCCTCTTCCTCGTGAGAGGCGGCGGCTGCTGCGCCTCCTCCCCCAATCCCTCGCCCGGCGGCGCCGCTGCGCCTCCCTTGCCGCCCGCCGCTCCGCGCCCCCGCTCCGCGCCCGTCCTCCGCGCCCGCCCTCGTCGCCCGCCGCCGCCTCCAGCCGCCGCCTCGCCATCCTCCCGGCCATCCTCAGCGCCGACGCCGCCTCCTCCTCAGCGCCGCTGCCCCTGCCTCCTCAGCGCCGCCGCCCCTGCTTCCTCTCCGCGCCGCCTCTACCGACCGCGCGCTTCAGCCGTCGGCGGCCCATGGGAAGAGCACGAGAGGGTGTGACATGGAGAAGGGGGCGCACAGGATGGCGACCATGGAGGGGGCCGCGCGGGGTGGCCGAGCAGCAGCCGTTGGCGGCGGCCTCCTCTGCCCCGAGCGGGGAGGTGGTGTGGCCTTCATCGTCGATTAGCAGCAGGTGAGTCCCAATAATTTCTCTCTCTCTCTCTTCCCCATGAGCAGCCCCAATCTTCTCTCCTCCTGGTTTACTTCTACCTCTAATTTTGGTGTAGGTTATACTGCATCAACATCTCGTGAGGCCATGGAACAAGCTGGGCACTCCGTGAGGAGACAACTTTCATGGGCAAATAAGGACAGGAATCAGTGGCTGGCAGCATGGGGTTAGATGCCACAACACGTAGTGTTCTTTTCTTCTTATGTATACATCTTTGTTTGGTTTCTTAGCAGGAATTTCAGCTATACCAGGATGTAGACCACAAATAATCTTGTAAAATTGTCTCTGTATGATTAATCTTGTTTGATTCATCTTGTGAACAGACAAAAAGCAATTCAAACAGCTTGTATTTCATCGGAACAGCAGATCAACATGGTAAGTTTGTCTTGTTTCTATCTGTTCAACTCATTAGGAAGCCCTATAATCCTGTACAGAGTACCAAAAAGAGATTATACTAAGTATATGACACCCAAAGAATTGCTCTCTCTAGTGATGGGGACAACTAAGCCTGAGAAAGAAGTATCTCTAGGCAATGAGCGTTGGTCCTGCTTCATTAAGTAGAATTAATAATTCAGAAATACTTCGTACTGATACCGCTGCAGCGTCGCTATCTTCAGCAGCGACAAATTATAATTGAGAAGGGATTTTTGAAGATATATGTATATATATATGTTCTTCGGTTCTGGAGCGATTCACAATGATTTGATGCTCCGGTTCTAATTTTAGTTCATATTTTGGACAGTAGAATATATAGCACCAGCATTGTATTTGTGGAGGTTCTAAGGCCAGATTCATATTTCCAATAGTCCTAGGCATATATCCTTTATGGGACAAGATTAGTCTCAAGTTTTTATTCCACGCATTGTTAGGCTTTGTAGCCATAATTTGCTGTGAAAGATCAAATCAGCTGGATGGTGCAATATTATGACTCATAGCGATTTGAGTTATTGCCCGTCAGATCTCTCCTCAAAACCGATGCTAGGTATTTCTGGATTCCCAGTTTTGAAGTGCTCGGGAGTTTGTTACATTGCTCAAGACCCATATACTTCAAACTGATGCTAGGTATTGTTTTTTGTACTGCCTGTTCTGAATCATCTCCACCTCTGTTCTGCTCACCGGTCCTCTCCATTTCACAATATATTGTCAAAGTCAATGTGCAGTTTTGCTATGTAGCCTCTCTGATCAGCAAGATAATTTAAGGCAATATTGTTAGAGAAACTGTCTAAACTGAAATGAGCATAGTTTCTCTCAACCATTTCCTATTTAGACCAGTGTACAAAGAGAGACCAAAGTTTGACACCGGAAAAGTTAATGCTGATTAATCAGACCATATTCTCAGTTAAATGAAATACCATGAATTTCTGTTTTACTCTGAAATTTAACAAATGTAAAAGAGAAAGTTCCTGAGATATCATGGGCTATGTGATGCTTGAAACAAAATAATAGTTGTGTGTTGTAATCTAAAACATTTTTTTGCAGGGATATATCTGAAACATTTTCTTGCAGGAACTTTTGTACATATACATATCTACTTCTTGAGTGTGCCCCGTAAAGAAAGCCTCAATGCTTGTGATCCCTTTACCTTCTTACTTTGTTGTTGCTCTTCCCAGATTATTTCCATAAAAACACACTGTTTCTTATATTATGCTGGTATTACAGGATGGTATGTTCCGCTGCATTATTCAAGGTTGGAGATTCACGCCTGACTAGCCATAGTGGTTGGTCTCTTGTAGTGAGTGCAGGCAAATGTCTAGACCTGCTACTTGTTCATCTACAAGACACCTGCACGGAGGCAACTCTGGAGTAAGCAGAACATCAGCTCCTTTTTCTGATGTGCTATGTACTGTTTTAGTTTTAAGATACAATACGTGACTGCTGATTCTGTCTTCTGCTAACTAGGTAGCGTCTCGCCTATAGACCAAGTTGGAGAAAGTTAAAAGACGCTCTCAGATGAGAATGATCATGCTTATGATCTTTTGTAATATAACTACTGTTGGATTGAAAATAGGATATTAGTTACAACTATGAATTTCCTTTAAGGAATTTACACCTGATCCTCACTTTACATATCTCTTCCTTGAAACCTTTCCAAAAACAATGTATTTACGCCTGCTCAAATATATGTATGTGCACTGCTGAAGTTGATGAACCGCCAAGTCGTATTATTTTCTATTAGTATGATGTGCACTACTAGAGTCAAAATTCCTTGAGCACAATAGCATTTCCAAAATGCATAATACATAGCCATGGACTTAACACGTGAATTTCTTTTGCCAGCTTATTAACAAATTTGGCTACATATTTTTATTGGTTCTTCATATATGCTTGTCTGCCGTAGGCGGGCAAGCGAGCGGCAAGCTGCGCCTTATTCATTAGCATCTTTTTTTTGATTTGTCTTCCTTTTTATGTGTGATATCGACATGTTTTTGCTGCAGACATGGCTCTTTCCAGGTTCGGGTGACTCCAAGCAGGTGGAGCAAAAGTGGTTGGGGTCTTCGTGTTCATCACAGGTTGTTCAATCCATTCCATATTTTTATTTATGTAACTTATTCTGTGACTGGTGCGTGCTGAAGAGCATGTTGCGTGACCATTTGTGAGAGCAGCAACAACAATGAAATTCTTACCGGCAGAAAGAGATTGACAACCTCCAGTTATCATATATGTCAATTATATGCTTTCTTTCGACTCATGTAAACATCTTTAAGCTACTGAATCATGTGTTGTATTGAACACTCAGGATTGGCTTCGTTGTTGACTTTATAGATTCCCAAGTTATTACTTGCCATGAACTGACAATTTTTACCTTTTGTATGCAAGGATTATTATTTGCTCCAGAATTTTGATGGCCTATAGTTACTCCACATTGAGGTAGGGAATTTTTGACATGTTTCTTTCTATATGTATCAAGCAAATTTCATGAGTATTTGCATTTATATATGTAGCTGATGGGTTCTCAGTCTCGATGTCAGTTGAGTTATTCCTCGGGGAACTTTCAGTGCAGCTTAGTTCAAATGGAATGCAGATTTGGATTAAAGGGTGGCTTTGTTGAATGAATGCATGGTTAGTTAATATTCTTCAAATGGAATGCAGATTTGGATTAAAGGGTGGCTTTGTTGAATGAATGCATGGTTAATTAATATCTCCACTTTCTGGTTGAATTATGTTGTTTCCAAAATCTACACCATCAAATTTATTTTAGATTATGACTCACAACAGGACCAACTCTTTTTCTAAATCAGGAGCTTTTTTCCCCTTATATACATAGACTGTCAGGCTAAGGCGTCAGGTTACAGTTATATATTTCGCTTGGTTACCTCAATATTGTAACTGAAAACTCGACCAGCTTTGTAAACCAGTGGATTATTTCTGTTAGACATAGGATTTCAAACGAAGGTGCCAGGGTATAGTCGCTTATTTGGCTTGGTGACTGTCTTTACGGTCTTCATGGTTCATCTATCATGTTTAGATAGTCGAGTTCAGACAATGATGATTGATAAAAGGATAGTGAAATACTGTTTGGGTGTTCCCGTATGCCAAATAGTACAAGTGCCATAAGGGTAGTGCAAGTGAATAAGGGTATATGAAATTTCTTTTCCCTACAAACTATTATCTTCTGTTGGCGAGAGCACCAAGCCTTTTAGTTATTATTTTTTTAAAAAAAGTAAATGACAACATATAAGCATCTAGGTTTTCCCACTTCAAGCCTAAGAATGGCAGTCGATAGACCTTGCAAATTTGAGTTTTGATGGTATAGCTCTATATTGCCAAATTTACTCAATATATTGTATTCAATACAAATCATGCAACCTCTAACTCCGTATTCATTGCACATTTCCTTTTTCATGAAGCTGGTATTAGTCATCTATGTGTCAGAACGAGTAGGGAGGTTTTATTGTTAGATGATGAGAATGACTGCGGTTATATCATCATAGTGTTTTAGTCTGTAAGCCTTGGTCCAAGTGTGTCGCGTTCTGGATTCAATGAAATTGCTCACCGTATTTTTTCTATGGGATTGCTCACCGTATTTGTCCATGGGATTGCTCACCTGTTTGGCACACTTGGTTTGCTGTCCCGTTTGTAGTTTTGTGTGATTATCCTAATTGGCATTGTTTTGTGAAACCTAAATAATGTATTATCATGTTGGAAGCTAATTTTTTATCACCGTTATACAAAATTTATATTGGTACGAGCTTCACGGGATCGTGCGCCAAGGCGCACATAAATGCAGAATTTTAGCGTAGAATTATTCATCGGAATTACTTCCGCGACCTATTATACTAGGTATCTTATGCATTTAATTCTTGCCCTTTCTATTTTTGGCCACGGATCTCATAGGAAGCGTGTTCGCTGATGCTGGCTATTTTCAGGCTGCGGAGATGACTTTGTACAATATGAGACACTCGTGGCGAAATGTGGCAACCTTGTACAAACCTCTTACCACTAAATATGGCCAAGATGCATCATCATTTAGGCTTAATTTCATATTTATTGTCATCTTCTTTAGCATGAGTTTGTTGTTCTAGTTGGTTCACACCGATATGCTCTATTATTTTTTCAGCAACCGAGATGATTCTTGCTGCTTGCCGATGCTTAAATGACATACTGCGATTGGTGCATATCTCTTAACGGCCTATTTTTATATACCATTATCATTTCATGGATTATGTATGAAAGCTTTAGATGTCATTTATGTTTAGCAGTCAAGCTGTAGCAGTCGGCAACCTAGCAGCCTCTATCTACGAGCTGCAAGGCGTCGAACTGCTCCGCCTTCAAAGGACCAAGGTGAGTGGCGATGTATAAATTGTTGGAGTAAGGTTTTGTCAAGGAGGTTGTTCTGTTCTAAGTACCAGTAAACTCGGTAATACCATTTGTCTTAAGAAAATGGTAGAATTTTTTGAGAGGACAGTCCTCCAGATGTTTATAATATATTTGTAACTTATGAAGGACCATGTTCTTACATCTACCTAGCCTGATTGTTATATTTGTTCAGACATTCCATAGTATCTCCTTTACTCTGATGGCTAATTTTCGTATTCAGTTGATTAGTACAGTGGTACGTACAGCAATGATGGTACATTCTACAAGTGCAGTGTCCCCAACAGATAGGTATGCCCTATGTCTTTGATGCTAAATTATTGATATGAAACTATGTTGTTTCTAATATCTCTCTAAGCTACGATGGTGCACCAATGAAAAATTGTGATATGAAGCTTATTCAAATAATGAATCTCAAAAATGTTTTTTAGGAAACAGAAAGATTTAACAAAATCTATACCTGAGGAAATCTAAGAGTTTACTCCACAAGCCTTTTTTCTGGTTAGATGTATCACTTACTGCCATGGTGCATCAGTGCAGTTGGGTTGGTACCATTCTCCCGGATTTTGTTTTAGAAAACAATCTATTTGTAGCTGTGTAGCATCCCTTTTGGTGGTGTTTTGGTGTTGCCTATTCAGAGTGTTTATGAGAAATATGTAGGTCATTCTTCTTTGGTTAGAAATGTTCCTTTTCCTCAACGCATTTGTTTCTTGAAATGCCACTACCATGTTCATATGTATAAATAGCTTTGGTACCAACTTGGATGACCGCATGGTACATCCACCAATCAGAGAAATGACGGTGTAAACTTGTTTTATCCTATAGAGGTAGTAGCTGATTCTATATGAAGATAACCATGTCTCCTCTTTTTCTGTAGGACTTTGGACTGGCAACCTGCAGTACCGCTTATCCTTCACACATTTACTTGCTTTTCCCTATGTTGTACTACTAAATTATGATGTGTCTTCTCTATGTGTTTGTAGATATCATACTTTGTTTGTAATTAAGGTTGTTTTATCTAAACTTCATTCTATTGATTTTGTTTGTGAAACCTAAGAATCATATTATCATTTTTCAACCTAATTTTTATTTATCTTATATACATTGTTCATCGGTATGAGTTACACGGGGTCGTGCGCCAAGGCGCACATCTAAATCTAGTAAAAATATAGTTTCAGGGGAGGAACCTGATAATGTTGTCGATGAAGAAGGGGATGCCTTGGGCATCCCCAAGCTTAGACGCTTGAGTATTCTTGATATATGCAGGGGTGAACCACCGGGGCATCCCCAAGCTTAGAGCTTTCACTCTCCTTGATCATATTGCATCATACTCCTCTCTTGATCCTTGAAAACTTCCTCCACACCAAACTTAGAACAACTCATTAGAGGGTTAGTGGACAATAAAAATTAACATGTTCAGAGGTGACACAATCATTCTTAACACTTCTGGACATTGCATAAAGCTACTGGACATTAATGGATCAAAGAAATTCATCCAACATAGCAAAAGAGGCAATGCGAAATAAAAGGCAGAATCTGTCAAAACAGAACAGTTCGTATTGACGAATTTTATCGAGGCACCAGACTTGCTCAAATAAAAATGCTCAAATTGAATGAAAGTTGCGTACATATCTGAGGATTACTCACGTAAATTGGCATAATTTTCTGAGTTACCTACAGAGAAAACAGCCCAGATTCGTGACAGCAAAGAAATCTGTTTCTGCGCAGTAATCCAAATCTAGTATGAACTTTACTATCAACGACTTTACTTGGCACAACAAAACACTAAACTAAGATAAGGAGAGGTTGCTACAGTAGTAAACAACTTCCAAGACACAAAATAAAAACAAAGTACTGTAGTAAAAACACATGGGTTGTCTCCCATAAGCGCTTTTCTTTAACGCCTTTCAGCTAGGCGCAGAAAGTGTGTATCAAGTATTATCAAGAGATGGTGCATCTACAGCGGGATGCGGAGTTTTCTCAACCAGGCATAGTATATTAGATACATAAGTTTTAGCGTCCCCCTTTTCATTAGTCTTGGGCTTGCTACTCTCATCAAACAAATTTTCAGGAACAAGCCAAGCATAATTATTTTCTAGTGCATCATTCATCGCTAGGAGCTTACATGGTATTGGTGCTTTGATCTCCCCACCATCATTAATATTATTAGTGTACTTTATTCTATCCATATCCATCTTTTCAAGGAGACTAACAAAATTGGTATAAGAACCGAGCATATTATATTTAGCAAAGACCTTTCTAGCCTCTCTTGCTATACCACCAAATTCTCTAAGAAGGGTTTCTAAAACAAAGTCTTTCTTTTCCCCTTCTTCCATATCACCGAGTGTAAGAAACATGTGTTGGATTATAGGATTGAGATTAGCAAATTTAGTTTCCATCATACGAACTAAAGCAGCAGCGGCAATTTCATAAGTAGGAGCAAGTTCTACCAAGTGTCTATCTTCAAAATCTTCAACGGTACTGACATGATTGAAAAATTCTTCTATATTATTTCTCCCAATTATAGACCCACGTCCTACCGGTATGTCTTTCGTGATAAAATTAAAAGGAAACATGATGAATTAAGTAAAGTAAATGCAAGTAACTATTTTTTTTGTGTTTTTGATATAGCAAACGAGATAGCAAATAAAGTAAAACTAGCAACTAATTTTTTTTTGTGTTTTGATATAATGCAGCAAACAAAGTAGTACATAAAATAAAGCAAGACAAAAACAAAGTAAAGAGATTGGGAAGTGGAGACTCCCCTTGCAGCGTGTCTTGATCTCCCCGGCAACGGCGCCAGAAATTTGCTTGATGCGTGTAGTTGACACGTCCGTTGGGAACCCCAAGAGGAAGGTGTGATGCGCACAACGGCAAGTTTCCCTCAGTAAGAAACCAAGGTTTAATCGAACCAGTAGGAGTCAAGAAGCACGTTGAAGGTTGATGGCGGCGGGATGTAGTGCGGCGCAACACCAGAGATTCCGGCGCCAACGTGGAACCTGCACAACACAACCAAAGTACTTTGCCCCAACGAAACAGTGAGGTTGTCAATCTCACCGGCTTGCTGTAACAAAGGATTAGATGTATAGTGTGGATGATGATTGTTTGCAGAAAACAGTAGAACGGTATTGCAGTAGATTGTATTTCAGTATAGAGAATTGGACCGGGGTCCACAGTTCACTAGAGGTGTCTCTCCCATAAGATAAACAGCATGTTGGGTGAACAAATTACAGTTGGGCAATTGACAAATAGAGAGGGCATGACCATGCACATACATATTATGATGAGTATTGTGAGATTTAATTGGGCATTACGACAAAGTACATAGACCGCTATCCAGCATGCATCTATGCCTAAAAAGTCCACCTTCAGGTTATCATCCGAACCCCCTCCAGTATTAAGTTGCTAACAACAGACAATTGCATTAAGTATTGCGCGTAATGTAATCAGTAACTACATCCTCGAACATAGCACCAATGTTTTATCCCTAGTGGCAACAACACATCCATAATCTTAGAGATTTCTGTCACTTCCCCAGATTCACGGAGACATGAACCCACTATCGAGCATAAATACTCCCTCTTGGAGTTACAAGCATCTACTTGGCCAGAGCATCTACTAGTAACGGAGAGCATGCAAGATCATAAACAACACATAGATATAAATTGATAATCAACATAACAAGTATTCTCTATTCATCGGATCCCAACAAACACAACATATAGAATTACAGATAGATGATCTTGATCATGTTCGGCAGCTCACAAGACCCGACAATTAAGCACAATGGGGAGAAGACAACCATCTAGCTACTGCTATGGACCCATAGTCCAGGGGTAGACTACTCACACATCACTCCGGAGGCGACCATGGCGGCGTAGAGTCCTCCGGGAGATGATTCCCCTCTCCGGCAGGGTGTCGGAGGCGATCTCCTGAATCCCCCGAGATGGGATTGGCGGCGGCGGCGTCTCTGGAAGGTTTTCCGTATCGTGGCTCTCGGTACTGGGGGTTTCGCGACGGAGGCTTTAAGTAGGCGGAAGGGCAGGTCAGGGGGCCACACGAGGGCCCCACACTATAGGTCGGCGCGGCCAAGGGCTGGGCCGCGCCGCCCTATGGTGTGGCCACCTCGTGGCCCCACTTCGTCTCCTCTTCGGTCTTCTGGAAGCTTCGTGGCAAAATAGGACCCTGGGCGTTGATTTCGTCCAATTCCGAGAATATTTCGTTACTAGGATTTCTGAAACCAAAAACAGCAGAAAACAGCAACTGGCACTTCGGCATCTTGTTAATAGGTTAGTTCCAGAAAATGCACGAATATGACATAAAGTGTGCATAAAACATGTAGATATTATCAATAATGTGGCATGGAACATAAGAAATTATCGATACGTCGGAGACGTATCAGTAGGTGGCACCAAAATACCACTATCATCATAAATGGTAGGCAAATTATCATCAAAGTAAATTTTCTCCTCCATGCTTGGGGGACTAAAAATATCATGCTCATCAAAACCATCTTCCCCAAGCTTAAATTCTTCCATAGCATTAGCAATAATAGTGTTCAAAGCATTCATACTAATAACATTGCCATTAGCATGCATATAGAGTTCCATAGGTTTTTTAATTTTCTCTTCAAACACCTCATGTCCTAACTCAAGATAAATACTATAAAGATCTCTAATATTTTTGTTGTTTTCCATTAAGCCTAACTAGTGAAATAAGAACATGCATGGAATTAAGTAAAGTAAAACAAGTAACTAATTTTGTGTGTGTTTTGTTTTAGTGCAGCAAACAAAGTAGTAAATAAAATAAAACAAGACAAAAACAAAGTAAAGAGATTGCGATGTGGAGACTCCCCTTGCAGCGTGTCTTGATCTCCCCGGCAACGGCGACAGAAAAAGAGCTTGATACGCGTACAGCACGCGTCCGTTGGGAACCCCAAGAGGAAGGTCTGATGCGTACAGCGGCAAGTTTTCCCTCAGTATGAAACCAAGGTTTATCGAACCAGTAGGAGCCAAGAAGCACGTTGAAGGTTGATGGCGGCGAGATGTAGTGCGGCGCAACACCAGGGATTCCGGCGCCAACGTGGAACCTGCACAACACAAACCAAGTACTTTGCCCCAACGAAACAGCGAGGTTGTCAATCTCACCGGCTTGCTGTAACAAAGGATTAGATGTATAGTGTGGATGGTGATTGTTTGCAGAGAACAGTAGAACAATTGCAGTAGATTGTATTTCAGTATAGAGAATTGGACCGGGGTCCACAGTTCACTAGAGGTGTCTCTCCCATAAGATAAATAGCATGTTGGGTGAACAAATTACAGTTGGGCAATTGACAAATAGAGAGGGCATGACCATGCACATACATATTATGATGAGTATAGTGAAATTTAATTGGGCATTACGACAAAGTACATAGACCGCTATCCAGCATGCATCTATGCCTAAAAAGTCCACCTTCAGGTTATCATCCAAACCTCTTCCAGTATTAAGTTGCTAACAACAGACAATTGCATTAAGTATTGCGCGTAATGTAATCAATAACTACATCCTCGGACATAGCATCAATGTTTTATCCCTAGTGGCAACAGCACATCCATAACCTTAGAGGTTTCTGTCACTCCCCCAGATTCACGGAGACATGAACCCACTATCGAGCATAAATACTCCCTCTTGGAGTTACTGGCATCAACTTGGCCAGAGCCTCTACTAATAACGGAGAGCATGCAAGATCATAAACAACACATAGATATAAATTGATAATCAACATAACATGGTATTCTCTATTCATTGGATCCCAACAAACACAACATATAGCATTACAGATAGATGATCTTGATCATGTTCGGCAGCTCACAAGACCCGACAATTAAGCATAATGAGGAGAAGACAACCATCTAGCTACTGCTATGGACCCATAGTCCAGGGGTAGACTACTCACACGTCACTCCGGAGGCGACCATGGCGGTGTAGAGTCCTCCGGGAGATGAATCCCCTCTCCGGCAGGGTGCCGGAGGCGATCTCCTGAATCCCCCGAGATGGGATTGGCGGCGGCGGCGTCTCTGGAAGGTTTTCTGTATCGTGGCTCTCGGTACTGGGGGTTTCGCGACGAAGGCTATTTGTAGGCGGAAGGGCAGGTCAGGGGGCGTCACGAGGGGCCCAGGAGACAGGTCGGCGCGGCCAAGGGCTGGGCCGCGCCGCCCTACCCTCTGGCCGCCTCGTGGCCCCACTTCGTTGACTCTCCGGTCTTCTGGAAGCTTCGTGTGAAAATAGGCCCCTGGGCGTTGATTTCGTCCAATTCCGAGGATATTTCCTTACTAGGATTTCTGAAACCAAAAACAGCAGAAAACAGCAACTGGCTCTTCGGCATCTTGTTAATAGGTTAGTTCCAGAAAATGCATAAATATGACATAAAGTATGCATAAAACATGTAGATATCATCAATAATGTGGCATGGAACATAAGAAATTATCGATACGTCGGAGACGTATCATCCACTTA